>NC_054415.1:12557500-13757500 GCF_017976425.1 Toxotes jaculatrix | reverse complement strand
AAAAACTGTAGGTATACCACACCGTTTTATCTCGTGTAAACCTGCTTGTTTTTCAGTTGTTTATGTGTTAAATTTTTTATGGCGTCAATTATATTCCTTCACTTCAAATGGTTTTATTTGTTATAAAAAATTAAACAAAAGCAAATGCAAGTAATGCATTTTTTATGGATGTTTCTTCATGCATGTCACCAGCATCCCTCTCTGGAAACTGTTACAGTCCACAGCACGTATAAGGTGTGGCACAAATACTACAAGCGTTATAGGATTAAAACCCCAGTGGGGATACACATGCTCCAAATGTCTGCACTCACAGTGCTGTGAACAGAGCAGGTCTCCATCAAATGGCATTAAATTTAGATGCGTGTTGTAAGAGTGGTTTGACAAGATTTTACATCATTTTTAAAGATCGTGCTAACGTTTGAGTTTTTGGTTCCACAAAGGCAGCTAATACAAGGAAAAGAGTTCCATCAGGATGTAAAATGAATGCAGACTGAAGGATGAAATTAACAGCGGAGAGTGATTGAAGGTATTAGTTATTGTAAGTAATGTTTCCCTATGAAACACAAAGTCTGCAGGGAGCACGAGCACCAGTATTTTAGGAGTATTGTACTCTTTTTTTTCACCTTGCGCTGCTTTGGTACGAACTGTCAGCTCATTGTGGATCGACTGTACAGTTAAGGGGCCATCATTAATAAAATCATGTTAATTAAACTGTGGGAACAGTTTGCTAAATGGTCCCATTGTCTTGAATGTGTTCACATTAATGTTTCTATTTAAGCTACAACCCACACATCCATTATACTCCTCCAGCATTTGAATTATGGATAGTCAGGAAATTACTACATTTATATTGGGCACAGAGGAGATTAAATGCCTCTGTGGTTTTAGACTTCGCTTGCGTATCAAACTTTTGTAGGTTTGAGGAGAGTTTTATGACTTATATTATTACATGAGCTAAACTAAAGTTAAATCCTGCTGTGCTGTTACTACTACAACTATTACTACTACTGCTGCTGCTGCTCCCCTAACTGCCTCTAACCCTACTGCGAATGCAACAGCTGCTAAATTACAGGAACAACAACAATAATAGATTTAATTGAACAACAACTCAGTATGTAGGCCATTGTGCTCCAAACACATGCAAATGCTCAGTATGGTCCAGTGATGTGCTTCCATACCTCAGGCTATGCAAATTTGCACCTAACCACACTCAGGCCCTCATTGTAGGAGTACTCATGATTACAGTGTTAACAAACTAATACAAACACATGGCTGCATGTTGTTTTCAACCAAAAAAAAAGGAAAATACATACAAAAATAGACTCGGTGGCCAGAGGCAGATTGACACATAGACCATCATTATCTCATGAGCCACTTTAAGCTGAATGACGAATCTCAGGGCACAGCACAGTGTCTCTCTCCTCTGATGACAGTGAGTTGGAAGACCATGAAAGTCCCAAGCCCTCCCTCTGGCAACCAGCACAAGGTTGGAAAAAAAAAAAAGCAGGTTAGCTTATGTTCTTGATTTTTATGTGCTGGAGCACATGCTACCACTGTTAGGGGGTAAATGAACGACAAATAGAGAACCTGAGAGTCTTGGCTCTTCTGTCACAGGAGGGCCACAGACTTAGACACAAAAAAAACAGGAAGGGCCCAAACTGAATTGTGTTTTAAATGTATTCCACTGAATCTTAAAGGGGTCCAGAAATTTCTTATTGTTCTTCCATGAAGATGGGGATTCAGAAAAGACATATAAAAATAAAGGAACTGTCAAAATGGAAACAGCAGTCATGCATCTTACAGTTTCCATAATGCAACTGAACAGTGTCTTTGACTGAGGTGCCAGTACATATGAGAACTGCCTGTCGGATGGTGAGTTAGGCTTTGACCCCCCCATACACACCCTCCCCACACTGGAGGCTGCATCCAGCAATTTCTGCAAATCAACAATCCAACATTCACACCGTGGAGGTGAGAAAGGAGCCGGGGCTCCAACTTCTTCTCTTTGGTTTTCCTTTTTTCATTCTTTAACAACAACGTCTGTCACTTTTCATGAGTACAGTCGAGTGCAAATACTGGCTAGCCTTCCATTTACAGTATTTAAACAATGACAACACTCCATCTTCCATGATTTGTTGTCAAAAGTTTAAATTCTGCTACAAACATGAGTGCTGCTAGTATTTTTTTTTTCAGATAATAACATTAATTATTACAGTCATCATCATTATCATCAATGGTAATTATTATTCAGAGAAGTGACCCCTTGCTTTTATCTGCAGGAACAGGAAAAAATAGTTGTTAGTTTTCTCTGCTGGACTGCAACACCCTCTGAATGTCACCATGTTGACCTGTGAAGAGCACCTTGTCACGGTGAACAGTGGGGGATGCTTAAATTAGTCCCAATGGGATCCATCACTACCTGAAGCCTCTATTCAACACCTGCCATTGGCCTGTCGCCTCTGAAAGCATGAAGCTGCTGTGAAAGACTCCTTGTGTCCTCACTTTCATTACAACACGGTCTTTCCACTCAGAAAAGTACTGACCAACAAGTGCACAAGAAAAAAAAATGAAGGTTTTTCAGGGTTTTGCTGTTTTTTGGTTTTTTTTATCAGTAGTCACTGGAAAGGCTTGTAAGAGGATTTTTGGAAATGCGATTTGTTGAGTCACTAAGAGGTTATCTGTCATCCTTAAATCCCACTGATGTAACACTACTTTTCATTTTTCACCCAAAAAGCCTCTTTTCCTTTCAGGTCAGAGTAATGCCCAAAAAGATTTGACCAAAGGAAGGAGCCAAACATGATGGGAACAGGAACTAAACAAGTCGAACATGAATATTAAAGTTACATTTACTTGTAATGATAAAAGAACACACACATATTCCAAAATTGAAATATTTTATTTCATACCTACAAATATTAGTCACTGCAGTCTTGACAAAGTGTTTTTCACTGCTTCTACTTGTGTTTTACCCTGTGTCTAACAGAACAAGAAAAATATAAAAAGCTGATATTCAGACAACGGTAGCATGGACATGTACAGCCAAGGAAACTATAACAAGCCCCTTGGCACCTTGGAAATTATTCCACACACCTATGAAAACCAGACAAAGAAAGGACATAGGAATGTAGGTCACGGTGGGCTTGGGGCGAGCTGGCAAACCTCCCTCTGATTTCTGTGACACTGATCAGGGCTGACAGGAGCTTCATCGCCAAGCCCAAACTCCTCTCATGTCTGAACCGATGACGATCAATTCCTCCATGAATCTGCTGCTTGTAAAGCAGTGGGTCGGTAACAAGGTGGAGGGTGAGCAGGGAAGTCCAGTTTTAACACGGGGAACGGGGATCAGGTTGACAAATGTCCTGCCTGCTGAAGACTCAGTCTAAACCAGCTCTATGTGGACTTGTCTGGACCTGGGCTCTGAGTGAACTTTTTACGTTACAGATATTCAGAAGTATCACTTCTTTGATACGGTGATCAAATTCTGACAGTTATATAGTAAATAGCTTTTGCCAAAAGAATACTTCATACCTTTTATTTTCTGGATACAATTTTATTCTTAAACTAAATTCCTTTCACCTTAATTGTTCTGGGGTGGAGACAGAAATGTCAGAGGCAGATTAAAACCTGAGAAAATAAACTGAAACTATTTGAATGAGCTGATACCACTATAGGGAAGTGAGAAAATCAGTTTTTTGACTTCATCAAATGCATTTTTGTCCAACACGAGCCTGTATTTCTTACTACAAAGTGATGATTGTGTAGGTTTCCACCTAACAGCAGCACAACACAGCTCACTGTACGTCCCACTTTGTGTTGTTTCTTTGCTATTTGCTACAGGAAATTTCACAGGGTTATATTTGATCTCCATCATTTGAAGATAAGTGTGTAGCAGACGCAGTCCGATACGGAAAACATCAAAGTTAATTTCAGATAATTTCACACGTACCGCTGCCGTGTTTTGAAACTGATAAGCTCCGCAGTTGGAGACAGATGGTTAAAAATAACTAGGGTCACTGTGATGGCAGTATTCACAATGCACGTACTGTATAATAACCATAAATGCCTCTGGCAGCTTATCAAATCAGGTGTGAATATTCCTCTCGGCCCAATTTAAAAAGCCACCCACATTTATATGATCTTTGTGATCTTTGCAGTAACAATTTCCCCACGGTACCTGTGAAATTTCCATGTGAACTCTACCACTTTCAATAGAGACATAATTGAAATTCTGCCTACAAGAGGACTGAATTTTCAGAACAACAACCCAAACCCTACAGTGTGTAAGTACATCACAAGAATCACAGTACACTACTTCACATCAAATGGATTTTTTCATTGTGTACTGAAACAAAGACAAGACAGTGAAAAAAAACATACACTTGGGTTCAGAATACAGGAGTGAGTAGAAGCTAATTTTCTCGCTATGCCATGTGAGCAGGGTCTGTGAGGGTCTGTCCCACTGTCCTACTTCCATTCTTGAGAATTCCCTCAGTGGTAACATGACCCAAGTTCATTGCTGGTGTTTTCGGGCTGCCAATTTCAGAGTCCTCTGCCTGAGGCTCTAAGAAAGCAACCCTCTTCCCGTTTGACCGCCGTTGTCCTGACTCCACCTCTCTGGGGTCTGAACAGAGTATGATGGCTCGTCCGCCGCAGCCTCTCGTTCCACCCCGGCTTTCTCTGCACCGACAGGGGGTGAGATAGAGGTAAAGCAGCACCAATATGATGCTGACCACACAGGAAGCGAGGGTGGTGAACGCAGTGTTGAAATGCTCTGCGCCGCTGCGATGTGCCAAGCCACTGGCAGAGGCAGTGCTCAGGTTTCCGACCACCACGTTGACCTCCACAGACTCGTAGGGGTAATAGTTTCGCTGGCGGGCTGCAACACATGCATATGTACCAGAATCATCCAAGAGCGCTCCTCGGATTTCAAGGGTGCCATTAGGGAGAACTATTAAGTGGGCACTGGGATCATTGGTTGATGAATTGACTACAGTCCTTGGGGTAACCCAGAACACCACCAGCCCCTCCTGGGCTGAAGAAGCCAGCCCTGGGCATGGCACTCTCAGCCATTTGCCAGGCTCTTCCTGGTAAGTCTGTGATTCAAGGGGCACACCTGACACTCCCTGCTGGCTATAAACAGGCCCTGGCTCTGAATCGTCCCTACATGGGTATTCACCTCTGAAGTCCACCAGGGGGCGATACTGTTTCCACATCCAGTACTCAAGCAAGGCAAGTAAAGCACAGTCACAGACCAAAGGATTTTCCTGTAAATAAATTCCATTTTGGTGGGTGAGAGACAGCAGACTCTGGACAGGCACCTTAGAGAGCCTGTTGTAGGACAGATCGAGAAAAGTCAGGTTACGAGGCCCTCCAGGTTCCCAGTAAAGCCCCAGGGGAAAAGCCGTCAGTCGGTTACCAGAGAGGTAGAGCCTCTGCAGGCTGTGAAGATCACTGAAGGCCCCTGGGTTGATCTGGAAGATCTGGTTGTCAAACAGCAGCAACTCTTTCAGTTCCTTCAACCCAGTGAATAGGGACAGATTCAGCACTGTTAGTCGGTTGGATGAGAGGTCCAGGTGGAGGAGATGAGGTGTGACAGTGAAAGCATTTGCCTCAATTTGACTTATGGAGTTTCGGCTAAGAACCAGTGTAGCTAGTCGGTCAAACGGTTGGGGAATCCAATCTGTTGGCAGGGAAGTGAGGGCATTGTGGCCCAGGTCCAACCGTCCGGCATAGCTTGGGAGATCAAGGGGCAGCACGGACAGATTGCGGCCGCTGCAGGAAATTATATCACTGGTACAAAGGCAGTAGGGTGGGCAAGTGGCCACACAGGGAGGGAAGCCAAGACACAGGAGGAAAAGCAAGGCTGCAGAGGCAGGGCTGCAAAGGCTGCCTCCAACATTGGTCTTGCCTAAAAGCTGTGACGCATTGGGACGCATCCTGGTTTTCCCTCACAGCGGGACCTCAGGTCACTGTCTCACTGGGTGCACACATGTCAGGGTTGCAAGCCTCTGATAATGGACGGCTTTTACGAACTGAAGAGAGGAAACAAGGAAAATACAGGGAACATGGAAATGAATCTCCTCGTGTTTTTACACAGTTTGTACAATTAATTATAATAGTATTAACACAATTTCTACATATTCATATTATTATATGCAACAAAAAGGCAGTAATATTAACAGTAAGAACACACAGTAACAGCATATGAGTAAAAACATAACACAGGGAAAGGTATTGCGTGCATGCAATTCTAAAAATAAAATAATCTTTCAAATACAACCGTGATCGCTGCTGGCATCATCTGCACATGACAACTGTTAGTAACTGCTGGAACAAGTGTAACTTAATCCATACATGTTAGTGATCCATACTCCTCCCCCACTGCCTACCAATACAATACAGTCTGCTTGTTGCTTAAGCTCACAGCACCATGCATTTTTATAAGCACACAACTGTTTTCATTCAGTTTTATTCCTTTAGGATGTGGTCCTCTAAGATTTATTTTCTGTTACACTCATTCCCTGTTCAGTCTCAGCATATGCTTCCATCTATCTATCTTGTTTATTCAATGAAAACTACAGCAACAACAGCATAGCAGACTACCATATCACTCAGTATGATAACATCAATAATATTATACAAACATAGCCAATTAGTTCACTAGTCGATCAATCAGCAATGAATTGGTAATTAGTTTGATAATAAAGAAATATTTAAGTCATTTATGAAGCTGAAGAGCCAGTTGTTGTGTTCTGCAGCTTCTTTAATGTGAGGTTTGGATCATTTTCTTAGTTTCATTGTAAACTGAATGAATTTGGGTTTTGGGGCTGTTGGTTAGACAAAACAAGACTTCTGAACAGGCGGTGTTGGGCTCTGTTAAAATTGCTATGGGGAATTTTTGGACCATTTTCTGACTCTTTATGACCCAAACAATTAATTCATCAATCAAGAAAATATTAAGTGGATTAATCAACACTGAAAATAATTTAGTTACAATCCTTGTGAAGTTTACAGAAGTGAGAACATCTCAGAGGTGGACAAATAAAAGTCACAGACTGAGTGTGAGAATGAGTAAAAGAAACTGACTGTGTGAAAGATCAACTATTTTATTATTATTATTATTATTATTATTGTCATTATCATTACCATTATTATTATTATTATTATTATTATTATCCACAAACCGTTTTTTGCTGTTCTATTCCCGCACATAATTTGGCTCAGCAGAGAGATAACAGCCAGGATTTACCGACTTTTGTAGGACCAAAACCAACCAAACAAACAGAATGAACCCAGCCGACAGCTCACCTTCACGCCCACACCGCTGCCTGTTCAAACCATCACCTCCTCTGTCTTCACATCCAGACGCGCTCTCCGGGCGCGACGCAGGATCACGTCCCGTATGTGAATCCAAAAATCCTGAAGGCAACTTCGCTCATTTGGAAGTAAAGCGCATCGTTTCCACCCCTGCAGATAATCTACCGAGAGTGTGAGGAGGGAACAGGGAAGCCGCGACTGAACTGTTCACCTGCAGGTCGGGTTGCATGTTGCTGTGGGAGGGGTCGTCCTGAGAGTAAATACGGACCTCAACAGCAGCTGGTGCGCCAATAGTATGAGAGTGGATGATGAAGAAGAGGAGGAGAGGGAGAAGGTAGGAGAGGAGGCAGCATCAGCACCACATCCTCTGATGATTTCAAGTATTTTTCCGCTTCAACAACTGGATTTTTTTTTTTTTAATCTTTGATTCAAATGAGTCCAAGTCAAGTTAACTACCCAGTGAATATATGAAAAGCTAAATTCAAATTTTTTTTTTAAATAAAACCACACCAGTTTAACAAATGTCATACAAGGGTGCTTCTACTTTTAGTAATTCAGTAATTCATGAAAATTTAGCAACTTTACTGTTCTGAACCTGTTTCTCTACTGTATTATGTTACAGATTTCTTCCCATCAATCACCAAACACACACAGAAATGGATGTCTGCACCATGAAATCCTTCCTCAGCTCATATTAACCTTGAAAATCAGGGGAGCTTTCATGGTGTTTGAGCAGTATCTTATGGTTTTGATTGACGCCCTCACACCCTTTCAGATGGTTCTGCAAGTCTCACGGTCTGAAAAAAAAAAAACCAAACAGGCTGCTTCTCCATGGTGCAGCGCAGTCCCTGTTAATTTTAAAAGGCTTAGATGGTGTTCTTGCAAGCTGAAGGCTCATAACCCCTGCAGAGATTGCCAACCCGGTCTATGGTATACTTCAGCGTTGTGCTATTATTAGTTGTTTGGCAAGGACGATTTGGTTCATTAGAGATAACATCATTGTAATTAAACATCTGTGACCTTGATGATGTCTTTTTCATTTTCTCTAACAGAGCCACAGCTTCATTGCTGCTGGGTTGCACCATGCTGTTAAAGGTCTGGATAAGATCATGAGCCAGAAAAAGTGCATTGAGTTGTGGAAATAAGTAAACAAACACCGATGCAGCTTTTTTTTTTTTTTTACTGTAGAAGAAGAAGAGCAGCGTTTTAGGATTTGCTTGTTGAGGCAGAATATTTCAGATGGCATTAAGCTGTGCAAAGGGTTTACATAATCCCCATTATCCATGTAGTGTTGGAATACAAGATTTAGTCTGGTGTATAATTTATTCACGATATGTTGGCACATTTGGTGTAAAGTGCTCCCCATTACAATGACATGAAACTTTATTTTCTAAAATGGTTTCTATCTGTGCTTCAGAAGCTGTTTACTACTGTGTGTGTGTGTTAGTTTGCAACTAGCAGATGGTGTCTTTCATGCCACATGAAAGTAGTCTTCCACCTAATCAGTTTGTCAAGGTTGTAAGCTGGGCTTGGGGCTCCATCAGCATTTTATTTTTTATTTTTTGCTCTCTTGGATCTACACATACACAGCCAATTCAATACCTGACAAAAAAAAAGAAGAGAGTGAGAGAAAAAAAAATCAATCGAATTCTCATTTCTGGAGATGAGTCAATTCCATTAGCTGAAAGAGAAGTGACAATGAGGCCTGTTGTCTTATAATCCCGACTTCAGTCTAATCACAATGCACTCGTAATTATGAGCTTTCCACCCGGGACACTGTGACAGACAAATCGCCGTATGTTTCCATGGTGCCGACCATCAAAGGGGAAGGTCTCCAGGGATTTTGCCAGAGTGTCCATCTTCACTCCGGGATCACACAGTCAGATTGTTGATATGCAAGGGATGGATGGACCTACGTTTTTCTAATTTCTATTCAATTTCAGATAACTCACTGGAATTTGGCAGCTGTAATCTACATACAGAAAGACAGTGCAAAATATAATAGGTCTATATATTTCACTCCCTCACCTTGCTGAAATCAGATGATTCAATCTTCACCCCACACTCTCTACTCGTCCACTGCTAGTCTTACCTGGCAGTTAAATGCATGCAATTGAATATATTTTGCATCCTGGTAAAATAGTAAAATAGTCACTGATTACATGGTCAGAGCGAACATCAGCAGGGTTCTAAGTGCCGGCTGAGGACAAGGGCTGAAGAGCACTGGCCTGGTTTTTAGTTTAGCTGGAGTTCAACAAACCATCTACTGTATCTGTCCATCCGCTGGCTCAGACCACTTATTACTTTTCAGAATGATGAGGAGACCATCCCATCATCCCAGTATGCAGTGAGCAGACGTCACAGAAACATCCTGAGCTGAGGGGGACAGGTTTACAGTTTCAGAGGATTAGGAAGCTAAAGGCAAGAATAAACGTGTGATTGAAGTCCTATTCTCCTAAGGTAGTCTTTCCATTTCAAAAACAGATACTGAAAAGCTGTAACGACGCAAGTATTTTCCAAATTAAAGGAATATTTGACCTTTTAAGAAAGATAGTTATTTGCTTTCTTGCAAAGAGGATCAATACTACTGTCATCTCTTAGCTTAGAATAAAGAGTGGAAGAGCTGGGAAACAGCTGCTGGCTGTAGCTTCATATTTACCATACAGACAGAATGGTATGAGTATTTTCATCTAACTCTCAGCAAGAAAGCAAATAAATATATTTCCCTAAGATGTGGTTAAAAAAAAAATTCAACTGTTGGCATAATGTTCCCCCATTGTGACAGAACTATCAAGTGTACATCTCAACTGTCTCCATTTGGAGCACTTGAACTTTAAGGACTCAGTAACCAAAACCAGACTGTGGTTTTAAACACCAGGTGAGAATGAATAAACCCGCTGATGGAGAGGGAAACTCATCCACCCACCGTCTGAGTGAAAACACTTAGACGATTTTAGTGGCAAACCATTAAGCAGATCATCTTTTGTCATCTGATAACATTTTCCCTTTGAAAGCAGACATCGAATTATGCAGACTGTGCTCAGTTGTTGCTAAAACCTTAAAAGACCATGAGTTGTGTCTAACTTAAAACTTTGAACATGTATTAAAGAAACATTGCCCTTCATGTCTGTTCCTACATTTTAAAAACATAACCCTGGTCCAGTGCTGACCCAGATCACTGGAAGATGAAAATCAGCACCAGGCATAAAAAGATGCACTGCATACTGTCTTGAAAGCAGTGACTCACAGCCCCTGTCCGCAAATTACTTCACCTTACGCTTCTCCATCCAGCAGCTGCTGTGTGTGCTGCCGTTAATGATGACCCTTCAAACACTGCAGTGGCAGTTGTGACAGGGCTAAGGAGCTGCAAGAGTGGTTTTAATGGAAGGACCTGCCATACTTGATTGAGTACAGATATGCCATAATTAACACAAAGGTGTACAAGTCCATATTAAAGTGCAGCGTAGGGTGTGTGTGAAGGGAGAGTGACAGAGAGATAGTATGTTTTCCGGTATGCATGTGTGTTAGTTGTTTGTTTTTGTTTTTTTATTAGTATTACAATTCTATTTATAAGACTGACAGCAAGTGAGTATTGCTTGTAAGAGAATACAACCAAAGGAACTGTCAAAGTTGATGTAGCAGAGGCTGAGGTCTTGTGACTTGTAGTCCTGAATGTGTGTAAAGCTCCTAAACCACATTTGATCTTATACCATTTCGCCTCTCAGCCTTGTAAAGGCCTATGTCTCTCAAACTCTGCATTACCAGTTTTGTAATGAAGAGGAGCAGAGCATGTGGTAAGACAGTCAAGCTCACTGGGACTCAGGTAAGGCCATCTTTTGATTATTGTTAGCAACCAAAGGCATTCGGTGCATGTGTTTGCCTTTTAGTTCTGGTACAATTATAAGGCTGATTTTACCCACACTACCTCTGCGATGACACCTGATACCTCTTATTGCTCTGTGCCATAGAGCTCCACTGTTCCATAACACATATCCAAAGCACATCAGTAAACCATATTCTTTCGCAGGGCTGGAAATACCCAGCACTGTATATATTGATAACATTCTGTAGATTGAACAGGCTGATCTCTTCAGATTTCAGCAAAGCTATTGCACACAATATACACCACCATGGATGATGTAATACCCCTCACATATTTCAACTCTGTGCTCACAGCCGCTTGCCGACAGACCCTCTATGTTATGTCTGTGTTCATACACCAAACACTCCCGGTTTTGCATTAGGAACATTGATGTTAAGACCTCCACACATTTCTCCCCCGGTTCAAAAGCTGCCTACCACCTCCTCTTTGTGAGTGTGTGTAAGATAATGTGTGGGTTTAAATAATGCATGGAGCACCTTGCAGGACCCTTGTGACATTAAAAACTGCTTTGTAGTGTTTGAGTGTCCAAGCCCACATTTTCACTGTGAATAATAAAAGAACAACAACAATTTCACTGCAGAGCTGAGGATTTTTTAAGGTAGTAATATGATCTAGTAGTCTGACATTAAAAATACTGTACTTTATGTGTTTCACTCATTCTAACCCTCACAATCATCAACCACAAACCCTGTAGAGACATAGCAACCACTAGCATCTTGGCTTACACATGACCTTTTTGGGTTAAAGGGGGATGCATCATTTGAGCGCAACCTAAAACCGGTGTGTTAAAAAAATGCAATCCAACACCCACCCTCGGTCTTATTTACTGTATGAGCCTCTGCTGACAGCAGAGACAGAAGCATGCCACATAAAAACTCTGAGTAAAAACTCTGGATGTTGATATCAACATATTCTGATGAGCTACTTTTCATATTCAAGCAGTTGGAAGAACTTAATGACAACAAATAAAAATGACTTGTCTCTCTTTTAGAGCTGCTCCTTTCTTTGGATAAAATTATCTTCAGGCTGCTGTTATGTATGCGAATACAATTGGCAGATTTAGGTCTGCATGATGGCAGCTAACAATGACTTCTACTCTCCATTTGATGTGCGCAGTATTTCCCAGGGAATAACGTACAGCTCTGATCCTCCAGTCCAGCTCCAATTAAAGATTAAAAACAAAAAAATAAATCATATTCTATCTGAAGCCCTGTGACTCATTTAAATCAGTTCTTTTCCTTCAGCAGCTAAAGAAGAAAAAATATCCAGGAGCTGAAAAGGGGCTTTGTTTTCTATGATGACAATGCATTTTAGCTTCATGCAGTAGGATTGGAAAAGGTTTTAAAAGCTTTTTTTTTTTTTTGCATATTAATTCTAGATATATCGAAGGAAGAAGCACAAAGCTATTCGTCATGCAACAACAGAAAAGCCTTAATGGATGTGAAACAGCGCGGATTAATTTACTCATTACTGATCAAACGTGCAATTAAGTTTTCTTCCTTTTTATCCTAAAGAAGTTAAACCTCTTAAGACACAACCCATGGGACACATACACCACCCTCTGCTCACACTACTACTATAGTGGAGAAACAGCACCCTCAGGTGGACACATGAGGTATTTCAGTCACTGCTCATTTTAATATGTATGCATACTTGACATACCGGTGTCTTCTGGAATGAATAATATCTGCCAGTTTACTTGCTGATTCTCTAAGTGGTAAGAAATGGCAGATGTGAATTGCTTCAATTTCAGTTCACTATTAATAAAAAATAAAATTTTTTCCTTGCTGAATGAGCTGATTAGCTCAGCCTGGCACAAAAGATTTCTTCATTAAGAAGTCTAGTACAGACTTCTGAAACAAATTCTGAATCTGAAAAACAAAGTGGTGGACACAATAACATGAATGCTTCTGTGACACGGTCTCAACAGACATGACATGTAAAGTCCACAAGTGTAGGTGCTGTTACTGAAATCTGTTTAAACTTGAATATTCAGAGACCCCGTCACATGAACATCATGCTCATGTTTACCAACCGTGACTGCTGTTGCGCAAAAAATGGAATTAGTAACAGCTTTTGACGGCGTGTCTTTGAGTGGGTACGTTTTTTTTTTTTTTTTTTTTTTGTGGTATCATTGACATTTTGTCCAAGTGTGGGATTTGATGTTGCCTTTCACACAGTCACACAAGTTCCTCAGAGGTGTGTTAAGTGAAGTTCCTGAGTAAGACCAGCCAGCAGCTATCAAGAGAAACATGTTCTTAGAACAACAGCGTGATAAAACCTTGTCTATGTATAATCATATTTCCTGCCACATAATCATATTCCAGCAGTACTGCTGCATCACCCAGAAGGCAAACACTTGAGAAAGTAAAATGCCACTTGCGTGTAATTCAGTAGAAACAACAAAACACACTTCACTGGCTGCTGGTCTGCTCATCAGTTATTTTTTCACAGAGTCCGAATAACAAAATCTGTCATTGCTTTCTGAGAGAAGACAACAAAACTATTGAACAAAAATGTTAAAATCCATAAACAAAACCTTTTTTTTTCTTAAAGGTGTGTGTCATGTTTTCCCACTGTCACTCGGTGTAACCACATTCATTTTGTGTTTTTGTAGCTGTATGTTTTGTATATATAGGTGTGTGCTTTGAGTCTGTTAGTCGAGATGTGTGTGTGGCCCTTCTTGTTAGGGATCATCTTCTTTCTCCGCCATGTTGACACACGTGTGTGCGCACTGACAACTGTGGGAGGTGAAAAGGACTGCGCCTAGCATACATCATGCTTTCATCACTGCATGAATGTAAAGACCCCCCCCCCCCCCCCCCCCCCCACTCAACACACACACACACACATTTAAGCACTTCCCTCTTTCAGCCTTTACCCCAGCAGCCACACAGGGGGAAAGGTGTAGCTTACTGGAGGTTAGAGAGTTCACATTCCAGGTAGATAACATGAAGTTTGTGTCCTTGAGTGCAATTCAAAGCTAAAACAGTTTCAGTTTTTCCACCAGATCAGCATCATGTTGTCCAGTGTGAAACATTCAGCAAAAAAAAATGCTGCTTTTTTTTTGAGCCACTTGTTTTTGTTTTGTTTTTATCCTCCAACCAGTTTCCTGCTAAGTCAACAGGATCGCCTCCACTTGTGGTCGGTTTGTAAGGCTGAAGGGTCAGATCCAAAAATATTATGTTGACAGGAAGGTGGTGGGGCCCACGCAGGTGGCAGGCGTTCAGACAAAGCGTTGGCCTCACACTCTGCAGACCCTCCCTCAGTCGCTAAGAAGTGTGTCATCTGCAGCTCCGGAAACAATAACATTCTCTCTCAGGGACTTCACTTGCTCCCCTCAACCCCCACTTGACTGCTCAGACAAAAGCTCAAGAAGAAGAAGAAGAAGAAGGAGAGTGGGGAGGGGGAATCTTCCCTTTGATAAGGCACGGCCACTTAGAAACTTCCACAGGCCCTTTCCATTTGTTCAGCTGTCTGATGGAAAAGTACAGAGCGTTGGCCCGACACCCACCCACCCATTTGCTTGTATGGTACCATCTCATCCTCCTGAGCTGCAGCTCTGTGTGGAGAATTAGAGCAACTCAATTTGTGAAAACGACTGGCGCATGACGTTCCGTCAGACAAATCCCTGTTTGTGCAAACGCTCTCACGAGGGACAACTTCTCGTCATGAGTGGTGACACAGCAGAAAAAAAAGTCAGACAGTACATTCAGGTGCTTTGAGAGATTAGTTTTTTCTCAGTCACCTTTTAACTATAACAGATGACATCCTACGTGAACACACAACCATGAGCAACATTGTCGTTGCTGAATGGTAAATTGGAGTTTTCACGTGATGAGAGGTGTTTAGTTTCCTCCATGTTTGAAACTGAGGCCAAACAGTTCAGTCTTGGTCTTGTCAGACCAGAGAATGATGGTCTCACAGTCTGAGTTCCTTAAGGTGGTTTTGTAAATTCTAAGCAGGCTTTCACGTGACCTTTACTGAGGACAGAGCAGAGCCATTCTTGGTCACTGCTCTTACCAAGTCCCCTTTTCCCCTGATTGCTCAGTTTGGTCAGCCAGCCAACCACAGGAAGTCCTGGTTGTTCCAGACTTCCTCCATTTAACAGTTTTGGAGGCCACTAATCTATCAGAAATTTTTGTAGCCTTTCCCAGATCCGGTCTTCAAGTAGTTTTTGCTAAGTTTTGAGGTGTATTTGGGATTATCATCCTGCTGTGATATGACTCCTCCTTCACAGAGATCCAAACCAGAGGGTGAAGCAAGCATGTCTCTGGAGAATGGACTGGTTCTTCTTCTTGGACAGGGTGGAGTCAGTTTGGTGCAGATTTGATTACTGAATATTCCCACCACCATGTTTCACTGGATGTTTGACACACTGTGGTATCATTCTCTCTCCTGTTTGTCTCCACACACACACACTTCTGTCACCGTCATGAACACAGATTCATAAGTGAACTGGACTTTTTTTCCACTTTGAAATGCTGCTATTTCTTAGCCCACCCCAAATGTTTGGCCTTGTTTCCCCTCCTGAGAAGTGGTTTAGTAACCTCTACAACACCACTACAAGTCAGCTTTCTTTCTACAGTACCTTTGCTGATTGGAGTCTTGTGCTCTTTATTTAGCAAATTCTATATTTGTGATGAAGTTGCTTTTCTATCTCTCAGGGAACTAAGCTTGGTATATTGATCTTCTGATGGCGTGATCACTTTTGTTCTGCCTGATTGTGCTTTAGATTCAACCAATCCAGTTTCTGCAAAGTGTTTTAGAGTTCCATGCATTGCCCCCTTTAACACCTTTAGTCTATCCATGATTTGACTCTGAGGAAGCCTCTCTTTGCTTAGAATAACTATGCTCAGTGAGCAATGATCGGCTGAAAACTGGAGGCAGAGCCTTATATAAAACAGGTGAACACTGGCTGCAAGTTGTTACCCTAACGAGCCTCTGATGAGGAGATCAAATCCACCTGAGTGTCATCTGAAAACAGGTTTCAGTGGAAACATAACTCAAAGAAATCTGACTTTTGGTACAATTTGGAATTTAATCACTGACCTAGAAATAGTGCAGAAACTTTATTATAGTATATCTTTAGTTTACATGACATAAGTTTATGTGTTATTTGTTTCTGAACCCAAAGTCTCAGAAAGCCTGAGACCACTTTGAAAATCTGTAATATTTTCACGTAAACCCGGAAATAATCCGAATTTTTGAGCATTTCATCCACAATGCTCCACTGAGTCTGATCTTGATGGACAGGAAGCGTTGGCTGTATCGTGACAGCGTATCTGGAGCCAGAGTGGCCTTGAATGCTTGTTCACACAAAAACACAGACACTGCCAATGATTGAACGGACATTCCAAGAATTTAAGAGGTTGTTTGGATGAAACTGCAAACTCAGGTCCTCCTTTGCTGGCAGACATCCACACTGCTGAAGTGTCTTTGAGCAAGACATGGATTCTCCACTGGCGCCAGCAGGGTGTGAGTCACCACAGGGAGAAATGTGTTTAGCTCATGTGACCACTGAAGGTAACTAGAAGCTATATTTGTCAGTCACATGGGGACAAAGATAGCTAATGGTTATTTTGGGCTTTAAAAGAGAGAGGCCTGCCTGTTGGGTCTTGTGTCAGAGGCTTGTATTGCGAGGTTCGAGTTCCCCCAGATAGTATTTATTTTTATAGAGCAATGGTTATATTTAGATTTTATATTACAGATGGTGCAGTCTAATGGTCATATTACTGCAGGTGGCTATTCTTAGGTATAAATTAAGAAAGAATGGCTTATGTGTAGGTATTTGAGATTGGAAATATCAGTATCAGGTTAGAAAATATTGGTATTGATTTACAAATGTTATGGATTTTGCTCTCTACAGTTTCATTAGGTTAAACTGGTGCAGACAGTGAGATGGCGAGCCACCGAGAATTCAGCTACATGACACTGATTACTTCTCAGACTCTCCCCCAGCTGCACTGGCCTCTAAAGGAAAGGGAAAAAAAATAAAACAAGCGTCACATTATTTATTATCGGTTTGAAACTGAGCCTAAAGTTAATTTCCCAGAACTAACCCCAGGATCAGGATTAGGAAAAGATGTCAACACCTTGGCAAGATTATTCTGATTCTTCTATTTGTTTGTTTGAAAAAAATACCTTCATGAAACAACAGATACACAGACAAAACAGACAATGGGAACCCAGCTCTGAAACATGTCACCAGATGGCCTGTGAATCTTTCTTTTCTTTGCTGTATTTCCGGAAAAAAAAGGGCTTCTAATAACAAAGGAGATAATATTGACAATCAGGATCAACAAGCTGTGCGGTAACTGACAAACTGCACGTGTCCCCTGTTTTCTCCAAACTTTCTGGGACATGTGTGCATCGTGGCAGCAGCCCCTCCAACCCGGCTGACCGTTGGCCTGTTTGGGCTTGTTGCAGCCGGAGCCTGACAGCAGGAGAGGAGCAGGGGGCTCCTTTCATGAGCATGTGAATGTCAACAGAAGCCTCAGCCACGAAAAACCTGCCCCCAGACCCATTAGCGAGCAGGGGCCAGAAAAATAGACATCGGAAAAACACATTGCATAATAGCTTATGTAACAAGCCTCAGAAATTAAAAGCTGGAGCAGAGAAGCGGAAGAATCGGGAAATTATGTTGAGGCCTTGCAGCATTGTATTGTCACCCTGGCATGAGGGGCACATAGGAGGGCAAGGGAGGATTCACGAACAGGAACACCACTCGTTGTGGCTAGACACGCCGAGAGGAACATTGTTATGAACCTAACAATGTACAAAACTTCATGGATTTAGGAAATGATATAAAGAAAGCTGTAAAGACTTTTAATTGTTTCCTGTACTTTTCTAAATTGTCCTTGAACTCTAGGTGGAAAACAACAACTATCTGTTGTGTAGCTGGGGTTAAATACATCATAAAAAGAAGTCTTTTAGATAGAAGATGTGTGTTTAAGCTTTGCAAACACACTTTAACTCAAGGATGACTTTTTTTGAGATAAGAAGGACCCTGTCAGTTTCCTCACCTTGGTTTTCACAGTGTCAAAGGGTAATGACATTTCTGATAATAAAGCTACAGGTTCACTTCCATGTGGCGCAGCACGTGCACGTCTTATTTCGAATTTTCACGTCAACTTAAGGAGGAGCGCCTCCTGCTTCAGCAGCAGAGAAAAGAAAATTAAAGAAAACATCATCATCATTTCTGCGAGGAGGAGAGTCTTCCTTTTTATCTGATAGTCACCGTCAAAGACACAAGGAGAAAAGTGAACCAAGGCATTACAGTAACTTACAGCAGTACATGACTCAGCTGACTGAGCCAACTGCTGCTTTTGCAACTTGTGTGATTTCAAATAAAGTTGTTTTTTCTTAGGTTTAATAGATCGTCTTCAAAAGAGCAAAGGAAAAACGATGACTACGTTCAAAGTATTTCAGAACCAAGTGACTGACACGAAGGAGACACAAGAAGCTACTCTTTAATAAGCTCGAAATAAAGAGGGTCAGAGCTCTCAGATGACCCGCTGACCCACTTGGAGGGACATGCTGACACTTTCGATGCTCAGGACTCTCTCTGATTCTCAGTGGGCTGCTTCAGTTGTAAAAATATATGTGTATTTATGACTTTTCTTTATTTTTTGTGCCAATGCACCATAGTTGGCCTTTTCCATTGCCCTACATAGTTGTGAATGTGCACTTGCATCAGTTTTGTGGTATTTTCTTCCTTAAATTGTTTTTGCACAACCCCAGTGACCACTTCTCATACTAACTACTACGCTGGAGACAGAAAGCTCACTTCTAAATATTTCTAGCAAGTGCAGGTATGAAAGAATTACAAAAGACTTGTGAACATTTTCTAAATTCGTCATTTGCAGGTATCTGGTCATAAATCACCAAAGATATTAGAATTCATCCTCAGAAGAACTTTAACATCAGTATAACGTTTCATGGCAATCCAGCCATCTCTAAATGCTGTTAACTGACATTAACCAGTGTTGTGGTATGTTTTTGTTTTTAAAAGACTTCAACTTAATATGTTTTGTGGTTAATTCCAGTGTTTCTTAGTGGTACAGACTCGAGGCTATTCTTAGACTGTTTTTGCTGCCGTGGTCAAAATAACATCCATCTGGATCAACATCCATTCAGAAGAGGTGAAGGGTCTTTCTGAGGGCCTGTGGTCTTTGATTCTAAATCAGGCAGACAGATGTTGGATTTAACAAAAACACATACACTGGGCCTGAACATTTGCCCTTCTGTGTTGTTCGACCATCAGACTGTCAACTGCAGCAAAACACAGATGTGGTTATTGTCCAGGAAACAGTGGGTGATGGGGAACACCATGCACTTCTCTGCGACCATGAGCAAGGCACTGACAGAGTTAGACGTTCAGTTCCCTGTGTAAATTTCAGATTTCGTCCTCGTCCGCCCCAGTTCATATTCAGTAAAGTTAAGTTTTCCCAGTGATCATTCTCGAACAAGAGCAGAAAGTCGCTCGGTACATTTGTGTCATTTCTGTGCCAGTTACATAACGATGGCTTTTGTTTGACTGGTTTGCTCAATGGCAGTTATCCCACAGTAACAGGTACGTTCCAGTCTGAAGTTTATGTAAGCTCTATTTGTCAGTATCCTGCCCAAGTTCAAGCTATAAAGTTCAGCCGAGTTTGAACAGAGGGGACAGAGTGGCTGTTCAAGTTTAACTCTTATTCACTCAGAGAAACACTCAGAGTCAGAAGAGCGGAGTCACGCTCCTCCACTAAACGTTTAAGATCATTTTTCTACAGTTCTACACAAATTTAGGTTATATTGATCGATTTTAAATACGCTGACCTCTTGTCAAAGGCTGCGTGTCTCACTCATTTCTAATCCAATTTGTCAAACAAGAATGAAATTAAGTCCAGGATGATGAGCCGGCACGTAATCGCTGAAAAGTGAGGTTTTGTGGTGCAGAAAAGTGTTTTTAAGGCTCAATTCAAATCCATTAATGTTATGCTATAAATGCAACGACATCAAACAGGGAAAAGTAACAACTGCAACAAAAGAGAATAAAGGAGCAATGCAATCTACTACCACAGCTGGAAGCACCTTCACTGCATCTTTCATCATGTAGGTCAAATGTAATTTCAGTAAAGAGCTAATGTCAGTTCACTGATTCTATTATCTTTATTGCAAGAGGTGAAAGGTCTGAAGCGTGACTAACTCTCAAAGAAGCTCACACACACGTGAGGACTTTTCAGGTCACTCCTTTACTGCCCACAGGTCATTTCAGCATACAGGCAAACTTATATAGTATTATTTCTATTATAAAAATTGTCTAAAACCATTTCAGCCACTTTCTTTTCGTAATTGTTAAAATTATATACATACTTCTGCAGTTTCGTTTGTGGATAGCAGACAGGCAAACTGTATCATGCTATAGGCAGTAAATCTGGTCAGTTTCATACAGTTTCTGATTAAATTCAATTAACCTATTATACAGTAACATTTAATCCTTGGTCACTGCAGACAGTCCAGCCAGACTTGTTTTTCAAAAGCTCGTAAACCACTCTAATTGGCAATAAAGGAAATGTACAGCCAAATTGTGTTTTCAGTGATTAATATCTTTAGTAAGAGGCTTTGTAATAATGGCGTCACTGTGTTAAAGGAAAATTCTGGCATTTCATAATCTAGGCCTTACTGTCATAGTTTAAGCATTGTGTAATAGTCCATTGCATCCATGAAAGTACAGGTCTTAAACTTATTGTTAAAATAATGACCAAAGAAAAAAACATAAAAATCACTCCAACCAGTCCTGTCAGTGTTTGTCCATGCTGACTCAATGACAGGGATAACTGGGACACCTGAACGGAGCAGAGCCATATTAATATTAATGTTTTTAGTTGCACCTGTGATTGTGCTGCTCCTGACTTGGACGTACACACCTGTGCACGTCCAAGTCAACTTGAGGGCAGATCTGCATCACACAGATCAGCCGGTGAGCATCAGCAGTTCTCCCCCGAGGCACAGTGCACCGAATCTGAAAATAAAATCAGTGACGCCCAGCAACACATTGTGTGGTGCCACCGTGTCAATCCCAGCTTCGGGCCTCTCACCTCTCACCAATTCCACAAGTGAAAGGCACTTTCTATTTCAGCTAACTAGGTCACCCGGCTTTGTGAGCCAGGTTTTGCACAGTTCGGACGTGCAGTTTGGTATCTCAGTGTGCAAATCCTCAGTCTCAGATATGTAGCTCTTGGCTCAGCAGCTGTCAGGTTATAATAATCCACAATATTTAAAAAGATGCCACATGGACAACTCAGTATTACATAGAGCTTAAACAGTAGACGGACGAACAGCCCGTATTACTGATTATTGATACACCTTCTCGTGACCTTAGATGGTCTCAAGACCTACTTACTGTACCTGTGGGCTGAAACCAAACCTGATTACTCTCAGTGTTGGAGTATTTAATCATTGTCAGCTGAAGGAGACTTACTCTCATGTGAGATGCTTTACTGAGTTTCTGTGCTGTGATTCAGAACATGAGACAACTCATGCTACATAGCTTCAAAACATGAATCCAGCTGCTGCACAGACAGCATTCCTGCAACATACAACACGAGCCGTGCTGTGGAGACTCACCAGAAAGGTGATAATCAGGCATCCTGGTACTGCAGCTCAGTGGCTGCATTAGTAGGTGTATACCATAAGGTGATCTTTAGAAACACATGGATTGCCTTTACATCCCAGCATGTTTTATGTGCAATGAACCTTTGGTGACTATTTCTCAAAATCTGCAGGTAAACAGTTGAAGAAAATCATTCTCCTACATCTCAGGCGCAGGAAGATATTTTTGCTTCATAAACAGGCTGCATGATTTGGATTTCTTACAATCTGCAGATTGGTTTTTATCCACCTGTGGTGTGAGGATCCTTGTTTGAGGGAGCTGCACAAAATCTGATGAGTGATGATGAGTCTGTGTCGGCTGAGGACTACAAAAAAAAGAAAAGAAAATCTGAGGGTGTGGAGCCTGTTCTTCACCTCTGTTTGAGGCTCGAGGCTGCATGAACCACTGCTAGCTAAACACACCCAACATTTCCCACTTAGCTGTCAGCAGTTGAGTTGCATTGTGGGTAATGTAGGCACCGGGCTTTGGCAAGGAAGAAACATGCATGGAATAATTGGAACAATTCTCCTGCATGTTCTACTTTGTTTCTTTTTTTTGGAAACAGAAAGATTCATTTTTTCCTAAATTCTTGCAAATACCGAGTGATAAATCTGCTCCTGTTAAAAGCCTGACAGGCATGACAGCAGTGACTAATGGGGGCGGGGCTCAGTTAACAGCTAACTAACCTGTTTTGTACTGTACAATGCTCTTTCAATGAAATAATACAGATGACAATCCACATGAAGGCAGCGCACAGTTATTTTTTGACTGTGGTGATTCTTGAGTGAGGTCTTGTGAGGATGATTAAGAAACTGAAGGGACTGGAATGGTTTTCATGGGACCACACACACACACACAGTTGAAACACATTGTAGGTTTAGTGAAGTGGAAAACCAAAGGTGATTGTGTGATTGATAAATAATCAATGAATAGATGGATGCAGAAGAAACACTTCTTCAGCAGAGCTTATACACCAGTCAAACAAATGTGAACCAGTGGATAAGCATCATCTGACTCCTCATCTATTTCCACCATGAGGTTGGGATTTGTGGTTTTGAGTGAAATGTCCTCACAATTATTAGATGACTTACCAGGAAATCTGGTGCATACATTCGTATGCCGTATGCGTACTCATATAGTCACTAGCATGGCTCAAAGTGAGTAAAAAGTTTGGTGTATGAGTTTATTATGTAAACATATTGCTTTGAATATCAACATAATAATATTTATATTAATTCTATTAATGTGTTTACATGAATGAATTGAATATATCTGTTAGGATCTATGCTAATAAGGAAACAGCTCAGTATCATAGTATCATAAAATAGTAATAAACATTTCTTATAATCTTAAATATTGCGCAACCGCAGTTTGGCCAGTGTAAACATGCACACGGATTCTTTTGTCTCACGATAATATATTTGAGATGAATAAATTGGATCAATATCCACTCAAATAGTTAAATTAAGGCAACAGGCTATTTACTCTGCTTTTCAGTTAGAATATCCTGTCGCATGAGGACCTAGAAGAGGGGCTAATTGGGAGAATAAGGAGCCCCCAGCAGAGCCCGGCGGTGTAACACGACGCTTCAGGCAGATGGAAAATTCCACTCAGTCTCCTTGCTTGTTAAATGGGAAGGGTCTCCAACTCTTGTTTCCACTAGTCCGCCTCCTCCTCCGCCTGCTGCAGCTGTCCGCCACGCTGAAACATTAGGTAAGACCCCACCACTTCCATATCCTTTCTTTACTTTTATTTATTTATTTTTTTTAAGTCATTGTTATTATTTATTTATTTCCTCTCCTGCATGTGACTCGCTGGTTAATTTACACCACCATATTTGATGGAAGCGGGCAGTTTGATTCTGATTATTTATTTATATCTGTTTCCTGACGGACACAAGCCACGCTGAGTTTCTACTGTCTAATTAGAGGATTTAAGAAAATAAAAGAGGGATGGTGCGTCCGAGTTTAACGGATTTTACAGCCTTGTTTCTTTTTCTCGTTTGCCGTTTATGTGGATAAGTGTGTACATGAAGCATACATTTAAGTGAAAGAGCAACAGTAGCTGTCCGTGGAGTGCTTCCTGCAGGGTGTTGTCTTAAGTCACCAGAAGCGCGAACGTTATTTCTACAGGAGAATAAAGCTTCTGCTCTGGTGCGCGATGGTCACTTAGAGTCTGAATTTCACCCTGGAATAAATAAATGCACTGGAGTCACCGGTTGATCATAGGGACTGTTAGTACACTTTGCACAGAGCTGTTTGTGTTTTTGCATATGTGCATATGTAAGCCTTGTTCCGCGTTTACTTCCAGAAAACACAAAGGCGACTGTCATTGTTTCCAGTTTTCATCCTCTAGCCTTCATTGTGTCAGCTGCCCGTGTGTATGCAGCTCGCAAATCATAGAATTAAATCAGAATCATTGTTTTGGAAAAGATGAATAGTGGAGAAATAGGAATAAAGCTAAGAAAAGATGGATGATGAGTTTATGTAACAGCAGACAACAGCACGCTGCCTGTGGCCTGCAGGGCTCACTGAGGACTAATAAATATGTTATGACTGCAATCACAGTCTCAAACTGTTGTCATGCTCTGGTGGAAAATATTGTACAAAACTGCTAAAATGGTTTTAACCTGATTTGCTCTCCTAAGGCTTGGAGGGCTCAGTTACTCCTGAGCAATTCCGAAAACTCAAAACTGGTTTTTCCTCATCCCAGATATTTATCTCATTCAGCGCTGGTTAACTCAGGCCTTCCTCTCTTTGACTCTGTGAGCGCATTAGTAATCATTCTTAGAAAGAAAACCTGATGGATCTTACAATGGTAGCATCCAGGTCTTGAGTGGAATTTTCCTTTATGCGCCTTTTCTTGGATGCTTTTCAGACATGTGCTCAGTCACCTCGTCTTCTTATTTTTCTTAAGCCAGTTTTAGATACCTGGTTGCCACACAGTGATTGTGCATGTACACTTTCCTGGTATGTTCTCTAGCCATCTTACTTGCATAAGAGTAATAACTGATCTAGTAATGTCTTCTCTTAATGAAGCTCCACCTACGCCTTTGTTAAATGGCTTTTTAAGTATCTACCGTTGTAATAATACCCAAGTGGGTGTGTTTTGTGGTGACTGTGGTGATGTTAAAGCATGGAGAGGCACATTCATTGTGCCTTAGTATAAGCTGCATGTATGCACTCACGCTGGAGAGTTTTCTCTCAAGAAGTGCACTTAAATTGGAATAATTTTTAAAAAAAAGGGGAAATAAGAAAGATCACAGGTTTAAAGCTTTAAGTCACATTGTTTGGCTGCAGCTGCCCAAGTTCCCTCCACAGCCCCAGAGGCCGTGTCCAACTGTCTTCACAGGCTAAGTGGACCTGTTCATGATGAGTACAGTGTTCTCTGTGTGTAAAATGTTTCTCTTTAATTTCTGCGTGTGTGAACACACCACACTAACTCCTCTGTAACTTTATAAGACTGCAGGTGAGAGGGAAGTATGAGCACAGGTTTGAACACCTGTCAGCAGGGTGAAGCTTGTTCGTGGATCCTCGCTCCTCATTGGCTGTTAGGCCTGAATGACACATGTAGGTCAGACCCCGCTGGGCGACTGGGGGTTGAAGCGCTGCCGGCTCTGGCTGATGTAACTTGGAACGCGTATGAGCAAATGAGCTGCGAGCCAGATGCAGAGTCAGTTTCAAAGGAGTGGATATCACTGACACAAAGACACAGTGAGGCAGGGTCACAAAGGGGTTTGGCAGTTTTCCAGAACACTGTAAACACATTCAGTGGAAATCTGAGAAGGTGTCAAACGATACAGAATTACAGAGTTGAGAAAATTTGGAATGTGCAGTGAGGACGCTTTGTTGTAAAGTTTGCAGAGTAGCAACCACATGCACGTTTGCTTGCTTTGTAGCTCTTTCATGACAAACTTTATGGAGAAAAAGTCCCTTTTTTACTCAGCTGTCACATGGTGGTCAGAGGTCAGAGGTCAGCTACAGGGGTTCAGCGTCTTGCTGAAGATCCTCTAAACATGGAGGGATGTTTGCTGCTGGAGCACACTTAGAGCCCCTAAAGCTCAGACATTTGAGACTCAAAACCACTCATGTCTGTTGCTTTTACATTCTGTTTTTTCAAGAGATTAAACAAATTAGATATAATGGATTAATTAGTGAGCTTTAGTGGTGCTGGTAGGTGGAATTCTCTGGATAAGGGTAAAAAGCTGTTTCCCTCTTTTTCCAATCTTAGAACTAAGCCAAGCTAAGCAGCTCCTGGTGGTATCTTCATATTTAGCATCAGTTCTCAAAAACTAATCAGTGTCCAAATGTCCCGCAGTGGGCCTCTGAATAATCAGAGCACAGCGGGTTTCATGGTCACTGATGCAGAAGGAAATTACTTTTATACTCAGTGAAGACTCCTACAAATGGACACACGGAAGAGACTGAAAAAGTGTAACTTAAAGTCTTTTGATGAACCAGGGAACAAAACTCAAACAACCAAAAATCATTCACGCAGGAGAAAAAATACTCAGAAACCAAACCAAACGAAAATACAAAACGTTCTAACTGGCAAACAGAGGAAACCAAAGTAAGTCCATGAGGTGGGAAAAAATGCAAGGCACAGGTACGGGAACGATCATGGGGAAGACACACACTCAGGCAAGGAAACAGACTCGGGCATGGAACACAGACGAACCAACAAGAACACGGACATAACGAGACTTAAATACACCAGGCAATGGGCAACAGGTGAAACCAATTAGGGCGGGGCAGACAATCACAAAAGGAGGGAAACAAGACAAAGACAGGAAGTAGAACAAGACAAGATACACAAGGGCCATGATTTCAGAATAAAACAGGAACAGTGAACAAAACTTAACAAACTAAACAAGAATCTGAAAAGGTCCAAATGTCCACAAAAGAGATCCAAACAAAACTAAAGAGTTCAAAGAACAGCCCCCTTAGGGGCTAGTCATGACAAATGTTCTGTGCAAAGTGTTTATCGTGGTCTGTTTACGTTGGCTAGAGTTCAACAACATGGTACAAACCAGGGAAATTAGCAGATTATTCTGTAAATGTGGCGTCCTGCTCAATGAGCAATCCGCCCCCACACGTGTGACGGCCATTGACATCTTTGTACAGGTGACTTAACAAGCTCAGACATCTGGACAAAAGTGCAGGCTGTGTGTTCTCAGATTACACTTAGAGGGTGTTTTTGTTGTGGACACGTGGTGAAGAACAGCAGAGACTGAACTTCTTGACTCCAATTAGGGTCAAAAAGATTTTGAGCTAGTGTCACTTGTACTTGTACATGTGTAGAAAATGAATTTGTTAAAAAAAAATAGAGGCTGAATGAAATCTGTGAACAAGTGGCATTAGTTTTGAAGACACTGTGAAAAAAGAAGTGCTTTTGTGAACATCTGTGTACAGATAGAAAAAAACTTTTTTTTTTTTTTTTTTTAACTCCTTTTGACCCTAATTTTAGCCCAGATTAACTTTCTCTTTTAGCTCCAGTTCAGTCAAGCAGAGACTAAATCAGTGCCTTTGAAATAGCAGAAAAATTCCTGTTAGGGCCATTAGACTTTCAGTGTCCTCCTCCTCCTCCTCCAGCTGAAGTCAAGGTCAAAACCTTGAAGAATTGCATATTGATGCAAAGCAAGATGCCGCCGTCATCATCTGCAAACATGAGCAGGCAGATCAATACTAACTGATAAGATAAACAGAGAGAGCGTCCCCAAAGATGGTTCACAAACAAGGTTAGAACACACCAGGATTATGTACAAAAGGCCAATATGATGTTTACTAAAGGCCAACTGGGCTTTAATGTCACATGACAGCACTGAAGTAAGAGTTTTTGTCAATATGTTTTTTTGTCTTTGGCTTTGACTTCAGTGTGGTTTGGTTTAGATCATAGAAGTTTCCATTTACCTTTTGAATTATCAGGGAATTTCAAACTAATCCAAACACTTCTGCCACTGCTTGTGATTTTCTGCTTTATCAGAGTTTTACGAAGACTTTTCAGGTTCAGTCAGTGATAAACAAAGATAAGTGTTGTAAGCTGTTAGATTATAGTTCTGTCTTTTTGTTTTTATTTCAGCCTGCACTGCTGTTACCCTTGTAATAGAGTCCCAGGTGTACCTCAGAGAGCTGCTACCATGGCTGTAGGGGGCCATGACACAGGTGTCTCTTATACAAAACTCAGTCACAGATTTATTTTACAGTCGGAAAATACCACACACGCTGCAAACTGTGAAACTGTGAATGCAGTTCAACAGCATAAAAAGGACTGAACAAAAGTGCTGAAAACGAGCACACTATCAAGTAAGTGTTGGTCTGAGACACACCTACAGTACCTGTCAGGTGATAAATCAGGAAACACTGCCTGAAACACTTTCACACACTCCACGTGTACAGGTTTTGGAGTCAAGTGTTTAGATGGTGAATATGTAGCTGAATATTAGTCAGTTTTAGACATTACAGTGGTCAGGCGCTGGCATTTATTACCGTGGTATTAATATTGAAACTGTATCAATTTTGTTTTCTTAGTTTGAACTCTGTATGGAATATAATCTTGTTTTTAAATGAGAAATCTACAAGACGTGTTTTTGTTTTTCTACTTTAACTTCAAGTTCAAAATAGCCTCTCGATTTCTGTGAACTGCAGCCTGTATGCCTCCAACATATAAAATGTATGACTGCAGTGTGACAGTGAGGAAAAGCTGCAGAAGGTGGGGGAGGGAGTTGTCTCAACGTGCCTCCTACAGAATAATAAATTCCTCCCAAGTGGAAGCTCTGACAGAGCGGATCAACTGGAGGAAGGTGTGCTCTCAGTTCAACACACATGCCTGTTGCTCTCAACTCTTGTTTGATGCGATTGTATCATTGCAGCTCAACTGTTTTTATTTTATAAAACAGTTTTTTATAAACTAAATATATTTTTAAAACCAAGAAATCCACCCACCAGCACCTCTGACGCTCAGACACTCATGAACACGTTGTTCCTTGTTTGTTTTCTGGAGTCTGTGCAGGTTACCTGGCTTCCTCACAGTAATAGCAAGACTCCAGAAAGTGAGGAAAATGGTAAACTTTGTTGACTTTGGACAGAGTCAGACTCTCTGTTTCCCTGATCTTCCCAAACTATTCCATGAACTCACGCAGTCCGAATGCAAAGAAGAATTCTAAAGGGCCAGATACAAACCAGAACTGAGCACTATTAAAACTACACCGGCTATTTAAGCAACACTGTACAATTTGCATAGACCGTGCAAATGGTATGCAACCACAAATGTGTGAATACATCACACATTTGTGGTTGCATACCATTTGCACTGCCTGTGTGGACATGGGAAATCTGCATAATGCAGACGCTGAGAACCACACGAGTGTGTAAGTAGAAACTTACGTTAACTCAGCCTTCAAAGAGAAAGTCCAGAAGTTTAAATAACCGATTCCATTACTTGTAGATCCATCTCTCCCTCTCAGGAGAGTTTTTACCCCTCAAATAAAACCAGAAACAGCCTGCTGTTACTGGTGGTGCTAATCTGATTCAGGGAAATGCGGCAGGTTATTTGTGGTCGTTTCTCAATCATAGTTTAATAATTTTAACTTTAATAATTGAGTCCAGTGGTCAGAGAAGCTGGCTGACTGCTCTCATTTCCATGTAACGACTACATTTATAATTCCAATCTGCTTCATTAGCAAAGGACTGTGGTTGCAGTTTACAGCTCCTGTTTGGAACTTGAGTCAGCGTGAAACAAGCAGGCCAAGATAACTTTCCAGTAACCTCCAAAAAACACTAATTTGTGAACATCAGTTGAACATAAGTTTGTTCTTCAGTGTCATTCCTAGTTTAAATAAAGTTTGAAAATATTTCAGACGTGGGATATTTTTAATGTAAAGTTTCTCTTTCATGGAGGAAAAACAAGCGTTCTATAATAATGATTAAGTGTCACATGATATATGTTACATCACTATAGCAGTCACCTACTTGCAAACAAGCACATAGAGCTGATTGATTTTACATGCAGGGGACAGAAATATCTGTTGCCTTGGACCTCTGAGATTCTTAAAGAGGCCGAGGTATTTCAAAGAGTTCATGACATTTGTTCGTAATCTTATTTTTATGTTTGCAGCTTTTGCCACTTTGTAGCCTCTTTAGTTGGTCTGAGGGAAAATTATCTTTTATTTGATTTTTTTTTTTATTTTATTTTTTGATGTTGAATGCCATCTGGCCAATGATTCACCAGCAGACTGTGTGTGGTATTTGCAGCCAGTCACATGGCATCGAGAGGTGTAGGCTTAATTAAGAGGCCTTCAAATTATTAGATACAGGCTGATGTGGGTTTGGATGCAAGTATGTGTGTGTGTGTGTGTGTGTGTGTGTGTGTGTGTGCATGTGGGAGCGATTCATCCATTCAGACAATTAGAGGTACAAGTTGTGGTCCACAGTTTTAGAGATGTTTTGGTCAAAAAGGGAGGTTAATAACCCTTTGATCCGTGACAGAAACATACCCCATGGCCTCTTGTTTACTGGCTGATGTCAACACTGCGTGTCATTCTCCTTCTGCAGAAATGATCACATTCACACATCCACGTCAGGAAACCTAGTTAAATGTTAACTAGCCAAAGACGAGAACAATTTTACACTGTGTTCTGTTGTTTGGAACATTTTCAAACCCAGGATTTTTATGAGCTGTCAGGCTCTCAAGTTAAATCAAAAGCACACAGAAGTCAAACTCTGCGGCAAACCAGATACTTAAAAGATCAGCAGCTGCACATTGAATTACAGTGAAATAAGCAAATAGTGTTACCTCATATTTTATTTGAGCAATCATTTTACCAACCCTGTGTCAAAACGTAACTAAAAAAGCACAAAAGTAGACACTTCCTCACCACATAGCAACACATACTTTGGAAAATTGAGCTGGGCATTAAGTGAACTTCACCAAACAGTGAAAATGTTTTGGCGAGCTCGTGCAGTAGGTGGACAGTGAGATCACAAAGTTTTTACTAAAAATACTTATTACAAGAAGGGTGGGTTCATGAACAGGAGCAGGGGCAAACTTGGTCAACATTTACTGGAAAAAGTCAGAAGAAAACCGAAAGAGTAGGAAACCTCACCTCATGGTCCCAGTTGACCAGTATGTTCCAAACACATCTATCAGTAAACAAGTGGAGTTTCCAGTCTGTGTTTCACTGAAGTGAACATATTACCCTGGATGATACCTCAGACACAGCTGCATACAACAGTCAAAATCTTCCCCTACAGATAACTGCTCTTATAAAATGAGACCCCAGCTGTCTGCCAAGAACAAAATACTGAGGGATGGACATCTCTCTCACATCAGTTATTCTAAATCCTTATTATAAATGTGCAACATGCACCGTTAAGCAAAAGTCACATGCTATACTGAGAGACAGATCGAAAAGCGTCTTTCTTTAGACTGTCTCTGCCTGGTAAATGTCCTTTCAAACTTTACATTCCCACTTTATATCACAGCCTTTCTGTTTAAAATCTGAAGTGTCAAGCCCAAACACAACATGACTCTGATAAGCTAAGCTCCCTACACAACGACAAAAGACAAAATACAGTCACGGTGTGAGTTGCACTCCTCACAACAGGCACACTGATATTCATGGGTAAAATGGGTAGAGTTTTTTTTTTGTTTGTTTGTTTTCATGTGTGAGTGTGTGTGAGATTTAGTTGAGCTCAGTCACTTCTATAGCTGGCTGCTTCTCCGCCCTGAAGTTTGTGACCTCAACCCCCAACCCCCCAAGCTAACCCTGGCCCTGTTTGGTGTGCTGCAGGATTGGTTCAGGGGACAGCTTTCCACTCATAGGTGATTGGCCGAGTATGTGTGTGAAGCTACCACACACACATCTCAAGGTGCCTTTTAAGGAATGTCCCTGCAGCTGCAGAGTGGATCATGGTGAGGAGCCACTGTTTGTGGGAATATCACTCAACTTTCACTGCTGCTTGCTTGGCAGCATTGCTCTCTGTAGTTTTACAAAGCTTTCTTTATCTTGTGGTCTCATTTCTCTTTTTGTTCCCCCCTCCTAACATACTGATGTCTGTATGACTAAACTCAAAGAAGAGTTACATTTTTTGGGGGGGATGGGCTGTAAGTCAGCTGGAAACCAGCTCTACCGACTTTAACAGACTCCCTCTCTATTATAGCTGCATTAGCCTGCATTAGCACAGTCATTAGCCAATTAGGATTAGTTGTTGTGATATAGTTTAGATGTTGACTGTTCCTCGACTTAAAGTGAGTCTATGTAACTTTTAAAAGATGAAATATAAAATTCTTTCTTTTACAAATGAAAAGTTGAATTCATAAGCAAGAAAAGTCTCCCATTCTCAGTTCACTGTCTTTACTGCTACAGCCAACCTTCCCAAAACCGTGAAGATAAACTCAGCTCATTACTTCAAATCGAGCAGCTTCGTCTTTATTCATAATTGAGAAGCGTTTTGCAAATGCAAAGACCCTAATCAGCAAAGTTTGTGGTTTCTTAGCTGCTCACTTTGCAAAACCTTTAGAGTGTAGAGTGGATTCGAGTGAAAAGATGGTGCTGCGCGCCATGTGTGAGTGTATGTACCTTCATTTGGACAGCCTTACAAAGTAGACAGAGATAAAATCTCATCCCTGACACAAACACGACCTTGGGCACAGTGACATCCAGACTACGCTGCCTTCTGATTCCCTGATTGGTCGGTCGGCGGCACTGCCTACCCCGAAACCACAGACAATTGCTCATGGTGCATCTGGGCACCTATGTGTCTGTGTGTGCAGCTGCATATGCAAACAACTGCATATTTGTCTTTGTATGCTCAGAAGAGGTGGTACAGTGACGATAGAATCAGTTGCATATGTGATCAGCTCCCCAGTCCGCCCACTGTCAGCCAGTAACTGGCCGAACTCGGCCCCTCATCACATGTTTTTGGTGTGTGCACTTTTACACCAGTACAAAACTGGACAGTCACGGTCATGTGGCATGTCACGATGACGTCCTGAAGCGGCCGTCGGTATTTAACAGCGGTGTTGCGCTTTGTTATCTTCAGTCTGATGGTGGTGAACGTGGCTGTGTTACATCTATCTGTCCATCTCTTTTTTCTTTGTGCTCTTTCACAATCAGGTTAAGATTCCGTATGAATCTGCTATTCATACTTAATTTCTTTATTTTTTTGTGGGTGCCCCAAACTGTATCTCTGCTACAGCCCTTGCTTTGGCCTTGTCTTTAATTTCTATTGAGATGTGTGTATTTCCATGTGTGTATTGGTGGGTTAACACCCTCCTCAAAGGAGGGGCAGACTGAACTTTGTCTGTCCTCATTGGTTGACAGAGGTCCTCCCTCCTCCCTTTTAAAAGTCTGCATTTCTACCTGGGTTACAAAAGAGCTGCAGCTCCTCACCCATTCACTTGTCTGTCATCCGTCTTACTTTGTGAAACACATTTCTTCAAAAAGAAAAAAAAAAAAAGGAACAGTCTCAGAACATCAACAAAGGAACTTTTCAGTAAGTGAGTATGCCTACCTTGCCTGAAAGTTTTGGTTTATACTATGCATGAGGATAAGGCTACCAGCCTTCAGACACAGATTTACAAAAACAGCAACATGCTGTAATAGTTGTCTGAGAGTTTCTTCTGCAAACTGTTGAATTTTGAAGCTTTTTCTTGATTTCTTCTGGAAGGAGTTTTGGGAGGAGGGTGTACGAAGTAGCTGGAGACCTGAGGTTTTAAAGTGATCTGTAGGATTCACTATCTTACATTTCAGTTTCAAAAAGTTCTTGAAACTTTTTGAGAGTCAGAGCAAATCGATGTCTTGTGTTGGCCTTTTTAGTTTTTCTGCTACAATGCCTCAGTGCAAGCTTGATCTCGCCAAACAGAAATGATAGGATGTCGTGTTAATAAATGAATCAGAAGACGATAATGCAAGGCTCTTCATCCCCCAAATTCAAACTGAATGTATGTGGACTCTCGACCATAAACATACTGACTTAGAACAAAGTTCTGTAGTTTGTGTATGCTGCTCTTTAAGGTTTAGATCATTTGGCGAAACAGCAGGAGGAAGTGTGATTACTGATAGGTTTTGCTTGCATTTTCCTGTTTTCACATCTCACCACGTGTATTTGCATTCGAGCTTCTGCTTCAAAATCAGAGACAGATTATTTGACTTCTTTGTGAAAGATTTTTTTTTCTACCTCCTATCATCTAAAAAAGTTTTACTGTACGACAAATGAAGAAACAGTTAAGATGAAAGAATTTGTGTAATCATGCAAAAGCTATAAAAGTTTAGCTGTTTGTGTCTGCTAATGAGTGGCCCTGCTCGCCCTTAGCATTAAAATGAACAGTTGTTGACACAAGTGTGAAGGCATCCCAGGACACCCTGAGGACACAATGGGATCCGAATGCTCAGGTATTCATCCCTGAGCACTTCTGACAGTGTCTGCATGCAACACAGGCATCTTCTCCCTCTGAACATTTAGTGTTTTTGCTAAATGTTTAGTGTTTTTGGGTTTTATCCAGTGTGCGAATGGACACTTCTTGTACGGCTGTGTGGCAGAGTGCAAATGTGGTTCTTCTGTTTAGGCAGATTAAATTGAATGAATAAAGGGTAAGAAAATTCCAGCAACAAGTGGTCACTCGAGATGTATTTTACACGCATTATGTTAATTGGAGGTGCGAACTGCCGTCTGTCCCAGCTACCTAAGTCAGATACAACATCAGAGCTGGCTCTGTGTGCTGCATGGCACACCGCCAGCTTCTGCATTGTTATGGTTGTAACAACGGTGGCATTAAATTCTGGAATATAACGTTAACCCGGTTAGACAGATTAATCCTCTTGGCAATGAGAAGTGAAAACTGCCCCGCCTTTCTTTCTCGCCACACAGCAGAGAGCGACACTGAGAGATTAGGTGTACTGGTGTGTGTGATGCGGTTGTTAACGGTAATGTAGCCGCTTGATCTCGGTTGGCTCCAAGATATTGTGTTTTAAAGCGGCGTACTTCCGAAGAGCAAGATCACAGAGAGAAGAGCAGCCTATCAGTGTGGACTGTAAATACACTTCTCATATTGTGATGCAAAACTCCTGCTACCCAGCAACTTCCTCCATTACAGACTGTTGCTTAACAAGCATTCAGAGGTGTTGTGTACCAGCTGATTTTCTTTTTTTCACCTACATTATTTTACAGCTGTGACAAGTACTTACTTTGCAGAAAAAGATTTTACACACGGAAGAAATGATCAGTTTACAAAATGATGCATTGTTAAAGATTAACCTATCCAGCTGTTTATTTATTAGTTCCACCGTGACCAACTACCACATTAGTGTTCTGCTTACATGTTCTGTAATAATAATAACAGTGTAGTATTACATAACATGCATTTACTTTAAAAAAAAAAACATTAATAACAGAAAATTACTACCTTAAAGGTTTAGCTTGACATTTTAGGAAATAAACTGGTTTGCTTTATTCCCAAGAGTTAGATGTGATGAACATAGAGCTACAGCCAGCAGCTTTCCCAAAATGTGGAACTGTTACTTTGACTTGACAGTAGAACGTCATAAGTTTTGTTGTGGACTCATTCCACAGGATTGACACCACCTAATTGCTGCTGTAAATACTTTAAAAGAAAAGAGAATTTCAGAGGTACCCATTCCTGGTCATAACATCTCCATTGTTGTTGTGATTGTGTACTTGTTGCTCTGGTGAGTTGTTTGTCAGGGAGCAGCACATGGGATCTTTCCTTCCAACCCATTCAATGAGCTCTTTGTGTGAGTGACAAACAGCTCTGTAAATAATTTGGCTGTTGGTAGCATTTATAATCTTGCAGGCTTCATTCACTGCCCTTGATCTCCTCCTTACATAACTTAATGATGAATGCTACAGATCCCTGTGCAGCACTGTTGGCTTTTTTTTTTTCTTCTTTAATGGCCATGGGTGAGACTGAATAAACTGGCTCAAACACAAACAAGGCGGCCCGTTGATGGTGGTGGTCAGGCGGCCTCATGAACCTGTTCCATCTTTGACCTGGTTTCAGGGTTTGTTGACTTAACTCCAGCCAGCAATCTCTATCTACGTCAACATTAGCTTGTAATAGCCTCCTAAAGATAGAATGCCCAAGTGAGATAAATTTTGTAATTTTTTTTTTGTATTTTACGAACTGTAACTATAAACTTAAATATAGTTGCTATTACAAATCAAGCTGGTGTAAAATGGAGATAGAAATAATGGTAACAGGATTTAAGTGTTGCTGGTGTTGGTGAAGCTGTATGAGGTGCCATGGTTGCATCATATCCCAGCTTTCCTCCTCAAGGTAACATAAACAGTCTCTGAGTTCCAGGAAATGAGATGTAGTGGTTTGCAGGGTAGAGGGGGCCATCTCACTCCAAAGTGTTCTTCATCAAGGCCAAAAGTCTCCGTTGATGACAGTAAGGCCAGACAATGCATGTGTCTGCAGGCCTGTAATCAGTTGCAAACTGGCATTGCTGTTGTGAACTTGAGTGAGAGACCTGGCCCAGAAGCTGCTGCTGCTGATAATCTGAAATGTGTCTCTTCAAAAGCACTGACACTTTCCTCTGTTTGTTTTTAGATTCCTGTAGGTAACGAGGTCTAGCAGAGGCCGAGGAAGAACCGTATCACCACCTTCCGAGCTCCTAACTCTGAAATCCTGAAAACTGAATTTCTCTGCCACACATCTCACCGTGCACCAAAATGCCAGGAGTCATGGATCGTATGGAACTAAGGAAAGTCTCCACGGAGGCTGATGACGACAGCACTGACAGCCTGGACGACCGCTACACAGAGCCCATTGATTCCGAGAAGGCCACCATCAGCAGGTCAGCAACCATGATGCCTAGGTTTTTTATTTCCTTCTCCAAATGAGTTGACACTAAATGATGGCTTCATTTCACGTTGCTTAACTGTCTCGCCATTTTCCTGTCAATTTATTTATTCTTACTGGGCAGACCATTTTCCATGTATAGTCTAAGAGGTTAAGAGAAACTCTTTTATTCCATCTAGATGTCTGCAGCAGACACCTGATTTCTCAGCAAGTCTATAAAACAAATTTGATTACTCTCTTGGTTTTACTGTAACCAAATTACTGCATTGCATGTAAACACATTCTCCAAATTCCTGCCTGACTTCTCCCAGTAAGCTGGTTTTTGTTGTTCATGTAAATGACATTTTTGTGAGGTGTTACTCTTTTTTTTACACTCTCTAAGAAAGTCAGCACACCCGGCTGACCTCAAATAACCAACGCAGACAGACCAGCCAATCAAATCTGTTTGCGTCACATCACCTGACATCTTCTGTTTAAACAAAACAGAGACTGCAGCTGATAGCGAGAGGACTGCTGAGATATTTACATTCTGTGTCACAAAATGTAACAGCGCTGATAAACACACTGTAAATAAAGTGGGCTGCCTACTGTGTGTGCATATGCCAATGCTAATGTTTTTTGTTTCTTGCTCCTTGCAGCCAGTTTATGGATGATAATGATGATGCAGAAAGCCAGAAGTTCCTGTCAAATGGGATGATGAAGAAGAAAAAGGAATATGAGGAATACCATGAGGAATACGTAAGAGGATTCACAAGTCACAGCGTTAATGTAGCCGTGTGTCAGAGTAAAGAGTTTATCCTAACACACAAATCTGCAGATTTTAAAAGCAAATGATGAGTAAAATAAACACAAAAACAAATGTAGGCAATCTGCAACTGATTCACTGAGGCAGCTTTCCGTTCTTTTAATTTGAAAGCAGGTGGTTGATAACCAGAGAAAATCAGCAAGCTTGTTTAACAAAAAGCAATTTGTGCAAGACAAGGGTTTAAGTATCTGAAAGAAGCATCCTAGAAATATCTGTGTTCCATATGCAGTTCCTTTGAGGCTGTTCGCCACTGTCATTACATCTACTTTGGCCCTGCTGACAGAAGCAGTGACAGCACTGTTAATGCTCACAGGCAAAAGAACCAAACACCTTTTTCTCTGTGTTAAAAAAAAATCCTGTTTGGAAAAACATCTTTTTATCAATTTATCACATTGGTCATATTTCTTCTCATACTCCATTCATTCAGGTGTCCATGTAATCAAGCAAGCCACAGCTCTGAAAGTAGTTTGACTGTGGCAGATTTTGGTTTCAGCATCAAAAGCTGGCTTTATACTCTGTCAGGGGAATTCTGGCATTCTGGGAAATGTTGGAAGTTATGATCTGGAGCAGAAGTTGAGCGAGAATGGGTCCTGTCAATAAAACTTAATAACTACTGGAAACGCACTAAACAATTGGTATCTAACAGCGTAGGAGAACATGAGGGTGTAATTTTTCCTTGAATTACAGCTTGTGGGTCCTTATGGCATTTAAGCCTCGTGTGGTTTGCTGCACACTGCCAGATGTTTGCTCTGTTTCTTGTTGCAATGCAGGGAAATGTTTTAGACGATGGCGTTACCGATTCCAATTTTAAATGTCATCAAATATGTGAGACTGATTTTTATTTCTAAGGCGGAATGCTATTTCAGCACGGTTCACCTGTTTTCCTCATACAGATTTCTCTTCCCTCTTTCTTTTCTGTCTGAACAGCATCCTGGCCATGCCTCCTTCGGGATGTCTGTCTTCAACTTGAGCAACGCCATCATGGGCAGCGGCATCCTGGGCCTATCCTTCGCCATGGCAAACACTGGCATTGTTCTCTTTACGTAAGTATTATGTCAGGAAATAGAATGACACGTCAGACAGATAGCAATAAAGGAAATCCTTTGATTACCCTGAAGAGTAAATGCTGGTATAATTTTAATCTTTCCATTTCACGTAATTCAGAAATAAGGTTTGATTTATTTCTCAAGGGTTTTAATAATCACATTAGCACCTGGAAAATAGAGCACAGATATTTGAACTGGAATACCCCGTGCCCTCAGTTCCTCTGCCATATTTCTCCCAGCTTAGTCCATCCCGTGCATGTGCATTATCAGCATTCATGGGTGACTTCCAACATCGGACACCCCGCTGTCACTTTACACCTCTCGGTCCTACCCTCTCTGTCCACCATCCATGCCCCTGCTGCGTGGCCACCTCGTGAGCTGGCAACGTTACAGGGAGAAAGACAGCTAAAACAGAGAAGGTGTCACTTCTTCACTAATAATAATAATAATAATTAACGCTCTGCCCCTGTACTTTCAGTATCACCCTGCTTGACAGACAGTAAGCCATCTGAGGAATGCAGCAGATGGATGGGTTGACGTAGCATTGACGTTGCGCTGCACTGGTCATGCTAGAACCATGTTAAAGTCATACTGAAAGCACACAGCGTCCCCCGAGGCGAGCCACCCCCAACACCTGAGCAGCTGCAGTATGTCACAGCTATTTTGATGCTCTTTACTTCAAAGGGGAAAGAAAAATAAAAATAGTGCCCACCTGCCAGGACTGAAACTAACATGGACTAGAAATTTCTCTCTTCTCTTTCTCCTGCTTTTTTCACTCCCCATTACCTATATTAAAAATACCAAAGCTGACCTCATGCACAAAGTGTTTTGGTATCTCTGTGACTGTGATGTGTCGCTCTCTCTGGCTCTCAGCGCTGACCTTTGCTTTCCTTCTCTTTGCAGAGTCCTTCTCATCGCTGTGGCCATCCTCTCCTTGTATTCTGTACATCTTCTCCTTGTGACAGCAAAAGAAGGAGGTCGGTATTTCACTTTACTTCAAGCTCATACAAGCTCAAACTGCAATGGTCTAAGATGAATCCTGCACCAAACCATCATCCTTTTATCCAATCTGTGCTTTTTTTTTTTGTGAAATGCAAGTTCACAGTTTTACCTCTAATATTCAAATGTAATAACCCTAGAGGAGAAAATCACTCTTTGACTGAATTTCTCAACTTACAGACATTCAACCTGTGAAAAGGGGTCATAGGGAGATACTGCTTCATATTAAGGGGTCACAGACAAAATAAAAGAATTGGAACCACTGACCTAGAACAATATTGGCACAACTATATTTCTGTACTGGTGCAACCACCTGGTGGTCACTCTGAGAAATATGGAAAAACAGTAAACGAGGCAGTAGTCTCAGTAGACTCTATATAACACAGGTTCTGTAAAAGTAAGTCTTCAAGGTATGAAGTTTAAGTTTATGTACTGAGTACAAAAGGTTCACACCCTTCTCTGTGGGTATTACAGAAGGCAAGGAAACATGAACTGTATGTGTTCTGTCTAGTTAGCTCTTTGTCTTTGCTTTTGTTGTGAAGCCTGAAATGTATTCCATAGCTAATTCTCCATAAACTTGTCCACTTTGGCAGGATCCCTCATCTACGAAAAGCTGGGGGAGAGAGCATTCGGCTGGCCCGGGAAAATGGCTGCATTCGGATCGATAATCATGCAAAACATTGGAGGTAGACGGGAAATCAGTGTATTCATGTGTACAGATAAAAGACCAAGTAAAGGAAATAATAAAAAAATATGCATTCTTTATGAACAAACAGCATAGAGGGTTAGTGATTAATTAATCATCAGGGTTAGTCGTTCATTCAGTGAGTGTTAAATGTGTGAGAATCTTCAGCATTTTCCTTGTTGTCCTCCTGCAGCCATGTCCAGCTACCTGTTCATTGTGAAGTATGAGCTGCCTGAAGTGATCCGAGCCTTCTTGGCTTTAGAAGAAAACTCTGGGTGAGTTTGTGTGCTTTTGAAGATGCAGCTGTAGTAGGTCTAAAGCACATATGCCATCTCCTCTGATTTGAACCTGTGGGCTTTGTTTGCAGTGAGTGGTACCTGAACGGAAACTACCTGGTGGTGTTTGTGTCCATCGGAATCATTCTGCCTTTGTCTCTCCTTAAAAATCTAGGTAAGGTTTTGTGTGTGTTATTTCTCTACACTACTCACAGTACTTCTAATATTGCAAACCCATACTGACTCCTGAGAGGATCTACTGTTCACTTCCTACTGCCTGAAGCCAAGTTTCTTAGTGCTTTCAGGCTTTTACAGCTGTCTGTCATCAGCTCCACTAAAACCAGAAGTAATGTAACTCTAGTCGAGCCCTTAGTCAGCTCTGGCGATTAGGAGTTACAGTAACATAACACTGCTATTAAGCCTGTAGTCAGCTCAGCTCCAAGAGGCTGCCCACTGACCAGATTATGTAATTAAGACAACTGAACATAAATAAGCAAATAGGATCCACTGATTTTAATTCAATAAAGCACAAAAGAAATTATGATTTTGGGAGTTCACAAGAAAATTCTTCATGCACTCCGCAGCTCAATTCTGCTCATGTCTGATTTTAGTTAGTCGACGTGTGGATAGGGGGGTTACAGCCGAGAATGGGACGTGACCCATATTCTAAAATAGACAGCTGAGTTGACAGCTAGAAAGATCAGAGGAAGAGTAGCAGAGTGCAGTGTCACTACTGCAGTAAGTGTTTTTTTTTTACTGTTTCAGTCACTGATGTTTTCTTCTCTTCAGGCTACCTGGGCTACACCAGTGGTTTTTCCCTTTCCTGCATGGTCTTCTTCCTGGGTGTGGTAAGTTCAGCCTCTTAGTAGTATGGAAATCTTGCCACATCTTACAGCTACTGCAATGACGCACCAGGCATTTGACACAAACACACATTTTTATATGAACAACAAATCGGGTCATGTAACTTGACGGTGTTATTTTCCAGATAATCTACAAAAAGACCCAGCTGCCCTGCCCTCTTCCTTTCTTCTACCACCACTCGTCTAACCTCAGTATGAACGCCTCGGATATGCCAGGGTTGTACACGCTACAAAACCACTCAGCACAAATGGATTTCTCCCGAGCCGACGTTTCGCCGGCGGTCCTGGGCAGCCACGACGCCCACCACTCCACCGGCGTCCACTTTGAGCCGCACCCTGACGATGAGGAGATGTGCACACCCAAATACTTTGTCTTCAACTCACAGGTACAGTGGGGCTGGTGGGTGGTGGCCTACAGGTCAGGCTGTAATGCTGGAACAAATGTTCCCCCTCTGGCTCAGTTTACCACATAAAAAGTGACCACAAGACAAGTACAAAATTAAAGATAATGCCATTGCTAAGAGAACAGAGATGCAACATTCACCCCTGTGAATGTACCATATTTGAACAAAACAATACAAGAATGTCGGCTTACACACAGGAATGCATTTTACAACCTACACATCCAATAGAAACAGAATGTCAAGTATTTGCATAGACACGTTTGGTAAAGGTGGGGCTTTTTAGGGTGTGTTTGAGCTTTTGTGTGTAAAAGGATTTGTGCAGGCCTGTACGATCATAAATCAGGATAAGAATATGACACACAGCTTTATGCTGACTCTGGGACGCAGTGGCAGTTAAGGTTAATTTGATTCCTAGAGGTTTTGAGTTCCACAGTGTTGAGGAGGGGAAGCAGTCATTTCACCTTCTGTGGTTGCAGTAGATGTGCCTATGTCTTTTTTTCAGAATTTGGTCCTTTGATTATGGATGAGCAAAAGAAATAGTTGGATAATAAAAAAAAAACTGCAATTTAAATAATTGTTTCTGGAATGGCGTGTGTGACAGTTGTAAAACCAACAAGCAAACAAGTTACAACCCTAACCAACAGAGGTGGAGTTAAAACTGTGGCTGACGGCCGACCACAATAAGCCAAAACGTTTCATGTCCACCTCTCTTGTGTGTCAGAACTCTTAGATGTTAAAGAAAGGGTTTTTGTCTTTTTTCTATAGCCTTGGAGGCACAGCACTGATATAATGTTATCATTTAAAAAACATATAATTACATGGCTTTGTGTAGCTTGATTTAAATGAATTGCTGAATGATTGTCTTTTCCTGCCTAATTCAGTGAGAGTGTCTGAATTGTTTCTGTGCATTTCTGTGTTTTTCTCCACAGACAGCATACACTGTGCCGATCCTGGCCTTTGCCTTTGTCTGCCACCCTGAAGTCCTGCCTATCTACAGTGAGCTGAAAGAGTAAGTGCTCTTCTCCTCCTAAAGCAAACTTTTAAGGGTCAGTTCACCCTGATGAAAACCATTTTCTCACTATCGAGCCAGGCAGAGGGTCGTTCATGTGCCAGGGCTTGGACATATCTGTCTTTGAACACTAGTGCCTCCATTTCAGTACATGGAGTTGAATGGTAAACGCAGTAGCGTTTATTGTTTAATGTCCTGGTCACCCATGTGTCCGTGTGTCTGTGTGTTGTTTCTCCAGTCGCAGCAGGAAGAAGATGCAAAACGTTTCCAACCTGTCCATCTTGGCCATGCTCGTCATGTACATGCTCTCTGCGCTGTTTGGCTACCTCACCTTTTATGGTAAGAGCGAAGATACACACAAGTGGTGACAGCAAACACTCGACCTTGTGTTGGTCAGCATAGCACCAGCTTAACTTTACCGAGTACCCATGGGTAGAAAACCACACCCAAAGTGGCTCAACACTAACAAATGCCAGATAAATGTAATGGAGTAACAAGTACAGTATGAGTTAATGTACTCGTCTCCAACACCAGTGTGTTCAGCGTTGTGTGTTTTGTTTTTGTTTCTCCTCCAACACAGATAATGTGGAAGCAGAGCTGCTCCACACCTTCACTAAGGTTTATAAGTTCGACACCATGCTGCTGCTGGTGCGTTTGGCTGTTCTCACTGCCGTCACTCTGACTGTCCCCATCGTGCTCTTCCCTGTAAGTACATCACACATAAACACACGCAGTCTGTCTCTGTTGTCTGTTGAAATGTTTCTCCTCCAGGGATGAGAAGGAGGCACAGCCAGCAGTAGTTAAGTTTGGGAAGCAGAAAATGTTTCCCTGTTGTAAAACATCACGGGCAGGGGCCTGTTCGTTCTTTTTCTGCTCTCATCCCCCTCAGTGTAATTAAATGGAGCCTTGTTTAAGCACCGATATAATTTGATTTACGTCAAACACGTTCCTCAGAAACACACAAACATACACCGCCCTTGTAATTTTAAATATTTGGCCTCTGCCTTCTACCCCGCGCCAAACAGCTACTTACAAAAACCATTTCCATTCATTCAGTCAAACGCTGCTGCCACTCGGTGTCACTCTGCACACAGACCGTGTTTTGTGTTTGGTGCAGACTTTTTTTTTTGCCATTTTCTGGGTGCAGCTGTTCTTTCTGGGCAGTTTGGTGAAAAAGAACACACTGTTCAGTTTGGCACTTTCCTTGTGTCGTCATCTAAATATCCCAAAACACACAGGCTGAGGTCGTAAACGGCCACACCTCTTAATTACACCAACACACACACACGACTCTAGGCCTCAGCTGTGACGCCTGTCTTACTTTCTGTGTCTGTTTTCACATTTTCTTACAAGATGGGGCCAAAGATTAGTCTGGCTGTGATGGCCAGTTACCAAAACCCGTCATCTCAGTCACATTCATTTACACATATGTACACACACATTCTTCCTTCCCTCCTCATATATGGTCATGGGCTAATTTTAGCTTGGCCCTTATCTGACACAAGGAGAACAAAATTGGCTGCTGGCCACAGGAAGTTTCACGTCCCATTTTAGCTTCCGTGCGCACACACACTCACTCACGCACTCCCCTCACAAACAGTTAAATGGTAAGACATGCAGCTGCTTACTCTTGGCTTTTATCTTGAAGTAGTTGTAGTTACAGTAGGCTGCCACCAGAGGGCAGCAGCTCTGTGGCTATTCTGTCAGGAAAGTGCTGACAAGAGAATGATGCAGCAATGACTGTATATCCTGATAACACAGTGAGACATAGCACACACACACACACGCTTATACACAGTTCCACAATATGACCTTGCACACTTGTCTGTACTATTATACACAAACATTCAGGCATCAATACATTTTATTACATTTTAGCCATGTAGGTGATGCTGATGCGTTCTCAGACATGATGGTCCTATTCTCAACCCACACCGCTGACTAACGCACACACACACACTCAAACACTTTCACATGCACACAGAGCCCCCTCCTTTAGCAGACACTGCTGTTTTTTCTGTCGCAGAGAATGTGAGAGAGGATCCCCCTCTCTCTGCAGTGGAAGTTTACAGCCTCAGAGAGGACAGTGGAAAAACCCTCACCCTGACCGCTACCTTCAGGGAGATAGAGAGGCGGAGCCGCCGAGATGGGGGGGGTGCAAACACAAACCTCTGGCAGGGTCACACAGTCCTAAATGTGTTGTTCTAATGATAGATAATGTTTAGGAATCTGGACCTGCATCAAAGATAGTGAGAAGAATCAAATGATTGGCTCACCATCACGACCCAAGTCCCTCCAGGGAATATTGTACGAGGGTGAAGTGTGTGACTCCACTGAGTTATGTCCCTTTAATTTTAATGCCTAAATTTAGTCTGGTGGCAGCCACACTGGTGGTTTTCATTCACATGATACTTCGGATTATCGAGTCAAAACTGCAAACTGACATCCTGGTGATTTGTGATCACGTCTTGTCTGGTCAACTGCAAACGTGCAATTAGAGTCGTTTGTGGGTTTTCATTCATGTTGTCTGGCACAGAAGTAGTTTTTTTGTTCTCCAGCAGTGTAATCACTGCGTAAAACTCTGAAGGATGAAATGTCTGACTCCAGCTCAAGCCTCTGAATTTAAATTACACTCACAATAAAAACATTTTACATTGTGAATTGTGAATGAAATAGAGAAGGATAAGCCTGTAAAACAGGTAGTGAGAATGAGAGCGGGGAGGACTATGAGAACAAAGGAGATAAAAATTTGTTCAGGACAGAACATAAGCCTGATATGTGATATGGCAATCCAGTTGTGTTGATGCATAGCTTAGTGAAAAGAGCAAGGCAGCAACTCAACCATGATTGAAGGTTCAAATTCTACGGCAGCCAAACGCAACACAAACCTTTGTGCTCACGGCTCCTTAATCAGCTTTTAAACATGTCAAACAAATTCATTTTGTTCAAGTAAAACTGGTTTTGGCATGTATATACCTGCATAGACACCTGTGAAAAGGCATGAGTCATCCTGATTTTCATATGTGTTTTGTTGATAAGCACTAGTTACTGAGAAACAGTAATGTAAATGGCAGTAACAGTAAATGAAATGGCAGACTTAGCTGATGCTGTTTGTGAATTGGGAAAAAAGCTGATCTGCACCTGATTTTCTGATTTAGAAATGTGCATTTGTGCAGAGCTTCATTAACTGGCCATCGTTATTTCGTTGCAGCGACATAAGATTGATGCTCTTGGATACATGTGAGGCATCAGATCAAAAGGACGACTTAGTCCCACCATCACTCTGCCAAGTTGCCTTCTGACATTTGAGAATCTTGCCTCGAATCCTCCTGACCTTCATTTTGCAGGAGAATGCTGCCGACCCTCAGCTAGAGATTAACATTGGCTTTGTCTGTGACTGTCCTTGGCTCCAGTGGGGAAGTACTATACGAGAGAAGAGACGGAATGTGTGTGGGAGTGTGCTTTTGAGCACACGTTTTTAGGTGTGGAGGTGTATATGTGTGTGTGGGTGTGCAGTCACGTGAAGGATAGATCCTAACAGAGGCCAGATCACACAGGGCTTTGGCAGGATCCAGTACATAATGAAAGGGCTTTATGTGGAGTCAAACGTGCCCCAGTTCTCAGGCTCCGAGCTTGAAACCATGGGAGAAGGCTGCAAATGAGCTGAATAACAGCACCAACATCACCCTTATGTGTTTCCGCCATGTAGTAAAATTTCTGTCTTAATCCAGACCTTTCTTTGTGTTATACTAGTTTTAAAATCTGCTTTTGCTTTGCTAAATAATAAATAACTTTTCAGGAATGAGGAATATTTGCAGTGAGCTCAGCTGCAGTACATCTTCTGCCCAGTCAGTGGCAGGACTTTTTCATTTGTCTGCTATGATTGTATTTCTATTAAATTTAAAATTGTTTAAATATGGTTTTCTTATCCAGAACAATAACACACTGTGACTACATAATCACCAGTTCAAACACCGCGATAAAAGTTTATACCTTTACTGCTGTGTCATATCTGTTTGTTGAACTTGTAAAATTGTGTTTTATTAGCTTTGAGTGTGATTTCTAACTGTTGTGGGATCACGGTTTCTGTTTTACTATATTATAAAAAGTCCAACACATCAGCTAAAATCAGCTCTTCGTCGCAACAGAGAGATGTTTGATAGGTTTCAAAAAGTGGTTTTTCTACTAGTCGTGAAGTTGTGGGACTGAAATGCTGCAAAGCTTTTGTCTTGGACATAGTGGAACAGGGTCTGTTAAACTGTTTTTGTTTTTTTTTCCTGTCGAAAAAGCCCAGTTTCAAGTAATGGCTCAGTGCTCATGTAGTCAAAACACCCCCATACAGCTTTCCTGCTCATATTTTTACTTGAAAAGGGACTTTTACCCTGCTTCATGTAGTTTCAGTTCACACTACGCATCTGTACAAAGTGCTACCCTCACTTTTAACAGCTCTGACAGTGTCTGCCACTTTGTCTCTAGTGTTGAATGTACTTGCACAACTTTTGACTTTAATAAATAAAACACAACGGCTGTTTGCAGTAAAAAGGCTCAGCACACATGGTTTGGTTTCATCGGGTTCTAGCTTGAAAACATTTTTTGCAGGACCAGTTGACATAGCTAAGATCTAAGTCCTTGTTTATTTGTTAACTGGCTGATCCCAGATTCTGCTGCCTATAACTAGTCCATCCACTCTACTCTGTGTGTCTGTTTTTAGAAAGTGTGCAAATATCACACGGTGAACTCCAAAGGCTTTGCGCCAGGTAACAGCCAGGTGCTGAGTAGTTTGGAGCCTTGGAGAGAAATGCCGCATCCAGGCTCTAGTTTTTGGCCTAATTATGCAACAGTGAGTGGGAGGGAGAGGGCAGGACAGTGAGGGCTTTCTTGTTGAATTTCAGAAGAGATGCACTTAAATTATTGTCATTATCTCCCACATGAAACGAGTTTTGGCCAAAGTGGTGACACTTTTCTGGCAGTGGACATTAAAGGGCAGGCGTCATCCCGGTGCCTCCGTACAGTCGTGATGGAGGTCACTTGGTTCAATCTGACAGCGCAGAAAATCCAGTTAATGTGATTTTTTTTTTTCCGCCGTGCCATGCTAACTGGATATAAATCTTGTACTTAAGTCAGACTTGAAAGGATACAAAGAGGGTATGTGGTGTTCTGCCAGCAGTGGCTCTTAAAAAGGAAAAGATTGCACATACCTTGTCCTTTTCAAGTAAACTAAATAAAGACGCTACCTTCTCTGAAACTCTTCTTGCATCTTGTATATCATTCTCCACATACTATTTAAAGTGTCTGCCACTGCTGTAATTAAATGTGTTGTCATGGCAACTCGTGGACCTCATCTATCTTAATATAGGACTTATATTTAAAAGAGTACGGAATTAAAAAAAAGGGGAAGTGACCATAGCAGCTTAGTGTAAAAACACACCTCCCTCCCCCCTGCAGGCGAGTCCGCCCATCTCTCACTACCGGCTGATGCAATCCCATGGTCCCATTGCACTGCAGGAGATAATCCCTTGCCTTTTTGAATGAGCACCTTAAGCACCGCCCCTTGTAACCTTTCCCCCTGTGGCCTGCGAGCTGTCGGTGCCTCAGGTTTCACTCAACCTTTCACCCACTGGAGGCTTGAACAGGCTGTCTGTGGCTCAGCAGCACAGTGCGTCTTAGCTGGGATCTCCTGGTTCTCTCTGTTTCCCCTCACATACACACACAAACACAGAGCCTCACAAACACACACACACACTAGCCTCATAGTACTTGACACACTTCAGTAAGTGGCCAAGTGTGGGAATCAGCTTCGGGCCTGGGCCGGTAGACATGCAGACTAGACCGTTGTTGGTGTGAGTGATTTGTTTCTTAGACCAACAGCGTGTACACAAAGCAGTGCCACGTGTTTCACTATACTCCAGAGTGAAGTCTGTTGAATTAAGTGCTGGAATTGAGTGCAACATTAGTATATATTAAACCAAACTGATTCTTCTGTTGTTACACAATTCCCTGTTGTGAGTCAGATTATAGTGAACTTTATATAACGTTGTTATAATATTACTAAACTGATTTGTCTGATGCTATTTAATCAAGCCCAAAGGCTTAAATGTCAATTCTTGGTGTTTTTCCCAGATCCGCTCCTCCATCACCACGTTGTTGTTCAGCGGTCGAGAATTCAGCTGGACTCGCCACATGCTGATCGCCGCCGCAATCCTGGCCTTCAACAACATGCTGGTCATCTTCGTCCCTACCATCAGAGACATCTTCGGCTTCATCGGTGAGTCCTGGCACCGAACACTTTTACAAACAGGAAACGGCGTTGATAACATGTTCACCTTTTGACATTAATTATTTGGTGCGAAAGATTTGGTTTACAGAGAATAAAAACGGCAACCATGGAAACCCATAGAAACCATGCGGAGGAATATGAGTTAACAGGGAGCGAGGCAGACAAGGCCTGATTAGCACCTTCAGTTCAGGGGCTGTTTTATTAGATAAAGACGCTGGAAGTACAGAAGCTTAAAGTGTTGGGTTGTGTCAGCTGTGCAGTCGCGTGAGCTGTTTGTGACCACCGGGTCTAAATACTCTCAATATTACTGCCAATACACACAAAGACAGAAAGCATTAATATATCGGGAAGTAACCTTAACGTTCAGGCTACAAAACTATACCTCAGAAATGAAAAAGGGAAATAAATAACAGCTCATCCTGTCATCATGTTCACACCAGGTGAAACAAAGTCCTAATATATTAGTGAACTCATAGCAGGAAATTACTCCATTCACACACTGTGAGATATGCCCATGTTTGCAACATCACTACACAATACATACAAGATGCAGTACAGTTACTGGTATTTATTGTGGGATTTTGTCTGTTTAGGCTTTTTTAGACTATATTTAGGTTTTTACCACTGTCTAACGTTTTATTCCTACTGGTTTTTGTTACAGGTTCTTCTGCAGCCACCATGCTGATCTTCATCCTACCTGCTGCCTTTTACCTCCGACTGGTAAAATCAGTGCCACTCCGCTCCCCGCAGAAGATCGGGGTAAGTGTGCAGGAACACACACGTACACACTGAACAGCTTTCTCACTGTATCATTTTTCTCACTCTATCCCCCTCAAAATGTGACTCCTCCGAAATTTCAATAGACCCCTGCTGTGCGTCATCATACATCGAACCACATTTAATCCCTCTTCTGTCTCTCTCTCTCTTCAGGCGGCCATTTTCCTCATTGTGGGAATTGTCTTCATGATTGGCAGCTTGTCACTCATCGTCCTCGACTGGGTTCACAACCCCCCTGGCTCCAGCAGTGGTCACTAAGCTCCCCTCCTCAGATTCACATGAAAAGAGTGCAGCAAACCCCTATCACCAGCCCCACCCTACCACCACCACCACCACCCCGCTAAGTCTCTTGTCCCACTGTTTCAGCTGGTCCTACATCTGGGGACATGGTTCATCAGAGGTTCCCTTCCCTTCATCAAATTTCAGACATCAATCATAAAACCTTAGTGTAAGGACATGATGTGCTGCACTGGGTTAAGACAGCTTCATGTTTTCCTCCAGGGAATATCACTGGGGGGAAATTTTCTAGCTCAGCTTATATATATATATATAAATATATATATGTCTTTTTTTTTTTTTTTGTTGCTGTAAAGTTCTGGATGAGACACAACACAAACGAGAGAATCAAAACCCAGAGAGAGGGAAACAGACCCTGGTTTAACGTGCCGCCAAGACAGCCTGAAATTATCATCATCATCAGCATCATGATCATGATGACCATCGTCATAAATATTATTTCAAGCTATGAACAAACAGTGTGTAGCCCTCATCTGAAGCAGATCTGGGAACTGCAATTTGCAGGGCTGAAAAGACAATGCAAGTCCCTTAGTCCTCTGTACACTTGAAGGAGACATTTGGAGGTGGAGTGTGTCACCCTCCATTAAACAAGGAGCACTTCTAGCATTAAATTTTACTTTGTGAGTAGAGCTAACACACACTCACATATATAAGCAAATTGAAACAGTTTTACAGCTGTTTTTACAAAATCTACCCATGAAAAATACCTGAAGCAAATTGAGCAACGAATAATCTGTGACTTCATTCAATCAAGTAGAGCTTTTATACAGGAAGTTTTGGTTTAATTTGCTGCTGTGTTGCATGTTAACAATCAGAAGCTTTGCCAAAGTCTGCATGCACGTACAGTTTTAGTTGATCGGGTTCATGCTAGTGCTTCCCAGCTCCAGACTCTCAAGGATCTTCCTTTCTGGCTGTTTTCATCCTGGCTGTGTACACGAAGCGAGGCTATGCTTTCAGTATTACAGTCACAGAGGGTTTTGAACATGCAAAGTATGAATGTACATAATTAAGTGTATCTACTGAAAAAAAATTGTGTTGTACATAATATCTTACTTGACCTCATTCAGGTTTTATGAAGCTGAATGATCATTTCCAACACACAGTAGGCTATATACACCTGCCGGAAAATTTTACAAGGCGCCTGACATGGAAAAGATATATGTATAAAACTATTTTAAAATGCGCAGTTTAGAAAAATACAACTGGATAAATCAAAAAGGAATTAAATTCAACCAACAGAACCAAACTGGAGTTAATTTAAAATCTGTATATAAACTCAAGATGCCAAAATTAAGTACAATATTTTCAACTTGTGCCATACTATCCTCACCACTGAGTGAAAACCTTCATTCTCTCAAAATATTGTTTAAATGTAATGCAGGAACGCCCTTATTTTTAAAAGCGCTTTATGATATTCAGCTTAAAAATGTTTGATATTTTGGGATTTTTTTTCTTTACTAAGAGGAAGATGAGAAGACTGATAGCACTCTCATGTCTGTATGATAAATATGAAACAAACATTAAACTCAGCAGCCAGTTAGCTTGGTACAAAAACTGGAATCACAGGAAAGCAGCTATGTAACTCCCATAAAGCCACAACACAATGTTTTCACACAATTTGACTAATTCAGTATTTCAGTTACTGAGTTTCAGATACTAAGCTTTATATTGGATGCCTGGTGGATGTTGACACCACTGAGTCAGGGTAACTGTTAACTCAAACTTTCCGTCTTGACGCTAGGCTTAGCTAACGGTCTCCTGGCACTAGTTTCATATTTACAATATATACATGAGTGATATCTTTCTTATCTACATCTTTTTACCCCCAAAATGTCAAAGTATTCTTTTCAAAGTGATTTGGAAATTGCATCGTAAACATTGACACACACTTTGATGCTTTTTTTTTGGAGCTAGCTACAGTATTGAGACCTATAGTAACAGGATGTGACCAGTGTGTGCAAGACAGTAGACTAAGCTAAGAAACAGTGCTTCTTCTTTAATCTCTCCCTCAAAGTCTGAAATTTGTGTCTTTAAATGGTTGAGGTTAATCTTTGTGGGGGAAAAAACATGCTTGTTTAGTTTTACTGTTCCAGATAATATATTTTTTAGCACTTGAAGCGGAGCACACAGGTCACTTCGTGACAGCATTCAGTCAATAAACTCAGTGGACTGATTATCAGGTAGTTACATAATCATAGTATTCACTCTGCCGTTGTACACTCACACCCAAAATTATCATGCACAGTTTAAAATTACGTAAGGTATTTCATCTCAAATGTTAAATTGTAACAGGATAATTCTTTTTATTTATACGTTTTGGATTGTTCTCATTATAATTGGCTTCTAGTACTGGTGCTTTTGGTGGAATCATTGACAATATCACTACCCAAAATTTCGCTTGTTCTCCGATGCTGTTACGTGTCACGAACACATCCAGCCAAAGTGGACAACATTTATAGATCCTTTGCGGATCTATGTACATGAAACAAATAGATATTTCAAATGAAATAGTGTATTATGTGCATGTTTTTGGATTACAAACATGGTCTTTTTGGACAATTGTATATTATATGCTCTGTAAATAATCTTTATTTTATGGTACACTGACACTCATTGTCTGTGAGCGGGTTGTTGGGGGATTCTGCCTTACAAGTCTTCTGCAATCCAGTGTTTGTTTTAGTATATATATAAATATATATAACTTGTACTAGACATTTTTTTTCTTGCTGTATGACAGTAGTTTTTCCTTTATTTGAAGCTTGTATATTTGTAGAAAATTTGGTCTCTATATATCCATTTAAATTTTTTAATGTTAACTCGTCATATCAGGATGAAATAATCAACGGCCTACTTCATAACACAGAAGTCTCAGAAACCAGGCAACAAGTTTCTGCAGATTATTGGCTCCTGCTGAGCCACACTGGGTTGAAATTAAAGCTACAACTAAGCAGTATCGATATTGAATGTGTTTTTCAAAAAACAGTGCTGTAAGGCAGAAGCAAGACGAGGTCATCCGAAGTATTTCGTGCCCACACTACAGGACAGAACACCTTAATAACTTGTTATAAGAGCTTGTGATTTTTCTGTTATTTATTGAATGGCACGTAATTGCATGTATGCGAACGTGTAGCTATACAGCGTTGCTAACGTGTAGCTGTATACCTCTAGGACAGGATGACAAAATGCACAAGAAACCTTGTTTGCCAGTTCTGAAGCTCTACCAGGACAATCGTACACAATCGGTCACAGTTCTTATCTTACTGTGGCTTACAATGTATCTCACTGCTGTCAAAAAAAAAAAAAACTTTCCAGATCCAGTTTTGGTGAGCTGTTATTTCCATGATGTTACTTGAACTGAAGCTTTCAACAGTCTGATAAAGTTGGCAGGCTTCTTGTCCGAAGGTCCACATGGCCCATTCAGTACCCGCTATGAATGTTCAATAATGGATTATTCTCAGTTTGAAAATCTGTCACACTCTTTCTAAATTCATTTTACAAATGTTTGGCTGCAACTTCATTAGCCTCCTGCCGTCAGCAAGTTATTCTGCTCAGCGGTAGCCCATGCAAGCTATTCCTCTTTTCCTCAGGTTGGGTTTCATCTTTTTAAAAGGCTCTTCTTACAAAGAAAGACGAGAGGTAGCAGGTTTTTGACAGAATGCTCCCAACACCACACCTCTACCCCCTTTAGTATCTCAGGTATTCGGTCTGTATGAATTTTTCATTGTAGTTTTAGATAAATTTAAATCTATTCACCTCTTTTGCATAATTGAGCCAAGATGTACAATGCTGTTGTATATTGTGCTGGCCTAGATGAGAAGTCGTCTTGTGGATTTGTAAATCCCCAGCTAATGTTGACAGTGTTTAGAGAGTTGTACAGAACCACCTGCCTTATTTTTCTATGGAACCTCAGCCACGGAGAAGCACTGGCTCAGTGTTTCTGCTGTTCACAGTGTGTCTGCTTCCTGTGGATCAGGCTGAACATTCAGATTTGTAATTTTACCCAAACAAGGGGGATGTTTTATTTTCTTCTTCTTTTTTTTTTTTTTTTTATCAGTGATGCTCTTTTATTATGGTGACCAATAAAAATGTGAAATGAAAAAGTTTGGTTTTTGTACTTCTTTGTGGTCTTTATTTTGAAAAAGCTTATAAACAGTAGAAATAGACAGTATTGAATACTATTATCAAGTCCAGTTTTTAATATGTGTATGAGTTTCCACATTCAAACACTATATAAAAAAAGCTTTTTGTCATTCCAGGGCTTACATAACACACTTCTGTCCAGACTGGCATCTCACAATGTAACGGTCAAAGCCATATTTCTGGCATAACGATCAGATGATATTAGGCCTCCAGAAATTAAATAGATCCTCCTGTTCCTGTCTAGCTAACATCTAGTGTTGACATGTAACACCAGCTTGCAATGTTCCCAGACAGTTAAAACGAGGGGCGGGGAAAAGGAATTAGGTAACCTTTGCAGTTCATTCCAAATACATAACTCCAGGTCAAAAATCAAGCTGGACATGATAAGCTGTGGGATACATTCAAGGACTTGCATATTGTGTGTAAGTGGGTGATTTGTGGCTTTTTCATTATATCACCTGCACTGTTGATTTAATTTATAAAATAAAATCCTTTTTTTCACACACAAAACTTGTGTGTTCCATAGAACATTACAGCCTAAAAAAACAGATAAATGACACCATCCAAAGTCCAGAAAGACAAGCAGATGACAGATCCTTGAGGATCCTTGAGGATCCTTGAGGATCTGTCATCTCTAAAGTCTGAGTAAAGCACTGTGCACTCTCTAAGGTCAAGGTCAAATAATGCCCACTGACAAAATGTTTGGTTAAATCTCATCTGGGTCTCATGTTCAGGACACCAGCGACTGTCAGTTTTCACAGGAACATGATTTGTATCCAAATAAAACAATCACACCGGTTGGAAAACATTTCAACTGTGCTTTTCCATCTTTTGTTCAATACAATGAAACTGCACAGTGTGTTTCTAATGTGCAATAATTTCCAGTTAAAATACCATGTTACTGGAGACCAGTGCGGTGATTGTTTAACCTCCTTTGGCATCATTTTCATGGCTCCCCTGAGGTTTTGGCAGTGTATGTCAAAGACTCAGGTGAGAGCATGTTATTGATTTCTGTGTGTTGACAAGGGAGAAAGACACAGAGGGAGCATGCACAGCATCACCAGATCAGGATGCAGGTCACATTCTACCACATGGTTTCGTTGTAAATCTGGTTATACAACACCTCGAGCTTCGACCTTTGGGTGATAACCTGCTGTATCCTCTCTTCACCTTGCTGAGCTGTAAGCGCTCTCCTCCATGCTCGGGACATCTTTTACACATTTCTGTTCGACCTTTTGTATTTTCTGTCTCGCCTTTTCTCCTTTACTCTGCCTCGCTACAAACAGCCATCAGTCAGTATGTATCGCTCAAGGATTTTCCTCACAGCTATAGATCTGTGCACACAATTTATTATCCAATTGACCATACAGATGAGATCCCCAGAGAGAAAGTCTTTTTTTCCACCACTGTTGTCATTTCCCAGGAACCTTCTGTGTTGTTAGTCAGTTGATTTATCCTGTTTGCAGTGGCAGATGGGAGGGCTCTGATGCATGACTGAATACCTGATTCAAAAACTATATTCGTCAGCCACAAAGAAATACTAAACCGATTCCTTACACAGGATGCAGGATGTGTTCAACCCAAGTGTGACTCACAGACACAAAGGACATAACTTAAGCATTATGAATGCAACTATTAGAACTTCATGAGTGTAAAAGAACAATGGGCTTTCCTAAACAGTGTAAACAGCCAGAAAAAGCCAGTTTAGTGTTTCTGAATGTCACATTTAAAGCTACAAAGACGTTCAGATGCAGAGCGCAGTTCAATAATTTAATTAATCAAGAAATCCACAAGACATCACCTTCCCACGAACGTGATGAGAACCAACTGACTTGTCGTTTGTGAGTTTAGACATGTTGTTCTGTACAACCCACTTTTATTCCTGCACCCTTCTTCTTCTTCCTCCTCTGTTTCAATTCTTCATGATTCCCCAGTTCTCTGCTATTCTCTTCTCTTCCGGACGTTTGTCTCTTCTCTTTCTCCCTTTACTAAACTCCTTCCTTTCTCCCTCCTCTTTCCTCTTTGCCTTTACAACTCTGCAACCCCACACCCCCTTCTCTCCCTGCAATCCCCCTCCTCCCCCATCTTCTTTTTATGAGGATTAACTGTACTGTTCCGTACAGTGGGGTAAATTCCAGGAATACGGCCACCGTTAATAACTTACTATCTGTGTGGGAAAAAGCCGCCAGCGGCACCAATCCACAGAGGTTTTGTGTGACTGGCCACACAGATAGTGTTGGAAAACTTTAAGTAAGATCAGATTAGCTTGATTTTTCTTTTCAAATTACAATAAGAAAACCACGCAGCAAAAAACAAACACTGTCTTGTGACAAATTTTGGACGTTGTTACTGGACAGGTAACATACAGTGGCTTTTTGCTGCTGGTGGAAACAGCACAGATGAGAGTGAACCAAAACATTCAGGAAAACAGCCCTGAAATGCTGAGTCGAACTGCTAAGAGACCCCTTTCACATTATGCATCGTCAACTGATTTGTTGTTAATATAAAAATATTGATCAGAGCAGCTTTAAAAACGATGCCCCAGTCTAATGGTTAGACAGGCTGCTCCATCTGTCATTGATCAGTTTTTGGACAGTTCTGCAGATGTAGGTCATGTGGCAGCAGACTAAGCAGAACAGTCGCATCCTGGTGTCCAAAGACAGACTGTATATGTGGTCTGGATCTACCCTCCTTCTCCAAGTCAGACATATCAGGGATACCTACAGACTGAAGCATCTGGGAGGGATCCTGATCCGGTGACTTCGGTTTTACGAGCTCCTCACCATGTCTCTAAGGGTGAGCACACGTACTAATTTCAGCCACTTGCAACCTAAGTATTTCTGACACCACCCAAGCTGCATCATCTGCACTGTTGCATCATCTGTACTGTAGAGGAAACACACACACCTAATTTAAAGGAAGTCGACATGTAGGAAAAAATGGATGAGTATTGTAACACCTCTAAGAAATTATAAAAGCAGAGATATAATCATGAGCTTGTTAAAAATCAATCCTCTCCACTGGATGTCCTTGTGAAAGTCATGACACTATGGGTGACAAAGGACATTTCTGGCACACACCATTGTGAACAAGCTTAGGTGTAGGATTCTGGTTTACAGGCTGTTGTGTAACACAGATTCAATCTCCATTACAGCAGAGTGGAGTCAAAACCAGCCCTGCTCTCTCTGAACGAGAGCATCAGCTGAATGCCCATTAATGTCAACACCACTGAACGACTTGACTAAAATGTAATAACCCAGAATGAATTGGATTTGCAATTTAGAGGAAATGATTTTGAGTGTATTTGTGCGTGTGTGTGTGTTGTTGGGCTGGTGTTGTGTTTGAAATGTGTCTGCTTTAAACATTACATAAGCTCAGCTAGCTGCTGGTTGGAGGCTGGCGGCTCCTCTGAGAGCAGCGGCCCGCATCCATTAATACAATAAAAGGGTCACATGTGACAGACGTCACACCCACACACACACACTCAAACAACCATGCACACGTTCAGTAAACACAGACACGTAAAACATACAGTGTTGTCGTCATGTTCCCATAAGCACAGGGTGTGCATGTGTGTGTGATGATGTGACCATGTGACCTCCAGGATCCTATCAGCTTTCAGCACACACCCTTCATTTGATTCATTACTATCATGAAAACACATTTATATTTTTGTGGTCCTTTGCAGGCTTTTGTACAGTTTCCTTTTAAAAAAAAAAAAAAATAGCAGACCGTTGAACAGTTCTTTTTCTTTTAGTTTTTTCTTTTATAATTTATTCATTTATATCTTTAGCTAGTTATCATTGTTCCAGTTGTCTATATGGCCTAAAGAACAGCTTTCTTGCTTACAAAATATTGTATTATACATAAACAACATTTCTGTTGTGTTGGACACTACATTGTGTACAGGGTGGTATTCAGGTCACCTCCTCTGCAGGTACTTGGCAGCTCCTCAGGCTCTCTGAGTGTCAGAGATCAGAGCTGGCTGTTTGGTTTGGTGTGTTTTACTGGAAGGTGCTGCATGACACACCGGCGGTGGCAAAGATGGCGACACGGTGATAGAAACCGCATTCTGGTGCGAGAGGGCAGCCGTGCCAGCCGAGGACATGCAGAGGGTGGTCTTGATTCTGACCTCTCAGGAGCCTTTGGGACAACTCAGCACATGATATAAGAGTGTAACAGTGCAGCAGGTCAGGGGTGTGTCAAAGCAGCAAAGATACAAAGCTCCAACATTCCTCAAAGGTGACTCTTGTCAGTAGAATGGGACATAAATGGGATGATTGTTTAGCTACTGGAGGACAAACTAAACTCTGCATTACACAGCCAAACAATACACTTCCACCATAACTGAATGCTGTAATGCTACGTTTAACATGATGCTGCACCATGAGGCAGATTTTAGGGTTCATTCCATGTGCAGAGATGATGTTGCATTAAAGTCCCTCAGCCTGTGGATGCACTGCTGCAGATAGACCGGCCTGGGATCAAATCCAAACAAGGACCTTCTCTGCTTTCACCATATCTGTGTTCTCCTACAGTGTCGGAAAATAAATCCATTTTATTTGCAGAGAGGATTGTATTTGAGGGGGAACCAAAAAAAAACAAAAAACATAGTAGGCAAAGCTGTGGATATCACACCCTTTCCAAGAAAATGCAGAACATTTACTATGTTTGCAAACACTGAGGTCCACCCCCACAGTTTCATATGTCCATGTGAGACATAGCGAACTTATGTACAGTATGATGAGATCCTGTTCCTTTATGGTTTCACCTGACGGAGTGACTGAAACATTTACCTTTGGTTCAGGGACAAATCAGGGTCATGTACAGTGTTTTATTTCTTAGTAAAAATCATTAATCATTTATTTATTGAGTGGAGGAACTCTCTCGATTATTCGAGGCTCCAGTGTCACAACAAATGCATCTGACCAGTGCTGTTTTATCTCCAGTGGTTTATCACCACCTTTATGGGACTGACTGTTGTTTTCACGATAACTGTTAGAGTAATGGCATACATACAACTGCTTCCTCTGGATAAGATAAGATCCCAGAGTGTCCGTACATTTGTGACTCACTGTGTACTTAATTGAAAGTTTACAATCCACAGTGACAGCCAAACAATGATAAGTCATCTCGTGCTGGAAATGATCCTTGTTGGAAAAGATATTTCTGCAGCTCAGTTCAAAAAGTCACAGCTGAGGAATTTTTTTTTTTTTTCATTTGACTAGATCCAAATAATATTAGGAAATACCAGAACTCCTAGACTGAATGTGGAGAAATGTACTGAGATAAGTTGCTGACACTAGAACAAGGATGGGGTTGTGTTGTGTGTTCTTTTGTTTTTATCCTCCATCGACATGTGAAAACATGAAATACCAGTTGAATGTTTCAGATTTATCTTTTCATCTTTCACGGATGTGCTGATGGGTGGAATTTAGATAATCAGGCGGGCGCAGATAGTGTTGGGTAGGTTTCAATTCAAAGCCTGCTCTCACTCTCTTTCTGATGCCCGATGTGGCAGCACCACCCAGTCTTGGCAAAGTTACAAACATTCAAATGTGAAAATAGTATCTGAAGCAGGACATGGCTCGACTACAGTGTATAGTGTTACTGCTGTTAATGCAGTTCCCAAGACGGCAAGAGTAAAGAAAATGGCTGCATATCAATGCATCAGTAACAGTAATCCAATCATAAAATACGACACTCTCAGGAGCCATGTGTTTCACAGTGTGTACTTTCACATAAATAAACTTTGCAATGCAGGATTTTTACTCACAATGTAATTTTATAGTCACAGTTCTAATGATAATAATAAAGTCATGGTGACATTATCAGCATAGCTGAACTCTTCAACTTGTTGCTGTGATGTGGACGTTTACTTTTGGGTGTGTTACTACATCCTGACATCACTGCTGGGTGTTGCTGGGAGTTGCGACACACTTAAAACTGGCAGCCATTGTTGTTGTGAAGCTTTGAATCATACCACACAATCTTTTGAAGAAAACTGAAGTTTTTAAGATTCAGTGTTAGGTTTAGGTTTTACACATCCTTTTGAAAAATTATATTAAGATTGCCTTTTTTTTTTTTTTTGCCAAGCAGTGATCTATTTTCGTGAGGAGCAGGAGAGCTTTCCTACGCAGCTCTAGGTGCCCCGTTTTCAAGACTTACATGAGCCTACATGATCTTATGAAGCAAATCCAGACATCGCTGGATAACTTAAAAATGTGTGGCAGCAAGAGAACAGACACTATACTAAACCCTTCTGATGCAAAAACAATATCTTTAAAAATTCCAAAACAGAGGGGATTTTGTCAGAACATACACTTGTCATTTAAAAAGGCTTAGCTTCATGTTATTCTCATGAAAGAGACGGTCGCAGCCAGGAGCAAATATGTAAGGTATTGTACAAGCAGGGTCAACAGTCTCAGACAGGGTCACTATGGAATTCATAATGTAAATCCATGGAGCGGCCGACTCTCTGATGATGCTTTATTGAAACAAAAAGGACCTCTGGCACCACACAAAGGTACGACTTAATTATGAACAACTGTAGAGTCAATAATAACTAGTTCTGAAGTTGTGTTTGTTCAGCTGGAGCCTTTGTTTTCTCTGCTCTCACCCTCCATGTGTTTTTAGATGTTCCTGTCCAGGTGCTGTATTTCCTTCAGGTGATTTAATCCCTTCATAACTGAGCATGACTGAGCAGAATTTGCCGGAATCACCGAGCTGATGCGAGTGTGTGAGAAAAGGATAACCGAGCGAATAGACCGGAGAACAATGGACACTGCTGTATTCATACTGCTCAGCGTCTTAACGTTTGTTTGTTTTGGTGACACATTTGGAGCCAAGTGCACTTCAGCATTTCTGCGCTACATTTCCAAGAGATCACTTGTCAGTTGAAACTGTATAATACTGGCTAAGTCTCTTTTTGTCCAGTCATCCATGGTGGCCTGCTCATCTTCTGTTTATTCCAAAATGTGACACATGATACAAAACATAATACATAATTTCCTCCTCAGCAGAGGATTTCACCCAGAAACTCATCAGACACAAAGTGCACACTGAACAGAAGAGCTTTTCACTGGGGTGTGTGTGGTACTGTTGTGTTGATGGTTGTGTGCCCAAATATAAATTTACATGAGCTGTCTCCAGTGTCCTTTTCCCCTCAGCAAACAACAGTCTGCAATTATTCTTCTGCTTTTGATTTAAAAGTGCAGAAGTAGTAAACTGAAGGACCGGTCAAAAGTTTAAACTGTTTAGTTCGTAGGCCTGTCTCAGAGTAGCCTGCCAACGCCTGGTTCAATATGTATTTCAGCAAAACACAAGGCCTGTTGCACTTTAAAGACTCCTTCAGATGCAGCTGGGAAATGCAATAACCTTTGGCCTGAATATGCAGGACACAAGCTCCTTTCAGTATCCCATTATCCAGTGTGTCAGGGTACATGTGCATAATGGAGCGTTCAGGTGAGCCTTGTGAAAGTATAAAGCAAGAGAATGTCACCTGATCACACTGCATTTCCCAGGTGTTTGCATTCAAACAGGTTAAATATTGAATTTGAAAGAGTGAGTAAGCTTCCGCAGGATGTAAATAATGGACAATAGAACTGAGTTCCGCTGTTCGTTCATGGCCTGTACGTCACAGAAAAAAACAGTTGAATGGACGTATTTATAAAACTTACTCTACAATATGTAAGCGACACAACGTGCCATTAAACAAATCTGAAAAATGAAGCAAGAATCCAGCCATGCCGTTGATTTTATGGGAAGAAAATTTGAATTTGAATTTTGTTTCCGAAATTAAATGTTTCTGACTGTCTGCAGACAGACAACACAAGCTAGACAACCAGCGATAAATAACCAGGCAAATGGGGAAGGCACTGGTGGCAGCTGTTGGCCTCATTTCGTTAGATGTGGCAAGACTCCAAAGCAAGCAAGATGCTCTCAGAGTGCTGTGTCATCTACATTTTTAAATCTTATTGAATGTTTTTTTCAGATTTAACTTGTCTCAGTTCCTTCTTTTGATATCTAATATTAATTATCACATTCCCATTAACAGTGATCTATTTCCTTGAGTAAATTCAGATTCCCGTTAAGCAGTCTCTGTGAACAGTTTCCTCATGCGATGTATTTTAAGTGCTCCAACACGGAAGCTTTTGTTTCATTTTTACATTGTGGTACGTTCTCCACCCCACAAACAGCAGCATTTACCAACAGTGTGCAGTAAAGATACTGAGTGATCAGAAGGGTTAAAATGCTTGACCAAAAGTTAATCTTTCATTAAAATACCATTCTTTTGAATCTGACTTATTCTGTAAATGCTGTTATGTATACAAAGGAAGGCTTAGGCCTGTGAGCCTCTGAGTGTTTGCAACATTTTTACCTAGAGGCCTGTTTGGGTGCAAACACTGGAGTTCTGTACATTTTGCCCTTTGTGCAGAGAGGATTATTATTCTCAGATAGTCAAGTGATAAAAATGATTAAATGCACCTTTAAAAAAAACTAAACGCTTTCTGTGTTTGCTGCTTGTTTACCCACAAGGCTACAGCAGGAGGTCAACACCATGAAAATGAATGATGAGTGATTCATTGTACTCTGACAGAAAAGATTCACAACTCCTCATAGTGTCAAACGTGTCCTCCAGGAAACAATGTTTTTATTTTCCTGAACTTTGTAAAATCAAGATGCGTAACAAGTTTCATCAAGATCTCGAGCAGCAGGGTCAGTCCCCACGTTCGAGTTATGCAACAGCAAGGTAGCTTAAGCAACACTATACAGATGAAGATAATGGAAGAAATGTTTGGAGTTGGGCTGTATCACACCTCATGCAAGTTTAAGACAAGAAAAGTAAATAATCTTTTTGGCTCAGTCAATAAAGAGAGATGTCAATCAGTGGGGGACAAATCTGTGTCATACTACATCTCTGTTTGAAGATTACAAAAAAAAGAGAAAAAAAAGTTTGAGGCAGCTTCATTGTGGCTTCAGCCATGTGAGAGTTGGTGCTTCATGATCTCTGTCAACACAGCAGCAAACTGTGTTCTCAAGCTGTAGAATGACACACATTTTGGACTAAACTGTCCTTTGTCACTCATAAAATGTAGAAATCTTTCCCCCAAACTAACAGTTCAGTCCTAGCAGACCTTCATAGAGTAAGAGCCCTTTGTTCAGGCAGAAATCAGGCCAATATATCACTTAAGCTCCTCCCTTGCACAGCTGCAGTCACTGACAGGTGTCACCACTAATGGGCACTGATTGCATTGGAAAGTTTTGTTGAGCTAAATGAAAATTAAAAAAAAAAAAAAAAAAAGGTTTGCAGCCTAAAAGAAACATATGTTCAATAAAGAAACAACATTCATTAATCTCAAGATGGGATATTAAACACAGGTGAAAAGACACATTAACTGAAATTAAACATTTGTCCCTTTTAAGATGGAAATCACCAACACAAATGCACAATTAACACATGGGCACACGCATGTTTGGAACTTGGAACATATATTTTTTGTCTTTAAAAGGTTGGGAGCGGAAAGCAAAAAGCCTCAAACTCAATCACTCAAACCAGAGCAACAGTTGAGTCAACAACAGCATCAATCGGTATCATTTCCTTGAAGAAAAGTGGGTCACTGTCTAGTATGTAGGAAGGTATGTGAATGTGCATGTACGTGCGAGTGTTCGTGTGTCGGTGGGATGGCCTCATTACAGAAAGAGTCTCAGGTTGGTTTGAGAAAGGTCTGAGCAGCCATGTGGGTCACAGCGGGTCAGTGGTACCAAACCCTGCCTGCCAGTGAAACCATTTATGATCCGATGAGGAAAGATGGATGAAAAGGGTCATCACAGAAACATATTTGACCATTGCCAACAACTCAGTTGGACCTTTGTTTAGGCTGTTTGACTGTGGTTGTGGTAAAAATGGAAAGTGAGACAGAGGAAATGTGTTCTTATTTCTTTGTAATGGCACAACCACGATGCAAAAAAAAACCAGTCACAGCAAACATTTAGGGGTTTAGAAGTGATTTAAGAAGCACTTGATGTGATACCTGACTCTCATAATCAAAACTGATTTTTCTATTTGCACCAAAAATAAAAAAATAAATAAAAACTTACATAACATAACACAACTCCAGTGTCAGGTTAAATCATGTCTCCAGTCAACATAGCAGGCCTGTACATGGAAGCGCACAGGTTAGCGGACACACTAGAAATCAATCAATCATTTGTACTGTGTCGCACTGCACTGCGAAATATCTGCACTCATAGTAACACACATGCACAACAAACTGTGGTTGACTCGCCACAGTTAGAAAGTCATTTCCAAGAATAGCTCTGCTGCACATAAATGATGCCACTTATTCACACATCTGGGTCGTTAAAACAACGGAAGAGACACAGTCAAGTTTCAAAACAAGTGGCCTTTTTAAAACTGAATACACTTTTCATGGCTACTTCTTGTCGTTTTTTCTGTAGCCAAACTTTTGCGTACACACAATGTGACTGCTTAATGTTAGCTTGAAACAGGAAGGAGGAGGGGAAACGGCTAACCTGGCTCAGTTCAAAAACTAAAATAGATTTTTAAAAAAGTCAATGAATAAATAGAAAATAAATTGTTAAATATCCACCAAACACCAAACATTTTTTTGTACAGATTAAACAAACATTATTAGAGGTAGTAGGGGAATTGTGTTACCTATGGACAGTGCTAGGCTGCTCCCCATTTGGGTCAGAGTTAGACACCACTGTTTTGAAGTGAAAACATTTAATAAGTGATTTCTTCACATGATCCTCATCCTCACCTTGACATGTTTGCTTGTTTGCTTGCCATGTCGACATCATCATCAAAAACTTTCCTAATAACCCTTCATCGTTACATCAGATTTCTTTGTCAGGATCTGGTATTTATTCAGATATTATGAGTGAGGTGAAGAAGTAGGACACGATGTCAAATCCTATTTATAGTCACTTTAAATCACCCTGTCTTGAAATGGCTTTCTGTTCTTGTGTTGTGGTTGGAAAAAAGTGATGAGAAGTTGCTCATACAGGCCACCAGAATCAGTACTATGAGTCCTAAGACCCCAAATCCCAAGTTTTATACCAGCTGTCCTGACATAAACACAAATTAAAGATTTATTTTTATGACTGCAGTGGCCCAAAAGTTAGAGACTACCACTTTAAGAGTCAATTTTCAAGAATTACATTACAAAACTGACTATTTATGGAGGTTCCTGGAACAGTCTTACAGTAGATCACGCTTGGCAACGCCTCTTCCTGGCATCAGGACCCTGTGTCCTCTTTAGTGCAAACTGTAGACAGGAAACTGTCATGGCCAAAGTATTTCATTACGCTTCCTGTGTTGAAGGGACATTACCATACCGAGACAAGCAGAGAGATACTAACCTGATTGTGTACTTTGTTTCTCTCTGTGCAGCTAATTCATCTCCAAACCAGCATGTAAGAAAACAATTGAGGACTTTATGGTTCACTTTATTAAAGAGCAAGATCGTCCACAGCAAAATCAACACTGTCTTTCAATTCTCCAAAATATACAACAACAACATCAATAAACTGTCATTGCTGTTACAATCATATTCAATATATATCAATAGGGTATTGGGTTTTGTTACTCTCTATTCAACATGGCTGACAGAGATGTGGGTTACATACTGCTAGAAATGTGAGCAGTCGGCTAAAACATCAGAGATGATAAGGCCTGCAGGCTAAAGGAAGGCGAATGACAGTCACAAGTCTGTCAGTGTGAAACTGTGTGTCAGTGCTACAGATTCCAGCTTTTCAGTAACAATCATCACAGAAGTTTTAAACTGTCTTGTGTTGTGTGTGTGTGTGTGTGTGTGTGTGTGTGTGTGTGTGTGTGTGTGTGTGTGTGTGTGTGTGTGTGTGTGTAGATATCCTCCTAATCCTCTCAAAATCAGTCCACTAATTCCAGTGGCCTAACTTTACCCTGCGCTGTGAACCGAATTACCTGTATATGCCCTTTCTTCTTCTTTTTTCTCCCTGCTGGTAGTGTGAGACATTTGGACTCGATTCATGTTTTAAGAGCTACACTATCGCACACAAATACACAAACACACATGTACTGCCCCACAAAGCCAAACAGCTGGAGCCGTGTGGGCAGTCAAACTGAGATAACGGACTTCACAGTTTTCCTTCTATGTCCGGCCAAAAGCACTTGCGTTGCTGAAGTGAATACCCAGGTTTCAGTTATAATCTAAACACAAAAAAACATCAGTGTATTGTGTTACATTACGTATGAAACAATGTGTTCTGATTAAAATGGAGCAGCATTTCTGAAAAGGCATGTATCAGAAAGAGAGAACAATGTGGAAACACTGAAAAATATGGAAAAGTGAAAAACTCAACTATCGCAAAAACACTTGGCAAAAGTAGAAAATGCAAAATGCAGTACAATGGAAACAATGGAGATAGTGTGTTACTTAAACGCAAAATTATTTAACGGGAAACTAATGGAGAATTAGCACCACCACCTGTATATCTCATATTTCTTATGCAGATTTTCCAGACGACTCGTGCAACTAATTCACTAATGACTCCTCTAGTCACCTGCTGCCATTAATGACAGAAAATAATATTTTTATCTGCAGTGATGTGAAAATTATCCAAATTTCGTGAAGCTGACGAGCAAAGAAATAAGTTCGATAGTTAGCGTTGGTCTAGCATGACCTCTGACACATTTCTCTTCCCTGTGTCTGTGTTTCATTCTCTGTCTCTCATTGTGATAAAGGGCACATCCCACAGCGTGGGCAACGGAGGTGGACAGGGAGTCAGCGGGTTCACAGGAGCTGACGGAGGTCCATCCCGGGTGGAAAGTTTTTGGAGAGCGAGACGAGCGGCCTGCCCTCCCCTCCGGGGCCCCTAAGGCTAACGTGATCCCCCCATTTGTGCTCTTGTCAAAAAGAATGCGCCCGCTAAACCACTTTCCCACCACTAAGAGGATTACTAAGGTAATGCTGCCGAATCAAGAGATGCTCCGGCACATCTAGACATTGGAAAGCTGAATTTAATAACTCATGTAGAAAGCTGGAGCGAGATTTTACCCTGTGGGTCTAACTTGGCACCCTACTCGGACATTTGGTGTAGATACACTAGCTAGGTGTCTAGGTAGGCTTTAATTCAAAGGAGTGGAGGGAAACATTCTGTCAATCAATTTACAATCAATTTGATCCTGGTTTTGAATTTGGTCTTTGTTTTCCTTAACCAAAAACCAGTATGGTTGTAGCCAGAGTCATTAGCCCAGCAACAAAGACATGACTGGCTTCCCCCACATAATCCACCAATGAGAACCTGTATGGAAAACTAAACTTAAGGCAAATCTACTGGAGCACAGTCCAAACTGTGAAGAGACTTCACTGATGGTTGTTGGATTCTGTGGGTTTTCCCACTGTGTTAGGAGGTCGTGTTTAGCTAAGGAGTGTTTACGTAGTGACCCTGATCCTGTCGCAGGCCTCACGTCCGATCAGGATCAACTATGCCTCTGTGTGAATGTGTGTGTATGTGAGCGACAAGGTTTCCAAAAGATAACTCACTTCCTCTTTGGTGACTTGTTTTCTTTTCAGTCTGATGGCCACTAGCCTCTTTTGTGTCGCCAAAGTCAAATGGCGGCTGCATTCACGCACCCGATGCCCATCGAAAAAAGGGCGCAGCCACACACGCTTAAAGGTGTGCAAACACACCTACACACAAAGTAAGGAATGTAAGATCAAAGTAAGTTTTCAAAGAAAATTCAGTAGTCCTGGGGTAGAAACTGTAAGATCATAAATGAGTTACCCCTCACACATTTGACCCCTGCAGATCTTGACATTAACTTTTCGTTCAGACCTAGAGCCAGTGGAGAAAAACCCAATGACCTTTATTTTCCTAATAAAACATGGCTGATCATGTGAGCTCCTCCTGGGAAAAAAAAAAAAAAAAGTCATCCGTCTATACTGTAATAAAGATCCTCCTCAGAGGTTAACTGTTCCAAGAACACGCACAGTGGGGACGGGGTGAGTAAGGTTGAGGAGCAAGAAAATCCCTTGTCTAAAGTCAGGGAAAATGAAAAGTTAATAGGTATGGGTGGGTGGGGGTGTTAGTGATCTGGCCTGACCTAGACACAGGAGAGGGGCTTGGTGGGAGACTGGCACAGTTAAATGTGATGTCCTGAAAGGTATTCATTTAGTCAGTGGGCAGTGGACTTGCATAAGAAATAGAGAGGAGGTTTCTGGCTCTGGGGTGATAGGGTGCAAATATTGGGTCCAAAAGTAAAAATTAAGAAGTTACAGTTACAGTACAAACAGCAAATCATAAAAACAAGGTTTTACAGGGAGTTAGCTCGCCTCTTCATTACAGTGTTTATGCTAGGGTAATTGCCCATATTTATCCAACAGACAAAAGAGTGATATCAGTCTTCTCATCAGGAAGTGAATAAGTATAATTTCTAAACATCACTTTCCCTTTAAAATAAAATCACAAGCACTCACAAATAACTCATTGTTGAGTTGGATAACCTGTCATTTCTCCAGTTTACATAAATCTTACTGTTAATGACACCAGCTGTATAGTCACTATTTCCTTTTGCACACAGTGCTTCAAGCATGAGGAACTGCCAGTTCTTGAATATCACCTGTCTCTTTATTTTTGCACCTGTTTCCTGGAGTGTGACCAGGAAACAAACCTCTGCTTGTATTTTCAGGATATTTTGATGCAGACAGAGGAGTTTAGACGGCATCATTCTCACCTGACGACTAAATGAGTCAGTGCTCCAGAGATTTAATAAAGTGCTCCAAACAAACAGTTTAGAAACAGGAGCTAACAGGTACAATATAGATTACATACAATTAGCATACATCTGGGGAAATGTGACTATGTGATCATATGACCATTTCTAATCTTCCTGTTTCTTAAGAAACCTATGTGGTTTCCTTTATTGATAATGTGACAGGATGTCTCTTACTTGCTGCTTTTCTCTATGGAAGACACCATCAGTTAACTTACAGCTACGACAGCAAAACAGAAGTGGCTCAGAAAAAGTCCAGACATCCACACTTCATATCATTTTCTGCATAGGTGTATTCTGATAAATTCCACCTGCGTTTGTTTTAAACCACACCTCAACACACATGCACATGCACGCATGCACGCACATTCCCATACTGGCTTGCTAAGTGGCATTGTTGTGGGCTTGCAGACAAGGGCTGCTCATTTATGCATTATACAGTACTCAGTGAAATCACTCAGATCCAAGCTCTGTTACAGTGAAACCCTTGTTTCTTAAACTTCTCAGAATTGGCTCTCAATGTACTTGTGAGCCGCCACATGACAAAGTCAGCATTATTCACAGCAGCTGCAGAAGCTGGAGTTGTGGCTGCTGCAGTAGTAGCAGGGGTCGGTCTAATAAAACAACAGAGTTGTAATAATGGAAAGACTTAAAGGACTACGATTGTAGTAGCCGTAGTGGGAGGAGTAGTTTTGGTGCTAGCCCGCTTGTTTCAGTTTCCATTCACTTTTCTTACCTTTGGACACGCCCTTGTTGACCTTTACAACCCAAACCTCTTTAACCAGTCTGGCCACAGACCACTCCCTTAATTCCAGACCCGACCTTGCTCCACTGGGGTCACCCACAGCATAGCAAATGTTGCACATACATGTTTATTTTCTGTGTGTGTGTGTACATGTGGATGGGGGTAACGGGGCACCGGTGTTCAGACCACGTCCCCTGCTGCACCCCTTGCCCCCGCTCCAGTTTCCTGATCCGTCTTAGATCTGCTAGTCGAGCTTAAGCCCCAAACAAAGGCTCGTACACAGAAAGACACACACACAAACAAACGTACTCATGTGTGACTGAGGGCAGCGGAATGCACAGTGTGTGTATGTGACAGTGAGATTATGAAGAACAGGGAGTGAGAGAATCAACAGAAGTGTGCTTTCACTCATGAATGTGTCGCCCTTTTAATTATTATTTTCTTTTCTGCCAAGCGTGTGGATAACTGTGTGTGTGTGTGTGCTTGCGTGCGTGTGCGTGTTGTGTTCGTTGTCACATGTGCCCTGAAGAAGCAATGCCTGCAAACACTAGGGCTGTGTCTCGGAGAAAATGAATGTGGGTTTGTTGATGCCATAAGAAGTGTCTGTGTTTAAAGTTATGGTGGTTGTCTAGGAGGGAGGGCTCAGACAGGGACTCAAATGCACGACTTGAGTACACAGGAATAAGAGGCAAAAACTGGTCTTTAATCCAAACAGGGTCGGTACACAGAATGGCAGTCCAAAATCAGGCAGAGGTATCAAAATCGTCAGGCAAAGGCAAAAACCGCAAGGAGAACAAACCAGGTCAAATCACACAGGGAGTAACTCATAGAACAAATGCTGAAACGTACAACCATACAGACAAAGACGATCTGGCAGAGAACAAAAGAGAGACCAAGACTTAAATACACTAGGAGGCAGGGAAACAATTAGACACAGGTGCAACACATTAGGGGCAGGGCAGGTAATCACTGAGGCAGGAAACAAAGGAGGGCAGGAAGTGAATCTACAAAAAAGACAAAGGGGTTAGTAATTTCAAAATAAAACAGGAAACTAACTAAACTGGTATCAGGGAACAAACAGACAAACAGGACCTGACTCAGGAGCTGGATGTGACAGTGGTTTTTTTTATTGCTGAATTTTAAAAAAAGTTAATCTCATGCTTCCATTTGGACACTGCACCAACTGTCAAGACTGAAATCAATGCAAAGTACTTAAGGCAATTAAATTCTTTGAATAACAAAGTGAAAGAAAATCAGAGTATTCTGTCCATTGCGTCTGAACTGCAACTGTCACACAAAATACACAGACTCAGAAGAGAAACCACATTTTCAACACTTGTGTCTAAATCAATGAAAAAGAGGAATTAAAGAGCCTTTACCAAAAAAAATGGCTGCATATCATTAAAAATGTATTTCCTGTATGACAGTGGTGCAGCTTTGTGGATCTGTTTATATTCCCAAACTTTTCCCATCATCATGGAAAACTCTCTGCAGTGGAATGTGTGTAACTGACACAGTGTGTCACAAGATCACAAAGCCAAAACGATTTTGTGGAGCAGTTCGGGGTATAAAGACATAATGATGTTGCATAATGTGTCAGAGAAGAAAGACCTCTTTATTTTCAGCTGCTGACACTTCACCTCCAGCTGAGGAAGATTCATAACAGCGACTTCATGCCATTTACTCTTAAATATGTATCGGGGGCTACTTTTCATTTGCACTCAGATGAGATGGTTTGGTCATTCACTCTTTGATCATTTCCCTGTACAGAGGGAGAAAGCCAACATGGAAGTCCCCTGCAGAGGTCAGTAAGCAGCAGGAGTTATAGTAATGGTAGTACAGGTAATAGAAGTAGCGGCATTAATACTAGTTGTAGCAGTAGTAGTCCTAGCAATAGTTTTAGTAGTAAGTGCAGTGCAAGTAGTAGTTATGTTGGTGGTATTAGTACTGATACAAGTAGCAGTAGTAGTATTAATCATACAGGTAGTAGTAGTGTTAGTTGTAGTAGTACTCAGGCAAATAGTACTAAAACAAGTGGTAGTAGTACTGGTAATAGTAGCAGTAGAAGCAGGGGGGGGTAGTAGAACTAGTAACAGTCATTCTGGTATTAGTAGTAGTAATAACAGCAGTAGAACAACGAGTAGTACTAACAGCACAAGTAAAATGATGGTAGAAGTAGAAGTAGTGGTATTAGTAGAAGCAGAAGTAGCAATACAGTATTGTAGTAAGAGTTGTGACAGTGGGAGATGAAGTAAGATGGTGAGAAGAGCTGCCGTATCGTTATCAGCATTAATAAGTTGTAGTATTTGTAAGAGTAGTAGTAGTTGCATCAGACGGAAGTGTATCTATCAGGTGTTTGGAGTCAAAGGTCAGTCCATAAACCAGCCTGATAGTTAACAGAATGTACAGTGCTCCGTCTTCACAGCATTAATAATAAACTGGAAACCAGCGCTGTGGAAGATTTCACTCACTCACACACACACACATACACACACAAGTACACCTGACCCAGCAAGATGAGCCAACAGTGTGAATGAGGATCAGGATGGCCACTGTCACATGACGGCATTTGTGCGTAATCTCCTTCACACAGGGAGGTCTGCTTTGAAGCTGTGCTCACACCCTGATCTGGACTGACAGGCGTCCAGGCCACTTTGAGTCCACGTCCCCTTCCAAAAAAGTCTGAGGAGGACCTACAGTGTGTCTCTGTATCTGTCTCTGTAAGGAAGCAGTAACCTTATACAGCTTTTGTAATTAATAGCTGGAAAGGAGTACACATGAACACGCCATTAACTGACAATGACACACTGCGATGACAGAGCAGAATCCTGTGTTTTCCTGCCTCCATGTGCTGGGTCACACCTCTGAGGTGTAGTTATTCTGTAACATGGTTCACTGTAAAGATGTAAATTGAATAAATGTCTGTGCTGAGATGCTCTAATATCAGTCTTCCACACAAAGGTTAGGGCTCCACATTTTCATCTGAGATATTACAATATGAGCTGCTGGCCAACTATTTGACTTAAATGGGAGGTTATACCATTACTCTGATTTATTCTGAGGAATTATCACATTCCCATAACAATGACCACTTACTCACACTGTCCCCCCCCCCCCCCCCCCCCCCCGCCCCCCAGCTTCCAGAGACAGAAACTGTGCGCTGCGGCCACAACAGGGCAGTAAAGATGAACACATCTGATCCTTTATGGGACTGGACCCTGTTCAGAGATGTAGGGACGGACCTCACTTCCACTTCGGTATCGTTCTATTTGTTGTCTTTAGCTCTAACTGGTCCCAGCGCCGCTTGTCTTTCGTGTCCAAACCAACCACAGGCAACTATGGCATTTAATCGCACCTATTGTGAAATGTGCTGTAGTTTCCTGTCGTTTTTCCAGTCTTCAGGTCAGCGCTCTGTTTGTAAATAAAGAGATTTCCACTCTGCGTAAAGGCCAGCCCCAAGCCACTCCTTCCATCTGATGCAATGCTCATCTTTATAAAAGGGTGAGTCTCAACCCCTCCTCCAGCAGATCAGGGTCTTGTTTCCGTGCGCGGCGCATCTCTGGACATTTGGTTTAATTAGGGAATAACTCTAAATTCTTTCCTTTTACGCGACGGTCGGTTTATCCTTAGACTATCTCAAGTCTTTGTTTATTACTTGAACTGTTCTAGTTATTGTTTTGAACCAGATCCTGTCTGTTAACTGGCCTATCCATTCATTCATTCATTCATTCATTCATTCATTTTTTCCCCTCATTTTGTTCATATTTAACCTAAACACACTCACGGATCAGAAGGGGTTTTTTTTGTGTGAAGAAATCGTCCGGACACTTGCTGTTTCTTGTTTCACTGAGCGGATTTTACGGCCCTCCTGTCACATTCTCGAAAGGTGAGCATGCCGGCATTTTCATCATTTACTGTCACAGATTACCGGATGTTGGCGGCACGGCTGATGAGAGATGACAAAGAGCATTTAGAGAACATTTTAACACTATTGTTTGATATATCTATTTATTCATCTCATTGTCTGTCTTTGGTTTGTGTATTGAATCTCATTAAATTTAAAGTAGATGTGTGACCGGCTCCTCGGGGCTTATAAGTCAGTATCAGATCCATTTCCTGCCACATTAGGCGTGTGGATCTCTTTCTATAAAAAGACAGAAATGTCCTTTCTGAGAGGCCTGGGGCGGTTTTTCTTACCAGGTCAGTCCTGGTCCAAATAAATAAATAATGAAGGCGGTGTGACAGCGATGCTGCAGTACTGGACTCGTGTCTGGAGGTGGCACGGGGCTGTCAGACACATTAAACACGAGAAGGGTGAAAGGGAAGAAATGTAAAACTGTCCTTGTGTGTGATTTTGAAGAAAAAACAAACCTCAGATCAGAACGTGAGAATGAATCGGAGCGCTCTCAAGCTCTCTGCGCAAAATGGAGAGCCATGCCCATAAAGGGACAACACGTGCCATTGTTTCCATTGGAGCCGGCCATGGAAATAATGTCATTTACACGGATCTGGGGTAACGCCTTTTTGGGTGCTCTGACTGGATCTATTATTTTTATCATTATTTATTTGTTATTATTATTATTATTATTATTTTTATCTTAGATTAGAATGTCAGATTCTGAAAATCACACGAAGCTTTGCCCTGATGCCTCCTCATTCTGCCAAAGGCTTAAAATCTAATTCATGTTTTCTGTGAGGTAAAAGACGATGTCACAGCGTGTTTTCATTCCCCTGTTCAAATCATTGCGGAGGGAAATGTGCGCAGAATTAGCGGCGTGTACTGCGGCTTTTTTTTTTTTTTTGTCATTCCGGCGCGGCTGAGGTGTTGTCGGGTGAACGCGGATGCCGGTCTGGTATTTTTCCACTGCCGGTGCGTCACCCAGCCCCCCCCCCCCCCCCCCCCCCCCCTCCTTCCCTCCTCCCCTCCTCCCCTTCCTTACTCCTCTACCACCGCCTCCCTCCGAAGCGAAGTCACGTGACCCGCGGAGCGAGCCTGCTCACTATAATATTGATTATTCTAAGGAGCGTGAACGTTAGAATTAAATGGACTGGGTGGGAGGACGTGACGCAGGGAGCAGGAATGCGTAAAGTGCCTAATTAGACAGACAGACAGACAGAGACAGACAGACAGACAGACAGATAGATAGATAGATAGATAGATAGATAGATAGATAGATAGATAGATAGATAGATAGATAAAAAAATAAATAAATAAATAAATGTTTTTTTTTTATTTGCAGTATGAACGCTGCCAAAACTGAAATGAACGGATTGAACACGTTCTGTGAAGAAGACAACAGCAGCTCCAACAGCAATGAGTACCCTTTCCAGGACTTTTCAAAGAAGATCCCAATGGGCGGGTGAGGCTGGCTGCAAAACATGTCTAAACAAAAAAATATATATATCATAAATGTGGTTTTCTTTGTCTGGTCTAGACACCTGACACCAAACGCCACATTAGTTTCTCTAAATTCTTTTCTCTTCTGTTTTCCTTTTAAAGCCAATCTGACTTAGAAGCTGAGAGTCAAAAATTCCTCCCTGAACACAACCTGGGAAAGAAGAAGTATGAGACAGAATATGTAAGAGCTCCTCTTATCCTCCAACACTTTCTTCTGCTTAAACGCTTTTTTTTTTTTTTTTTTTTTTTTTTTACAATTTCTTAACTGTTTATCTTTTGTTTTGTCCTCAGCACCAGGGCAATGCCTCCTTCGGCATGTCCGTCTTCAACCTGGGCAACGCCATCATGGGCAGTGGCATCCTGGGTCTGTCCTACGCTATGGCCAACACTGGCATCGCCCTATTTGTGTAAGTTTTTAGTCTATCATATGTTAAATATAAATGAAGCTTTCATCTCTCTTCACTTTGAAGGCATTTCTACATTTTACACACACAACAAAGATCTTGAAGCAACACTGCAGTCATAATTTGTTCAAAGTATTGGAAAACCAAAACTTTTAAGAGGCGTATGTTTGTTTCATCATCGAGCTTCGGTGTAGGCGAGCACAGGCAGATGTGGTTTTGTCTGTTGCATCAAGGTCGCAGATCATGATGTACCGTAGCTCTTGCGGGGCAAGTTTTCCCGCCAGAAGTGTGTGTTTGTGTTTCTGCAGCCGCTCAACCTTGAGCTGCAGAATACAAATACTCGCCACCACAGTTTAAGAACTCACTATCGGGGTTTGTGGCAGATTAAACTGTGGAAAGCGTGGACATTTTTAGTGGGAACAAATGAAAAAGAGAAGTTCACTTCAGGGCGAATGCTGAATTTTTGTGAGAGCTCCCTCTATTGGTTATCTGGTGCAATTTGAGGGGTCTGAAAAATTTCTATCACTTATCACAGCTTATGCTGACAATTTCATGCCATCACTTTGCCTCTGGGTGTGTCTGCATCTCTCAGAAACATAGAGCCGAGTTTCATGAGGAAAACACACCCTGTTTAACACCACTGCTCCTTAGACCACACACAAGAAATCTAGCATCTGAAGAGGTCAAGAGTTTTACAGGCAGCAGCTCACAGCACTGATCTCCAATCAGCTTACTGTCTCTGACATCAGAATATGAGTATTTGTACTCAGAGTAGGTTAGAAGACACGGTACTTTTGGTGCCACCAAATGGCTGTTGCATGTCTGTTTGCAAACACAGGGAGTGGCAGGAGAAGCAGCTTAGCCAAGTTAATCCCGCTGCATTTGGGGCCAGAGTTACATAAAAAGCGAGCTAACGTACGCTTGCAAGAGATCATGAATGGAGCCAACATCTGACCAATCTGAGCCCTACATCTGCAGGAAGTGGGGGATTACAGACGCCAAAAAGCTAACACATCACTGACGTGGCTGGACGTATTTCTAGGTGCTCTTTATCACAGATGAAGGGAAGAACAATGTCTGTTTGCATTTCGAAATACTGTCTGGTTCTGTTCCCTTCAGCAGTTACAGTTAGAAAAATCTAGCCTCTCGCAGAACAAACTGACTCCCCACGAAAGGTCATCCAAAGCATATATTTGTTCGCTTGAAGTGTATGGAGAGATAAGATGTGAATGGCTATGATGTCAGTGGCCGGTAGGCAGCCATGGCTCAAAGGCACAAAGTAGCTGCACGGTCACATGCAAAGAGGAAACGCTGCGTCTTTATAGCCCAGGTCTCAAATGGCCTGGAGATTAATTTCCACCTATTAATACCCAGGGGCACACAGTGGGACAGTGAGTCCCGCGGGTGCTAAGAGGATCCCAGACAGGGATACCTTTCGTCCTTTGCAACCCTGCTGATGCTGCTCGTGACGAATGCAGCCTGCAGACTGACGCTGCCTTCAAGGTCTTTGCTGATCAAAATGCTGCAGGTTTTCGCTACTTAGTGAAAATGTGCAGACTCTTAAGTCTAAAAGGAAACACAGTCAGTACTGCCTGATTGCTGACCTCCTTTTTAAAAGTAAATAGTTTGGGAAAATCAATCATTGGCCACTGGTCTTCTAGTTTGTTCTTCAAACAAACAGAAATTGGCAAAATCATCTCATCCTACTGGCAAATTCTCCAAAAAGAGTCATTACAAGAGAATATGGTATAAAACATCTTGCACAGCTGCAGCAGTGTCTGACCTTCACGTTAGCTAAATGTCACTGTATCTGTTTACCACTGTCAGGAAAATACATTTGTCTTTGAATTGACCTTTAAGTCCCGTGTTCAATAGTGGTGATCATTCTAAAGATTAGTGCACGTCACAACACAGCACTTCAGCTCTGATCAAGACCAGTTATCACAGATTTTTCTGCTTATTTCCTCATAACTTACATCTCGGTTGTGGGTCAACATTCAGCTAAAGATCCCTCTCGTCTGTTTTCAGGATTCTCCTCTTGGCTGTTGCCATCTGCTCCTTGTATTCTGTCCATTTACTGCTGAAGACTGCCAATGAAGGAGGTGAGTCTGTTCGATAGTCATGTGTACAAGCTTCCCAGTGGCTTCCTTTAACTTTTTTTTTTTTTAGAATGCTAAAATCTTCATGTCTTTGCGTATTTCCTCTTCATAGGTGCACTGGTGTACGAGCAGCTGGGTTACAAAGCCTTCGGATTGCCAGGGAAACTCGCTGCTTCCTTCTCCATCACCATGCAGAACATTGGAGGTGAGAGACTGTGGCATTTTAACAGCAAACTTCTTGTGATGAATTTTGTGTAACGTTATATCTAAACTCAGTGGATGGCAGGAGAATAAAAAAAAAACACAAACAAATCTTGGCTGATGAAAACCAGCATGTGTTTTTTGGAATGCAGAGTAGTTTCCAGTAGAAACATGAGTCATTCTACAAGTATGTTAAACTTATTTGGTTCCCTACATGGCCATGATTTGGCTTATTTTACATGGAATCATACTAACTGCATTTTGTTTCGTTTCAGCCATGTCAAGCTACCTCTACATCGTCAAATATGAGCTGCCCATCGTCATTCAGGCCTTTCTGGGAACTAACAATGGGTGAGTAAAATAAACCCAGCATTTTCAAAATCACAAGTTTGATGATTATTAGACTATTGATCATTAGACCATTTTTAAGTAGTTATGCAGCAATAAATGTCCAATAATCAAATATCAATACAGGACTAGCTTACACACCCGAAAAGGGGTGTTTGCAGGGTCAAGACTCCAAATACTTTGAGGCTCAGTGAAAGAAGCGGTGTGTTGGAAAGCTGAGTCTTGATTCCTAACAGAGCAGGAATGTTTAGACGAGGTGTAAAGGAGAGCAGGAATGTTCGGCAGAGGCACTCGAGGGGAAGTGGCACATCAAGCAAAATGGCTGCCGGTTGTTTTTCCAATGCGTAGTGTGGGAGAAGGGGAAGCAGTGTCTTTGTCCTTCTGTTGTGGTAGAGGAGGGATGGGTGGAGGGGGGGACTGACAGTGCTCAGTCTCTTCACATGGGCCCTTCAAAGAACCCTTTTAGAGGATGCAGCCGGTGCCGCATCGAGACGGAGCGCGCGATGAGCTCACTGCGACCTTGCTTCAAGTTTAAAAAATTGATGTGGTTCGGGTCCTCAGTGCTGCTGCTTTGTTACATCTATTTTCGTGAGCGATGCAGTCATCCTGCGCAGGGGCCAGCTGACATGCAGATGCTGGGGAAGCTCTGAGTCGACAACATGTGTCAGAGCCGCAGCAGAAAATCAGAAGATGTAAAGGAGCATTCTGACAGGAGAGAGAGAGAGAGAGGGGGGTGTTAATGGGATGCTCCCTGCTCACAGTTGTCAATCAAAGAGATAATTAGATCACTGTTGATGCTGGTTACTCAAACAGTTTGATCACCGACACGTTCTTTCTTGTGTTTCAGGGAGTGGTACACTAACGGAGACTACCTGGTGCTGCTGGTGACGGTTGTCATTATCCTGCCCCTGTCGCTGCTCAGGAACTTGGGTAAGGTGCTGTGTGTACGTCTGTGTGTGTGTTGTGAAATCGGATGCATTTCTAAATATGGTTAGGTTGTGGGTTGGTGACGCACTTGTGTGTGTGAGTGGAAGACTCAAAGTGTTCACGCCTCAAAGTGAAGTGATTAAAAAAAAAAAAAAAGCCAAGCTCTCATAAAAACAGTGGCTCATGTTGGTGTTTTGTCCCCCCCCCCCCCCCCCTCCCCAGGTTACCTTGGTTACACAAGTGGTCTGTCCCTGCTCTGCATGGTGTTTTTCCTGATTGTGGTGAGTAAAGCCCACCCATTTCCTCATTCCTTACACACATACTCACACACACGTGGTTCTTGCACACCCCATTTTTGCACATGAACCAGCCTATTGTGCCAGATGAGTTTTAGTCAGAGGACACATTTCAGATTTTCCATGAAATCTGGAGCTTCTCTCCTTCAAGGGTGGGATTAGGTTACTGGGAAATGTAGAAAGATAGTGTCATAAAACACTAGAAGACAACAAAATATGAACAGTGAAACTGAAATTTGGCTGCAGATTTGGTGTTTTAAGACAGGATTTTGGGATACTGGCTGTTTTTTCAACTGATTTCTCACAGTAGTCTGGTTTCAGTGCAGCTTTTGTTTCCCATGATGGGCTATATTCGATTTCAAAGGCTTTTCAAGCAGAAAGAAAAAAAAAACACATTTAAACAGCTACTAGATTTCAATCCAAATGCTGGGTAATTTAAGCTAATAAAGCCACACATAACAACTGCTGGCTTCTCCTCCAGGTGATCATCAAGAAGTTCCAGATCCCGTGCCCTCTGCCTGAGGACATCAACGCTGTGAATGAAACCCTGAACAAGGTTCTGAACATCAGCTTGTCCTTCCCAAACAGCACAGCTGTGGACTACAGTGAGGACATGTGCAAGCCAAAATACTTTGTCTTCAACTCACAGGTGAAGCTCTTTGACATGCAAGCATCAGAAGAATTGGAATTTGTACAAAAACATAATGTAATGTTATGTAACTTATGTGAAATCTTATGTAATGTTTGGGTGTTTCTTATCCCCCCAGACTGTGTATGCTTTTCCCATCCTGACCTTTGCCTTTGTGTGCCACCCGGCCATCCTGCCGATGTACGAGGAGCTCAAGGAGTGAGTGCACCATTCTTTCATTTCATTTCTCTCATTTCACTTTTCAGTGTCAAGAATTCATCTCTAACGTTTACCGTGTTTTTGTCTGTGAACGAAAACAGCCGCTCCCGCAGTAAGATGCAGGGCGTTGCCAACGTTTCCTTCCTGGCCATGTTCATCATGTATCTGCTGGCTGCCCTCTTCGGATATCTGACCTTCAACGGTGAGTCTGGGATTAGAAAAAGAAAAAAAAAAAGTTAGAGTTGTACGTGCAGACATACTCAGTGAATGACTGAATGTATGGTGGCAGGCATCTGATATTTAGCTGAACTGTTTGTGCATGTAGCTGATTCTGTCACCTGAACTGATATTGAACAAAAAATAGAATAGATAACTAAACCTTTCCCTGTGAACATGTGGAAGCCACATCAGAAACTCAGTGAGAAACAACAAAGAGTTAATCAAACCAGCGTGGGTTTACAAGCAGTCACTGTCCCTGAAAACTACAAGTCAGACCAGATCGATCATTCAAAGTTAACTGAGGAAGCTTCCAGGCCCAAATTAAATACACCACGGCCCTCCTGGAACAAAGTGCTCCGGACAGGACTCGCAGGCCTGTTACGCAAGACTGTGAAAAAACCCACCTGATGCGGGCAACCGGTGTGTCAGCATGTTTGTGTTCCTGTGTGCCGTGACAGGAACATTCGAGTGAACGTAATGAAATGTTCCTGGAACATCGGACCGATTATACAAGGGCATGATAGCGAGCAAAGACTTCCTCAACAGCAGTGACAGTGTGATGTGTGTTCTATAACCTGTTTGGCGGGATTTGCCACGTTGAGGACAAGACAGAAGTGGACTGTATGTAGTAGTACTTTGGCTCTAAAGGGTTTCTTCTGTCTGTCCACACAGTGCACGTGGAGCCTGAGCTGCTGCACACCTACTCCAAACTCTACCAGTTTGACGTGATCCTGCTGATCGTCCGTCTGGCTGTGCTGACCGCCGTCACCCTCACCGTCCCTGTGGTGCTCTTCCCTGTAAGTTCTCAAAGAAGTCAAGCTCAGGTCCTAAAATACTGGTGAGTAGGATCTAGTGGGTCAGGTCAGGTAACCTCTCTGTTTGTCTCTCTCTCTCTGTAGATCCGTACCTCCGTCAACCAGCACCTGTCTACCTCCAAGGAGTTCAGCTGGATCCGCCACATCATCATCACTGTTTTCCTGCTGGCTGGTACCAACGCCCTGGTCATCTTTGTCCCCACCATCAGGGACATCTTTGGCTTCATTGGTGAGTGTGTGTGTGTGTGTTAGTGTGTATAATAATGCCATAAAAAGCATCTCAAATACAGAAAGTTGTGACTAATATTACCCATTTCTTTCTGCTTCCAGGAGCCTCTGCTGCTGCCATGCTCATCTTCATCCTGCCCTCGGCTTTCTACATCAAACTGGTCAAGAAGGAGTCCATGAAGTCTATGCAAAAGATTGGGGTAAGGAGTTATTTCTTAATGCCCACACATTTGTATAAGAGAATGACTTTAACATAACCAGAGAGAAATCTGACCGTTGGAATCAGTCGCTCTTGGTCGAACACACCAGCTAAAGTCAAGCTGTTTCCTTCTCCAGGCCACTATCTTCCTCCTGTTCGGCCTCCTGGTCATGATCGGCAGCGTGACACTCATCATCCTGGACTGGATCCACAACACCTCAGACAGCCCGATCACACAGGCCGATGGACACTAAAGCTCTGCCTCTCCCGAGAGAAGACGCTTTCCAGCGCTGGACTGCTACGACGACGCAACCAACGAAGATCGAGACCTATTGTAAAAGAAGAAAAACACAAGAACTCACTTGATGCTCATCTTTAACTTCCTGAGCAACAGACCATTGCCATTCCAAGAGAATGTATCCAAACTTTGTACAGTACGCTGTTATAGGCCACAAAGATGGTATTTTACTTGTTTACTTTTTTCTCTTTTTATTGTAGCTTTTTCATTGTCGTTTTTGCTCGTTTTTACTCTTAAATGTTTTTTTGTTTTTTTTTGTAGTTATTGGTACAGCTGAAAACAAATATTTGAAGGTGCCTCATAACAGAGACGACATAGTCTTAGAGTTCAAAATGCAGCTTACGCTCAGGTACGGGGGTTATGTTGCGCACGAGTGTGGCTGTGACCTCAGAGCTCGGCAACAACGAGCCTCGCTGAGAGAAAGTATGTAAATCTCCTGAAGGTTGAAGAAGATCTCGTGAAGAGGCAGAAGACTTGAAGGTTTATCCTCCTCAAGGACAAATTAAGTTCCTTCCAAACATTTGTTTCTTTTTTTTAATTTTTCCTTTTTTACTTTGCCAAAAAACAAAACTGTATTTGTAAAGCATCTTTGTATATTGAAAGCACTTAACTGTTTAGCACACTCGTGAAGAAAAAAACAAAACAGACTTGTCAGTTTTCACAGACGAGGCCTACAACACCGCCTATTCAGTATTCGTACCAAGGCTCTGTGACCTTGCTTGTAGTCTCAGCTTTCCTTGTAAAACATAGCATAAGTCAACAGAACCTGCCTTTTCAAACCCAACACTGGGAGCTGAAGAGTATCTCACAAGAGGACTCTTCTGAAACTTTATCTACTCTTTAAAACCTGCTGAAGATCTTGTTGGAATTAACGCGTGCAGCGATGACACACTACTGCTTCGAGACCCGGAGGCCGTCTGGCCGAGCTTTCAGTTCCAAACTGAAAATTTTTTTCTGTATGGGAGAATACTTTGAATTTGACCACATGCAGTGGTTGTGATATACCTGTTAAACTTGCAAAAAAAAAAAAAAAGAAAAGAAGAAAAGGACAGGTGTGATCTTTAACACTGACAACCAAACATGGCAACAGAGAAAACTAAAGAGAGCATCTGTCACAGTATTTTTGAGTGTTTGTGGAGCGGTCGCACAGTTTTCTGCTTTCAAAGCATTTCACAGTGAAGGACTTGAAAGAGATCGATGGGGACCTGTTACCCCGTCGACGGTCAGCTGACAGCGCACTGTGCTTCCAACACTAATTTAAGACACCACCAAACTGTTGTTGTCCAACATCTATTTAAGGAAAACAGTGAAATCAATGTAATTTAATCTATTTTACTATATTTATATAATATTGTATGTATATATATATAAATATATGTATATATATCTACTGAGTTTCACCTGTAAATACGCTTTGTTTTTTTTTTTTGTTTGTTTTTAAACAATAATGGATTGGAGCCGTGAAACAAAAACTGAAAAAGCCCAAGCTGGTGAATTTGTGAAATTGAAGTTGCTCTGTTCTTCTACTCCGTTAAGAATGACTGGATTATCCTGAATTATCCTATTATTATCCATTCTGTGAAAACTGTTACACGTGGAGAACCACAGAGAGAAGAGCCGCCGCAGTCTTTGTTTCCTGTTTTTTTTTTTTTTTTTGGGACCCTCTGAACACCAACTAAAAAGTACTTTACGCACATCTTGGTTAGAGAGTACGTCAGCCATCTCTTGACCTCAGGAGCAAAGAGAGCTTTGCCCACCAGTGTTACACTCTTGTTTCAATGAAACACTATGTATATCCTGTAATTAATGTCCAATTAAAAACAAAGATAATCTATAGCATGGACTGTTGCTGCTCTTTGTGTCCTGTGTCAGCTTCTTTTTCTGTGTGCAAACACCTGGTCAGGTGACTGTCTGAATGCTTGTTAATCTTAACAAAGGCAGCTGAGGATCATTATTAATTAAACATAACACAAATATGATTTTAAAAAAGTATGAACTGCATAGTTATGGAAAGAAAATGCCTTTCAATCTCTTCTGTAGAAGAATACAGGAGAGACAAAAATAAATCTTTCCTATTTATTCATGACTGCGGTTCATGAGGACATAAAACATTTAGACCGATCTGGAGTGTTACTCAGTGGATCTGTACCACATCCTCCATCACGCAGCTAACAGGGACTTTAAAACATCTGGTCAGGTGGATTTCAGACTTATAGTCCACCTCAGCAGAGGCCGCGACCCCTCTTAGCTCCACCTCTCTATAAAATGAATATCTATGCAGTTACTCCGTGCCTTCATCACATAAAGGAAGATGCTGTCATAACTGTGGTTGTAATCAATGATCCAAATGCAAACTAACAGGGAATCTAATCAAACATGACTGAGGTGCTGAATTTAAAATGAAGCTCTCTCTCCTCTGGGAGGAAAATCACTCTCCACTTGACAACACTGCTCCCTAGTGGTCACCAGAGGACACACCTCCACTGGGACAGCAACGAATCCTTTTCAGTTCAACCATTAACCTTCTGATTATTCACTCAATTAACGGTTTCGTCCATAAAATAGTGACAAATGTCCACTGTCATTTCCCAGAACCCAGTGTGATTTATTCAAAACCCATAGATGTCATTGCACTGTTATATATGACAAAGGAGAAGAATCACATGCTCACACATCTGCAGCCAGAGCATGTCTGACAATCGGCTTAAAAAAATACCCAAACAACTAATCCTTTACCAAAATGGCTGATCATTCTCTTACAACTTATTAACTATTTAACTCTAATTGATAAAGAAAAATAAAACAAAAACTAACTGATAGTATAACCAGTCTGAAGAAACACAGGGTGTGTTCTATTTAGTATAAATACTTCATGATATGTTTGCAAAGGATCATACCAGAGAAATATACACTTGACAAACTATTCTATAACTATGTACAAATTATTACACTCATGCCTATGCTCACTTTTCATATTTGTCACTGTGCTACCACATTACACACCTGAATCATTGCACTGTCACTGACGACCATGACGAACCCACACAAGTGATTTCACTCCACTGGCTGATTGGACCTCAGCTCAGGACCGTGTGGACGTGTACGACTCACATCTGCCCAACTCTCTCATCAGCTTCACTGCAGCTAATTATTTCTTTCTTTTTCTTTTTTTTTTTTAAGCACTGGGGATAGTTTGACATGTCACAGTAGGACAAGCACAGGTGTAAACAAGTAGATTTAACATGGCTGTATTCCATTTAGCTGCTTCAGGCTCAGGGTCCTGGTAGACGTGTGCATACTGGCTCACTGGGGCATTTTTACAGAACGTAGCTGTTGTTCATTTGATAGAGAAAAACCTGTTTTTAAAAGTGTCTCAATCTGAAAAAGACCTAAAACTGTTTGTTGTGCACAACAACAACAACAACAACAAAACCCCAACATATTCTTATTAGTTAGCGGTGTCCTGTAACATCATGTGATTCCCAACACAGCAGCCTGAGAACCTGAGGTCAACGTTGTTACAAAAGACTTGTGTGGGTGGAAATACTAGTAGTTTAAGTACTAAGTACTAAGTACTTTATAATTGTGTTGGTTAAAAGCAGTAGTTGCTGACATTTCCATGTAAATACCTAAAGTTTTTTGTTTTTTTTTTAAACTTGTCTCATATGATTAATACCATATATTGTAACAGTGCTCCGACATACTCTTCACCTGTTTCATAGAAGCTTTTAATGATGCCTGGTTGTACTTTCCTTGGATAATTTGAGGGACAGACGAACCTCATTCAGACACACACACACACACACACACACACACACACACACACACACACACACACACACACACACACACACACACACACACACACACACACACACACACACACACACACACGCCACAGAACCAGCCACTGTTCCGAAAGGTGATGCAATCCAAAAACAAGACCACAGCTCAAAGATGAAGACAAAGTGAAGATGTACTGTCAGAGGAAGGAAACCCTCCAATCTATAAAATGTGATCCGGAGGCGTCGCCCTCCTGCATGCGAGGCCTCTAACAAACACACGGAGCATCAGGAAGCAGCTAATTTATTTCACTACTCTCTGGATCCTTTGCACAAGTTCCTGTTTCACGCATTGACATTTATTACACATTCAGGCAGGGTGTGGGGTCAATTTCACCTGATCTGCTGGTCCCCCTGGGACCTGCGCCTCACATCACACACTCACTGCTGATTGGCCATCCCACTTAGCGTCTCCTCAACCAATCAGGGCCCTGATTACAATCACACTCATCAGATTCCAGCCCGTCACTGGGCCACAGAGATTAATAAAGGCAATGCACTGTTTTTTAAACTAGGTTTTCCTCTGAAATATTATATAATAATAATAAAAAAAAAAAAAGGAACATTGACAATATTCAATTAATAAGCTATGCGATCAGGATGCCATGGAGAAGAAATTCATCGTACCAGCCGGAACCCTGGGAGACAATCTCCACTGCATGGGCTGGCGTCGTTCACTGAGCGTTGCATCTTTAGTATCAACCATTCCCACCCCCCCCCCCCACCCCCCCCCACCCCAACTCCCCCGCCCCACGCTACCCTGCGCTCCTTACAGTAGTTCCCAAGCCACATGATCTATGCAAAATAAAGGGCTCTTGCATTACAATTTCTGATTGGGTCATTCTTTTTCTAACAAAATATGAAAATCTATAGAAAAAAATCTTCATCATTCAGTAAAAGGTACAGATATCAAAAAAAGAAAATGCTGGCTCTCCGTCATCTTTTCAGTTTGGAGGCCAAATTCCAGCTTGAGGAAATTGCACTTGAGCAGCTGAATGGGTCAGCGAGGGCATCGCCACGCCAGCAGCAGGGCAGAGATTCACTTCTTGCGGGCGTGCTTGTATTTGTCCACGTAGGCCTTCACCAGGTTGGCCACCTTACTGGAGTTCACCTCACCACTCTTGCTGTGACACACCTGAAGAAAAAAAAATACACAGGAAAGGTCACGCAGATGGACCGACAAGTTTGCAGCTGTGAACAAGTGGAATTTCCTGAGGTAAAGTGTGAAGGGTTTACCTTCTCTACCGCTTTGCGGACAATCTCCTTGTACTCCTCCTTGGTGATTTCCTTCTTTTGGTAAAAAGGTTTGATGGCTGTCTTCACTTCATTTATAGCTTTCTCTTGGATCTGTTGTTTCTAGAACAGGAAGAGGACGTCAGATTACTTAAAAAAAAAAAAAAAAGACTGACAGATAAACAAAACACCATCTTGAAATGTAGTCTTGGGTGGAGTGACAGGTGACAGGTAGGCAGGTGGCTGCAAGTTACCTTTTCTTTTTTGGAGCTGTCGGCCTGAGCCTTGTTATGACCAGGCTGAGTTGTAGAGGATGGCAGCACCTGGCTGGGTGCTGGCTGTCCCTGGGTCACTGTGGCAACACCAGCTTTGGTAGGGGTGGGAAGCAGGGCGGATTTCCCATAACCCACCATGGTACTCGCCATCTAGGGAAAACCAGGAAATGAGAATAAGTCTGTGGGAAACCTGCTCAAGAACAGCACGTATGTGCTTTACTTTCTTATCTTAACTTTAATGCTAACAGACAAACAGGATGAGGAACTTAATCCCATCACATCCTCAGCAGTAGTCCAGTCTGCATCCTAATTAACCATACCTGAGCCATATGGCCATCAGGCTGAGCTGCTGCAGTCTGGCTGCCTTGTTGCATGGGTGGAGGCGGTGGGGGAGGAGGTGGGAGGACCTGAGCGCCGACTGCGGGCACCTGAAGCATTGGCACAGCAGGGTGGAGGTGCACGGGGACCTGAGGAGGAATTGGGTACTGGGCTGCAGGCTGCAAGCTGACAGGCAGGGCTCCTCGCGGGCCTTGCATCGAGTAGTGATGGTGAAGAACATTCAGCTGCGGAGGATGAGGAGGAATCACGCTCATCACAGGCACCGGAGCGTTACCCGGGACTGCCTGGGAAGGAGGTTCACTCTTAGGGGGATCTGGAGAGCAAAGAAAACACAGTGAAGAAAGTGTCAGGAGGAACTTGTGATTCTGTATGAAAGCTAAAACTAAATTTAGCAGCTGATTTATACCAATGTGTCTTTCTATAGGTACAGAGATAACAGCTTAACAGGAAATGTTAGAATCAGATGAGGAGCCTTTTATCAAAAACAGATGCTGTGCGAGTAAAACAATTGAGAGACTTTCAAAAGGAATAAATTAACAACTTCAAAGAAATCAGAGTTTCCTCTAAAATCTAATGAAGTGCAGGTGCCTGGGGCTAAATCCGGATTTGTTTCATGCTTGTTCACAGTTGCACTACAGCACTAAATTTATCTTCCTCTCCTTGCATCAAAGAGAACATTAACCTCAAACACCACGACAGCTACTCCTGCTTCAGAGGGAAATCTGGCTGAATCATGGTATACTTTTCTAAAGCAGTAGCTACAGTCATTTTCCAGGTGTAGTAACTAAAGACAAAGGACTGAAGAGGACTGACCTGCTGCTGCTGGCTGCTGCTCCTCCTCTTGTCGGTTCCAGCCTCCTGGTCCTCCTCTCTCCCTCTTGGAGTAATAGTCCTGAACGTCAGCAGGTAGTGTCCTCCTGACAGCCCAGCTGGACGCTGATGACCATCCGGACCGGTCGAGCAAAGAGTCACTTGGCTCAGATTCTTTCCTCCGGCCACCGCCCCGGTTTTCGTTGAAGCGGCTGTACGCGTCATTCCCTGAATTGTTGCCTGTACCTGAGAAGTTGTTTCTGGACTGCCAGCGGTTTTCCGATGTGTCCTCCTGCTGACTGTAGAAGCTACGGCTGCCGCCACCGCCCCGCCCTGAACCTCGGCTGTGTTCAAACCCTCCGCGGCCACCCCGGCCCCGTGGTTCTCCCCTGTTCCCGCCACTGTTGCGGTGGTCTTCCCAGCGTGAGCTGCCTGTGAAGCCAAAGTCCCGGTTCCTGCCCTCAGCTTCACCACGAGACTTTTCTGTAACCCAGTCAGGATTGTCTGTCCAACCCTGGCGATCAGGGGAACCTTCTGTAGGCACACCATTTTCAAAGCGGCCAGAGCCTCCATGATACCGCCGTCCTTCACCACCAGACCCGCTGCCCTGTCCAGACCTCCAACCGCCCCTACGCTCTTTCCTCTGAGGAGACTGGTCTTTGGACCATTCAGGGCTGGGCCCCCGTCTGTAGGACCTTGTTCTGGATCGAGACCTAGACCGCGAGCGAGACCTGGATCTAGAGCGACTCCTTGAACGCCGTCTCCTCCTCTCACGACTACGGTCCCTTCTAGAATAGTCTCTCTCATTGTCCTGGTCCCTGTCTCTTTCTCTGCTACGAGCCTGAGAAGAGCGGCGAGAGGGCGGGCTGCCGTCACGCTCTCTAGACCGTGAGCGCGAGCGCCTGGATGATTCTCTCTTGGAGTCCCTCTTAGGTGACCAGGTGGAGGTTGGCGAGTGGAAGCGGGAGCGCCGCTGCCTGCCGTTCTTCCTCTCTTGGCTCTTCTCCCTCTCCCGTTGGTCCTTGCTGCTCTCGTCTTTGGCGACTTGGCTTTCAGAAGGAGGGGGTCCTGGAGCAGCTGGGTCAGCACTTCCCTTTGGTAGTTCCAAAATGGGGTTGTTATCATGTACACTCATGGGTGAACTGCAGTCCATGGGGACAACGTTAGTGTCATCCATGGGTTGACTTTCATCCTTGTCTCCTTCCCCGGAACTGTCAACATGCGAAGGCTCTTCAGATCCAAACATTTTTGTATCAGTGTCCTCAGAAGCTTTTGTTTCTGGGTCAGATACTTTTTCCTCTGACTCTTGTGCAGAGAGAGAACAAGGCTGCGCCAAGTTCTCACATGATTCAACCTTTGACGACTCGTCACTGTTGGCTTCTTCTGACTCCTCACAAATCTCCATTTCGTCATGCTGCTCACTTTGCTCGTCACAGTGTGGAGATGTCTGGTCTTCCAGCAGAGCACTCTGAGGGTCAGAGGGTGAAGGAGAACTCCTCTTCTCAGAGTCGTTGTCTCCAAAGGAAACAGGGCTGGCTGGCTCTTCCACCTCTCTTCTGCTCTGGTCGTCCTCAGAGCATGAGCCAGGGCTGTTAGGAGCTGAGTGTGAGGGACAAGATAAGTCATCATCTTCCTCACCCGGTTTCTCGTCTTGTTCAGGTTCATTGGGTTCTTCCTGAGTCTCATCACTGTCCTGTCCCACATCATTAGTCAGAGATTCTGCACCTCTTTGCTCATCAGCAGAGTTGAAACCATCCTGGTCTGCACTGACGCTCCCCTCAGCATCAGACTCTTGCAGCTCTGAATTGTTTGTATCCTGCTCTTTATCAGTTTTATCTTCTTCCTCGTCCTTCTCCCTGCTGTCACCTCCATCACCCTCTTCCTCCTCCTCCTCACTTGCTGCCGGACTGCTAACGAGTTCTGGAGAGCGTTTTTTTCTTGTTGTGGCTTTCCTTTTACCGCTGGCCTTTCGGTTTGTCACCTGTTTACCCTTCCTCTTGGCTGGTGCCTGAGAAGTCCTGGCCGGCTTGGTGGACTGGCTGGTAGATGAGTCAGAGTCTGATGAACTGGACTGAGGCGGTGATGAAGGGTCAGATGCAGGGGTCTCTTCCTGGCTTTTACTGTTGCGTCCAGATCGCCTGGTCGGTAGAGACTCAGCCTCTTTGGTGGGAGCTTTGGAGGTTGAGGCTCGGCTGCTTCTCTTCTCTCCTCCTTTGGGACATGTGATGGCGCAGACAACACCCTCAAACACTGTGGGAGAGAAACTATCTGAGCAAGAATCCAACTGTATTTGCAGACAGAATCAGGGATTTCTTTAAAAGCTAAACATATGTGTTACTAACTCAACACTTGCAGAAGGTCTCCTTTACAACCATTCACAGCATTTTCATATATCAATAATTTAAACTGACCAGTGTAATAGATTTGAACCAGGACCTCCAGCAGCTCATGAAAAATAAGGTGTGTCAAAGTCAACTGGCTACACCAGCTATTTAAATGTGCCAGACACGGTCAACACTGAATATCGTCGGCTGATATGTCAGAATCCACTTCACATCCAATATCGGCTGATCAGGATTCTTCCAAAAACATTGCACAATAGTTTGTTACTTTAACATTAACTGGACATCCTTTTCATATAGTTTATTTAAACTATTTAAGTCACTGATTAAATTTCTGGTTTTTCCAGATTCCCCCTTTGTGACGCATTTCTAAAAACAAAAATGCTCTACTTCATGCAAACTATGCAGACTGGTGAGGTGTGTGAGAGCCCTTTAGAAATTTAAAAGTGCAGAACATGTCAAAGTATCCATTTCCCATGATACTGCTTTAAGAAATGTAACTTTTTAATTTACACATTACACTACAAAGTTATGTGTTCCATTAACACAATTAACACAGTTAACGCAACAGGATATCCACAACAATGTGTCATGGTGTGACTCACCAAAATGGCCATGGCCAAACAGTGAGCCGGAGGTAAAGGGAGATGAGCAGAGTCCAAATGGAAACGGGCTGTGGTTCCAATCAGCAGGATGGAAACTCTGCCTGTAATACAAAGAAAATTATAAAGACAGAATTAGTCAGAATTAGAAACATAAACTTATCTCTTGATTTTTTTTTTTAGAAAGACGTGGTCAGGAGGGAGGAGGGAGAAAGAGTCTAATGAAAGATGTTAGTAGGTTGGACAAATAAAGCCGTATAAGTGGTCAGTTTGGATTTCATTACCTTGAGGTGCCATTAGCAGGGACTGGAGCAGCAGGAGACAGCCAGGGACAGTCTTGTGCTTGGGGTTTGCACTGTTTGAAACCAGTGTCATATGGTATGTCCTCTGTCACCCAAACAGGCTCTGCACTGCAGGAAGATGAAGACAAGGTAAGAGTCAAGAGTAGCCCAACTCTAGTTCCCACCACTGCACCACTTACATTTTAGCTGTAAAAGATATAGATTACACAAAATTATGCAGATTTATTGACTCAGTTAAATGATGACACAGGTGGGAGATCACATACAGTTTGCAGGAATCACTGGAAGCAATGAGCCTTGTATTCCACCAGGTGGCTTTCTGAGAATGCACTGTGCCCCTGACCTACTGACCTCTCTGTAAACGAGGCTATTTAACTGTCTCACAACTAGTAAGAAGTACTACAAACAGTCATCACACCAAAGCCCCTTATTTGACAGAAAACACCCACAATGTATTACCATAATCTTTCATAATTTAACGTAATATAATTGAGAGAAGCACGACTTACACGTCCTGTGCTGATGTGGTTGTTAATGAGACACAGGGAGACGGTGACCAAGTGCAGCACTCTGTTCCTCTCACCTGGATTAAACACATCAAACAGTAATAAGATTCAACACTGAAGTACACTTCATTAAATAAAATAAAATGAAACAACCAACATGCACATGAGACAATGGAAAATGAGCGAATGAAAAAACACACCTTCTTTCTGCTCAGAGAGGAGGGGTCCTCATCGTTACCTGGAAAAGACATTTGCAGTCTGTTAGATCCTGCTGTCAAAATGTGAGTGGGTCACGCATGTTTCTGGAGGAAGAGGAGTTTAAACATACATTTCCTCACAAGTCCTTTTGTTTTGGCGTCTGCCGTCCTTTGCACTTTTTGCCGTCTCAGTCTTCTTGCGGGCTTACTTCTGAAAAGAAGAACAACACATAAATTGCTCCAGGATTGCTCTCCAAATAATTTCATTTCATAGTCAACCAAATGATTCTAAATTCTTTTAAGTGATTTTTTAGTTTCTCTGAAGTACTATCCTAAAAAAAACCACACTGACACTCACTTGAGACAGACTTTCTGTTCGGGGTTTCTACAGCAGCAACTCTCAGCTTCAAGCTGAGTCGCTCGTTTCCTCACAGGAACCTTAAAACAACAATGACGGAAGCACATTTTGTTTTAGTGCAACACAATGGTCAGTCAAGGCTTTGTGTGCTTAGCTGACAGCTGACCTGGTGTGTGTGTGTGACATGTGAGACAGAAGACAAACAGCATGCAGACTGATATAGGCACAGACAGGGGGCGCCTTAATGACAACATTTACAGAGAAGGATATGGAGATATTGTGTTGGACTAAAGAAAAGATCAGCATCTTCTTCTGAAAGCCAGCCATGATATCCTCAGCTAGGACAGAGAAAACACCAGTATCAACCAGACTGACCTGGACGCAGCTGAGATTCCCATCCCATCTGTAAACATTGGTGAAAGGTCTTCTGTCCACCGGGCAGGAAGGAGCCATCTGTAACTTCAAAGTAAAGTAAAGAAACAGCACATCATTAACATGCTAAGACAACAGGCACACATCTTAAAAGATGCAACAATGACATTAGGTCCTTTGAGGTAAATCTGTGATTTTGAGCTATATGAAAAAAGTGACATGACAAGTCATGGATGTGTCGTCATATGAGCGGATACTTTTTTGATTATTACAGATTCTGAGTCATTGTCAGAGACCGAAGGAGAAAAAGAACATCAGGGTATTTTGTTTGTTTACATTGTCAGTAGAAATTCCATTCTTTGACAATCATAAGACTAATGAAACCAATGAAACATGGTACATGCTGATAAAGAGTGGTATAAACAAATCCACAGCCATTAAAATGATGATTTTTAGTCCAGAATGGAAATATACCAGCTCACTACTACTGTAAGGCTACTTTTCATGGAACTGAAAGTTTAACGTAGCATCACTGAGCTTTACCTCTGCCCATGTGAGGAGGCATCTGAGGCAGAAGACGTGGCAGCAGCTGTCAGGCATGGCGAGCTCGCCTCCAGCCAGGACGCCCAGACAGATAGGACATCTCTCGGCCTCCTCAGCATCCGTCCCATCGGGCGGGCCCTGGCCGCCTAAAAATACAGGAGATTGAGACACAGATTATTTATGGTTAAGATCTGATATCTTCTAATCTGGCAGACAAACTCTTCAATTTGGGGAGAAAAAGGGAGCCTGAGAAATCGCTCACCACTTCCAGCTCCAGTCATGTCCGGCCCTGGCCTGTCCTGATCACCACTACAACACAGAGAAAAGGAAGAGAGAAAATTAAGATGAAAGTATTGTTGATACAAAGGAGAGGGGCTCAGCTGAGTAGGAACACCAGGTATTGTACATGTACTGTAGCTTAGCATGAGGTTCTCTTGTTTATGATTTGCATATTTTTCTCATCCTCTGATCAGATGGTCAGCCACTCTCCCTGCTCAAAGCTCCCACAAATTATTACAAAAGAAAAAAATGCTGGCACCACCTACACACATACTTCCACGACTGAGCCCCAAATTAAAAGCACTACCAATCAAAAGTGACCAAACCAAAGAAAAGAAAAACTCTTCAGTTGAACGATGCAGCAAGGGAACTGAAAGAAGTGTGTCTCTGTATGAATGACATTTACAAAGGTCTTCAAGTTCAAACATTTTCAACTTGCACAGCTGGGTCTTCACTTCACTTTGCGGCACCCTGGGCAATTCTGCACCTAAATGTATCTTGTCACTGAGGCAGAGTAAAAATTCACTTTGTGTTCTGTAATAATATTGCTTATAGTTTACACACAAACAATTTCCTGCATTGTACGGCAGTCTAAAAGAGTGAAAGGGCACATTAAAAAGTTCTGCCCTGATAACATGCCATGCTCCAGCTTTACGCTAGTTGTGCTAGGTTTATAGTCCTGCATTAAGAGGCACAGCTACAGAGCCTACGCACACTGTCATCATAGTTATGCTTCAGGCTTGGCTGATGTGCGCATCCCTAAAAATGTAAATACATGTTGTGGCTACAAAGATACCACATGGAGACCTACAGAAAAAGAACCTTTCCCTTTTCGGTCATCACTGCATATCATCTGCCCACAACCGCTGCTCTCTATCACAGTGATGAATGGACGTAAACACAGTAACTGCCAGTAATGAAACAAGATGGACTAGAAGTTACCTGGAACAGAAATGCGTTCTTAGCCAATCATCACAGTTACCATGAGGAGTATAATTACAGTCTGTCATCAATCAACTGCTGACAATTTGCATTTTATAAAAAAAAAAAAAAATACAATAACATCAAAGCAGCTGACTCAGTGTTTCACATAAAAAAATAACTTAAGCATTTTAGATAGGGATCCCCGAAATTTGATATTTACAGAAAATGAGCCCAAGATATGTACTGAGGGAAGAAGTCTGCAGGTGAAAAATAAACTTCTGTTTCTAAAGTGAAATGTGCAGCATCTTTTTGGTAGTCATGGTGGTACACATCGTCACAACCAGGCTGTTAGGACAACAATTGATAAGTACTGATACAATAACTGTGATCAGCTAATTTGATGTCTTGGTCTTGCCAATTTATTGGCCTGGGTGCTGTGATGGGAATTTTCCACTTCTTAAAACTTGTATATTTTAAAATTATTAATTGGTTAAGCAGAAAACTTACATATATAGTTGATATGTATGATGTAAATCCTTGTTAGTTGCAGCCTTAATTTTGAACTAGTAAACATTCCTGTGATATAACTAACCCTCGAGGTAAAAGTGAAATAGTTTTCCATTTGATGCTCTGACTCACTTTGTTTGGCAAGCGGCCTAAAACCAATACAGAACACAGACAGTGTTATTTACCTTCAGAATCATGGTGAACAATCAACTTAACCATGCAAGCCATCACATTTCTCCAGCTAGCTGACAATGAGAAGGAATAATGTGCCTGAGACTTAAATCCTCTGACGGCTAATCCAGAACCAGCCCCGGTTTTGCCCATTTTAATTATGACGATCTAAAAATTTGCCAAAGTGAAACCTTTGCAACAGTCTCATACCACAGCCTCCGTGAAGGAGGGGGTAGGGACGCTCAGGTCTAATTTCTTAACACTTAAAATAAACCATGTCAACACAGTCAGTTAGTGTCTAGCCTTGAGCTTCAACTGTCAATTGACTCTGATACTCGGTGCACTTAGCTACCCATTTAATACTACCGGCTAACTTGTGAGCCTGAAAACCTCAACCAACCTCTAGCCTCACGTTAGATTAAATCTTCATGTTAACTTACATTAAATGAAGTAACTGTTGCAACTAAAGAGCAGCTGAGTTGGCAGGTGAACACTTGTGAAAGGTTGCTGTTGTTTTGGCCAAGCACGGCCTGACTCCTGGAGACATAAATTTAGCACCAAGTTGATCAACCAGTGCCAGCACGACGGTGACAACATGGTTGTTGTTAGTTAGCCCGACAGCTACTGCTAGCTAAAAACACAGCTACCTAAGTGCTAGCTAGCTGTTGCTAGCACGGCAGCAAACAAGGCTAAATAGTGTCTAATATTAGCCACGAAAATTGCACTGAAGGTCATAAGTTAGCTAGCTAGCTAGCTTGAACGAATTTAGCTCAAAGCTAGCTAGTTGCTTCGAACAACAGCACCTGCCTACGTCGTATTTAGCTTGCTAGCATCTAGCTCCAGTTAGCTAGCGGCAAGTGTCGTTACTCACCTTTGAGTGCAACTGCGGCTGGTTTGCACTTAGTAGACCGTTTTTATAGTTCAAACTCCTGCAATGAAATGCTGACGAATCGCACTATGTGGGAAGTGTTTTTGGCCAGAAACGGAACGCAGCTTTCAGAAAGTCTCAGCCACATGTCTCGAGGTCCGGCTAAGAGTTGGCGCAGCTGGCGACACCTACCGGCGCCGCCGAGCATTACAGCGCAAAGTGAATTTGCCCATCTGGTGGCAAAACATCACAGAGAAACAACAGCAACAGGTGCTGGAGCAGACAATACGTGTATTAAACTTCCACTTCCACCATGACTGACATGACTGTCTCCTGTATTAGCTGATTTATTTTGCAACAAATCTATCTAACTATTATGTGTGAACCTTGTAAGCATCATTTCACAAAGTGAATAAAAAGTGTCAGGTAATATCAGATGCAGTTTAGCACATCTGGCAAATCAAATCAAATCTTAAAAGTTTAATATCTATAAGGAATTTAAGTAAATAGCTTACTGAACTAAAGTGAGTGCAGCAGAGATGAAGCCCCAGTCTCCATCAAAAACACAATGTAAGAGCACAACTGCCAATGGGCACATGGAAGTGGCATCCATCTTTTTTTTTTTCATTTTACCTGAGGAAGAACGTCTTTGCTTGAGATTGTTGGTTATGTCCACATACACAGCATTATCCAGCACTGTGTGTTAACAGCAGAAAACAAAAAGAAAGTGTCTCATCCAAACATGAGTGTTCATTGCCCTCCAGTGGTTACACAAAGTTCACAGGACCTACAACATAAATACATTTGTGACAAACACATATTTGTGGAAGTTAAAATGAGCAGTGATAGAAAGCATGACAGAATAAAGAGCACCAGCTATCAAACCAAAACATCAACAGCAAATACACATCACTGCCTGCACTTTCTGACTGACTACAGAAACATCACAGCAGTGAGCAACTAACATAAGGATCTCAGATGATGCTCTACGCACCAACAAAATGTGACCCTGAGCAGTCTTTCGATTAATGCAGAAAGTTTTCTGTAATGTAAGATTAAGCACAAAATATATTTTGGGAGCTGTGGGAAGTGGAGCGCTCAGCAAAGTCATTAACAATTCAATTATGTTGAAAGGAACAAGCCAAAGGAAAGTGTCCGGTGGTTTAACAGAACAAAAGGATGAGCTTGCCAGCAAATGGAGCTTGTTAGGTTATATCAGACAAGAGGGCTGTTTGAAGTCCCAACTAGTAACCATGAAAACTGAGCACTGAATATTAAAAACACTGGCATATGTTCAGATGTCTCTTATTTAGCACAGAACACAGAGAGCCATGATGAGTACAGTGAAACACTCATCCTCAGTTGGTGTTCTCTGCACGTGGTTAAGCTAAACATTTCAACCATTTATCAGTTATTTTTAATATATTTATCCATTAATCTACCTGAAACAATTTATTTACACTGCTTGCTGTTATCTATTACTCTGTTATCTGTTTAAACAGTTTGATTATTAGCAGACATTTATTACTTTTAGCAGTGTAAACCACTGAGCTTGCTCGTGAACTAGTTTTCATGTACTCTCTATCACAACACACAGCGTTCAAGTATTACAGCCAGCTCAATATGTGAATTTGTTATCTGAGCTACTCCACAGTATTCCCACCTAACTCCTGGCAACTGTGCAAGTACTGTCCAAGTACAAATACCCCTGGTTTGGAATCACTGCTCTACACTGACAGGAAAATGTGCTTTGATTAAAAAGTCAGAAAGAGTTTGAGAATCTTGTGGGAGGGGGGAAAAAAAAGGGAAGAAGCAAGAGTAGAACCAAAGCAAAATGTTCAGTGTTTTATTTAAAAACTATAAACAGTCACCAAAGTAAATAAAGCCAATCTCTAACAGACTGTTAGGTCTATGTATAGTCACACATCCTACTGACACCGCAGAAATGAGGATGGTTGGGTCGCCCCGGTCAGATGCTAATACGACAGGCAGTCATAAATGTTACACAACACACGGTAGAGAGGACAGTCTGAGGACGTGAGCCGGAATGTGGCATGGTATTAAGAATGAAAAAATAGTACAATAAAACTCCACACTATATTAAGATAGAAAAAAGTAGTGAAGAAAATATCATACCTGCACGTAAAGCAAAGAACACAGGAGAAAACCTGTATAAAAACTCCATGTATTTAAACCAATTTACAAATACAAAAGAATTTTGGTACGCGCACTGTGCCCGTACAATGACAAAACGCTTACAGTGGATATATGTTACTTGTGTGTGTGCGTGTTGAGGGGAGGGTGTGTGAGGGAAGAGGAAGGAAAGAGAATACCTTCAATATTTTTTTTTTCTTCTACAAAATGACATGAGATATATTATTCCATACTCTTTCAGCCAGCAAAATGAGTTCTACAAGGTATTATAATACAAAAAATGTCACAGTTCCACAAAAAACTGTTTTTCCCCCTCCCTAAGCTTTACAGCATCAGTACCTTTGCAGAATTATTTACAGGTTTTTAAGTACATTCATCCACTGCTGAGTATAGAATCACATTAGATACAAGTGACCAGGGATCATAAAAAAGCCAAAAAAAAACAAAAAACAAAACAAACAAAAAAAAAACATACTACTTTATTCAATCCTACCAAAGTAATGCTTCTATTACTCCACAGAGCAAGTTCTCCAGTGGCTGCATCGGCATGAAAGAGGATCTTCTTTATATATATTCACAACATATTTACAAGATTCTTTTTCATTAATTGTAATGGTATTCATTTCAATAATAAATAAGTGAAAATATATTGACTCAAGTAAGAAAACCAAGCTACCAAGTTTCTAAAGAAAAAAAAAAAAAAAAAATTCTCTGCGCCAGTTGCCAGCTGAGTCATCCTCCACCCAACCCTGTGGGACACCTAGAATTAGTCCCGCCCCCCTGCCCACCTCCCTGCCCACCCGGTACTCTTCAGTCGACGGCCACTCGCTCCAACGCACACATCAGTTCACGGGACGAAGAGGAAAAAAATAAAAATAACAAAAGAACTTAAACAAAATGTGCTCGTGTTTGGGGTTTCGTCGGTGGAGTCCCTTGGGGAAGCAGTCGTTAAGAGCTCCCCCCTGGTGGGCAGCTGGTGGAAGACCCCGTGGCAGTTTTTTTTTGTGTGTGTGTGTGTGTGGATGGAGGGGGGCGTTTGGAACACAGGTTGGCAAGAAAGGAGGTGAGGGATGAGAGAGGGGTTGGGGTGGCAGGCGCGGCAGAAGGAGGGTCTTCGTTGCGGTCGCCTCCCTCTGCTTCCCCTGTGGACCCGCTACGGCTCACCGGTGGCTTTTTCCTCTCGTCTCAAGAGAGGACTGGGGGTGCTGGGTGACGGGGTTGTAGAGGTTGTCCTTTTGGCGTTAAGCCTGGAGCGAGCGCGTCAGTTCGTAAAGGCATTTGGCGAGCGTGGTGGAAACCTCCATGTTACTTAGCGCGAGCACAGAGAGGTGCGTCTCATGCCTCTTTACCAACCTGAGAGACGAGAGAAGGAAGAAGAACACAAAGCTTAAAAAAAGTTAGTGTTCAAGAAACTTTCATTCCAGCACCCAGGGGTGAGCTAAACAAACACTGATGCTTTTTTTTTTTTTTTTTTTTGTCCATCCTGTCACCACCAAACAAAATCACCTCAATACTCCAGCAGGATACTTACATGCGACCACAGTCAGAGTGCTTGGCGATGTTCTTTAACGTTAAGGCAGCAGTTAGTCGTATGTGTTTGGTCACTGGTCCCTCTTTCTCATCCTAGGAGAGAGAACAAACAATGTATTCATGGATTCGAGTTCTGCAGATGACAGTATTTTAGTAGGATTTACAGTTAAAGCAGACACTAGTGTGGACGCATGGACAAGTAAGGCAAACACAGAATTTATTGTTTTTTTAAGTCTAATAGTTCACAGCAGCAAAGTGACCTTCTTCTTCTTCTCTTTTTTTCTCCAAAAAAATATTATCTAGACTCTTCTTCCCTAAAAACGGCCTCACTTCTGAATAAGTATTCATCATATGCCATAACGTGAGAAGTGATGAGAGAAGAAATTTAATCTAGTTTAATTGCATTTACAGACTAATGAGCAACTGAAGAAATATTTTCAGAGTTTCCTATTATTCATGTGCAGATTCCAGCCTAATGAAGACCAGGAAATGACTAAACTCTCTGCCCCCCAAACATTTCCAGTCAACCCTGACCCGCGTTTGAACCAGGAGGTGACGGAAATGGTGGGATTTAAAAGCTGCAAAGCTTATGTCCACCTCGGCCAACCAAGAGCTTAGTAAGTCATACAGAAGTGTGTGTGTGTTTGAGTTTTCAGGCAATTCAGGGAGAAATGTGGCTGTGGTCAACCCTGTTCTACTCACAGTGAAGTCCCTGAAGACCAGGTTTCGAGAGCCTCTGCGTAGGGCCATGAGAGCTGCGCTCGGATGATTGACGATTGCTTTTGGTGCTCGCGGTGCCGGAGTACTGCCTGCCACTGGCGGAGTCCTTTACAACACATCACACATACAGATTAGTGTCATCTGTCAATACCACCATCAGTGCACTGTTTTTCTTTCCCCCACAAACTGTAACGCAGCATTTCTGGTACTTTGATTTGGTCCATGTTAATTTGCCATAGTTCCTAAAAAGGGAAATTCCCTTTTAACTACATGTTGTTATAATGTCAATCTCGACACACTGGACCCACATATAATCACCCCGTCGTTGAGCTTAATTCACATTATGGCTGCTAATTTCCGGTGACGATAAAAACTTTCAGAGATATTAAACCATTTCTGTTTTTATAAGTGATTCTTATTTAATTTCAAGTGTACAAGCAGGTACAAATGGCAGCTTCAGGCATTAATCATCAAATCAAAACTTAAATTAAGTTCATTAGAAAGATGTACGTACTGGGAAGAAGACTGATTGGGACTTTGTGCCTGCTGCTCCTCTAATTTGAGTCCAGCCAGCAAAGCCTCTCGAGAACAGTGCTTATCCTGGGAAACAGAGCAGAAAATTTCAGGGTAAATCTCGCCAGCATTACGATGTTATACCTTCATATTGATATATAGTGGTCTTTTACCACCAGGACAAAAGTAGAGGGTCTTACCTGTAGATGCGTGATGAAGGACAGTCTCTGCCGGGGAAAAGGTTCACATCCCTCCCACAGACAATGGCCTCCATACATGTCCTTTCCACCATGTTGCGTTGCTGCGTGGTAAAACACCTGAGACGGCGTTTCAAACCACCTAGAGAACAAACGCGAACAAATCAGCACAATCTTGACGGTGGCTCAACTAAGGTTAATTACAAAGGAGAGACGATCTGTCTGAGCCGCACCAACACGTACCGTTTACAGGACTGCCACAGACACTTGAAGTTCTGCCCTGCTTTCCTGCTTTGCTCTGGCGGTGCTGCGGAGGTTTGCTGTGCTGGGAGGTGAGGGTTGTGGTTACCCGCTGCTGCAGGCTGGGATACAGGGGGCGGGGTTATGGTTGGCTGTGGGGAAGAGACGTATCATTAGAAAAGGGGAATAAATATTAATTATTATATATATATGTATATATAAAAAATCAGAATTCCTGGCAGAGAGTGGTAGCTGGCAGCAGTATACTGACTGAAGTCTTATTTGCACATACTACCTTAAAAGAAGGATGTAGACCTTTTCTCCAGATATTGTTAATCATGTTTATGATAAATAAAATGCTAAGAAATTAGAAAGGTCTTGTTGGCTGAGATGTAACCCCGGACTGTCTAATGACAGGAGTTGTTCTCTCAGCTGCTTTTCTATAGGAGGTGGGTATCAGTGAGAGCCACATGGTCTTAACTGGTCTCACCTTCTTAACCTCCAAACATTAGCTCATCACACCTGAACCCTTCCAGCCAAAAGTCAGCAAGTGCTAAGTGCATATTTGTTGGTGTTATTGTTTTTACTCGTCTCGCTCTTTGAATTACATTTTTTTTTTACACATTATTGATTTTGAAGCTTCTCTGACTGCAGAAGAATCAAGAATCACAGAACTAGAGTGGACATTTTAAAGGGGAAATGAGATGCTTGACATTCAGCAGCTGACTTTCTCTAGGACAGAGGTGTCCAAACTGTTCTACAAAGGGCCATGTGGCTGCATATTCATATCACTTGCTGTTTGACGCTCAGGTTATTATTAGCTTTATGATTTACAAACAGCCTGTGTCATAACAGCACGTAGTAACAGACTAATGTCACATACACCAACCTCACTTGTAACACAAACAGCAATATGAATAATTACATGACCCTGATCTAACTGCACAACATCTGTCTCATTACTGTCAGAGTGAGACTTAGTCTGTGGACTGACACTGAAATATTACACATCTAGTACATTATGTGCCTTTAACTCAGTTACATAACTGTTTATTTCTGAATGAAACACAGGAACCACATTAAAAATGCACACTGTGGAGCTTCCGACCACCGGCGGCAGTGCAGAGCAATGTTTTGATGAGTCGTCTGTGTTCTACCAGTAGGTACACAGGAACATGCATGCAAACTGATTTGATTGTAATGTTTTCCCCATGATGCTCATTTTAGTGTCTTTCAAAACACCTCACACATGAAGTGACTGTAAATTTGAAAGACTCTCTGTTGCAAATTTAGCTTGTTCATAGTCTCTTTATCAAGCTACAATGTACCTGCATGTAAGGCTGAGTGTGGCTGTATCTCAGCTAATACGATGCAAGAAAATGTATTTAAAAAAACAGAAAAAAGAAATGTTTTAGTCATGTCATATGATGCAGGCTGAAGAATATAATAAATAAAAAAATGCTTAGCATATGTTTTGCAGAAGGAGATGCCCCCAACATGTTCACTAGAATGTGAAGGGCACATTTAATACGCTCCGGTGATTAACACAATGTAAATAATGCTGTTTGTTTCCTCAGGATACTTTTAAGCAAAAATTGAAGTGATAAATTAGACTAATCACAGGCAACACAGATGTTTTGATCACGAAAAAACTCACCCTAGTGAGTCTGTGACAGACATGCAAAACATAAGTTCACACTAAAACGACACACACAGGATAAATGTGGCTTGCTGTGAGACTAACCCTACAGTGACTCACCGTTGAGCCAGCTGCCTCTATGGGTGAGCAGTTCCTCTGCTGAGTGGCGTTCTCTATTGCTACTTTGGCTACTGTGCTTGGGTCTGTTCCTGCTGGCACCGCCACCATGGTGGCGCTGCTGCCGGCGTTGTTGGGGTCACTGATGGTGATGATTCGCACTCCCACTTTATTGGGGATCCCCGAGGATGCTGCCACTGCGCTGCGGTCCTCGTTCTCAGCTGGCCTCTTGAGGCCTCGAGCCTCAGAGACCACTCCGTTTGCAGGAGAGGCAGCAAGACTCTGGGAGGTAACAGTAACAGTGGAGGGGAGGGAGGAGTTGGGGAGCAGTTGCTGTCTTAGCACAGCGTGGCCCGGCCCCAAAGGTCCATTGGTTAGTTCCGAGGGAAGCCTATTGCCTACTGCCTGGGGTCCGTTGGCCAGGCGCTCAGCCTGCTGGGCTTTGGCAGTGTCCTGCTGAGGGGGTGGAGGACTAGGGAGAGAGGGGTCTGAACCATGACTCCTTTCAGCGGGGCCCACCTCCCCGTTCCCCAAGTACTGTTTGGAAGCAATGTGATTTGGAATGTTTTTGTTAAAGTTGCCACCACTGTCAACCCGATCAAAGTCACACACTCCATTGACTAGAGTCTTTTTGGGGTCAGGGTTGCCCTCTTGTGGGTTGTTCAGGCCGGGGGAGAGGGCCTGCTTCCCATTAGCAGGGTGACTCTCCATAGCCGGGCCATTGAGTGCCCCCTGGCTGTTCCCTGAGTGGTATGGAGGTAGATTAGACTCCATGCACTTCCGACCATTGAGCAGCTTTGCACCTGCCGCAACATCACCGTTACTGGTTTTGCCATTGGATGAGTCTCCTTCTGCCAAAGAGGAGTTCTCCATCACCTCTATCTTCCTCTCATGGATGTGCAGCCCCGTGGCATCCTTGGCCTCCTCCTCCTTTTGACAAATGATCTTGTCTCCTCTGAGGGGAGCTGGCAGTGGTGGTGGTGGAGGTGGTGGAGCTGCTGGGGTGTGATGGGGCACCGTTCCAGAAGAGAATGGAGGAGGGGGAACGACCGGAGCCACAGCGCCCTGGCTGACAGCAGCAACAGCAGCGGTAGAGGTGGTGAAGCCAGTGTTGGGGACAACGGTGAATGTTACTTGTCCAGCTGCCGTGGGGCCCTGGATGATGGTAGCTGCCCCTGGGCTACTTGTGGAAATGAGCTGGCCTGGCAAGAGCTGAACTGTCTGGAGGGCTGGAGCTCCTGTAGCAGGAAGCTGGCCAGGAACCAGCTGGACATTGAGCTGCTGAGGCTGAGGAGAGGGATTCTGGGTGCTGTAGCCTGCCTGGTAGATGACCTGTGGAGTAGGGGCTATCGTGCTGTTGGGAGGGGGCACCTGTGGAGCGGGTAGGATGAGTTTTCCACCCGGCGTAGAAGGCCCTCGCTTTGGAAGCAGTAGCTGTTTGATCAAGCTGGACTCAGTGGAGGTAGGCTGAGAGGGAGGAGTTTGGGAAATAATTTGGAGCGGTGGCTGTTGTTGATGCTGTTGCTGATGTTGCCGCTTCATGGACAGTGCGTGGCTGACAGTTTGATTGGGCTGGACCTGGGTAGTACTGGAGTGAGAGGCAGGAGGCGGGCAGGGGCTGGAAGCAGCTCCAGGCTGCCCTGCTATCTGGATAGTCTGGGCACCGGGAATGGCGGAGGGGTTGGCAAGAACAATCTGGTGTATGGCAGGGGTGTAGGCTGGGTTCTGCTGGGGGTTGGGGCTGACTATTACTACGCTCTGCGCCTGCTGCTGAGGTTGAGGCTGCTGGTTGGGAGTGGCTATCGTGGCTGCTGGTCCACCTGACTGGTTTGGCGCTGGTTTGGGGGCGATATTCTGAAATGCGACACGTGACCCCTGGGAATTGGGCACACCCGTGATGCTTAATGCCTGACCACCCCCCATTTGGATGGATGAGGAGGGTGCAGATGCTGCAGCAACACACTGAGGCTCCACCTGGGGAGCTCCACCCTGAGGCCCAGACAGAGGAGGGGTTTGAGGCAGGGGAGGATGCTGGGTGATCGGAGGGCACACACCTTGTACCCTGGCGGTGAGGATATGGCCCTGTGGTACCTGCTGAAATAGCGTGACTGGCGTCCCTGTGGGGAGCATGGGGGAGTGTTGCTGTTGTTGCTGAGCCACAGGTGAAGCAGCAGGGTTCTGGGGGCTGTGGTTCTGGGTGGCAGGTGCCGACGTCGGAATCTGGACTGCTGGACCAGGTCGGACCTGCTGCTGCGTTGCTGCCAGAGGATTTGGTGGTAACTGCGGAGGCACCTGTGGGGGCACCGTGTGACGAGAAACAGTCGGGTGGCTTGCATGGGGAAGTTCCTGTGCAGTCAAGGCCATGGATGGGGCGGCACCACTGGTGCTGAGGCTGGGGCCTGGAGCCCGGACAAACTGGGGTCCAAGAATGAGATGCCCGGGAGGTAAGCCTGGTAACACATTAACACACAGAGAAAAAACTGTTCAGGTCTGGTAAGCCACTAAAGCCCAAACTTTCCTAGCTTAACAACAGTCTTTGTAATCTTTACATGACTATAGATTGTTGTGATGTTAGATTAGACACTGTCATTGTGTGATGTGTATGAACAACCAAAGAGACTTGCAGTAGGTAATCTATTCTGATAATGTACAGGAATGTATATGATGTGTCAATATAGCTTTACAGTCACATGAGAAGCCAAAAACTAGAACTACCCAAAAAGGGGAACACATCATACAATACAGTCTTCAAAAAAACTAAACAAAACACAAACACAACAACATGTCTGGCAGGGCAGCCAAAAACATCAGACTATCACATATTTCAAAACCAGGAATCAGGCTTCAGATTGAATTAATAGCACATAATAATTCACATTTCTATTAAATCCGAGCTATAATGACCATGATGTTTACATGATTCTCAGTCCTGCGCACTTCAGCAACAATGAAGAATCACAGCGTCCCCAAAAATGTTAACATGGTCACTGGATGGCCTGGTTCTTGCAGTTTTCTAGTTTCATATTTATTATTCTATGATACATTTGAGATGCAGAAAGAAGAAAACATCATTCACCCAGATATTGAAAATTATTTCATAACATAGTAACACACCATAGCCAAATGTTCTCTGTTTTCAGTTTCACGTTGTGATACAGCTTAGCTGCTGCCCTTTCACTTTCCCTAGTAAGCTCCTCTGAGTAACTTCTTCTCCTTTGATCATTTTCTCAATATGTTTGTCTTTGTAATTAGTTCAGCCATCTCGGTCCCAGCAGTAACAGCTCCGCTCTCTTTGTGAGACTGCCAGCATCCTTCTCCATAGTATCACTTTTTTGGAGTGCTTTTCTTCCATAGGGCTACAGCTCCTGACATTTGGCCCTTGTCTGTCCCATTAACTAAATGCATCGTGTGTCAAACATTTCAGAACTGAGCCAGTGGAGAATAAGAGTCAGCATCTTAGATGGCTAAATATAACCTGATGCATGTCACTTTAATTTATTAATAGTCCTCTGGAGCATTTTTGACTTTCTAACTAGAACAGACTCTTACGAGTGTCAACCTTTCCGTAATCACTCCAAAGAAAAAGTTAATAAAAGAACGTAAACTTGGTTAGCAGTCGTACCTGGAGGCGGGGCCTGAGGGTCTCCAGGTGCTTCATGTCGGACTGCTGGAGGAGCTGCTGCCGGATTTTGCTGTGGTTGCTGCTGTGACTGCTGGTAGTACAGCTGGATGGGCAGGGGGATTGATCTTCGCCTTAGCCCTACCAGAAGGATCTGAACCTGGCCATTGGCCTTGGGCTCCTCTTGCCGCCGCATTGTGTGGTTGGGGAACACAGTCCTGTGGTGGAGGGGGCAGTCAGAAGATTGTGACTTTAAATGCTAAATGTAAAAGGCGCTGCAAAGGTTATAGTTCACACTTTTCAACAAATTCAGCTATTCAATCTATGAAAGTGTAGGTCTTTCACATTTTGTATACCAGTACCGTTAAGGAGAAATATCCTGCACAGTACGGAGCACTTTATTTTAAAAGGGGCTTTTGCTATGGAGACCTCTGTATGTTTAGTGACCTGTGGATATGGCTATTTATTTCCTCCTGGTGCATAATATGCACATGCTTTAAGAAATGTTTATAAAGCCACAAATGACTACCAGGAAGGATTTACCAACGGTCTGCAGAAGTCAAACTGCTTTCCTTGAACATCTGCTGATATCTTTCTGGAGGATCACTGTCATCGCTAAAACTCAAAACAGCTATGCTTTGTTAAAGCTGCTCTACAAAGACAAAAGAGCAGTAACTGCTGTGGAGCAAACTGGGAACAACAACTACAGCTTTTTAGTAGCAATTATCCACGTTGGTCATGGCTTAATCAGCTCTCTGTTCTGGGGGAAAATAAAAGGTGAGGGAAGGGGGACTGACCGCAGACATTTGAGGAAGCCAGTGGAGTTCAAGATGTTGCTTCGTCCCATTTTACTGCATGTGGCCAAGTACTCGGAGTACATTTCTGATCGAGACACAGAGCCCTCGGGGTGTGTCTCAAAGTGTGCGTTTAGCCTATTGGAGAAACATGAACCGGTTATCATGCAAGCAGTAAAAGCAAGTAAAAAAAAGGGGGGGGAAAAGAGCAAAAAAGATGCTGAAATGAAGTACAGAATCAACAGAGGAGAAGTACAAGAAATCTCCTAAATCTGTTCTCCCACAGAGACACCTAACTGTATTTTTCTCCAGTTAAACTGTCACTAAAGGTGTCTATAGATTCATTAAACTTACCACTGCAGTGTAAATTTTTCCCCATCAAGTTCAACAATGCCAGGTGGTGGCTGAGTGGATTGAACTGCGACCCTTGTTACTGTGGAGATACAAAGAGAAGAAACATTTAAAGTTGTAAATAAAAAGTTAAAGTTAAGGCGCCTGTATCATTGATTTAACGCTGAACGACTGCTCTGCAAAGCAAGAGAAAAACATCACCTATTCATCCAATAAATGTTAAGCCTGCCGTGCTCCTCAGGCTGTCCACTAGATGTCAGCACACTAATAACTTTGCATTAATAGCCCTGTGATCATGATGATGTATTGGAATAACACTTCCAAGGTTAGGTGGGTTCAAATCCCACCAGGGGTCACCTGTTAATTCACACACTCAAGGTACTGTGAGAAATGCTGAGAGCTGCTGTTACATTTGTTTACAGGTAGAGAAACTCACAATTCTGAATCTGTAACCAAACAGGTGTGAATTTCTTGCCATAGAAATAACTTTTCTCTTTTTATATGTTGTTTTATTTTACTTAAATATAATCATCTTTATTTTCTGCTTTAAAACACTGAATTTTTTTAGCCACTACAAACTGATGTTTCATCATAGAAACATCAGAAACGTTTGTGTATTATTGAGCAATGCAACGGAAAAAAAACGTTTACATTTTTATTTCCACAAAAAATTTCAAGCCAAATTCCTGACAGCAGTAAAATAATGATGTAAATGTGCAGCAGGCATTTCATCCAGGACTGGGCACCAAACATAACAGGCTTGTAAACAAAGGTTAGTGTAGGATGCAGTGCACAGGCCCACAGTAGAATACTGTGTGGCTCAGCGACAGGTGAGTTTGTCAGTTCTAATAAACAGGCAGTGATTTTGTATTTGTTACCTACACATTTTTTTTAAGATTGAAGAAACTGTTACTTGGTCTCTTGTTGGGTTAATCTTGACGAAGCCTCTTAGTAGTATTTCTGATTCCACCAGTTAAAAGCTCAACTAGTTCAACCCACCACTCTGAATACCATGATTCACAGCAGTCTCTTGTGGATTTATTGTTGCATGTCGCCTTGTAGTCATTTGCCTTCACGTTGCCTTTTTCATTTTATTTGCATAGAAACACCCCTGCAGCCCTGCTTCCTGGGCTTCCATGTGCAAAGTCAGAGTAAACAAGAGCATGTACAGACACTCACCAGGTGCTGGTGCTCCCTGCACGGCGGCAGGTACCTGCTCTACCAGCTGTGGTCGAACCTCGGCTGCCTGGTCAGCGTTGGCCTGGTGCTCGATCAACCGCACCGCCGTTAGGGCGTCAGGTCCAAAGGTGTGAAGGTCAACCGATACTAATCGCACCAACAGGTCTGACAAGAGAGAGAGGAAGGAAAAAACACACAAGGATCAGCACAGGGGAACCTGGTTGAAGCACACCGTTACATTTCAACCACAACAGAGAATTCAATCCAGAGGAAGCAATTATTAAAGATTTCAAGGGTAGAAGGAAAGACTCTGTCATTTGAGCCAGTTACTCATGAATGGAAACACTCGCATGACAGAACCTGGCCGGCAGACAAGTTAGCAGAACTCAAATAAGCCCATGTGATGTCAGATTTCAAGCTCTGGTTTCATTTATCAAGTATAATGAAAAGTAATAGAAAAAAAAAGCCAAGCCAAGTAAAATTCCATGATTCAAAAAAAACAAAACAAAAAAAGCATTCATACCTATGCTGTGGTCAACAGAGGCGATTTTACTGCAGGGAATCTCTCCAAGCTGGGCCAGCAGGTACAGCACCTCCAAGGAGGCCATGAGGAGCATGAGGTCAGGCAGGGTGAGGAGCATCATTACCTCCTTGTACGAGTCCTGGTCCACGTACTCACAGATCAGCACACCATTGTCCTCTGCCTTGCTGAGGTTGCCCAGGATCTCCATGGCTAAGGACACACACAAAAACACACATTTATCTTAAGATGCTTCAAATACCACAGTGACATTAACAGTCAAAGCAAACTTACTAAATATTCATCACACTGATGCGAGAGTTTGCCCAGCCTACATCTGACTTATGAAAACAAGTCACCGGAACACTCACCTCTCATTTTGAGGAACCTGTCCCTGGACATCAAGCATTTGGTGATGGTGTGAAAAATCAGATGAGTCGTCCGAAAGTCAACGGGATCCAGCTGGAGCTACAAGAAGTCAGGCAAAGGTTTACTCAAAGATCCCAGCATCCAGCAAGTCAGCTGGCAAGAATTGCAACATTGGTTATAAATATTTTACAGGGTGGACAGACTGTCCTCCCCAGTGCTGAGATTACAGCCAGACTGAGAAGGAAACACTGGATAATAACTACACTGAACCACAACAAAGCATGGCTGTTTACTATAGTTTAAGTCAGCAACTTCAAGGACAGAATACAACTCACTCATGTGTTCTTGGTTACAAAATATAAGCAACCAAGAAAGTGCTGCAGTAGGATTTATATTATTTACATTAACACATGACACAAGGCTTTTCAGAGTCACATCTGTAGAATGTGCGTAGAGCCCTAAACCCCACCATCCAATTAATCACATCAAAGGCTTAACTGATTGTATCAGGGACCCTATGCATACAGTTTCCAAAAATAGATCTAGGCTCATTTAAATGCATCTCATACCAATAAATGTGATACTAATATTGAAGCGAGGCCATGTAATGCATTCACTGTGGCTTAACAGTCCGCCAGTATTTCTTACTTTCTTTCTTTTCTTTCTTTTTTTTTTTTGTTTTGGAACGTTGGAGTTGACAGGTTGCTCTGAGTTCAGTGTATGTTTGTAACAGCGAGAAAATATGATAATTCACCTTGGTAGAATTAATATGCGAAAAATATTCTAAAGCACAGACGGCTTGCAAGTGACACAACACACCATCTGGAGGCCATAGTCCTCGATTCTTAGGAATCCGTAGCAGCAGCTACAGCTGATTGAACACACCAGTGGTCTGTCCCAAATAAACCCAGCAGATATGTCTGTTTTTGAACAGGAACTAATAACTTAATCATTCAGTGATTTTCCTAGTTAATTAGCTCATTAATTAAGCTAATGTTATACTGGTTGAAAACTCTGGCTGTTTTTGTTTTATCTTTAGAAGTATCACAGCGGTTATGCTAGCCCAAAACATTTTTTTTTTATTTAAACATAACAAGCTAACAATTGCAACTGCTATAGAAAAAAAACCCAAATACAAATAATACACAATACAAAAACAACACTAAACTCTTTGAATACAGAGTATTGCTCTTACTGCAGCCTAATGCACACATCGCCTCAACACCTGGAGAAATCCAAAGCTTGACAGGCCTGCTGTGCCTAGTTACCGTTTCTATGCTGTGATTGAACAACTGCCACATAGGAGAGTAATGAATTAAACCTTAGACCACTGCAATGAATAATGAAATACACAGTTTACCTTTATTTCCCCCTCAAATGACACTGATATCGCACATTAACTGAACTGACTCGTCTAAAGCTCCAGCTCAGACTGTTATGGAGCCGACGATGGCTGAAGCACAAGACAGTTTAATGTGTCACAGTAACCTACATTTGGCTACAAATCTTCCTCAGGCCGTTCACTTTTACTACATTACAGAACTGACCCAAATCCGTAACATCAGCTTTTAAGTCATGTTTGTTGTATTTGGCAAAATGTTTAGCACAACAGCTCTGGCTCTGACTGTCCAAATCCCAAAAAAAAAAACGGACGACCAAAACAGAAACCCGAAACCAGACCCACCTCGGCAGCCACGTTGCCCAACGTGTCCAGTCCGAGCTGTCGGAGTGAGATGAGGTTACAGTGGGCACAGAGCAAAAGGAAGCGCAGGCACGTTCGGTTGGCCGCCAGCAGCTTGACGTTGGCCTCCTCGAAGGAGAGGTTTCGCAGGATAACGGCAATCTGCAGTACCCGCTGGGCCTCCATGTCACTGATACCCGGGTTCCGCGGCGGGTGGAAGAGGCTCTGCCAGCGCTCCTCACACGACGTACCATCTGCAGAGAGGAGAGGAGGAACAATTTAGCACTTCATGCAGGATCGTATACTACAAGAAGAAATATGCATGTCACGGCCTTTTAGGTCGTCAATAAATACACCACAGGAGCATACAGGAGTGTACCCTTATATTGCTTTCTGTGGCCTTCACCACTAAACGTGTTTACCTTGTGCTGGGCTGCTCTTGTCCCAGATCAGCTCCCTGACTTCAGTGTCCTCCACCACCTCTCTCCAGAACTGCAGAAGGACAGAAGGTATTAGCAGGGAATTTAAATGCACTAACAAATCCATTGTAGCCAAATTGGACAACCCTGAATTAGACAAACATATGTTATCGCCACACGACAATTAACCCATGACATTGACAGTGGGGCAATCAGCTCAATGCCAGGTGACGACTTTTATAATACAACTTTAATATGGCATGCCAATATCAGAAATAGGACCACTAATAAAAATCATTTGTAATGTTGAAGAAGCTGATGATTTTGTTGTGTTTGATTAACAAGATTGCTTAAATCAAATTGTTGGTGTTTCCTGTCGATCGACAGACAAACTAACTGTTTCCACTCTAATCAGCACAGAGTTCACATCGTTTTGGGAACATTTTTTTTTCCAATAATCATGACAACCACATTTTTAAGACGGTCTGAGTAAGAAGACCAGTCTTCCCTTTGACAACCCATACTAAAGCCTCTTGCACTAGATACAGAGTGTCCTTGAACAAGATACTGAACTCCTACTGGCACCAGCACTCAGTGTGACCTCTGACCTCACTTTAAGGACGAACAGCCAAGAGAACTGTCATAACTAAGGATAAAAAAAAAAGATTCAGTGTTTTTATATTGTATTATTATAGAGTCATGATTTAACTTTTACACAACACCACTTTTACACCTCCGGTCAGTGTAAAGACACCTCAGAGAAAACTGTCCTCTGGGGCTCCTCTGTCTTCACACTGAAACTGAAACTCTGTGGCTTCTCAGTGAAAGCAGCATTCAATTTCTATCTGTAATGGTCAAAGGTGATATATTTAACAGAAACAACTTGCAGAACACAGATAACACAAATACTTTTTTTTTTTTTTTTTAAACTTTACCCTGACAAAGTCCCGGGAGGTTTTCTCCTTCCAGTCTGTCCCGAATACCCCGGAGAAGCTGCCTAGCGCTAAAAAAGGTACAGAGGGAGGGTTAGAGGAGAGTGTTAGAGTTCAGCTCAGTATTAGTCGTATCTATTCTCTTGTTCTTCAATTCCCAATCGACAAATTATATTTAGGAGGTGCTAAGTACAGAGAACCTTTGATCCTAGAACACAGAGGTGAGAAAAGGAGGCAGCAAATTGGGAAAATCTTCAAACGTTTTCACCCCAGAATAATTGGTCTTTTCTAGGTTTGTACAATTAAAATGAAAAGTAGGTTTTCCTAAGTAAAGGTAGGATTACAAGGATTATGAGAGCAACTTAAATTCTCTTTATATTTGTCAAATCAAGCTACCGTTTTCAACACACAGAAGACGTGCTGAATTTTGCAGTTTCACCAAAATGGACAGTAATTAAATGTAGAGAGTCAACTTTTTAAAGTTATACAGGGTTTCTTTGTTGGCTGAACATCTAAACAGTGCATGAAGTGGAAAATCACTTTTCAGTTAAAAAAAAACAACAAAAAACGATGTGAGCGAGGTCGGGAACGTACAGTCATCGAAGACGCCGGCGTGAGCCAGCAGCAATGTGACCAGTTTGGGGTCCTTGTCCAGCTGCATGGAATGCTTGCTCTCGTTGGAAAGCAGAGTGCAAACATTAACAGCAAAGTCCACTTCGTTGGGTAGGCCCGAAAGGAGAGACAGCACCAGTTTATTGTAGTCACATGGTGGAACGAAATCCGTAGACAGTCCATAGCTTTGGCGGAGATAGTCTGGAGAAAAACAAAAAACCAGAAACATATTTTTTTCATATAGGGTTCCTATATAGATTCCACAATAAAAATGTGTATTTAAATATCAGGGAGGTGAGTGAAATGTCAGAAAAAGAAGCATCATAACAACACCGTCTGCCTACCAAAACTGGCAGAGGAGATACAGTGTCTCAGAGGAGCAACAGGAAAGGAATTAAGTGGGAGAAGACAGACAGCGTAGAAGAGTTTGGATTTTAAAAGCCACCAGTGCAACGTGAATATTAGCCGCAGAGCTGCAGAAGCAGAGGAAAGGCCAGTTCCTTCACTGTACCACTGTTTCCTCTGCACACCTTCAGACACTTAAAGTCTGATTTATTTTTCCTGTAACTGAGTTTCAGCAAACCAAATGGGCCATTAAGCTGATCAGTGAAAGCTGTCTTTGGTTCAGATTAGTCTGATGAGCCATGCCTTGTCTGTCTGAGGAACATGAATGTACTTCAACTTTTAATTGTGTTTGTCTCTGACTCAGTCAGCCTCCATGATTGGCTTTTTATAATTAAAAGACACTTAATCCTAAATACTACAGAGGCCTGTGTGGGGAAAGAATCATGACTTGAATGTTCTTATTCAGCAGCTCTAAATGACAAATGATCCAGTTTGTGAATGTGCAATCATTTTGTCGCCAAAGACCCAAGAGCCATCCCTGTGCTATGGTTTGATTTCCGGCTATCAATCATTTGGTGTGCATAGGTGTCATTTTTCCATACAGTGGATATTTCAATTTGGTGCAGGATTTTCGCAGACTGCTGCCTCTGGAAACCAATCATAAAGCAGAGAGGAGTCCTACTGAGTGAATTTGATTTCCATGCTGAAAAGGTTTGTGCAGGCAAATGTAATTCAGCCGAGCTGCTATTATAGAAGCAACGGCTCCATTCAAAACCTGCCAGTCCGTGCTCATCATCCAAAACCTGCAGTGAGACAGCGATGTGCAGAGGTGCAGTGGACAGGTCATAGCATATCACAGACAAGGCTTTATGAGCAGAGTGAAGTCAAAGCTCCTCCCAGGCCTACAACCAAAACATGACAACAGGCCTGACCAAAGCTCAGTGCAGAGCAATGGTCAAATAATTAACCATCACTGAGCCTGCCAAGCCAAATCAGGACAGTCTCAACCTGGCTGTCCCACTGCATTATGTTTACATTTAAATTGAGGAAGTCATTTTTAAAGGTCTGCAGTAGAGCTGGACCAACTAAAAAAAACTATTGTGTGTTCTTCAATGTGTGACTCATCTGGGCGGTGAATGAGAAAAACTTACAAGCCACAGACTAAGTTCACCACCGCTTGTCGTGGTGTTTATCCACACCACGGACATGATTAGGAGTCAATCAGCTCAACGGGCTGTGGGCTGATTGTCAGAGAAGAGAGCCTGCGACCAAAGGGCTGGAGGCTCTAATCTAAACTCAGGTGGAGGGGAAAACCAACAAGTGCTTCCTTCTTCCCTTCATCAATAACTGCTGTCAGGACAGTCAATTACCTCCAAGAGCAGCTCAGCGGTCAACTCCACAACACTGTGAGCCTAATGGACACCTCACGTTCACTGTGTGTGAGCGGGGTTGGACAACACAGGAAAGAGGTTGGCTTTGGGGAGCAGTACAAAAACATTTAGTTATAATATGATGTGGTTTCTCAGAGGCTGCTCTTTCATCATGAAAGCAGCAGCAATGCTCAGGTTTAAAAAAAAAAAAAATTCATCAGTGCTTAGGTGTGTGTGTAGGCAACTTCTGAGAAGGAAAAAAAAAACAGGCACTGACAATTACTGCATTCTTCATAGCCTTGGTTCAAAAACAGCAGTGCTTAGAAAGGTGAGAACAGAATTAAATGAGTCACTGTGTATTAAAAGTGATGCAAAAAAATAAAATAATAAAACAAGCAGATTCTTGAAATGGACTAACAGCAGAGAGCTTAGCCATGGCAGGGGTTCTCAGCCAGGTACATGAAAATGAAAACACAATACAAATACAATCATTTCTTCTTGTGTCTAAGCTTTGCAATAAATGCTTTGTTCGTGTGAAAGGCAAGTGTTACTGAAGCAGAGTTCAAACTGCTTGATGAAGCGGTTGGGATGTCAGTGTTACAGCTCACGAGTACCTGCGTCATGACGTTATGAATAAAAATCACCATGGAGATTATGTGCCAAAAACACCAGGTGAAACAAACGGCCAAGGACTTTTAGCAAACTAGCAGAACAACATTGCCTAAAGGAAAAATCTCACATACTTTGAGATTTCACATCAGATTACTCAATTTGAAGATGATGCAGTTACCATGTTATAAACCTCAGTGCAGGCTGCTTTTAACAGCTTAAAGGAATCGTTTCTGGAAATATCCTTATTTACTGTCTTGCTCAGAGTTAAATGAGAAAAATGATACGGCTCTCATGCCTGTGCTGTAAATGTGTAGCTGGAGCCGGCAGTCTCTTAGCTCAGGTCTGTCCAAAGGTAACAAAACCCGCCTACAAGCACCTTTAAAGCTCACTGATTAACACATTATACCTTGAGAGTTTAAGAACAACAATGTGCTGGACTACTGACTGCTCTCAGCCAAAAAACAGCCTGGTACAAACCCCTTGTAGAATGGTAAAGCTGTCATTTTCACACTTTGTTTTTTCTTGTACAGATTAAAACACATGAAACAGGATGTGTTAATCACTGAATTGTTGATAAGCCGATTTTGTTTCTTTGTCACTAGAGCCATGCTAGCTGCCCCCCCACCTATTTCCATTTTTTTTTACGTGTAATACATTAGATGTATTAGGCGTAACACATTACCTGAACAATAAATCACACCTCCTCATTTCTCCTTTTGAGTAACCTAAATAAGCCTGACAGCAGTTGTGTCAGCCATGTCTGGTTTTGTCTAAGTAAAGTTTTACGTTTATTTGTGAAATCGTCAGTGAGGCTCAGATCGAGCGAGCAAATGAACAGCGGCCCTATCATCCTCTCGCTCGTCAGTATAGCGCTGACAGCTGCTATAAAACTGTTGCTAAATTAGTCAGCCACAAAGCTAGCTAATGCCATGGCTTGTCAGTGGAAGACAGCTCATGAACCTCATTATACTCATTCTGCTTAAAAGACATATTGGCAAATATGTGTGTGACTTGCATGTCAGTACAGTACAGCTACGGGTTTGTTTGTCACTGTAAAGCTGAGACACGGAATTTCATAACAACCGAAGTTAAAAGAACAAAACACTTTTAAGCCAAAATCTGTGGCTTGTAAAATTATCAGAGACACTGAAAACGTGAAATGTGCATATTTCCTTCCTCATCATATTCTTGTGAAATAAATTCTACCAACCAGACAAACAGCTATTGTTAAGTCACATTTCTATGCATATGCTTGACCCGTGGGCTGACCAGTTCCCCATGCGTCTCACACACAGCTCTGATGAAATGATGCTATGCTGTAATCACATCTGCGTGAGTATTAAGCATTTGAGCTGGCCAGGGGGGCAGAGAGCGAGGAGATGGAGAGACAGGACGAACATCAGAGAGAAAATGAGAAACCGAGGGAGACAGAAAACGAGAAACAGAATCCATGAGTCTGATACAGACATGACAGAGACGGGCACAAACAGTGAACTAGTCCATATAGTGAGGGCTTCTGAATACTAAATATGGTGTCTCTGCCTACCTGATACAATGTGTTGCTGGTAGTTATACGAGTTGGGAATTGCACCGATTGGAAGAGAGGCTTTGGGATTCCCCGGCTGCGCTTCTTCATCATCCTCGCCGAAGTGGTGGACTTTCTCATACTTCTCCAAGTATCTGTGGGGGAGGAAAGGAAAAGAAAAAAGACAGACCATGAGCCAAGATTTGCTTGGTATGAGTTTTACCGTGGATTTCCACGGTAAAACCTGAGTGACTTTGATTTGTTTCTTTAATGCATGCAGACACATCTTCGTGTACAAACCATTGACAGCATCAGTGTATTTTCAAATTTAATTAAGAAGGCTGTCACTTCTTATTCAAAATTCAAACATTTGTTCGAAGGTGAGGAAAAACGCTGGCATTCGACAAAATGCGATCCAGCAGGGCGCTTTAAAACTTCACTACCACCATGACTTGTAGCATACCCTATTTCCCCATCAGTAAACTAAGCTAGTAATGTAAAATAAATAAATAAATAAATAATGGAGGACCCTAGCAAGCAAAGCTGTCCTGAGCAGGACACCATGACACCAAAGCACCTGAGAAGCAGTGTCTTACACTACAAAGACAACAAATCAGCAGATTCACCTGCTAGCCTGTCTCGCAGGTGAGGCAGCGGAACAACCACAGAAGAGCAAAGTCAAGTATACTACCTCGCCTGACTGGCTGCTATTCAGCACACACAGCTTCTGCAGGCTCTTTGCCTTAAGCTCGTAAATATGCCATCACCGTTAGGATAGCAAAATTTATAGGTGTGGATGTGCAGGGGGGTGGAGGTGGGTGCATTTGAACAAATTGCGTGTCATTTCAAATTTGTTTGAACTTGATTTTTGGAAACAAATTACAGCCCTAATAACTCATATCTAAAAGGATTTACAATGAATCCAAAATCTCAATAGCCCAAAGACAAAGGTTTGATATTTTTCTTTTTGGCTTGTTTGGTTTTTCTAACTCTTGAGCTCTAAATCACGGAGCTGCTGCCATGTTTTGTAGTGTAATCACTAAACTAGGGTCCTATAAATTCATTTGAATTTATACTTGAAAAAATAAATAAAATAAAATAAAAGTTTAACCTTGAAATATTACACTACCTTGAAGACAACTGTATGTGTCCTTGATAAACTCCATCTTGCTTTTTCATAATTTAAAAACGACTACAAAGCTGAGCTAAATCCACACAGTGCCCACACTCTGTTATACCACTGACATGAAAAACAAAAGGGTTTTTTCCACCCAGATTTGGAGGGAACACCCTGACCTGCTGTTGATGCCATAAAGAGAATCCTCAAAGAGTCAGAGCTTTCACGTATTTCAAAAAGGGTGAAATCAATCACCTTTCCTGTAGCATGTTGTATAACAAAGGCTGTATAGCCCTACATCTCAAGGAGGTACAATATGATGCAACAACAAAACCAGCTCAGGAATTAAAATATGACAGTGGAAGTTAATTCATCTGGCTTTAAAGAGTAGCCTACTATATCACAACACTCGTGTGACAGTCCTTCAGCATGAACCCACATTACAAGTCAAAAATCTCTCCTTTAATGATCCACAGAAAGCGCAATTAATCTGTGAAGAGACAGGCTAACATGACATTTGAAAAGACTCAGCTTAAACTCAAAAGAACTAGAAATGATACACAGAGGAAGAAATGGGTACAAAGCAGGCGTAAGAGTTACCACAGACGAAGAGCGTCAACAACAGACATCCAGATACCATCAACAGAAAAATGGAGGGAAAAGACTTCACAGTACCTCCCATACTGCTGTGTGACCAGTCTGAGAAGTGCAGAAACACCACAGTGACAAGCACTTAGGCACAAAGTGGAGAAATCTACTTAGGAACTGACTGTACACAACAGTGAAACTCAATGGTGAGGCCATCATTTTATTACTCAGTAAATTACACAGATCAAAAGTTTAATTCTAAAATGAAATCTGAAAGCTATCAGAGCGTGCTTTCACCTTTTGCTGCTGGTTTCGAAGTTGTTTTCTGGTTTGAGTCAGTGACAACCCCTTTTACCAAATCTGTGGTGCTTTCAAAGGCTCAAAAGTGTCAAGTGAAGCGTAATGCACCAAGGAGCTGAGGCTAAAAACGAGTACTGCACAACATGACCCGCGCATGTCGCTGTATGACAGAAGGCTGACGAGTGTCAGTGCAGCATAAAGCAATGTGAGTCAGCAATGTGAAACATCAAGAACCATTACAGAACTTTTCTGCCTTCACTTTAACAAGACTAGGTCAAACCCTAGGACATGGACAGACAGCGTATGATCAATGTGCAAAGTTGAAGACATAGTTGAAAATGATTATGGAACCGCTGTGATCAACTAATTTCAATGGAAAGTCGCTAAAGCTCAAATAGCCGCTACATGATGCAATATGCTATTTAGCATATTCATGACATCATTGCATCAGATTTGTATTCTGGCTAATGTCAGCCGGGTTCAGCTCTTTATGTGTTTGCTTCTCTGCTACTCTGTGTTCACATATACAGTAATTTAACACAGGATTACCGGTAAAGATGTTCCCATTTACATCTTTTCTGTTTCTCTCTACAGAAAGTACATATGGTTTGTGCAAAAAGTCTGACTTTTCTTTAAAGCAACAGCAAAAAGTGCCGCGGCCGAACGTAGAAACAAATAAACAAGTGCAACACTAACAGCTGTGTTCCAACATCAAGCGAACAATTCGTCTTAAGCTGTAATCCTTCTCACATTTTAAAAGGTTTGCACTTAACTTGGGAAAAAACAGACTCCATGAGCATGCAACCACCAATTCAGGCTTTCTTAGACTTGATCAAAACCTAATAATGATGTGGGAAAATCTGCAAGACCGACAAAAACACACAAACTTCCACACTTGTGCAGCAAAATACCTCAGCAGTGAAAGTGTGGTGAACCCTGCCTGTGTAGCTGTGAGTCACCGAGCAAGCAGCTGTTTCTGAATGAGGCCCCGTTTGTTCATCGTGGCCAAGGTAATCCCCCGTCCGCTGGCTGGCGGGTGACACGCTGGACTATAAATACACTCAGCCTTCATTTGTAGAGAGGGAGAGTGAGGAGTGTGAGAGAGAGCGGGAGAGATAGGCCGCGGTCCCGACTGCAGCGTCATCAACCGCTGTCTGGGCACGAGCAGGAAAAAGGGCTGAGGGTGAGACGGGTGGGGGAACAGAAGGGAGAAGGGAATGGGGGGGGGGGGCTGACTGCAGCTGCTTGTGTCTGCACTTCCCCTTTTTCATACATGCTTGATGAGAAGAACCTAAAAACCCTCCTACTTGAGTAGCATGTGACCACCAACCACCAGAAACCACCGGGCTTTCATCATTTTACGACAACCGTTTAGGCAAATGTGTGTAGCATCACTAATCCTGAGATATGTTTTCCCTCCAAAACACTAGCAGGCCATGGTGATGGGCAGAAACACAGTTGCAAACAGCCACTGTCATTAGTATTGTGTTATTTACGGTCATCTGGATCACACAAGTACAGATTCTCCTGGCTTCAATTACTCTCAGCTGCCTGGCTGCCCAAATGCCCTCAATGTGTCAGTGTGTGGGAGTCGATTGCCCCCTGCTGGACGTGGACGCAGACATGCAAACACACCCACTGCCAATCTCTGGACAGAAATGTTTGCCGGGATTTAATGGAGGCGGCTGTCCAACACAGGCTGAGAGTGGTTTGCTTTGTCAATAATCACAGGAACGTTTATTGATGGCAGAGCCAATTGAGAAAATACTGTAAAAGTTGGATCGTTTACAGCACAGACCATTCACTGTCCGAAAGCAAACCTTAAGTCACTACAGAGCATTAAAAGGGCAACTGAGACGACTGAATTGGCAAACCTCAGTCACAGCAGAAAAACCTCAATTATTTGATTACAATGCTGAGCGCTTGCTGTAATGGCATTCCAGAGACTTCTGCTGATAATGTAATAGCAAAGGGAGAGAGGAAAAAAAAAACATAAAAGAAACCATACTAGTACAATTCAAACCTTTTATGACTGCAAACATCTCTGTTTCAGTTATCTGTCTGTTCAGTCTCAATGGCACAGTAGCTCCGCGGTTGTGAGTATTTCCTGGGTACAATCTAGGCTTTTTACAGTGGAAGAATTTTCACACTGGTGCAAGTTCCCTCCAGAAAACCGCCAACACAGGTGATGCTTGTCGAAGAGCAGTGCTCGTTTTTAGAGACCCAAGCTTTACATCTTTTTGGACGTTAATGGCAAGAAAAGACGCTTTCCTCTGACTACACTGAACTTTTTAAGATTGCTTTCAGTGTGAAGGTACACCGTCTCCTTGGAAATATTCCTGATGACCACTCAAGTACACTCCATTTTGGACTATGCATTTTGTGTTATTGAATTCAGGAAAAAAGCCCTCGGTTATTTCTGGCTGTGAGAGGTGAATTTGCTTCAATTTCACCCAAATATTAATCCTGAACCTCAATGCTCCATTGAAATGACTACTGGTTTGCTTTGTTTCTTCCTCTTTGGTATGAGATGTTGAGCCCATCCACCTGCAGCTGCTATTTATTTTGTGGGTTTCACCATTTCCCTTACTGTCTCATTCATCCTAGGCAGCTGTGAGACTTAATGAACACACTGGGTTAGACCTTGGCGACAGATCTAATTAATCTGATTACTTAGAATTTTTGTTTCTGCATAATCTGTAAAAGGTCTGCATCAATGAAAATTAAGTTATTACAACAAAGTTTATTTTCAGTCAAATATTAAAATGGATGATATCTGGCTAACCGCCCAGTCGCGTAAACTGTCGTGAGTAATTACATCACCCACCGCAGTTTACGGAAATGTTGCCCAACTCCAGGTGGCTAGCAGGCTCTCAGAGTGACTTTAGTAGAAAAAATACTCCACAGTGATCTGTGCTCTACTTCATTCAGTCTGTGTGTGCTATGTATCCAGGTCGCTGTGCCTGTGTGTGATAACATTTTTTTTTAAATATGCACAATGCTGACGGCCTTGCAGGTGGTGCAGGTCTTTTATTCATTATACTCTTAAAAAACATGCTTAAATGTAGTGTTTTCATTTTCCTGCATTTTGCATGAAAAAAATGAATAATTGTCCCCAAGCTTCAAAAAAAAAAAAAAGCACACAGCCCTATACTGGGGTTTTCACAATAATTTTAAACCACTTTAGCAACACTGTGGAGGAAATGACACTTGTGTAGGCTTATAAATGGTGCATCACCAGTAATAGCGTTCACCACTATAAACCTGACTAGTGATTTTCTGCAGAGTATATATATTATACATTAACACATGGGTGTCTTCTTGCACCAAAATGTCAGAGACGTGGGGAACAAGCTCCAGTCATGCATAAAAGCAACTTAGGAAGTAAAGAGATGCTACTTTTACTGTAGAGCTGGAGGCGATGCAGCACCCATAGCAAACATCTGTAACCAGATCATCTATCTAAGAGAGTGGTAAAGCCAGATTCTAGCATCACTATCAAGTACAAGGCAGATCTATCCATCTGCTTGTTAGCGAGGAGACTGACCGAAGGAGATTAGGCTATCAGTGGTGGCCAACGCTGCAGGAGGGCAGGTCAAATTACAGACTGGACAAAAACACAAAGTCTCAAGAGCCTTCAGATGTTATCTATGATAGCAAGTTTGCTCTACTGCTCTTATTTTGTTAAGTCTCTTATCATGCTGAATGAAAAAAACAAAAACAGAAACAGACACTAGTCCACACAGCCTCATCTTTTTCCATAACTGGTTGTCAAGTCTGAGCAGCAGCTAGGATGAGGCGGGGGAATAGAGACACGGCTAATGCAAGCCAGATCAAAGGCCACCCCGTCCAGATGTTTCAGATGAGCAGGAGAATCTATCGGCACACACAGTAAACAGAGCAGGTCCAAAAAGCATGCTGGCTGGAATAATGTCATAACCAGGTGTGAAAATTATCACCCGCCAAGCAGAAAAAAGGTAGTGAAATGTTTCAATGGCACAACGCTGGACAATGATCCACTGTTTTGGGTTTTTTTCCCATGTTTCTTTTTTAGCAGAAACTGTGAAATCACACATTGTCTTTTAATCTAATGACAGAATCTGGTGTGAATTGCCTTGTAGTATGTTATCTGAAAATCAAGAATTTTGACATTATGCTCAACATTAACCACATGATTTGTGCTATTAACTTCAAGTACTACTTTAGCACATGAATCGATGAGTAGATACATCCATGGATACTGCAGCCTCCAAATAATTTTTTGGTCCCTGTAATATATTTTCAGTGCTACAAACTTTGTCTATGCTTCCATGCAGTCTAAACAAGAGAAATGTCTTTGTATCAGACATGCTCTTGGTGGGCTCCCAGTGTGTTCTCCACACAAGCGGTAGCATCTGAACTTCTCTTGCTCTGCAGCCTCAATAGTTAACAGCGGAGTTTCTCAATCTCTGGTTCAGAAACCCACATGGCAACGTTTGATATGCAGAGAGGGTCATGGGACATTTCTAAGACTGAGATAATTGTATTTATATCACTTTTTTTTTCATCATCTTGACAAATATAAAGATCCAGTTTCAGCTCCTTCGGCAAATGTGAACAAAAAAGCCAACATGTCATGCTCAAATTCACATGACACCTAAAACACTGTCTAATTGCTGGGGTCATGAGAATTTTAGCCCTTCACAAGTCAAAAAAACGGTTGAGAAACAAATTTATATATTTAAATATCGACTGAAATGAGTAAACCTGTCTACGTGATTGCACCTGCTTCTCTACAATGAAACGGTTTAGGGAGGCGTAGCTGAAAGTGTGGTATAATCATTTAGCTGTTAAGGAAGCAGCATGTTCAACTCTAAAAAAGCAAGATTTGGCTGTGGTTGATTCAGCAGAAAGAGGTATGGTCCAGAGCTGGGTTTTTTCTTTTTTTGTATAATCACCGTGGACAGTAAAAACTGTCCTTGGCTGCAGAGCTAAAAGCCTAACTTGCTCATAATAGAGCATGAGTTATAAGGTAAAATCTGAAAGACCTTGAAATACTTTCAGCAGATCTCTGCCACGTGCACTCATCAAATCAAGGTTTGAGTTAAACATGCAAAATGTCATCTAAATAATAATATCCCTCACAACAAATGCCAACATGACAGGGTATCTCACGACAATCTCCCTTTTTAAACTGATAAACAAGGTAGAATAACTACTAGGTTCTTCCTTAACACATTTCCAGCCATGTGTAAAAACCTCATCAATAGATGACTTGAACATTTAAGCTAACACAGCTGCTTAAGTGAGCAGTTCCTAGATGCCAGCGCCTCTTGGGCATGATTTCTTCCCAAAGGGGATGCAGCGGAGAGGGCAAACAAAGGTTGAACCAGGGTATCTGTCACCTGACTTGGCTGCTGTGTAAAACACGCTGCAGCTTGGAAAAGAAGTCAAAGACTGTAGCAACACCAGAGGCCTTATTTCAAAACACCTTTCATTCACTCTCAAATTACGATAAGTGCCAGGATGAACTGCATGGTGTTTTTGGTGGGGTTTTTTTACTGAAAAATCAGGACTCTGTTGCCCCACGAGGGTTGAGAGCTTAGCACAAACCACTGCCAAATGATATGAAACTACTAATGGAAGAGGAAAACCGTGGAGATGTAAAATGGTATTGACTGAGAATCATCCAAATCAGTGTTGCCACAGGAAAACTGGAAGCACCCTTTAGTAACTCTAACTCAATCCAGTGAAACAGAGTGCAGAGTGCACAGATGTAGAACATAAATGTATGAAAAATGATGGAAGTGTGTAAAAGGCTCTCTGCAGTCACAGGAATAGATGTGGGGTAAACAGGTCAGCCTCAGACACACATATATACGCATATACCATTATAGAATCTGGTTGCTCTACTGCAAAATAAAGCAGGTCTGTTTGATAACATCTTGCTGTGTCTCTCACTGATTATTAATTCCCACAGTCTCATACCTGAACACGCCTCATTTCGATGTATGTATCTTTAGCTTCAGTCTTGCTAATGAAGCGAACTGAAAACAGAGCTTCATTTCTAGTGTCAGTGTGATTCGATGCCAACGCTTTGATCCAGAGTGTGAATCCTTCCGCCCCTAAGTTGAAATGAAATCAGCGCCATTGGTAGGACTGATGTCAGAGCGGCGCTTCAACAAGTTGAAAACGAGCTTGAAAAATGTTTCTGGCAAGCATCGCTCACTTATTACCAAGTGACATTCAGATATCAAATATACAGCAGCAGGAGTTGGCACCGAACTTCGGCGCTGCTTATTACTCTGCACTGAGTGGGAAGTGCTGACCGGAGAGAGCCGCATCATGATCATACTATTCATTCAGACAGGAAAACTTGGTCAACACTCAGACCATCCTGTAACAGAAATGTTGCAAGTGCGATCCCTGCAACAACGATGTGTCCTTCACTGCTACCTGCCAACTCCCTTTAATAGAGTCAAGGAGGAGAAAAAGCATCAGGAATTGGGATGTAAGTTGACAACTTTAAGTTGGGATTGATACCAAAAAACTGAACCAAATATCAATATCATTAAATATTACTAACTGCCTTCAATATCTTTACCTACAAAATACATCTAGAAATTATTTTAGTTGTCAGTACATTTACAATAAAGTTTTAAAAATGCAAAAATAGCTTAACAATGCCCAAGCAGCCAGTGGTTACAGACAGTCATTCAACTGACTAATCAAGATTAACACCTGATATTAACAAACATCCATCCAGCAAAAGTGTCCTTGACTGAGACACTGAATCTGAACCAGCTCCAGCGAGCACACATCTACTGCATAACAGGCTGTGACCTCTGAACTCTCTGGATGAGGGCAAAATGAAAATCGCTCCCACAGTGATTACACTGCATACTCACTTTTGCATGACAAAACTGGCCAGAAGATTGAGAAAGAACAACAAGAAAAAAAAACAATTAATTTCTCTATCATACTCACTCCTGTCAGCAAAAAAAAAAAAAAAAGCATGAGGGAGGCGAGAACACTCTCTATTATCAGCCTTGTTTGAGGCAAGACCAGTCTAGCTGCCTGCTGCCTCTGCCATCCACTACACCGAGCTGCCTTAGATAAACTTTACAAAGTAGTCCCAAAAGCTGTCGCGATATTCAGCATGTTCGATCGACTCAGCTGCCAGGCCTCCTTTGCTCATCCACCTTCCCAAAATATTTTTAAAAGGGTAATAATTGCAGTGACTTAGCTGTTCTGAGTAACATGCATATTTCAATCAAAATAAAACTGGTGGTGTTAATGGCTCCACATAATTCTCTGCTTTATCTTGTCATCTGCAGAAAAAAGCATCAGCCTACTGGTATTAATAAACCACTTTCTGACATAAGATAATAGAAACATTAGTTGGTCTAATTGTGTCCTAAAAAAATCTTTTGGAAGCTCAACAAATTAGATCATCAGTTGATTTTCTGCAACAAATCTTCAGGCACACTTAAAAAAAAAAACTAAGCCTGTTCAACAACAGAAACACATTTCTGAATGTTGTGCTTCATTGAGCCTATGAGGGTAAGTTCCCTCATAAATCAGATCGCAGAAACCCAACACCTTTACACTAGATACTTCCACTGGATGAACAAACTGCTGTCTTGTCAGCCATCTGAGCTTCCACACAGACCATGACACCAAATTTACAGCTATAGATAAAAAAAATGGTTGAACTTTTGAGGAGCTACAGGTCCCATCAGCTGTGTACTGTTATTTAGCAACCGACTTGACTTGCTACGATTACAACTTGCAACAGCTTCTATTAAAGGCAAACTTGGAATAAATGCACATATAATTAGCGTCTACTTATGATATCAATCAGTGACCCGCAGCTGCCCCTAAAATATCCATGAGAAGCTACAAGCATTTCTCTGCAACAGAGGTGTAATCTCCTGCAGGCAGGTGCTAGTGATGGGAACAATCGTTGCATGAGGTGGAGAGGGAAGAAAGGGAGCACAGAGAAAGCAGCAACACCAAAACCACAAATGCCAGCTGTTGGGGAGAGATGCATTTACACCAGACTCCCATCACGGGCAGCTGACTGCATTAAAGATTTGGAAGCTGCATACTATACACATTACAGCACCCAGATCCACTCAATCATTAGTACTATATCAAAACCAAATGCCCTGTGGCTGCACCGTTTTCAGAGAGGAATAACCATCATTAGATTACAGTTTAGGGCAATTACCAACGAAATACTCCTTCAGTGTGTTCTCCAAAACTATGCTCCAGACTTCACAAAACACAGAGGACGCATCTGACAACATACATGTTTTAGAAAGGACTGATCAGAATGTCTTTTCTTATGTGGAAGAGTTAAGTGAGCATATATCTACTATGCTATGATAAATGTACACAATATAAACCTTGCTTTGCCTGTCCCAATAATGCACCAGTGCAGCTTGCTAGCAGAGGTAAGCGAGAGGCTAGATCCTGCTGACTGCATCTTAACATTTGTAAACATTTCCCACATGCTACCTGAGAGGATGAGAGCTGCATGGTTGTGCTACTTACCGAAGGTAGTACTGTTTTAAAGCAAATGCAGCGTTGGAACAACTCCTGGGAAAGTTAAACTCTTCTCCAAGTTCAAGCCATTGGTTTTTGTCAGAGACCTGAAAGGGGGAAATGAGATGGTTAGAGAGATAAAACACCGGCAACAACAAAAAGAGCGGTTACACTGCAACCATCTGTTCTGCTACAGGTTCCCCCCAATGAGGCAAAATAAGAATCACTAATCAATAACTTTCTCAAACTGCTGAAAACAAATAAAAATACTGAGCAACGTGAATTTATATGACAATGCATTTAGTACAATAGCGTTTAATTAGCCACTAACGTGTTTATTAACCGAACATATTTACATTTGACACATCAGTAACTACAACTGCCTGACTCCCTTTAGGATACTAACGTTACTGTTGAAGCTAGTTAGCACTATAGCTAACAAGCTAACTTGACTTTTCCATTTTGGCGTTAAAACCTAACGAGGCTAAACTCCAACAAACGGTCTCCTGCAAAAAACAAATGCTTTAGCCTGCGGCGACCCGTTTTATTTCGGTAGTAGGTTTTGGTACCGTTTACTGTATTCACTACATGGGCCTGTGAGGCCTACATTTTGAGATCAGCCATGAAGCCGAAGAAAGATGGCTATGGCGAGAAAGAAAAATCAAGCTTCCCCTGGGTGAAAACTACCGGTAAAAGCCCGGGCGAAACGCTATGTCCTAAGCGGTGTTTTCCGAGGCCGGGCTCCGTGCCGATAATCGATGTTAAACGTGCCCGCTAATTTTGAGTCGCTCCAACTGCACTCTGACTCCGAGCGGTTGGACTCTCAATTCAAACCACACAACAACACAAGCCACCACATTGCATAGAGATACATGGCAAACTAGCACAAGGCCAACACCGACCCACTAACGTTTTTCTGGAGGGTTACACTTGTCCCGGGTTACCCACACGGAGTTGTGGAGTGGTCCACCGAGAAGTCCACACACAGCGGAGTGTGGAGAAAATCCACTTTTAGTTCCCACTCACCTTAGCAAATCCACCTAAAGAGACGACTCTGATATAGAGAGCATTCAGATCCAGCTCTTTCCCACCCACGATAGGAATCTTCTTGAACGGCGATCTGAAGGAATAACACAAGAAATAAAAGTGCACATGTTTAAATAACAGTTTAGGTTAACTCCCAGTCACGGGCAATGAAGATTTAAAGTTATATTTCTTGGGAATAAAGACGCCCCAATCTCACCCTCTGCTTTGGTGGAATTGCCGCAGCTCGTCCAGGAAAGCCTGTCCTTTCCTTCGCTGATCTAGTAGATTTTTCCCCGTCGAATTTGCCATTGTTTTTGCATGCAAAAACGATTAAACCCCACTTCAGTCGCTTCTTAAGACACCAAGGATCCCATACTCCGCCGGCGCTCAGTCATTCGCGAAGCTGAGTGTTTAAAAAGTTAAAGAAATAGCTGATAGCAAGAAGAGCGGCAGCTCGCTAATAAAGACTGATGCACACAGAAAGCAAGCCCGATTCAACCCCGGACTAAGTTCCAACGAACAGTCAGAAATACGACCGATTTACCGACAGATTAAAAACGCCATGGCAGAAGGTGTTGAATTAATGCTTTTGGTCGCGGTTGTATTCGTTTGGAGTGGTTTGACAGTGTGGTACGGACGCAGCTCCGAGGCTATCGCACACACTGTAGAGCGGCAGAGGGATCCAGTTCTCAGACAAAAAGATGTGGAGGCCGCGGAGCCCGGCCTGCCATGCGTGCAGCGCCCCCTACGGCCACAGGCGGCACTGCACCGTCCAGAGCAGAGCGGGTGTTGGAACAATAGAGACTGTTTTCTTTTTTAGGGACCGTCTGACAACTCGTCTCTCTGTTTGGAAAACGGGTCAGGAGGTACTTGGAAATGTCCCGTGGGGGGAGGGGATAACACTAATTAACATAGCGCCCTTGTTATCTCAAAAAGGCGTGTAATGGAGGGCAACCCTACACTTTATAGGTAAAATACTGTTTTTCCAGGTTGACAAAATCTCTTAATATATTTGTCACTGACTTAAAAATTAGTTAAATTTCATACCTTTCCATAATGAAACAAAAATTGTAGTCACCCTCTAACAATTTCATAATTATACAAATACCACAGTATATTATATAGTATATAGTATATATTTTAACATATTGTGCAGCCACTTAAAACCAGCACTGCAGGAAATCATATAATCAACTGCCATGGCAAGTTTTTTTTTTTTTTTTTTAATCCACTTTTTTTTTTTTTTTACCAGATCAGTACTTGTGTGAATATGAGTAATTATTGTTTACCGGTGGCCATCAGCTTTTTCATTATTAATGCACCAAAGTATCACTCCATCCAGTATTTTTTGACATTTGTGAACATTTCTGAGAATCATTTACTTGCAGTGGTGGTCATGTGCCTGACTGTCATATTTAGTCAACAAAGATTTTATTGTGACTTAAATTATTTTGGCATCTTTGTGTCTCCTGTCATACTGAACAATATGACATTATACAATATGATATCAGAGTTCCCAATATATTAGAGGATATTTCCAGTTTCCACCCCAGTGTAACTCTATTTAACACAAAGGAATATATATATTTGTATGTTCAGCATACTATGCTGAGGTTGATTTGGCTTAGTTTAACATGTGGTACCACTTATATTGCAATGCTGTTGACTTAGGTGGAATTTTAGACTGTAAATGTGCTATTTAAGATGTCATTTCAAAATGCATGATTTAAAACTCTTATAATCCTCTTTGAAAACATCTGTTTATATTGCTGGTTGTCAGAGTTTTTCGTGGTTCACATGTGGTCACTGCAGTGTTTGGTGATTTTTTTTTTTTTTTTTTTTGCACAGAGCAATTTGTTCCTCCAAACTAGTAAACGCTGTGGTTAGCTGTCCCTATCCCTTGGTGACCACTTCAAAACTCACGGGATGGTTGAAAATTACTCCTGATCCCTTTTCCCTCTAACTGCCAAGCGGATATCTTCTTGATGGGGTTACATTCAACCATTACACGTACCCCTTTGCTCAATGAAAAACCTGTCACAAAATGGCGGAGACGTACGTTAGCAGACCCCATTTTGAGGAATTGACACTAGACAGCGGAAAAGTCCGTGTCCTTGCGTGTGGTTTTCAAAAATAGTGCTCTTTTTGCAAACTGCGGCACACCGGAGTTCACCTCACGCCTGTTTGGACTCCCCACCCGTCAACCGAATTCTGAGCTAACGAGTCGGTGGTGCGCTAGCTAGCTAGCTTACCAGCTTAGCAAACGTTAGCTAACTTAGCGAAATTAACACGAACCTGTTCTGAGCAGTTTGCGTTAATCCAATTACCAGGTGACAACTCACGTTAACGCAGACTTAACCTGCTGTTTTTTGTCGCTATCAAGCAATATCAACCACCCTTTATAGGAGAAGTCATTGTTCTAGGTGCATGGTTTGGACGCTAGCTCAACCGCCGGCTGACATTAGCATGTTAGATTTCAGTCCCTTATTAACACTGCTAATATTGCTAACGAGGTTACCTCTGAATGTCAGCAGCTCACACAAAAGGTTCCAGAGCAAACCATATATTTCAGTTGTCGCCATTCAGTTGTATGTAACACAAGACACTGAGTAGTTGTTACTGCAAAGGGATTAAAGTGGTATATGATGTTGTGTGGATCGTTTAAGGCAAGTTACTTTTGTAGCTAACCGGCTACCTAGCTAGTTAGCGTAGGGCAGAGTTGCATTTTAGCTCTTTGCTAGCTTTTTTTAGTGCCTAATATTACACAGTTATCAAGCAACTCCAAAAAACGAATTGTGTTATGCTTTTGGTTACCATGCTACCCGTATTTGCCGATTTTCTCTAGCTACTACAGTGGTAGTAAACAGAAATATGTTTTCGGACACCCCATGCATTTGTGATATATTGCATTAACAATCACTCTTAAGTTTCCAAGTGCAATTTGTACAGCCACAATACTAAACCAATCCTAAAATCAGCCATTAAAAACTTAAAATTGATTAGCTCCATAAAAATACTTAAGAAATAGTGTGGTACCACAGACCCACTAATGAAGATCATCCTTTTTATTGAAGACAATTTTGTTAGGGTGCTTTGTGTCTATATAAATCCAGCACATTTGAAAGTTCTTCAGATTCAAAATGGCTAAAACTAGGAACTTGTTTGCAGATGCAGTCCTTCAGCAGTTGGATACACACTGCAGAAATATAAACAGCTTGGAAGACAAACCAAGATCTGGGCGTCCAAGAGTGTCTTCAGATCCGCATGTGCAAGGAAAACCACCGAATGACATCACGTGAGCTTCAGCAACAGGTGCGCTATAAATCTGTTATAATATATGTATGTGCAATTGTCTGCTGCTATGTGTGTATGTATGTGTATATAAGACCCCCTCCTGTATATATTGTATTTCTCTTCCGTGTTTATTTTTCCTATATATAGTGTATTTATTGTTCCTTGTGACTGCTGCTACAACCGAATTTCCCCACAGGGATTAATAAAGTAACTTTTAATCTTAATCTTAATCTGGACAGTCAGGAACTGGAAGAAGATTCTGTGGTCAGATGACTTCAGATTCCAGCTTAATGCTCCTTGTGCTAATGTGAGGGTACGCAGAAAGCCAGGTAAGGCATTATCTCCAGCATGTACAGTACCTACTGTCAAACATGGTGGAGGCAGTATCATGGTTTGGGGATGTATGAGTGCTGCTGGCACTCATACATGGTCACCTCACTGTCTGTGATAGCACATTGAGCTCTGCTAAGTATTGTATTAACTTTGATACCGACAATGTTGAGAACTGACATGTTGACACCATCAAGAATTTAGTTTTGCTATTTTTTTTCTTGATAACAATAAACAAAAGAAATTATTTGTTTGTGTTTGTGTTGTTTTGTGTCCGTCTGATGCAGCCACACCTTGTGAAATACAAAAAAGATTTTTTTGCAAATATTTCATGATAATATTTGAGATTGTGTAAAATTTGCATATGATGTGCTAAAGGTGAAACCCATCTGTAATTTGCACAGCGGAGTTTAACATTTAGGTGTTTAAATAAACAAATATCGGAAAAGTGTACTGTCAAACTGAGAAAGCACGAAAGAAACGTTTTATCTTTTATTTTATTTAAATCTCAGTTTTTGTCGCTAAATTACTAATGATCAATTTACTATTCATATTTACTCAAAATGTTTACAAGAAGGACTAAAGTTGCATTTTTGTTTGAATAATACAATAAATTAATGGAATTCAAGTTGAATTCTTGTTGAAGTAGTCAAGTAAAATCATGAATGCTTTGCTAGAACCTGGGACCTAAGTACTAATTTTGTGCCATAACATGTAAATGTACTGGTATGACAGTAAAAGTTCCTAGAAAATGGCCTTCATATTGTGTGCACTCCCTACAGCAGTCATAATGAGCATTTGCACTGCCCTCCAACAAAAAAATAATATTGACTTATTCTAGCCAGTGAATGGATGCTTTTTGAAATATTCTAAGGATTTTCTGCTTTGCCTGACTGTGAAATTTCTTTGTGATAGATGCATGCTGTTGCTTACAGCAAAACATCAGTCCAAAAACATGGGTATAACATACGGAAGATACTGTATGTCAAGCACGATATTTCAGTGAGCAGTAACATTGGGCAAAGATATGTAAAGGCAGATAGCAATAAAGATAAAATAGATAAAAAATCTTCTTTCTGATATGAGATTTAATTTTTTTTTTACTTATGCCTTAATTCCCAGCAGTCTGTCCATTCAGTGAATGTCCATTCATATGGAGCTTAGCTGTGGAAAATGCTTAAATTGATAGAGTGCTCAATTATCAGTAATTATAGTTGAGATCACATATGTAATATCATGAATAAATGCCATAGAGGTACACATGTAAGCTTAAAATCTGAAAAAATCTTTTCTTTTTCTTTGTAACCACCCAGTTAAACTGCATTTAAAAAGTGCTGAATGGGGTGCAGTGAGTGTGGTCAGTTACGCCATCACACAGAGGTCCTCATCTGATGTGACAGCAAGGCCTCTCGTGGCATATGGCGCAAATGGGGCCAGTAGCCCAAGCTGCCTCCAAGCACCCAGACAAAAGATCCCAGTGGGACGCTAACTGCATGCAAGTCCTTACACCTCCCTGCAGCCTACCCGCCTAAGGTTGATGTCACTGAAGAAACGGGGGGGGGGGGGGGGGGGGGAGTTGAGTCATTTGGTGGAAAATGGCTCCATCTTCTGGCAGTTAGGCCTCATGTCCAAATGATGGGATGGATTCACCTCATTTCGTTAGGAACATATTGTACTTGGAGGATCAGTTGAGGGATTTTAAACTGGATTCAGTCACAGTTGGACTAATATGCATGCTAGGAGATTAGGGGAGGGAGCAGTGGGTGGTAATGAGTGATCCTAATACAGCCAAGGTTATGCAGCACAGCTACACTTGGTACTGTAAAAAGGTTTTGTGTATTTAAACTTTTAAAAATATTTTCAGTCAGTGTAGTATTACTTATTCCTGAGATTGTTGTTTATTACATATCAATATATACAAAAAGTCAAATACATTTAACTGAATATTAAATCTGTTTAATATATTTCTTTAATGTTTATGTTGTAAGGACAATACAGACCAGTAACCAGTGGACCAATGCAACAGTATTTATAGACTAAGCTATTTTGCATTTTACACATATGCACAAGCCAAAAACAAAGTATACAAAACAGCATAAACACACACACACAATAGTTCAATAAAGCTTATGCTTATGTAATTTGTTCTTGTTCCCTATAGGTAACATACAAATGTCTTTTGTATAATAACACATTATAGTGCATACATACAACAAATGACAGCACATTTTAGTCCATGTTTTGGTTAGCTGTCTGAAGCTCTAATATGTTGCAGGTCAGACTGACCTAAAGGATAATGTATTAACTCAACAAGGCCAACTCAATGCCATTAATAACTTGTGAGATCTTTACCAGGTCTGTTGTTAGGGTCATTGAGGTGAATCATGACACGATACAGTATGAAATTATTTAAACCTTTGTTGGTCTTCTGGTTTGTTCATTCTATTGTCTGGTATAGTCATGGCCACAGTATCATATCCAGTGTATCAGTTTGATCTTGAGGCTCCTAAAACAGCAGAGAGTCTTTAGGTTTAATCTGAACCTAATTTGCAGCCCCCATCCCACGTTAGGCTTTTAAATGAAATGGCTTCAGGGTAAAAACAACAGAACACATGAAACAGACTGGGTCTATATATATATTCATGTCTGTGTGTGTGTGCTTATTGTGCATAATTGTGTGTGTATTGACATGCAGGTACATATATGAAGGGATGAGTGTGATTATACAGAACTTGTATACAGTATTTGACGAACAGATCCATTCAAATCTCATTCATTGGTCACATCTCTGTTGCAGAGTGTTTGATGTATTCACGTTTCAGGGAAAAGACGACTGAGCAAACGCTGCTCTGTGCCTCAGAGCTCTAAAGTTCCCACTTGTTGCTCCTCTGACAGCTGTTCTTTTGCCATAATATATATATTTTTAATCCGCTAACAGATGGTATCATGGAGCAAGGTCATTTGTGCACCTAAATAGTGTTTTAATAAATGAGCTCTCTATAAATTTATCAAAACATAGCAAACATTATTTTTATATGATTTGAAAACGGGTCCATTTCCTGGGTCTCCTCAGTTGCAATCTTTGCGCATATAATGATATTATAGGCTTGTATGCTGATTTAAAGTCCTGGCTCCAGATAATCACACAGTAGGAAATATATTAAAGGCTGGTTTAATGTCATGAATATGAGCAGCAGCAAATCTTGTAGGCCCTGGAACCAATAAGATTACAGTGGAAGCTGGCAGCCAGTCCTGGCTGTGCTGTGGTGACGGTGACCTTTATCCAGCATCTGCACATTTCCATATCCCCCATGTCTCTGGTGGACAATTTCTGCACTGTCTTTCTATTACATGTAGAGGAGGTTGTGGAACAAATCTTTTCCCTGAGTCCTCTTCAGAGGACAATTCACAATCTGGATCATCATCAGCAGCATTGTCTTCTGGCTCTGGAATACCTTTGGTCTTTAAAGATCTTATCCTGCAGCTCAGTTGCACTGCTGAATAAAAGATAATTATTCTTGCCTGGTGAATTTACTGGAATTTATTGTGTGTGTTCCAGTAAAGTGTGCCTTTGAAAAAGCAGCTTCTCAAGTAGGGACATATAAATTCCAGCTCCTCCCACCCTCCACGGGAAAAAATATATATGTTCAGGCTCAGGTCCTGTGAGAAGCCAAGTCATTGTATTAGTATTCTGGCCCAATACTGTCAAGGTTGCTGTAACAGCACAAGCAGGGAAGACCCACACAGAGACACAAAGACAGACTAATACAGTGAAGTAGCTTTGACGGAAGATAACAGGCTTTCTGGCAGGTAAACAGGACAGCAGGCCACAAATCACAACACGTGGGTTAGAGAGACACGGAGCTGGTGAATAAGGATGTTTTAATTAGTGGTGTGATGCAAAAACTAGTTACAGGTGTGTGAGGAGGCTGGGAAGATCAGGTGATTGCAGATTGCAGTGGGGAGCAAAAAAGTCCAGGGACATCTGGTGGACAGATGGAACAAACCTGGTCAGGGAGAAGTGAGCGGAGGCTGAGGGGGGACTGAGGGGCCAGATCCTGTTGCTGTCTTTAACTCCCAACCAGTCATCAATGCTGTTAAAAAGAGGGGGCAGTGTTTTAAGTTCACCACTCGATCACTAGGTGGCACTTGTGTTTAAAGGATGAGAGCCGGCTGGAGCAGGGCTGTGTGAGCTCCTTGTTCACTCTTTCTAAAGGACTCAGTATCATTTTATGGAGTGATTATACTTGATGATTATACTTGAAGACTTTGATGACATAAGACATGCACCAAAGGATATGTCTGTTAAAGTGCAGCTTTGGTTTGTTATTCTTCAGTGTAAAGCACAGCATCAGTTCACATATGATATGGATGTGGGACAGATTGTGTGTTGCAGATGGGTAAACACAGCTGTAGCTGCTAACATTAATAGCTAACCCATTAATGTTATCAGCTGCTGCTGTGTTTCCATGCCTTGACCCCTGTGTGATAAAGGCTTCATCACTTTGCTTTGTTTAGTCTTTACTTTTCAGGACTTTTCATAATGTATTGATATGAGTGTGCTCTGCCTTGAAATCTTTTTTAGCAGATTTGGATTCAACACTGTGTGCACTGTGTTTGCTGTGTGTCTGCGATCCAGTAGGACTAACAGGTGTTAGGCTATTGATATTAACAGTGGCTCTGTTCCATTCAGCAAGGGCCTGAAACAAGGACACTTATACAGTACAGCCTTCGTTGATGTTATTAATTACACCTGTGTAGCTGCCATGAAAAGCTGACCATAGAGTGGTTCAGTGCTGTCTGAAGAGTGCTTTCTTGCTTTACAGGAAGCAAACAAAATAAGTGTTTATTGAACTTATCACCCCTGAGTCATTCATAAATGACTCAAAGACACAGGATGGGGGACTCAATTTGTTTTCATATGTTGTCCATTTTTGCTTTGCAAGCTGCATCTTTGGTTTGGTTTTTAATAAAGAATCCACCCAAAACCTGTTGTTAATAAAGCACCATTTATCTGACCCACTGTTACTGATTAGCAGGCTATCAGGTCAGTGAGGGCATAGTGGTTGAACATTGTGTTTGTAGAGGAAAACCTGCAGTTCACTGAACTCTAATGTGCACACCAACACAGTAACACTGTAATCCAACACTGTAGTACCAGAACAATTACAAAATAAAACAATAAAATACGCAATAAGTTTGTGTTTAAAGTCTTCACAATAAAAGTTTCTGTCAGTTGTCATCCCCTGTAGTTGTGTGTGTTCTCTAGTCAACAACAGAACGATATCCGGTTTCAGGGAGCTTGAGAGGGTCAGCTGGTAGGGAGGCAGGCCCAGCAGCTGGAAGACTGGCTGCTTCCTGTCGTATTTATGACAAGAAAAGGTTGTAGTAGAGGCTGCCATGGTTTCACTCCACAATGGCAAGGGTGCGGCTGAAACTCAACACAGCCCCCAGGGAGTAAGGGGCTCTGAGGACAGCTAGGGGGATCTTAGTTGAATCTAGAATTTTTTTTTTACACTTCATAATTATACTGAACTGTCGCACTATCTGCCAATAATTACATACCTGAAAAGGAAATCAAATTTCCACAATAAATGATGTGTACATGGCTCAGCCTACATAAAAAAAACTTTTCTGTTGCATTATTTGTCCTGCATCTCTTGTCACCCAGCATGTAATCTACTTTCTCCACAGTTGTTTCATGGTAGGTGTAACCACTGACCCAGAGTTCCTTTCTGACATTTCCAGTAACTCTAATAAAGGATCTGAATACTTCCTCCACCACTGCACAGAAATACATGGGATCATAGATATAATGGATCAAAATTACATCACTATGAGAACACAGGCAAAATGCACACAAGTGCAGATGAGAAAAGTATATAATACTGGTGGTGGAAGGGTTTGAATTCCAAGTAGCATCAAAACAACCTCTGCAGAAAGAAGGCTGCATGAATTCAAAGTGAAAACTAAAAAGAAAACCCTTATATTCTATTTCTGAGCTTATCTCAATCTCCAAATACTACTTTCTAGCTCTATTTAGGCATCTGTATTTTATTTCTGTGAATGGATTTTCATCATTCAGTAAAACGACACTCAGGTGAGCATGTGACTCCGCCCCCAGCGGACGGAGCGCTCTGATTGGCTGGTTCGAACAGCGCAGCCCACAAACACAAGGCAGCGGAGAACATGAGTAACTAAACCAACTGGAGAACCAGTCCAAGATCTGCGCAAGAAAAAAAAAATCTGTAAACCAACACGAACAGTCCAGGTTTTCTGCGTGAAGACTCTGATCCCTTCAGTCTTGCTGGTAAGTCTGAAACTTTTATCACACTTGTCATCGTATTTTATCTTAGAGGCGAATTAACGGGGGGAAAGTTTATCCGAAAGTTTTCGCCTGTACAGAGGTTTCCTCCACTTTCTCCCCCCAAAATCCATGAGGGAGCCGCGTGGAAGCTGTTAACATGGCTCCTCAGAAAACACTCAAAATAATATCGTCAACTTTGACCATAACCCGTGTGTTTTTAATATTAGATCACATCAAATATATTGGATTGTTTAGGCAAAGGAGTTCAAAAACAAGGCTATACTTGAAGTGAATAATTGAAGTTACTTATGATATTTTTTTGATATATTTATATTTTGATATATTTGTTTTCCCCTAATACATCTGCCATAATAGATCTTCACTCTTACCTAAAAGTGGTTCTTTTTCCCTTTCACATGAGCCACAATCAGGTTTCAATGGTGAGGCTGCAATTTAAACCAATTTACATCTCTGCACTTGATAGACTTGACTGTTATATAAGGGCAGGTTAATTGGCTTTGACAGGCCTGTGCGTGTTGGTATTGAGTGTGAAACAGCAGCTGCCAGTTTGGAGCACTGACACCTTTATCCGTGATTGGTCAGTGAGAATAAATAGGTATGAGGATCAGTAGTTTACTGGTGCGTATATGACCCATGAGACGGTTTCTGCTGAGGTGATGCGTGGTGATAATGTGAGGCTGTGGCGTCTGATGGTAGGATTAAGAGAAGGTTGTGTTTGTGATGGCTTCATTAGGAAGAGCAGGGTAGGTTGGGGGGGGGGGTTGCAGTTCTCTCCTAAATGAAAATAACAGGCACTGGTGCTGCTGTTTTTGGATCAAAGCACACACACACTGATCAGCATGTTTACTGCGGCTGCACCTATTGTGCCAGGACAGCCAGGAGGGATCCATTAATGTTAGATCTTGGACGTGGGACATTCCTGGTTTCCTGTTGGAGGAAAAGAGATGAAGTAAAGGCTGAGCAGGTGCTTCCTGCAAACAGGGTTTCACCAGGGAAGGACCATTCACGCAGTGCACTTCAGATGCTGGTGATGAATTTATGCTGGTGTTTGTTTTTGTTCTCTCAACAACAAGATTTCTAGAATCGATCTCGAGATTTTTAGCCTGACAATCAGGGATAATGGCCGTTTTGTTTCACTGCATCGATTCCATGTAAAGAGTGATTCAGAGATCTGGATCCAGACTAATTGTGTTTGTGGCTTGAATGAATTTTTTTTTTCTGTGATTTCTTGTACATGTCATTGGTTGTTACCTTTCCTCCGTTACACAGAACATGACGTAACTACAACTCATGACTTAAGAAGAAGAGAATGAGAGCAGAGCTTGTTTTTATTCATCCTCACATGCTGTTCATGATGAATCATCACTGCTATGCTGCAACTGAACAATCCTAATAATGTATTGTTCCACACTTATATAGCTAATCAACTTCACCCTGTAGGGTGATGGTGTTAGTATTGTGTTTACAGCCTGTGGTGCTGCCCCCAGGTGGCCATTGAAAGTTGGTGTCAAACCCTTTAAATAGTTTCCTCTTGCAGCTGTTTGGAGCTGCACTGTGCAGCATATAAAGTTATGCAGTGCAGCTCGAATGTTTGAATATTAGGAAGGATGACAGTTTACCAAAGGTCTATCCAGTCTGTGTGATTTGTGTCTGCCTCTGAGTCCATGTGACTTTTTGTTTACTAAGTTTTCCTCTATGGTTCGGACCAAAGACAACAAACTGAAGTTGTCACTGCAGTGTCGTTGTGGTTTAGACCATACAACGGTCTGACACCAAATCACTGACAACACAGCACATTGCTTAGTTAGCTGTTTCACACGAAGGCGTCACCGCCCAGCTCTTAATCAATAAGTACACACACGAGTGGCAACCTCAGTTTCAACTATCTTCATAATCGCCATCTGCTTGATCTTTGGCATCAGGCCTCGCGTTTTGGGGTCTGCCAAGGCTCCTGAAAGAAGTTCAGAAGACAGAGGCACACACACTCCAGCGCACACGCACGCACACACACACACAGCAGATGAGACAAAGGAGGCTTAATGAGTTAAAAATGCACATGGGGACATATGGGCTGTGATGCTGCGTGTGTGGACACAATGGAGATGATAATGAAATCTTGGATTACCCCTCATTTATTTAGGGTGCAGCTTACAGGAGGAAAATGGGAGGAAGAGGGTGGGTGGGTGGGGGTCAGGGGTAAATGTGTGTATGGGTGTGTGTAAAGGGAGCTGTTATTCTGTAGCTGGATGAATGTAGATCCTGTAAATCGCGGTCAAGCTGATGTTATTCAAACACAGTGGACATAATTCTGAATATAATATCCCATTCCTGCTGATAGATTCTCCTAAATCCTACACCCTGGTCCTTTAAAGCAGCTCTGGTCATGTTTGCTGGACCCAAGAAACACATAACCCTCGCTGATCCAGTTCCAGCTCAGCCTCTCCCACAACAGTCATGGGGACTATCAATTTCTTCATATTAGTTCATGTCATAGCTTTTTATGAATAAAGGTCAGGTCTCTGCTCACTGAGGATCTAAGGAATCCCACGTTTTGCCCCCCCCCCCAGCACTTCTTAGCACTGATGAGGCTGATTAAGGTGAAAGGTGCCCCACTTTTTAAATCCTACCCCCCCTCCCATCTCACACACACCAGATAACCAGCGTTATCATGTGACAAAGAAACGTGGCTAATTAGGCTGAGCTCAGCGACCCCTCGACCTTTCCTATCTCCTTGACCCCATCCTCTGTGAAGAGTTGGGAAGGGGGCAAAGTGGCTGTTTGGGCTACAGAGGCTTATCTGGACTGACCCTGATAAAGTCTGTTGCATGGCAACACTGGGGCTGCATGTTTGGACGTTACATATTATAATTACATATTATAAAATAAGTATTAAATGTCACATGAAGTCATGTGTTCATCAGAAAAGAGAACAGGATTCAAATGATTAATAAATATGTTGACAGTAAAGAAGAAGCCCCAGCTGTGCTTCACACTGTGTTTACCTCGGTAAGTTTACAGTAGTAGACGTTCGTTATGACGCCCCGGCAGTTTTTTGGCAGCTGGAGACATGTCAGGTTTGAAATCAAAAGGTTTCGGCAACCGTTGGTTTCCTCCCGGTACGCCTCTCTGTTCACAGTTTTCACGACCCAGTTCATTTGTTTAATGGACGCATGATGTGATGCATCTCGGTTACAAATGGTTTTTAAATAACAGCTGAGGAAAAATCAACGGTCAAGTTGATGTAGCAGCGTGCTCCGGTGTTTAAAACCGCCAGCCTGTGCTGCGACCCAAGCAGTGATGTCATTGCAGTTAGCTGGCCCCTGTGTGTGTTAGTGTGTGAGCATATGTGTGTGTATGTGAGGTCAGCAGAAACAGCTCAGACCGGGCATCTTGCCAGGCCTGCTGCAGCTTAAAGGATGCTGTGCCTGTGTGCTGGTCACTCCTGACTGACTCAGCCAACACGGGCTGCTGATGTCACGTAGAGAGGGAATCTTAAAAAAGGAACAAGACTAATGAGAAAATGGAAAATATATGTGTGTAATATTTGTGTTGGATATTCTTTTGCCCATCGTCTTGTTTCTGTGGAGAGGAGTCCCTTCACCCAGTCAGCTCAGATGTTACATTCAGTTCGCCTCATATGACGTAGAGCACTGTGAGAAAAGTTTTAAGTCCTTTTTTTTTTGAGTTTCATCTTAATTTCTATGCAAAGACAATGTGGTGACCAGGTTTGACAAATGTTGTGAGGCTATAAAACAGCAGAGACACAGTTGCACAGAGAAGTCCCTTGAGAAGCAGAGTTTTTAAGCAGGCAGGTCAGTGGACCCGACATGTTTTGTGTAAATACGTGGCTGATTGTATCCTCTGTTTGCGAGAAGGCTCGACTCCAAAGACAATCTCGTCTCACGTCTCACATGGAAGAGGCAGTGTGCTTACACATTGACGGGTCCCTTGTTACCGACCTGGAATCAGCTTGCATCGGTTCCTCTGTTCGTCAAGGTCGTGGAAAGCTGGGGAGGAAGCCTGATCCTGAGTCAGCACCGCGGGGCTTTGAAATCCTGGAGCTGACCTGGTGGCGTGTAGTGAGCTGCGGATTAGCATCAACAAATCAAAATGGGATTGGCAGGTGGCTCCCAGTCATTCAAGCCTTTAAGATGGGCTTTACTCACACTGTCTCACCTCCAAGGAAAGACCACTCCAACAAGGACGAGAGGATGAAGAGGACGGAGGCCAAGAAATGTTTTAATCCTGCTTGAAAGAGGGATAGTCTTTTACCAAGGGGAAAAAAAACCCATGATGAGCAGGCTCGTACAGGCCCACAGGAGACGGCCTTGCTTTAGAAAATAAAGTTTTATTGAAGATGGGGGGCTCACTTTGTCAGCAGACTGTTGAAGTGTATTTACTTTTTTCATTCTCTGCCACTGAATGAATTTCCCTGTCGGCACAGAGCAACCGGGCCCCATCTGTAATGAAAAGGGGGAGGCCGGGCTCTAAATGAAACGCTCCTCCGACAGGGTAATTAAGTCCAGACACAAAGGGCTCAGCAGGAAGAAGTTTAATAGCGGAGGAGTTGGTATTCCCTGGGGCGGATCAGGGGGGGCGGTTGGATCCAGCAGAACCCCTTTGGACTGCAGGGAATGGGAAGGGCTCAGGAGGTTCACTGGCCCGTTGAGCTGGCCCACGGCCACTTCACATCATGGGTACTGGGGACACACACACACACACACACAAAGATATTACTCATCTGTTTCTCTCTGCTCAAGTTATCAAATGAAATGCCTAAAATTAGACCCTCAATCTTTTTCACATCAGAAACTTCTTTATCCAGACTTTGTCCAACAGAATCACAGCTGAGAGGCGTTCACGTGTTAAATGTATGATGGATAAGAAGCAGTGTCTAATGGCTAAAAACATACTTGCTTGTGCCATGGTTCCTCCAGGAAAAGTGATGGAGGAAATCTGGGTCTCCTCACACCTGATCAGAACCTGCTGGATGCTCAGTTTTACATATTTACACAAATTGTTGGATGTAGTTCTCCTTCTTCTGACCTATGAAGGTTTACTGTTTTTATTCCCCCCGACACACATACGATGCCGTGTAGTGGAAAATCAAAACGTCACTGCTCGAACCTTCTACTTTTAACTCATTACGTAATGTGTTCTCATTTCTTTTTTTCTTTTTTTTCTTTTTTGCACTTATGCACGGGTGCTCGCATGCACCGCCGGAGCGCTGCAGGCTGCATGCGTGCACCACGTGCAGTGTGTTGTGATGACGGCGTGTTGTGGAGGTGGATGTGCCTCTGCTGTCTGGAATAGCACTGATCCTCTTATATGATTACCGGCTGCGTCTAGAGAGAGCTAGAGAGAGAGGCGACCTGCATGGGGAACATGCGGACAGATGTCTCACCCCCACACCGTCAACAAAACACACACAAACACACACACACACACACACACACAGTATCTATGTTTAGTCCAGGCTACAGGGAAGTTCCAACTAGATCCTTTTCCTTTAATAGAGCTGAAGTCTATTATACCGCTCATTTGAGCCCGGACAAAGACAGTTCCACTAATTTATTGAGCACCTTTTCCTGGCAGGAAGTGGATTGTGTGTTGAGAAGAGAAAAAAAATGGGCCTCTCTTAATAAGGCAGGTTAGCTAATCGACTCAGTTTAAAGACGTGTTTCACAAAATGTGTCTTTGTGGGTGAACGAAGACAAATCCACAGTCGTCATGTCAGTACTTCTCTGCCTGCACGTGGATGCGTGTCCCTGCAGGTCAAACACCACGCTGGCTTTAAAGTTATTTTGAATTGCGAGTGGAAACAGAGGCACAGTCAGTATAAAATCAAAATATTACCCAGCACTCGAAATCTGCACTGTCTGAAGCTGCACATAACACGTGACGCTGCAGTGCCATCAGATGTTAATACTCAAAAAGTGGTCGAGTCCATTCAGTCTAGAAATAGCAGTTCTCCTGAGGGGATAAAACCCAAAACAAAGCCTGTATCTCACTCATAACAAGAAATACAGGTTAGTCAACCCAAACATGAGCAGGGTCTTTTGTGTACCGGGTTTCTGTGCCTCATTCACTCAGTTAATCCTAACGTGGCTTTAGAAATATAGGCATGGCTCACATGTGCACCTGAACAAAAGCCAATCTGAACCGAGCATTGGGAATCTTGGAAAGCTGTAAATTCCCACACTGCTCTGTGAACTGGCTGTGAGGAGAAATGCCCAAAATAACATTGTTTGTATGAAATATAGCCTGTTCCTGACAATCAGCGAATGCAAGATGATCCACAGAGGCTCAGCTGCAAAGAAATCTAAGAGTATAATCTCAAAAACTGCCAAGTCTTCTGAAAATCTCATTTACTGGAAAAAAAACAAAAAAACAAAACAAAACAGGGAGGTGACGGAGGGAGAAAAGGCGTATTACAGATGTGATGGCAGAAGAGTGCCGGCATTGTCGGACCTTTTTTCTTTTTTCCTCCCGGCGACCGGTTGGGAATTTGCGTGGTAGTGATCAGTGTCGCAGTGTCGAGCCCTGGCCTTTCCAGCCACTCCCAAGTTCACCACCGCTATAAAACATGTTTTGTCTTCGCCTCCCTGGTTTTGGCTCCGTTTCCCTCGCCCTCCTCTGCGCTTGACATTTGACTGTGTGCGGATGCCTTTGGTCCCTGTGGGGAGCCGTATTCTCAGGCTCTGCTGTGGGGCCCCAGATGCACACAACTGGAGTCCAGAGCCAAAGATTTGCCCTTTGTCCTGTGTTGTTGAGCGTGACCCTTCAACATCGCCTGTGTGCTGACAAGAACCAGGGCCATTCTGGAGTGTTCCTCTCTTGTGAAATCCTAAATATCGTGTTTTGTGCTTCTTCAGTTCTGTAGCCTTGAGGACATTTCCAAACAGTGCTTTAAAAGACTTCACTGACTCTTAGGATTCCTCTCAGGCTTGATCTAAACGCCACAAATCAAGCTTTTATGCCCTGGTCTTTGACATTTCTTGATCAGTCAGTGATATTTCCGTCATCTTTCCTCCATAAATCAAGTGTAATTCTCTAGAATTTCTGACTAATTCTAAAATCATTCATTTCTTAATATCAGTGTTTTGATGTACTATTTTTAAAGTAAACCACTGATAAACAGGCTTAGTCACAGGGAGGGTTTCAGACATGATTTCGTTGCCTCAAAACACGTGATATTACAACTTATCTTCTCTTATTTTGGAAACACAGTGGAGGGATAGAGGGGTGGATGTAGGAAAGATGCTGGAGGTCAGCTTATTAGAACAGAGCTGGTTGAAAACAGCTGTGGAGGAGCAACATGGACAGTGTGACGTCATGTGTTGTGTTGTGTGTTACATGGACTTTGCTCTCTGTGTGGTTTTGTTGTTCCACTTCCCACATGGATGCAAGGGTCAAGTCTTTCACGACACGTTCTCCTGTTTCCAGCCCCAAACTTTCTGCTGAGCTTTCGTTTGAGAGCTTCAGGGAGTGTTTCTGGTGGGACTAGCAGGGAGGTGGGGGGATGAAAAGGAAGTGGGGGTGACCCCCCTGCCCCCCAACCCACCTCATCTCCTCTATTCCCTCTCATTCCATTTCATCGCATCCTGATAGGGGAGTTCCTGGTTTGCTCTCTGGTTTGGAGATGAGAAGGAGTGTGTGTGTGGTGTGTGTGTGTGAGTGAGTGTGTGTGTGGTGGGGAGGGTGGCAAGCTAACAAAACAATGGAGGCTTTGTGAGAGGGTCCCGCCGTGACAGAATTGTTGGGGGGAAGCGAGTGGGGGGGGGGGGGGGGGTAGTCAGAGCTTAGCGAAGCGTAGCGACTTCATTAGTCAGGGCTCTCCTTTTGCACCTCCTCCTCCTCCTCCCATCCATCCATCCTCCCTCCCTCCCTCCCTCCCTGTCATTCTCTCGCTGCCTTTCCCTCCCTGCTCACTCGTGAGAGCACAGAGCCAGGAGCCGCTCTGGCTGGACAGCGCTGAGCGTAGCGTGGGGCTTTGGCTTTCCATTGATGAGGATGTGTTTCTGAGGCTGATTGGAGTTGTTTGGTGCAGTTTCCTTGCTCTGTGCCGTTCTGTTTCAGTTCTGAGGTAAGTCGCCTTGTGTTGTCATCCCGTCCCGTCCCATCCTGTCCCCTCCTGTCCTTGGCTGCTGACTTGCATCTTCTCTCCTCCGAGCTGCAGATTTGGTGTCGGATGACTGGACACTCTTTGGCGGGGCCTTTGATGAGCAACCATGGATGTGATTTTTAGTTGTTTGTGGTTATGGAGGCAATTCTAGAAAAGGAAGTGACTTCATGATTGATTTCTGATCAATCTGTGCACGTTGACATCAGTGGAAACCTCCAGAATTAATACTGCAACGTGGAAGTTTCACAAGCCTATTTTGGTGGAGAATTTTAGGTTTCTGTGAGGGGATGTGTGTGTGTCCGGGGAGGATGGGGGGATGGTTGTGGCGGAGGAGTATTGCCTCAGCTGTGTTGACCAAATTATCAGTGTTATTAGGATCTACGTGCTTGTGATTGCTTTCTCCCCCCACCCACTGCCTCTCTTTGTCAAACACACACCCTCAGGGACAGTTGAGCGTTGGAGTAATCCTTCACATCCTGTGTGGGAAAGGGCAGAGAGGAGCACTCAGACTAACTCCATCACTTCCTCATGAGAAAGTCTGATCTACTAAAACTCACTGTGTGTCCAGTTAAAACAACAGCCTTGCTGCTTTTTTTTTTTTTTTTTTTACCCAGAGGGCCGTTCTCAGCATCCTGACTGCCTGCTTACAGCTTATATCCTGGTAAACAATCCTATATAATGTTACTACATTATCACAACCACAGACACGCCGTCTCCAGCACCGTTAAAAATAGGATCTTATGTAGATTTGGTAACATGTTCATTACACAGTGAATTTGAAGTAAATCATAGTGACTGGCTTCTGTGCTGAAATGTAGAGGAATCCGTGTGGACAGCAATGGAGGAGCCACATGTCTGAAGTTAGTTAAAAGCTGAATGGACTTGATGAGATAATCAGGGTACGTCCTGAATGAAGCTTAAAACTCAGTGTGTGTGTGTGTGTGGGGCGATCTGATGGTCAGCATATCGACCATATAGACAAACTGACCGGACTGTTTGCTACATATCATTCCTCTGCTCTCTTTCCTGCATTTCCTGTCTGAAATGCAGGAAAGAAAGGGAGTCATTCAGTTTTTTCTCATGACTTTCTCTTGTCCCAAGAGTCAGAACGCTCCACTGCAGGGCAGAAAATAAACTGGATATGTTATATTTCTGCAACTTACGTTTATTTGAATAATTAAAGAATCATGAAGCTAGTTATTTTATCGATTCAACAGTGAAATGTCAGAAAATGACAGACATTATGAGTCTTTTACTGACTGGAATTCAGTCTCATTGCAACTGAGCTGTCAGTAAATAAATTGTCTGATTTAAACACTGATGATTTCATTTTATTTTTTCTAGCCCAGAGTTAGATGAGAGGATCAATTCCACTCTCATGTCTGTGTGTTAAGTAAAGATCTGGAACGTTAAGCAATCAGCTTAGTTTAGTCTGAGTCTGTCTAGTTTAGGAAATCTGCCCCCCAGCTCCTCTAAAGCTCAACAACTAAAACATAGCTTGTTTGTTTAGGTGTTGACTCTGAGTAGTCACCATCCCAGCTGTTTTTTGCCAAGAAATAATTAAAATCTATAACCTAAAATCCTTAAAATCTATAATCTATATTCCTATTTGCCCCTACTGATTTTCTCATGTAACTCATCCAAAAAGCGAATAGACGTATTTCCCAAAATGTCAGACTGTTCCTTTAAAAACTACCTGAGTAGCCTGTTGCGTAATCAAATGCCTTGTGCATCTTGATAAAGTGGTTTTCAGAAACACGGAGGCGACTGACTCTCTGAACTGCAACATGACAGAAGCACAGCTGACTGATTGTGATATCATCCCTCTTTCACCTATCTCTCTGTCTCATCTTTCCACAGAATGAAGAAGTGAGTCCATCACCGCGGTCATGGCTGTCCAGACTGGCATCCAGGTAATCTCCTCACCACCTGCATGGGATGAGGTGTGCTTTGATTGGTTGGGGGGGGGGGGGCAGTCAGCACCATTCTTAGGGTCCAAACAGTAAGTCATCTAAGACTGTCTGTGAGCCAAACTGAGGAGTTATTCAGATTGAATAAAGAGCTGCAGACATCTGTCTCCCACTCAACAGCTGTGACGGGCCCACCTGTGTTACAGCACGCCGTCTTGTTTTTGTTATGCATGTCTGGCGTTCCTCTGTTGGAACCCTGAGGAGTTTCACCACACATTTTTTTTTAAAATTTAACGGGGAGTGGGTGGAATGCGCAACACTTTTTCCCCGTCCCCTCCCAGCAACGAAGTGTCAGCCGTCCCAAAATCCAAAACAACAGATGTATCGTGTTACAGATTCGTCACATGGCAGCACCTCGGCGAGGAGCGCTTTTCTCTGTCATCTGCTGTGGAAAGTCCTGGCCCGCCTTGGACCGTAGATATGTGAAATATGCATCTCAGTGCTGTGCACATAACATGTGGCAGGAAACCTGTCAGACTAATGGCGATGTGTTGACGAGGCCGTGAAGACTCTCCCCACAGTTGTTGATGGAGTTGTGGTTGGATGCTGCAGCTTCAGACACATCAGACTAACTCAAAAGATTGTGTTAATTAAAGGTTGGTCTGTGCCAGGCCATATTTAGATTAGTTTTTTGTGGTGCAGTATCTCTGTTCTACCAAAGCCACTGTAGCTTTAACCCCGGTCAGAGGAGTTTACTTAGAAATTAATAACGTCAGGGACAAAATCTAGTTAATTTTTTAAACTTTATTTTCATCCTTTTTTAAGTTTAAACATGTTTTTACACAAGTGCAGCTCCCATCCAATATCAGAGGTGTTGATTTCCTAATTATTATTATTTTAAACATGTCTCAGCATAGAGCAAATTAAATTTAATAGTCTCACATTTGGTTATAACAGTGCAGACATATTTCATTCATTCATGTATGTCAGGTATGGGTTTGTTTTTTTGTTTTTTGGTGTTGCGTGTTTATCACAGGCTCCCTGTGAGGATATTGATCCCGGTCAGACTGTAGTGATGCTGCAGAGGCTGTAACACTGCAGCTACTTCACTGCCCATGTAGAGCACAGTCACATTCAATAAGCAGTCACGCTCTGACTGCTGCGTCCACCCGTGGCGAAAATGTACAGACTCATGGAAGTGTAAGTAGCATATGCGCACTTGTTTTAATGCAACAGTGGTACATCCCACACACTGGGGTTTACAAGTGATGTGTTGGAGGAGCAGTGTTCATCAGTACATTCATCATTAACACCATGGATACGCTGTCTGTTTTCTCTAAGATGAAGCTCTTAGTCTCTGAAAAGAGCAGTGTGACCTTGTTAGTTCAGCCTGGCCAAACCACACGGCTCTGTGTTTAGTTATGATCCTGAAAGGCCAAAGGTCAGCAGCCAGACCATGGGAAGTTTAAAAAAAAAAAAAAAAAAAGGATTGGAAAAGCGTTTTGGTATTGTTTGATAAAATGTTAGTTATAGTTTGAGTTGTAGAGTTTTTAGTTTTAGTTTTTATTGCTACAGTCGATTGATGAGATTATTTTGGAATATATTGGCGTGTCCCACTTTGCCCTTTGACCTTCCTGCTATTGAGCATTGTCTCTGGGACTTTAGTCGCCCTCACTATAAGTGGCTCTGGTTAAGAACATGAGATAAACTCCTGGAGTGTAAATGGTAACGTACAGGCTCAGGGTGCTTTAAAATCTCCAGCAGGTTGCATTTCTTTGCTGGATTACCAAACCACATTCCTGCACCCAGTGAGGACAGAGGTGGTGTAAGAAAAAGAAGGTTTTGTTGAGAGCCCCCCCCAGACTCACAACATTAGTCTGCTTTAAAACCTGAATGTGGACCTGTGTGCAGTCAGGTGACGGTGTATGAGGTGGGATTATCCCCGCTGCTCAGTCGTCTTTTCTAATCCGCACACTGTCTTTTACGTAACTTGTAAACGTTACACTACGCCGCCTTATTTTCTTAGTTAGCTGGATGTGGAGAAAAGCACATATGTTGTTGTGACCCAGCACAGCGCTGCAGGCTGCCTGCCCTTCTCAACCATGTTATATAATGTACACACACACACACACACACACACACACATATGTATATGTCCCTGTGTGGTTTGTTCATCTGACAAGGTAACCTTGTCAGTTTAGAACATCAGGTGTTCTCCCACTTCTTTGTGTGTATTTGTGTGTGTGTGTTCGGTCTTGTGTCTAATGGGGTCGAGTGTAGGACTAAAAAAAACAACAACAAAACTTTCTCAAAGCGATGACGTCCATTTTGACGTCAGTTCTAAACTCTTGTCTGCAGGTCCCTAATCCTAACGTTGAACTAACTATAGGCTCTTACAGGGCTGTTGGTTTGACCCAACAATGAATTTGTTCAGTCATGAAAGTGAGTCAAAGGTGCCTGAAGTTGAATGTTAAAGTACATTACTGTATAACGGCCCCTCTGTTTAGGGGCCTGCGGAGGAGGTTTCCAGTTTGTACGCAGGAGCGACGCGATCAGTTGGAGGCCTCGACAAGACTCGGCCTTGTTTTAAGCACAATAACCGCTTCACCCCGGCGGATGCAGTGTCCTATTATTGCTCGATGACATGTGATGGGCACGAAGATTAAGGGCTGTATCTTAAACAGATGTCAACAAACTGGACAGGGGAGGGAAGAGGGTCATCCAGAAGGGAGTTATGTAACGTCTGGACAAGTCGTCTTTGTGCACATCTGCTGCTGGTTTCTAGATCACCCCTCCTGCCGTCTGCGAACAATTAAAAAGTTCAAAATAAAACAACAAAGCCATTTTGTGAATATGAGCTAAATGCATTTTTTGAGGAGCTATAAGCCAACGGCTTCAATTTAGATTAAAACACCTGCCATAAGTAGATTTGTCCATTATTTTGTCCCCGTTTTTTCCTAAAAATACGTTTAACTTTATAGTAATTTCATTAATATGGCTGTGGAACTGAGAACTTTAATCCTACACAGCATTATTTTCCGTCTCTCCTTTGCAGCTCCTCCTTTGCACGGCTGAAGTATGAGAGAGAAGGGAATAGGAAGGAGTGTGTGACAGTAGAGATGGATATGATGGGACATCGGTGTGAAGAGCCAGGATCAGCAGCTCGCTCCAGGCCCCTGAGCCCCGGCCTGTGAACTAGTGTGCCAGACACCCATTTAAGCAGTCAAGTACAACAGTGCTCGACTGACACTGGGTTTTCTTTGGATTTGAAGCAAAAGAAACTGTAACAATGGAAATAAAATTTTAAAAAAAGCCCAGACATTTGTAAATTGAAAGATGAAATTATAATGTTTTAAAACGCAGTAAAAACCACCGTCGGCACGAGGCGGCGTTGCAGTGGCGGTGTGTCGTCGTGGAGCGCTCGGTGCGTGCTGTGAGCTCCAGTAGAGCGTGGAAGTGATGTGTGGTGTGATGGCATCCCTGACGCTTCCTCTCTGCATGGATGGGTCACACAAACTCCTCTCATATTCCCACAGTTCCGGGCTGGATGGTAAATAGAGTATGATAATGCTGCAGCGTTGGCTTGTAGAGAGCAGGCTGTGGAGAAACTAACCTACATTCAGGGTTAAAAGCAGCAGGCACTGTGAACATGCTGTGATAATTAGGACTGGACATTTGGCAGTAAGACAATAAAAACAGGTCTTACATAAGTTTTAAAGGAATAGTTCACGGTCTCATCACAGTGAGACTGAAAGCAGGAGGTAACAGCTTTTCTGTTCAGATGTAACTAAATTCACCTGCTGACACCTGCCGATTCCTTTTTAATGTGGATGGAAGTGTGACGTTTAACCTTCCTTTCTCTTTCCCCTCCTCTCGTGTCCAGGTGTGGTTTGGGGAGAAGTTTGACGCCCCCCTGCTGAGCCCCAGGAGCCCTCGCAGCCCGTTAGCACAGCGGCACGGCCCCGGCCTCGCAGATGTCTTCCAGTACGACCAGTGGCTGGCGGTGCGACATGAGGCCACCCTGGTGCCCATGCAGGAGGATCTGGCCATCTGGCTCACCGGCATGCTGGGTAAGTTCTGCACGCCAGCTGAGATCATTTTGTCTGATTTAGTTTGACAGGTGAGGGACCAGTGCTGTTTGGACATCTTTTGGGGAAAAACCTGGGTCAGGGTGAGGATATAGAAGCCTGTGCATGTGCTCTGTAAAGCAGCAATTTGACAGTTGCATGCTAACAGTGTCCCGCTCGAGGCTAGGAAAATACCAAAGCACAATTGACACGGGTCTCCCATGTAATTGGATTTTGGACGCTGCTATTTCCAACTGGGCCTTAGCGAAACAGGAGTGGAACAAAATCCCTCATTTCATCCGTCTCTGCCATTATACTGACATCTATTGTCCCTCACGGTACAATGGAACAGTGAGGAAATTGAAGCTGACTGGAAACTGATTCCATTGTTGACTTCCTGAAACCGTTTTTATGAAGCAGACATTCAGTTTTCCTCCTGAGGAATGTGGGCAGGTACTGAACGCTCAGCGTGAGTTATTGGTAGCGTGACCGTGATGACCTGCACCCCACATTTTGAGATTTTTTCAAACTGTCTGACCCATCTGATTGTCAGTCCTGAGGATCCGGGTGCTGCAGAAACAGGTGGCGTGCAGGGGGCGTAGAGTTTCAGGCCTCGAGGCTCGGCTGTTGTTACATGGAAAATAAACTTTTGTGGAGCAATCTTAGTCACTTAGTGTTATGGCCATTGTGGAATTTGTTCCCAGTGTGAATTAAGTCGGACTCAGTGGCCTTTGTTGAGTTTTCTAGGGCGGTGATTTACAATAAGAGGTCGTGGGAGCGCCATAGGTCCTTGAGGAGTTTTGCAGGGGAGTGTTCTGTTGAAAAGCAACTGTTTTTTCAACATGGAGTCTTTTTGTCGAGTCCTACAACAAAAGACACCAAAGAACAAAAACAGCTTATAAAAGCTGATGGACTGAAGAGGAATTTAGCTTTAAATCTGCGATTTAACTGTATTTATTTTGTACTGAAGATGTAGTTTGGACCTACAAAAAGTCAGATGAAGTCTTTTCTAAAGGCCCGTTTATATTCTGTGCCTTTTCACTTTCATTTTTCCAGGCGAGGAGGTGAGAGCAGAGTTTTTCATGGAGGAGCTGAATAACGGCGTGAAGCTCTGCCATCTTATCGGTGTGCTGCAGACTAAGATCGCCCAGAGCTGCCCCTCCGCACTCGGCAAGGTGAGTCAGACGGCAGCGATGAAAATAGCTCGACTCACTCTCATCCAAAGGGCAGCTTTCATGCTCACACACAGTTAGGGTGGGGGGGTGAGGAGGGGGTGGCACTGTGCAGGTCACAGTGTGGACAAATCCCTGCCTGAATTAATTTGTTACGTGTTAGAGATTTTCTGCCATATCTGCTGTACTTTGTCACTTTGCATAAGGACATTTATAGTATTTAGAAACAAAAACACTTTGCTGTAACTGAGGTTCATTGTAATAATTGGTTGTTTCTCCGATGCAGCTGTTCCCCACGAGGAAGGTCGCATGTAAGCGCGACGCCTCCCCGGGTTCCTTCTTCGCCCGCGACAACACAGCCAACTTCCTGGCCTGGTGTCGACACATCGGCGTGGAGGAGACCTACCTGTTTGAGTCGGAGGGCCTCGGTAAGCTCTGCGGCAGGTGCATGTGTGTTTACGGGGAAAATCGCCAGTAATGGAAGCAAAGTTCAAGTTCTGTTTATCCGAGGAAGAGGAAATTTTTTTTTTATCCAAGAATGTCTCCTTAACCATCTGGTAAATGTTTTATCCCAGGAAACTGAAGTGCAGTGGAGTTTCTAAAGAAGTTTCTTACACCAAGTCAAGTCATGCTTTTAAACTGGAAAAGTATGGACCTGGTATGATGATGAGTTTTCCTGCGTGTGCTTGGCCACTGTCACACCACTGAATCCCTTAGACGTTCACCTATTGGAGAAAAAAAAAAAAACTCCCTTTTTTCCCCTTAAGCTTTTTTTTTTTTTTTTTTTTTACTTTACAGAGCATCAGTTAAATCCCCCCAAAAATTTACATCAGGGCCAAAACAAGGTTGAGAAATATTAAAAATCACAGCCCTGTGCAAGAAAAGACTAAAACCCAGGGAGCGGATGTGTCTGCACAAAACACCACAACATATTTATTTATTTGGCCGCCGGATCCATAAGCTGCAGCTCTACAGCGCTGGGCTTCATATTGAGGATGATAACGGGGTGAAACAGACGAGACCTCGGCTGCAATCTTCTAATAACTTTTGCGGAGTTAAGGGCTGAATCTGTAGTTTAAGCCTTCCATCTTAATGGTTTAATAGGATCTGTGTGTGGAGAGTAATCACCCTGAGTACTCTGTGTGGGGGGATCACTTCATTACAGCTAATGGCTCTCCAAAAAAAAAAGTGCTGTTTTATTAAAGTAGCCACAAACTTCTGCTCTGTTCCACATGAATCACCTGACATCTCCTCAGGGGATAATTAACTTTAACTTATGTGCTCATAATGTCACGTTTTCAGATTGGACACGTGAATTTTGTTGCCCTTCAGCCCTCTGGTTCTGCCCACCGTAAACACACGTTGTTTTATCTAACGGTTGGTCTGTTTTCTGCCCCCAGTGCTGCACAAGGAGCCTCGGCAGGTCTGTCTCTGCCTGCTGGAGATCGGCCGCATCGTCTCCAAGTAAGTCTCTGAACACGCAGCAACACGCTTCAGTGGGTTTTGAATAATTAGGTTTAAATATTGGTCGAAACGTCGTCGTCGCTGAAGGTGCTCACGTGAACTCTGTTGTGTGTCTCAGGTACGGCGTGGAGCCTCCCGTGCTCGTGAAGCTGGAGAAGGAGATCGAGCTGGAGGAGACCCTGCTGATGACGGAGGAGCCCCCTGCGGCCGTCAAAACCTTCAGCGTCTGCTGCCAGCACGGCGGCCTGTACCAGCCTGGAGTGAGTTCTGACTGACGACTCGAGCGTAGGAAACAGGAAATGAGCTCCCCTCCATTTGAACAGACAGAATCTGACGCCTTCCACCTGGAGGCAGGAAGTGTGGCAGGCGAATAGTCGAACTAGCTGCCGAGCTGCTGTGAGCTCAAACCATAAATTCGTGTGCAGTCTCGTGTGCGTCACCTTGGAGACTCAGAGGCACGGGGTGATCACGTTTGCGGCACGCAGGCAGTATATACATGCGACCCAGTTGAGGCCGAGCCAAGATGGCGCCAGGCAGCAGCTCTTGCCGCTTCGTTGGCGCTCCCACAGGGTACATGACACATCACAGCTGACCACGTGACTCTCTGCCTGCGCCCTGTGACTCGCTGTCACACGTGGCCTCCAGGCTACAGGATATGTGCGGTCACGCAGCCATAAGAACACAGTGCGGTGAACTTTGTGTTCATACATCAGTGTAAACACACCATCTCCTCCACTGACTGTGGGTTTAATACTTTTAAACCATCACTGATGGACAGTGTGATTCATGTCGGCGGGGGGGCGGGGTTTATTCTCTTGTCCAGTTCAGTGGGTAAAGCGGGGCTCGTACACTTGTCAGTGTTGGGGGTTTTATTCCCAGAGGAGTCAACTGATCTAAATATAACCACACTCCCTGAAGTGGAAGACAGTTTGGATTCAAGCGTCCACCAACCAGTTTATTTATTCACAGATATATTTGCCCTCATACACTGAAGCAGCAACACATAACTAACTTACAGCAAACGGCGTCAGCATCACGAGTCGCTGCTGAATTATTCTCTAACTGCAAAGCGTTGCCGTCTGTTTACGTTTGCGTGCAGAGACAGTGTCTTCCCGAGGACAGACATGAAGGCTATGAAATGATCACATGTCATAAGCACAAGCAGTATGACCTCTAATCCGGTGGCCTTCTGGTTTTCTGTTGTTCTTTGTAGGAGCACGGCATAGACGACCCGCCCTGCAACTGCTCCAACAGAGTTTCCATTGAGTACCTGTCTGAGGGACGCTACAGGCTGGGAGACAAGACCATCTTTATTCGGGTGAGAGCTGTGAACACACACACACACAAGCACACACACTCTTCTTCTTGTAATCCAAAGTCGTCCCAGTCAGATGCAGCAGCTCAGTCACTTGCGGTGGTTGGATTTAATGAATGAGTGAATGGATGGAACAGCCTAAAAGGAGCAGGGAGGTAAAAACTGAATGAGACCGTGCTGGAACAAAGACTGCTATTCTGTGGTTTACCCTGACCTTTGACCTCACTGGAGACAGCGCCGAACAGAAAAGGAATTTCCCTGTGGGTGCCAGCGAAGAAACACAAATCTGAGTATCTGACACGATAATCGCAAGATAAACTATACCAAACCCATGTTTTCCTTAATGGACAATATCTGTAACACAAACAGCAGCCGCAGACGTCACATTGTTTTTTTTACGTCTATTGAATTTGGAACTGGCGCCTGTTCTAGTATTGATGCAGCACAGTAGATACTGCTATAAATACTCTGTTTATATCCTATTAAAAGTAGGATACACACTGACAACACGGGCTGCTGCCAGCTTGTGTGTGTGTGTGTGTGTGTGTGTGAGCTGGCAGAGATGTCTGTGATTGGACACATGTAAGCTTGTTACTCAATAGCGGCGGATTGCATCATAATTACGCGGCCATTGAGACTCAGGCTCATTTATAGCTGTGCAGAGGAAACTCTGGGACTTTCAAGGAATATGTCACTGTTTATTTTTACAAACGTCTGTAAAGACTTGACTCCAAACTTCAGTGTCTTCGCTCAGCAGCATGATTTGTTTACCCTCCTCAGATGCTTCATGGTAAACACGTGATGGTGCGTGTGGGCGGCGGCTGGGACACGCTGCGTGGCTTCCTGATGAAATACGACCCTCTGCGGGTGCTGCAGTTCACCACTCTGGAGCAGAAGATCCTGGCCTTTCAGAAAGGCCCCCCTGGCCTGGGAGGTCACCACGGCAACGCGGCTCCACCGCCTCCTCCTGACATGGACCCCCTCGCCGCCGTCAACAACCTCATCTCCTCCTCCTCCTCCTCTTCCTCCTCCGCCTCATCGTCTTCGTCCCTCTCTGGCTCAGCCTGTAAGCAGACGCCTGTGACCGCAGCAGGTCAGATGGTTCGGTCCTACACCGCCTCTCCGGCCTGCACGCCCACCCTGTCCAGGAAGGGTGTTGCAGCAGCACCCAAGAAGAACCTCCAGATGACACCTTCCTGCCCCAGGAAACCCACCCAGCTGCCCCTGCCCATCACCACCAAAGGTTCCTCCTCTTTGCCCTCCACGCCTGTGGGGAGCTCCTCCAAACTGTCTCCCAGCTCAGGGTGTCAGGGTCCGCAGGTCCATCGCAAAGCTCTGACTCCATCAGCATCCCCATCACCTGTCACCGCAGATCCAAGCCCCGCCTCCAAACCGAAGCTCAGACCGTCACCACGCTGTGCCACCTCTCAGCCCAGGAGCCCCGTCTGCCCCGAGCCGTCCTCCAAATGCCCCAAACCCTCCAGCCCCTGCACATCTCCCACCGCTACTGTGCCTTGCCCCGTCACTGCACCAGTGCAGGCCCCCACCCCAAAGGATGCCCGGCCCCCATCGGGCGCCAGCCAGCGCTCTCGCCTCGCACAACGCCGCCCCGGCTCCCCAGCCTCACGCCTCCGTCTAGAGGCAGCCAGGCGAGCTCGGACAGCCACACGAGCCGCGGTGACACCAGCTCCGAGGGCAGCGACTCCACAGTCCCGAACCCCGACTCCCAGCTCACGGACAGCGTCCCCGGCGCTGCCGAAACCTGCCTGCTCTCTGCCAAAGGGCAAAGAGACCACAGCCAAAGCCAAGGGGCTGGCCACGACCAAGGCTGCCCTTCCTACCCCTCCACGAGGTACCACTGTTGTCCCTGGGCGGGTCCCAGGGTGCAACATGGGTCCCTCTCCCTCCAGCAAAGCCAATCAGAAACCACCAGGTGCAGTTCAGATGACGGGTCGAAAACAAGCAGCTGCGGCTAACCCCGCCAACACAAAGTCAGCTCTAAAGCCTGAAACGTCTCCAGGACAAACCCTGGCCCCTCAGAAGTCCAGCCCCAACGTCAGGGCAGTTAAAGCCGAGTCCAGCATCGGCAAGAAGACCCCACAGTGCAAGGGCAGAAGTGAGGACCCTTATTTTGAAATGAACAGTAGGAGGAAGCAGAAGACGTAACCGGGCAGTCTTCTGGAAGACAGGCTGGTGACGCAGCTTCTCTCCACCAACCAGCACTTGTTAAACTCAGACTCTTCAAATAAATCACTGTCGTCACTAATCGTCATGAAAAAGCTTCTCACTTTAGACCATTTTCTTGGTCTGCAAATTTATTTTTGTTCTTATTTTTGTTTTTTCTTTTTTTTTTGGGGTGTTATTTAATAGTCTTTTATTTTTTAATTTTTAATCCAAAAGGGTCAAAGATGTCATGCTCTGTTTTGTCTTTGTGATGAATTGATGGTCTTTTTTTCTGAGAGTTCAGCTCCATGAACCCGATGAACATGAAAACTTGCACAGTGTTTACATGTCCACGTTCGTTACCTGTACAGACGTTACAAGCTATTTGTCTGAACGGACTTTTAAAGAACAAACATTGTAGGAAAATCAGTTTGAATCAGATGTTGAACTCAAAGCTTTTACTTAGCTCAGAGTGAGGTCACAGGACAGAGCCATGACTTTTCTTCGCGGCGAAGCAGCTTGTGTGTCTCATTTTCTCTGACGTGCTTCCAAAGTTGTGCATTTTTGGAAGTTCAGAGATACAACTGGAACACAAATCACGGTTTCGGATTCTTTTTTTTTTTTTCTCCCCAGTGAGAAAACACTTTCCACTGATGGATAGTCAGGTCTAATGCTTTGGACTGATTTTTGTATAAATGATATCTTGGTGGGACATTGATCTCGATGGCGCCGTGTGAAGCGTCATCAGGAAACGATCCTTCCTGTCGCGTGCCTTCGTCAGAAATCTCATGTTTCTGAATGGCATTAGAATGTATTAGATGATCGGGGGGTGTTGGTGGGGGTGAGGGTTGGGGGGGTGGGAGGGGTTGATGGTTTTTAACTGATGAAAATTGCACAGTGTGTACGAGCACTCGTTACTTTGGTTTCTCAGAGAAAAGCCAGAGTCTCCGATGAACTACTGATCAAACAAACCGCCTCTTTTCTAACAGGAAACACTCACCAGGTCCTTCAGCGGCCAAAATCCTTTTAGAGCAGAATCTACTTGGTGTAGACTGGTTTTTATATGGTTTCTAATTTTGTCGGTGTGTGTTAACAATCTAGTTTTCTATGTGGTGTTTGTGTAAATGTGTGTGTGTGTATATATACAGAATATTATCAGTGAGGCTCTTTTCTTGTTTGGCACTTTACAGAAACCTCTGTGTTTGTCACAATTTGAATGTTGATTCTGTTTGACTGTGTCTCTTCTTCCAGCTACCGTTTTGTCTTTTTGATTAATAAACGGACAAGTGTGTTTAAAAAAAACCACCCTGGCCTCACTGCCTGCGTCTCATTACCCACGTTTCTCTGCTGCACATTGCGCAAGGCTCCAAATGTTTTCGAGGATTTGTTTTCTCCTCTAAAGCTTTAAAACTCTTACCCTGGATACCAAAACTAAGTCCTCAAAGTATTCTGACTGTAAGAAAAACACAAAAAACGGTCTGGTGGAGGAAAATATCTAGAAATGTAGAAGAATTAATCATGAATGCACAACATTATCAGTTCTGTTTGTTGAGTGATTGTTTAAATGTGTGCACAGACTCCTGCAGGAGAGGGAAACCAGCATCTACAGGCCTCGCACCTCCCACGGTGAACCCACACACACAGGTGATTGTGTTTAATTTGGCTGATTAGTCCTCGTGTGTCAGGACTGGGTAAACATGTGCAGGCTGATCATGACTGACACCTCCCTCACTCATGTTGGGTTTTACTGCACCTGGGGCAGGAACAAAAAAAAAAAAAAAATCACAGAAGTGCACTGACAAACAGTGAGAGCAGAAATGTGCTGGAGATGAAGCTTACAAAAAAATAAAAGAAGATAAATGAACAAAACAGAGGTTCAGTGGTTTAGATAGTTATACAAGTCATATGTATGGGGCCAGTAGAGTGCTGTTAGTTTGCATTTAATTTATTTAAAAAAAAAAAGTAAAGGATTTCTATTGCAAAATTTACTTTAATGAATATAAAACATTACAAATTTGATGGGCAGAAGACATTTTTAATTTCTTTTAAATCCTGTGTCTTAGTCCTTAATTTCCAGCCTTTTTTCTGAAGTTCTCTACAAGTCTCCTCCTGTACTGTGCTGCCCTCTAGTGGTCCCAATGAAACACTGCAGGGCTGAGTTGGTTTCTGTGGATGCTGTGATTCACTTTAAAGTTTATAAATGACTCTAAACACAGACTGAAGAAAAAACATGTTAGTATTTCAAACTCAGAAATCTAACTCCACCACACAGATGGTCTTTACATCTTCAAATGGATAAAACCAAACTACTTTACGCTTTAAACTCTACCTCTCTAATTATGATTTAGAGTATAAAACTTTTCCTGATTTTTTTCCCCATATGTTTATGCCATGAATGTATTTGATTACATTGCCTTTGAATCATTGAAGATACACTTTTCCCTGCTTTATATTTGAGTCAGGGTCATTCAGCACAGTAGAGCAGGAGGCTCTTTAGTTTAACTGGATGCAGCTGTGATTAGTTTCCTGAGGCCCAGAGTCTATTTAATCAGTCACACAGGAGAAGCTGGGTTAAAGCCTCCACAGCAAAAAGCAGCGAGTTCAATATCTTTAAAACCAAAGAGGATTTTTCAGGGGAAACGAATAAAAATCCTTATAAAGCTGCTGCAGTCAAGAGGACTCACTTGCAGTGATAAATCCACAGAGAATTATCACTCATACCTTTCAGTTCCTGTCAGTTATGGAACATTTCAGTATCTTTAAGCATCGCTCGCTAACTGTTCACAGTCACAACAAAGCAAAACCAGAGCAATGAAGCGAAGATATGCTTTTACCTGGAGGCATTTATTAAATATCAAAACACATTAAATTACAAATTCCAGTTGACCTCACTTTCCAGAACATGTCTGCAAATTGTCGTGGGTTTTTTTTTTGTTTTTTTGTTTTTTTAAAAGTCCTGAGACCAGAAAGTTCATCTCAGCAGCTAAATAAAATATTGACAGACATTCACGGGCTGAAAGGTCGAAGGTTTCAGAAGTCCACTCAGTGCATCGTGGTCTAAAAGTAGTAGAGAGTGAAACCCTGAGAAAAGTCACGGCACACATGTGAGACATTCAGATTAACAGATAAAGAATCAATCAGTCCAAGAAGACACGCGTGAGCAGGAGTTAAAACATCTGATGTGATTACAGAGGAGGAAAAACACCGCTGTTCTTCTTCTTTTGTGCAAAGACTGAAACATATAAACTGTGCATTGCTCTGTCAGTTTTTTGTTTGTGACCTGCGTGAGCTCATCGTGCTCGTCGCTGTGGACAGAACCTGGTGTGGTTTTGTTTGGACAGCGCCTCGCTGTGTGAATCATTAGCAGTTCGTGACTTCAGTGCAAACAGTGAAATGAGGAGAAGCGACGGACAACACGAAGGAGCAACACCCATGTTTTAGTTATTAAAAAAAAACAACATTCGTGTTAGTTGTCAGGAAAAAAAACTGACTAAAGTTTTGTTTTCAGATTTAAAAATGTCAGTGATATGATCCCTCTCTGTGTCCTTCAGTCAGCTGATCTGGGGTCAGATCCCTGCACCAGTCATGAGGAACAACCTTGATCAACCATCGTCTCTGGCTTCTTTCTAACTCCGCAGAGTTTGAGCCTGTGTGTGTGTGAAAAATGCCTCTCAGCTCAGACCCCGACTGAACGAGTAAATCTGCCTTTAGACAGAGACAACGAGGGGCGTTGGAGGTTCACAGGAGCAGAGGCGTGTGCTCTCCCGCCGGCTCCGCGCGCTTGGTGAGCTGCCGCACTCGGGCCAGGAGGCGGTTGGGCAGCGAGGGGAAGTGGTGGCTCGGGTCCAGGACGTTGGTCTTGCGGCGCTCGCGTTCCTGCAGCCACATGAGGTACGGGCTGGGTGGGAAGAACGGCCGAGAGCGCTCGCGGTAGAGCTGCAGGACGATGCCGCAGACGCCGAGCACCACCCACACTGTGATCATGATGTAGTCTGGTTGAAGGGAGAGACAGAGAGAGTGAGAGAGACAAAAGCATGAGATCGTGCTGAGATGGGAACAAATCATTGGAGGATTTCAGGCGTGAACTCACCGACGGTTTGGAACGGCACGTCCGTGAACATGGAGCTGAAGTTGTTGTTGAGGAAGCGTTTGAGGATGTTCAGCGTGATGTAGGAGAGGCTGGTGTAAATGTAGGCGTTGACGGCCAGAACCACGGCGTAAGCACCGACAACGCCACATGTGACGATGTTACCCTGAAACACAGGAAACACTCTGAATTTAACATCAGGTGTTTAGTCGAGTGTAAAGCGCCACAGCTGAAACACCACAATGGACAAGTTAAAGGAAAATACTGCAAAATAAAACAATAAATAGATTTTTTTTAAGCAAATTTAAATGTATAAACAACAATTTGTTCTTTTATGGGGAGTTACCTGCTTTGACCATCTTTCAAACTATTTAGTTTGCCTCTTTTCACAGTGTCATTCTTCATACTGCCACTAGATGGCACCGAATTGAAGAAAATAAGTCCTGCACGTACTGTGGTGAGTGGGTGAGTGGGGAATGTTGAATCGGTTACCTCTCTGGGCCAACGCACGAAGAAGAGTGGAACCATGATCATGATGCAGCAGAACGTCACCCAGAAAACCACATCTGAGCGCCTGAACACATCAAGGTCACCTGGAGAAACACCACAGCAATGTTCCTGAACATCACGTAAACATTCTGACTGGTTTCCTATTTGGGGGAACCACACAGCTGTTTGTTTTTTTGTTTTTTTCATACCGAGAGGAGTGAAGAGGACAGTGGAGGAGATGAGGAAGCCGAGCATCAGGCCAACCACGACGATGCAGGCCATGACCGACCCGAAACGCCACCAGCTCATCACCAGGAGGACTCCGCCCACCACGCCGATCACTGCCGACAGGGTCAGACGAACTGCGCAGGAAACAGACAACAGTCGAGAGGGACTTTTATTTGGGAGAAAGGAAGCAGTTTATCGCTGCAACTGTGGGGGAATCAAAGTCAGACACATTGTGGCTTTAATCATGTGAACAGGCAGAAAGGCTGTTGATCAAAGGGGGAGGGAAAAAAAACTCACTGTCATAGTTCAGCTCTGTCGTCCTCGTGATCAGGACAAAGAAGAAAAACGCTGCGAAGCTGAATCCCATGCAGAACAGCTCTGTGCGATGAAGAGAGGCAGGAGAAAGAAAATACAGGAACTTTAGATATTACAGTGATCCATGGATGAAACCAACACGCTCCAGAATAAAGACAACGACTGTAGGACGTCCTCCTCCGACTCTGGCATTTTCACATTTCTCACAACTACTGGCAGCAGTGGCACATCACACGTCATGGGCTAAGTTTGGAACAAATACATTTCTGTGTCACATGCATCGTCGCATGAGAGGCGAGGCGAGCCTCCGCTGGAGCCTGATGAGATGAGTTTCTGATGCGAATCTGAATTTTTCAAACCCTATTAGTTGTACCGTGTCAGCACCAGACCAGAGCTGTGCTTCAGTCAGTCATTTCTACGTTTCCATCAGGAAGTTAAGGCTTATAAATCACAGCTGCCAAAGCATGTTCTGTATACACAGGACTAAACTCACGCAAACATCCCCTGGAATATACGTCAATGATATTAAAATATATAACGCAAGAATAAAAATCACATGACGAGAGGTCAAACGACTCACCGCATTTGAAGAATCGATGCCCGAAGAAGCAGACAAACAGGCCGGCCAAGCCAGTGATGGTGAAAAAAACCTTTGTAGATATCTTTCCTGAAAATGAAAAAAAAAAACAAAAACATAACTCATTCCAGGGTTTTCATACAAAAGGTGACAGCACACAGTGCAGGTCCAGAGAGAAACACATTGTGTTACTGTGTGAATGGCACAGGAGCTCACCCAGTGTTCTGCAGCCGTCCAGAGTGGAAGCAAAGCTGCAGGCGTAGGTGTGGATGGGGACGTAGGAGGCCGAGGTGTTCAGCAGAGGGTCTCTGACGATGACCGAGTAGATGACGCCCTGGCCGGGGATGGAGTTGAACACCGCCGTGCTCATATCCGATGATAACAACGTCATGACCTGCGGGGAGACAGGGTGGTGGAAAGTTAGCAGGCTGCGTGTCAGAAGCACTTCAGAAATCATGAAGTTCGTGGTGCCTACACGTCTGCCGTTCTCCACCATGCCCTGGATGTCAGCCACGGCCTGGATGCCACTGAACAGGCTGCGCTCGGACAGGTCATTCTCAGGCAGGAAGTACTGGTAGACGTCGTACTGCAGCCGCCAGCGGGTGTTGGTTTCCGTGGATTCGTCGCAGACCGGTGGAGCTTCACCTCTGACAGGGAGCAGGGACAGACAGAACAAGAGTCTCACTCATGGGAACTTAACAAAATGTTCTTAAACTCAGTGAGACGACAGTGACTCTTCCCCCTGAGCTGAGCGGACCCCAGGCTTTGATAAACACGGGCCTCTTATGTGCATGGAAACTTAATATGATGTATATGTTTGTTTATGAGAGGCAGAGAGAGGCATGAGAACAAGGGGGCGAGAGAAACTGTGAGAGAGTGGGTGAGGACACTAAAACTGAAACTCCATCACTACACACTGTGTGAGCTGCAGTCCTGCACTGGAGTGTGTGAAAGCTCACACCCACAGACTCGAACTATGGCACAGGTCTTACATAAATGAGGTGTATCAGTATAGCTCACAGGCAGGGGTAGAAGGTAAACCTGCTCTGTGAGACAGGACGCTGGTTGCATTGTGGGTCAAAAGCTGTGTCATAGTTCCAAGAAACTGAATAAGATGAAAAAGGCATTTGAAAAAAAAAAAAAAAAAAGAAAACAAACTGGGGATCTGGATGGAAAATGTGTTACGTTGATGTGCGTATAATTTTTGAAAACATGAAAATGAAACAGGCGCACAGAGTCTCTATTCATGATCCTGTGTGGCTAATCAGCACTCACTGACACGGTTCGTCACGAGTGAAGCTCTGCCTGTTTACTCCGCCTTCATGCCACTTCATTAGGTACATCCAAGCTAATACAGCAGCCCTGCAATAAATCCTACCTGTTGTGTTAAGCTGCATTAGGTTTAGCTAGGTGTATCTAATAAACTAGCAACCGAGCGTATGTCCAGCACTAATGAGCATGTGCAGTGGTTCAGTGGTGCAGTTCTACAGCTGATAACTCACCCAGAGCAAAGTAAGAGATATTCATGGGCTAAAAGGGCTCAAAGTCCACCTGACCACAAAGAAACAATCTCTCCAGATACGAGTGATCTCAGCTGGGACGAAGAACTGAAAGCTACGAGCTGACGGGCTGAAACTTTCTGTTCCTCAAGAGCAAATTCAAATAAAGAAAACATCAGTGGAGTCTGTGCAGCTTCAGACGGGCAGGTAATGACACCGCACAAAATGATCTGACGCATGATTATCTGGCACAGGAGAGCTCTGACACAGGCATTCTTGAGAAATTGAAGCGAGTACAATCAGCCACAGTAGAGGAGGAGGAGGAGGAGGAGGCTGTGTGTGTGTGTCGTGTGTGTGTGTGTGTGTGTGTGTGTGAGGTAGAGAGAGAGAGAGAGAGAGCTCGAGATCATTTCAAAGAGTTTGTTGCTGCCTACAGCTGAACAGGAAACTGAGCAGACTGTGCCAGTCACACCGGTGCATTACCTCGAGTATCCTAAGTTTGCCGGTGCAAATCGAACCGTGGTCTCATAGAGGTTGTAGTGAATGTAGATATTCGGGTCGACGTCAAGGTTGGACTCCATGTTACAAGCACCGGGGACTGGGTCTAAACCAGGGAAAACAGATGTAGGTATCGTTAGAAACCTCAGTAGGCATGTTAGGCTGAGAGGAGACTAAACAGCCTCGAGGTTTAGTAGCACCCTGCCATGTCAGGATGACTCGGGTGTTTCAACATGCGAGGAAGATATGTGAGCAACCACACACAATCAGTGCTTGCGCTCACTCACTGTCTGCACGAGTTTCTTACAATCGACTGAGAGTTACATCAGTGTTCGGTTTCAAAAATACTAGGGTTTGCAGAAACTGCTTGCAACTTCCTCATTTCAGACTTCTCACACAAGTTTGAGACAAAAGTTGAGAACAAATCAGAAGGGAAGCACACTGATGTTTTCCAATGACCAGCTACAAGAATCCAGGGGAGCGTTTTAAATCTTACCAGTGCTGGAGAAGGCGAGGATGACCCCGGTGCCTGACACAGTGTCACTATCAGGTGAAGACAGGAACAGTGAGAGGGACGTCTGGCCCGGCTGGAGAGCTGACAGGAGGCCAGAGTCCACTGCTGTCAGAGAGAGACCTGGACCTGGCTTCTGAAACCACACGGACACATCAGTTTGTCAGCAGATGCACAAATAATCCGAAAAAGCACATATAAAGTATGATTAGTTGAGCGTGTTGGCATGCTAACATTTGCTAGTATAGGAATGTCAAGACTTTATGTTCTCTGAAAACTTCACAACACACTTGGTTCTTTGTTCAGTGGATTACAGTGCAGCTGACGTTCAGTACGAGGCACTTGCTGAGGATTATGATCCGCTGCAGTCTGCCCCGCACAGAGAGGGAAGTTTCTCAACAGCTTAAGTTAAGAAAAGGTCAATGAGACTGTGGAGACTAAAATGTTAAGAAAAAAAAAACTTGTGTTTGTGTTTGGAAAGTGGGCAAAGTCCTTCACAAGAAACTGAGTCCCTAAAATACCTGGAATCTGCTGTTCCAGTAACATTTGAGAAAAACTAGTGTCCATCTGTTTTAGGGAATTACTGAGCTTTTTTTAAAAAATGTAACTGTATATTGGGACTTGTTTTTTTTAAGACTAACATCTCCAGAAGGAAACAGTGGACCTGGAGCTAAGAGCCACAGACAAGGTGGGGGAGGTTGTAAATGATTGACTATAATAACACCAGCTGTTTCCTTTAAAGGCAAGCTGTTACGTGGTATTAAACTGACAGTGGAAAAATTCCAGAATAAATGTTTATTTGGATGAAAAAGATTCAAACATTGCATTAAATTGAAAGTCAAACTTGATTAACGGTTAGTGTTTGAGTCAAAGTCTGAAGTGTGTCACACAGTCCGCCACATCCTGAACTGGCAAACCTCCAGTCCACATGAACTACCAGAGAAAAAAGAAGACGAGGAAGGCGCTCTGGGTGACACATGACAACCACCAAATCTGATGCATTAAAACCTGCCTGCAACTGTTGCACTTACACACTCCACTTTTTATTACTCTGCATGAGAGCATGGCGTGAGGCCTTTTTTTCCATAATCACATCTCACACCCACACACACACACACACACACACACACACACACTACAGATTTGAAATACAGAGGAGTATTTCCTGGCTAAGATCTCACACCCAAGAGAGAGACACTGCTAAAACATGTGCACCATGGAACAACTGTTAAAGCACACTACACTTAGATTTGGTGTCAAAGTCAGAACATTGATGGTGTGACAGACAACAGAGGGTGAGACGTCGTTCTCAGGGTACATTTCCACATGCTGCATATTTTCAGTCAGCAAAATGCTGACTTGGTGTTGTGCGACGAGCCCGGCATCGTCGAAGCACAGTGCCCACACAGTACCACTCTCAGTCCGACTGCTCATACAATAACTCCGTTGTATAACACGGGCCTTGCTCAGAGAGTGCTGCAGTGGTTGGTGACTCTCCATTCGATGTGGTTTCCTCTGAGTTTATCCAACACGCCGCAGACGAGCAACTTCAAACCATCCGAATCACAAATGCGTAAAGGGGCTGACAACTTAATGCGACTGCTCATCGGTCACCAACAGGAAACAGGTACCACAGTGATTCAACGCATGAGCCAAAGCTTTCCAGTCAAAGTGCTTTCTAAAAAAAATCCTCTGGTGCACAGAAACGGAGGAGTTTTTATGGTTTGTTGAAAATAACCAGAGAAGAAGAAGAAGAAAAAAAAAAGGACAGTCCACATGGGCAGCAATAAAAACGAAGGCTGAGAAAATAAAGAACAACACGCATAAAAAAGGATCCTGTGGTTTACTACTTTGAGTGAGAGTGATAAGAAAAAGGAAAAATTTGGAAATTAGTTAAAGAAAGATAACAATATAAATGAAACTGAAGCATGTAGTGTGCAGTGCTCACTCTTTATTAACTTGTCTGTTTCAATTCAACAAAAAAAAAAACACTTCCTCTTTTTCACTGTGAATTTCCTTTTTAGATTTGGGTGTTTTGGGGCTACTGATCTGCTCCATGTCAGAGTCTGGAGTCCGTTTGCGTCAACAGGCTCTTCTTTATCGGGGTGGGAGGGGATTTTCTCCCACAGAGGAAGCATTCAATCACATGGATTTTGTTTTCTTTCCTCCTGTTTTCTGCTGTTTCCATCACAAGGAAAAATAGGGATAAACTAAATTAGGCTGCATGCCCGCCTGTGCTGCTTGGACCCAAACGGAGCCGTCCCCTGAGACTAGTGGGACAGAGGCCAGAAGGCTTTCCCTCAGGGCCGCCCTGTCTGCTGCTTATGACCACTGGACTGTACATCAGCTGACTGCCACATCTCTCAGTGGGTCAGACGACCTCACTCACAAAGCCTCATTCACTTCATTCTCAGAGGTAAAGGTCACTGTTCATAAACTATGAGGCATACTTTCGATTTCACAGTTTAGATTGTGTTTTTATTGTTTCCCGTGACCACGCCATAAACACATGTGCCTCTCTACCTTACACACGTTCAGAAACCGCTTACAGTTTAACGTCACGCTCTCAGTGCGGTTACTAAAGCATGAAGATAAACATGGAGAAAAGCACTTACCTCATCTACTGATATCATCAGTCTCATCACAGTTTTATCTGTAAACCTTAAGGTAAACCGTGGCGACGCATCAGACCCCCACACAAACAAATATTTACCTACAGCCGCACACAGAAATCTGGGGAGAAACACTCAGGCCTTCATCTTAAATAAAGGAATTAGTTAATCTAACCAGCAGCTGGTTAGTTTAACTTTAACCAACGTTTTCATTTATATCATTTAGTAACCTACAGACTCTCCAGGTAATTCCAGCTGTGTGTCACAAGTGTTACTGCATCAGGCTATAACCACATCCATCCAGTTAGCGGCCATTACTGCAGGTTTAACGCTGTGAAACCAGTGAGGCTGGTCGACTCTTTCTCACCCTGGTGTAGGAGAGAGTGGCGTTGCGGTGAAGCGTGTGAAACTGCAGAGTGACGAAAGCCACGTCCGAGGGGATCCTGGACACCACGGCCTGCACCGTCTCATTCTGGGAGACGCTCACGTTCTGGAAAGTTCCCGGCAGGAAAATCACCCGGTCTGTGACAGAGAGGGAAGAGTCTGATTTATTTCAATACAATCTTTAAACCACCATAAACCACTCACTACACACCACACACCGTGGGCTGCATGATGTTTTTTTATTTAATCAAAATTATATGTTTAATATTTTTTCGCACCAAGATGGAATAATTTAAATTACTTTATTGCTGCTACGCTCACATTCCTGTTGCCCTTCTTCATTTACACATGATAGCACACTAAAGCCCTGCAACAAACTAAGATGAAGTTACAACTACTCTGTGCTTGTCAATAGTTTACTGACTTTAATAAAACTATACAAACATAAAATAACTTAAGATGACTCTGAAAGTTGCGACCTTAACTGCAGGGTGGAGCCAAATTCATTTATTTCCTGCAGATATCTCTCTCTCTCTCTCTCTCTCACGTGGTCTTGTCCGACCATTACTCAGCTTGCGGTTGCACAATATATTAAGTTAAAAAGATTAAGTTTGTTTTCATGTTTCTGCGAGTTATCCCCGGACAAGGACAATGAACGTGAAAGACACAGGGCTACATGCAGAGTAAATTCCATTAACATCAGAAACAGCAGCTTTGATAGTTGATGCAAAGCCAAGTCGGCAACGTAAAACCAGGTCAGCTGTACTCTGTGTTTTGAAATAGTGAAGCACGCCATCACCAGTTCTGTGTAGATAACCAGATTTTATCAGTGATGGCTGCTTACGCTGTAATATAATAACAGTTCTCTGGCCTGTAAAGCAACAGGTCAGCTGTTTATTTCAAATATTTCTTCTTAGTTAAAAAATCCAAACCAAACTTTAAAACCTGTATATAATATTGCAGTTTATTAATAAAAATCATTTGTTGGTCGGTCATGCTTTCAAACCCCGTCTTCAGCTTTTATCTGAGGACCTATGGACTGACCAGCAATGGTAAAACGTATCTCCCTCTTATCAATAGCTTACGTCAATGGAGATATATTTTCTCATGCTCTCATCTATTTTAAGAAAGACAGAAATGATGAATTAACTCTTAAATAACCTTTAACCGAATGTGGAATGTGCAGAGAAGCTCTGACACTTGATGTGCTGCGTAATGACTCCCCTCCAACGATTACGCTGCAACAGCAAAGATCCAGCAGTTAGATGTGACAAGAATGTGCAGCTTGACCAATAGTGTCCTTCTGTTTGCCAGTGCTATACCTTTGATTTCACGGAGGCAAGTGTTTCACAATGACTGCAACTTTAACATCAAACGGGGAGATGAACTGTGAGACTGAACTTTACGCTGTTTATCTCTCATTGATCATGCTGATTTGCTGTGTTTCTTGATTAGCAACGTGTGCAGCACACAACCTGTACAACATGACCTACAAAGGAACCCGTTTTTCTGCCACACGTCTGCCACAGCCTCTAACCAACTGACTCTCAGAGGATTCACACGATTGTATTTTAGTTCTTTTCCAAAAACTAGCAAACACACCTACGTATTACTCAGTAATGTTATAAAGAATGCTATACTGCTTGGATCACATGGATGGTCTTGTTATATTTGAGACATATGAAAAACAGAGCACAGGCATGGTAATTCAGAACACATATACCTGAGTCAAATTTATGATAAACACAAACAAACAGTGTCCTGTGATGTTCTCTATACTATTTCATAGGCTTTTCCACTCTGACAAGAAGGACATTAGGAGCAGAAAGACTGAATACTTATGATCAAATTCTAAATAATTTAATACTGACACAGACTGTTGGTTACCTGTGCCTTGAAGCTGCAATCTGAGACTTTCCACATGGTTACAAACTACAGCATCAAGCCTGATCGTTTTCATCTCACCTGGCTGTTGCTGGCATTCAGCTATCTGGTCATTATCAGAGTCAACTCTAATTTCTTTCACTATCACACTCTCTGACAACACCCACCATTTCTTTCCCTCACAAGACTCAAAATTTGCACTGTGTTAAATGAACTTTGGTTTTTCCGTCTGACTTTCACCAGATAAATCACAGTGTTTATGTAATGATACTCTTATAATACTGTAACATACATTAGGACACTGACTAAACATGAACTCAAAACTATGATTTCCTGTTAATATCCCTTTATGAAGATGACATGGGTAAATATTAATAGATAGACATTGTAATGACCCCCCCCCCCACACACACACACACACACACACACACACAATCTCCTTATATTAATATATAGTCTGTTAAAACGTGTAAATGATAACCAAATTTCTTAATTCACATCACTATAGCTGAGGTACAGAGTATATCAAGTTATATAAACATTAAGCGCAGTGAGAAATTAAAATATTTAGCTAGCTACAGCTACACAACAAGAAGGCGAGAGACAGTTCAGTGATTTACATACAGTGTACAGTAGCTTCATCTCCTACACAGTTGCCTAATACAAACCCCCACTGTTAAGTGTTTTAAAGACTGAAAAGGACAAATAAAATCAGACATCGGAAAGGTGAAAGCACATTAAATTGCTAGCTCCAGTAACTCACTTTCCACTTGAGCCTGAACTTCGCGCATCGAGGGAAGAAGCGGCAGCAGCGGCAGCAGCAGACAACAAATCCAACGAGACATTTTCCTCTGCTTCGTTTATTTGATCACAAAACGCTTCAATGTGCCGCTCAGTAAATTCATTGGTAACCTCTCAGTCTCCTCTGTTTGGGCAGAAGTCCTTGCGATCGCAAGAGCGACATGCTTGACTGAGGTGAGAGGTCTTCCAGTCAGTGTCTCTGGCAGGACGGACTCGATGCAGCTCGCACTGGAGAACGATGTTTCCGCGAGAATCGCGCCCTTAGTCCCGCGATAGCTCCTCCTGCTCTCTCTAAACAGTTTATAAGATCACTACTCTGATTGGAGAGGACTCACTGGCCAGCAACAAGTAAATATGACTGAACAAATTAGACATTTTCTAGCAGCATCTTGCTTTGTTTAGATCTTTGTTTTTCATAGCTGGTTGGTTGGCTTTCGTAATGATATGCCACTTATAACAGAATCCACTGTAAAGTCAACGCTGGCTCTTCACTAACATTTACTCACAGATGAGCATCAAACTCACTAACACCATGAAGAATTATTTTACAAACACACAAAGCTGTAAAAAGCTGCTGGATTTGATTTGTTATATTTATTAAAATGTTCTTCAGGTGTTAAGCACCACAATGTGGGAGGAATGCTTCTGGACTGCTGCAGCTCTGCAGCAGAAAGGGTAGTTGGATGTTACAGCATATCCTGTGTGTTGGATACTGTTTCTATTCCTGCTTTTAAGCCACTGTGGACAATATGTAACAACAACATGTAGTGAAAGTGAGAAGTTGTGCACTTGCACAGGCCACACAGTGATCTGGGAACCTGTGCCATATCAGACATATTAACTCAGAGACAATTTTATGTTCACTGATTTATTTTAACTCAAGCCCTTCTTTTACTCATTCACACTTAAAATCCTTGCAGGCACCACAGGTTCATGCATGCTGGCAAAATTAGCAAACATAAGTACCAACAGAAAAAAAAAGAAATAAATGAAAAAAATGTGTGCACACTGCTTGTGTCTGAATCACCAGACATGGATGGAACTCATGTAGCATCATGCTGTAAATACACCTGGAGAACGGGGAGGATCATTGGAAGAGTCTTTAGGGCGAAAGGTGAAGTGGTTTGTGGCAACAGACTGTACAGACTGTACACAATAGTGGCAGCAGTTGGGGGGGAAGGGGCCAGACAGTGACCTTGGCTCTAACTTTTTCGTAAGCTGACGTCAGCACTGGTCAGCAATGGCGACAGCGACGTGCTCTCTGATGCATCTTCTCTCTTTAGGACCAGGAAAGCCTCGCGACTGATTCCCAGCAGCTCTCGAAGCCCACTGTTCTCCAGCTAAAACACACACATACACAATCATAGGTTCAGATGAAACAATGCTGCAAAATCTATTACCACCAATGCTGCACACTGGTGGAACCAAATAAGTCGCATGACAAAATACACCACGGACAAGATTAGATCACTTCTCAGTGTGAGAAAATGTTTGCCAACGTCTGCAATCATTACTGGCTTTTCAAGCTTGGATTTATGTGGACTTGTGTGTTGTCTCTCCAATCACACTGGGTCCTTTAGTTTCTCTAACTATTTTCAAGTTGAAGCAGTGTCATCTACTCGCAGCAGTTGATAGGTGTATTGGCTATGCATTCAGATCTCCTCATTGTATATTAATTTGTCACTTTTGTGCACAAAGGTCTGTATCCCCATCAGAGTTTTATTTCGATGACAGGGGGTTTTGTGTATTTGGAATCCTTGGGAGCAACTGTGCAACAGGGTAGAATATTTGCTTTTACCTCTAGCTGTTTAATCCTCTCCTCATCCTCACATATCCGCCCCTCATCCACCTCTATCGCCTTCCTCATCACAGTGGCCATCTCATTGATCTTGTCTATATGCGCCTGCATTTCCTACAAAAGAACAAAGGTAAAACAAAACATCAATAAAAGGCCAGGAGTGCTTCTGTATTGAATGTCCATGCAGCTCAAAAGATTTTGTTCAGTTCACAATCACCTGTGAAAGTTGAGAAAACATGTTCTATTGGAATAACTGAGACTTCCAAAATTACCAGTTGCTAACAGCAACAGCTGGTCTTTACTAACCGTGGTGTGCTGCTCTTTCAGCTGGGTCACAATGGCAGGATCATCCCTCTTGCTGGCCATGAGGAGCCTGAACACCTGCTCCCTGTACTTGGTCATGATGAGCTCTAATGCAGACTGGTGTTCCTCCAACGATGTCCTTAGCTCTGCAGGAAGAGTAAACAGAGGTTTGGTTTGTGTTGGAGACAACACTGCAAAAAACTCCTACAACAAAATAAGTCAGCTTCTAGTCCTCTTGCTGTGATTAGCAACCACATCTCTCTTATTTAACAAAAAAACAGTTTTGCAAATGGTAATGACCAATGTGACTTGGCTCCAAAAACTGCTTGATGATTAAACAAATATGCTTGATGGATTAAACAAATATGCAAGTTTCCTGGAACACAAAACAGCCTAATCAATCAAATAAAACATTATAAATTAAATGCACTGTTTAAGCGAAGAACATGCGATTTTATGTCAAACCAAAATTTTCTGGCATCAACATCAAAGCTTACCCTTGGATCTCCATGGAAGATATTCAGCCACATGAACACAAAAATGTCATATACCAACCTTTGTTTTCCTGCTGGAGTTCTCTGATCTGACGGTTTTCCTGCTGGATTCCAAGGACCAGACTGGAACGAGGCCGATGTCGTGCAACCTGGTTCAGTGAATCAATCTCCTCCTGGTACTGCCAACAAGAAATAACCAAAACAGCTCCCAATGAGCAACTGAAAGGTTTCAGTCTAAAATTTTAGACAGATCATAATTGGTAAACAGTGCTGAACTAGATTTACTGTCAAATCATTTTTTCAGTTTCAGCTGGCTTTTCAAATTAAAAACATTTTTTTTTTAATTACACACAATAAAATGAACATTCCTATCCAGTCAACACCAAGCATCATGTGACACCCTACCTGCTTCATGGCCTCCACTCGCTTGTTGAGGGATGTTGTCTGTTCAATTAACATCTCAGCAGCGTTGTCATGGTTACGAAGCCTTTCCACTAATGATCTGGCATCTGCCAAGACCTTCTGTAAGGTACAGTTCATGCCTGAGAAGATAGGAGTAATCAGTACAAGGTATTATGAAAGTTTAATGACCACAGCATTCTAGTTTGGATAGAGAAGAGTGAACCCCTCACTTTATAACTGGATAATATTGCCATCTAGAGTTGGGAGATGTGTCAGTCAGACCAATCAATTTAACGCATTATAAATGATCAGTAAAAGCTGAGGTAGTGTGTTCACTTTTCATCTGTTTCACTAAATGCCTCTGATGATTGGTTCAAAGTTCTTCTTCTCAAGTAAAGACTGAAACTAACAAAAACTTAAACTCCCCATGTGTAGATCTCTAGATTGCATCCAGTTCATCCGCAAAATAAAGGAAATTAACATCGACTGGTTACATCAATAACCGAAATGAAGTAAAAAAAAAAAAAAGACACGACTTAAAAGAATATTAACCAAAAACACAACCTGTGTTACTTTGCTCGTTGCCAACTTCGTCACACCTTGGTTGACAGCTGCTGTGTCAGCTAATTCGCTCTAGCTAACATTAGCGTGTTGGCGATATATTTAGTTACTGGTGCGCCATGTTTATCCTAACTGTAACAAACATTTATATACTCAGTGTGTCTGATTCTGTTAACCGACTAGGAATAACGCACATAAGTCGAGCACAAACAGAAGTCTTTGCTAACTTATGAGCTGACTTACTAACCACAATAAAGCGGTTATGCAAATCCACTTAAAGCTCATATTACAAACATGTTGGTATGACTGATCAATCAAATGCCATTCAGAATAGTTCTAATTAACATTAGACAATTAATTACAGAATAAACTGCTGTACCTGGAGAACTCAAACTGCAAGACATTGGAATATAGCTAGCCCGTTGCTTCCTGTTGATGTTTGGTAGCTAACATTAGCTACAGGCTAACATTAGTCCCCATCAAGAAACAACAAGTAAAACCTCAGATGCGGCTCTATTCTCTTTTAAAACACAACGAGATATCAGCAGATATGGACTCGCTGAGTTGAACACTCCCCTTGTTGGCAGTAAAGACTGTCTTGAGCTGACATTACCAGCTACAGCTCATCTAAGCGATAGTATGTCAACCTAAGCCTCCAAATACCGTCAAAATCTGCGAGATTTTATCAGGACTTTCTCGCGACAACGTTAATGTTTCGGGATTTTGCTAAAACAGAAAACATGGCGGACAGGCTAACGCAACTTCAAGACGCTGTCAATTCGGTAAGGTAAAATTTGAAGTTTTTGACAAGTAGCGTACCTGAATAGCCAGCGACTTAAATAACAAATATGCCTGGTAGTGTCATTTGATGGTATTAGCTACTGGGAAACAGTATCCCCAATATTCCAGTAACCTGTTAAGATTGCTACATCCACGGCTAGCTAACGACCAGAGGCCTGTTTCTCGAAACAAGCACAGCTTCAGGTTATGTTACAAACTCAAAACACTTGCTGCAGTGTTGCGGTGTTAAAACATTGGAACCTCAAAATTACGCAGAACTACGAAATAGTTAACGGGTAGCTAACTGTCAGTGTCAACAGCTAGCTTCCTTGAATGAAGGCGTAATTCACCAATGGTAGTATTTTGTGTGTCCAGCTTGCAGATCAGTTTTGTAATGCCATCGGCGTCCTGCAACAATGTGCTCCTCCTGCTTCCTTCAGTAACATCCAGACGGCTATTAACAAGGATCAGCCTGCAAATCCAACCGAAGGTGGTATATTTGTCCTGCTTTCCCATTTCTTTGTTTGCTTTTTTATCTTATCATTTAGTGTATCTTGTCTCTCCATCTTATTAAATTGGTGGGGTGTTGTCAGAAATAACTGGTCTATAATGACACATAATAAACTGTTTCTTTTCCAGTAGCATCATGTATATGCAAGAACCCACAGCAATTGTATGAACCATTTTCTGAGTTTGGTGTTTCAATTAGTATAGGGAGAGAAAAAAGTGTTATTCTTGGCTCCCTTTTATTTCATTATATCTGAACATTTTTTTGTCATCCTCCTACATACATGTATCTGTATTGTTTCTCTGTATTTCTCAGCATTTTCCCTGAAATTTTCCCTTGTTGCATTTTATATTTCTTAATCCACATCTTTAATCTACCCCATTTTACCAGTGTCACTAATGCTTCTCTGTCTTCCCACACTTATCTGCCCTGCCAGTAAATATTTCTCCAACTCACCTTGCTTTCAGCTTAGAATTTTCTGAATGTTACTGTAAATATTTCTATAATTCACGCCTTAGTATTAGCACTTCTATTTAAGGAAAATATTTGTTCATTATGACATGCATGTTGTTTGTAACCTTGTACCATGTCTTTGGGTTTCAACTTTTTTTTTTTAATCTTTGTTCAGAATATGCCCAGCTGTTTGCAGCCCTGATAGCCAGAACAGCTAAAGATGTGGATGTGCTAATCGACTCTCTGCCCAGTGAAGAGTCCACGGCAGCTCTGCAGGTCAGCACACACACACACTAGCATCTTTCTGACAGTCATTTTTATACTCAGTTTTTCCTTAAAACTCACAACTTCAGTGTAACTCAATAGGACCTATTAACAATTTCTACAGCACTCAAGCTTGTCCTGTCATTTGAATTAAGTCATTATGAAATGTTGCTGTTAGCGAGACAGAGGTTTAAACAGCCAAAAGTTTTATTGGATGAACACACTAAAGCCCAGTTTGTGTATGTATAGCTTTCAGCCTGTAGAGGGAGCCAGGTGAACGCCTGGACAGCTGCTTTGGCTATTGACAGCTCCCGACTCTGAACAGCAGACTGATGTCTACTCATGGGTATAAAACAAGCAACCAAGTGTTTGTAGTCTGTTTATGGACTTAGGGAGGGGAATTAAGAGTTTATTGATACCACTGCCATTATGAATTCTGCCTATTGGTCCAATTCTTCATAGGTTCCCATAACTATTTATGCCCAGTAATGGACATGCTGCTTGGCTGGGAAGGAGCGGCCATCCTGCAGAGTGTTACATACATGGCATTCCTGGATAAGCCTATGTTGTGTACAAAGATGTTTCAGTGTATTGCCCGTGTTTCCACCTTTACTTGAACTTACCATTTTACAGGCATTACACTGTTTCCCACAAGTTGTGGGAAACAGTGTAATGCCTGTTGTGTTGGTGGATGGTGCGGCATGTGACACACAGTGCATGAGACCTTTTTATTCTAAATGAATCCGACCTGCTGCGACCTCTCGTCAGGCGGCCAGTCTGCGGCAGCTGGAAGAGGAGAACCATGAGGCAGCAGCTCGTCTGGAGGAAGTGGTTAACCGTGGCGATATGCTCCTTGAGAAGATCCAGAGCGCTCTGGCTGACATAGCTCAGTCTCAGCTTCGCACCCGCAATGGAGCACCAAGCCAGCCCTCGCCCGCCGAATCCTGACCAACAGCATACGTAATACAATTTTGGACAATTTCACTCATGTTTTGACTCATAGTTTTTGCCCTCAGACACCAGCTGTAAGCCTCAAAACACTCACAGACAGGCTGAACGTCCTCAAGTGTGTCTGAGTGGAGAGCACTAGATGCTGACCAGATTTGTGTGGATGAGTTTCTTTCACTGGTTTGGAGACCAGTAATTTGACTTAGAAAAAGTTACAAAGATGTCTTGGCCTGAACCTCACTTGGAGTAAAAGAAGACATCTTCACATACACATTGGTTTGTTTGCAGACTTTTTTTTTGGATACAAAAAATTTGGAAAAATACTTCATCATGCTAAAACAGTTTGTCAGATTTTGTATGTTTTATGTACAGTATGTGTTGTATATTGAGGGTTTTTTTGGTAGATATTTATGAATTAAATGATCATAATTCTCATTTTGGCTGCTTTAAAAAGTTAAATCACTCACTTTTCTGTATGTGTGTGATTTTGTTCTTCCTTTTTTTTAAAAATAAAACTTCAACAAACGTTTTGGGGATTTCATTTGTTGAAATCTTACAAGACCACCAATGTGATATCTTTATGTCAGCTGATTATTAGTTTGATTCATTCTTCTAATCGTTTTTCAATATAAGGACTTTTCTCTGTGTAATATGGAGAATTTGTGGTCACAAGCGATGCATTCCTGTCATTGGACACATGACTAGATTTATGATAAAAATCCATGAGAACAGCATCAGTTTATTATATTGTCAGTCTTTAATCCTAAACAGCTGTGTTGGCTTATTGTACAGTATCAGTCCTAAGCAGCAACTACAGATATTTTATCAAAGAATTACACAAAAGATAATAGATCTTCACTTATTAGAAAAATGGCCTCTTCTAAATGAGCTGATGTGCTTTTGTTGAATTGTGTTGAAATGACCTCGCTTCCTGAGTGTAACCACACTTCTGTGTTGAAATGACCTCACTTCCTGAGTATGACCACACTTCTGCTTTTTAGGGAAGGACAGCTCATGTGCCTTAGACCTGATGTTTCATTCTCATTCAGTGTTGGTAATTCAAGGAATGAAAGTTTATTCTGTTGTTTTCTGTCATTGTTGACGCCAGCACCTGTTAAACAACTGAAATATGCATATATGTGTGACAGCTTAACTCACATAAGTAATATTTGAACAGCAGGACATTCCTGGTAGAAACTTGTCTTTAAAAATCTCAACTCTCTAAGGATCAAGGTTCTGGTTTTAGAATACATCAGAACACTGGAGAGGATTTCAGAAGCAGGATAAAAATAGTGTGGGGAAAAAAATGATAAGTTACTGAGGTGGTGAAATATGGAGGAGAACTGCTGAGGACTTGAAGATGTACTTAACAGGAACCTTAGACGATTTTAGTGTCAGCATGAGAAATCAGAAAATGCCAAAAGACATGAGCGGGTATTTTATGCTGTTTAATTTTAGACACTGGCCCTTAAATGGCCTAATCTACCCAAATTCATGTATTTTTATGACACCAAAAAATTCAAATCTTTTTTATGACATTTCTAAAGATTACATACTTTTTGTATGTTTTTTTAAAATATATATTTTCTAAGACTCAAGTAAACTGAAATGACCCATGCAGTGATTTATGCAATAGGAAAAATACATAACTTGACCAAATGATCAGAACAGGAAATAATATTATTTTATCTGTTAACACCTAAAAATCACTATAACTGGAGTTAGAATGGTTCCACACATCATCAGTCATGTGGTACTTGTTTCCCCTAAAAACATGGTTCAGTGGTCTGAGTGTTTCAGACTGAACTTTACGAAACATAGGCTGCAGGCCAGAGCTTTTATAGCCCAAATCTAAATATAGGTGCTGTGTCACAGCTCAGAGGGCCTCATTGATGTGAGAAATATAAAAACAGCCTTGTCTGCTGGACACCACACCCAGATGTGTTAGCAAGTTACACCCACTTCTCTGCATCTTGACATCATGGCTCTAACAGTAAAAGCACTCAACCTGTCCAAATAAGGAGATTTATGGCAGAGAAGCTTCAACTACCAACCTGTGTGGATTTTCACTATGTTTTTTGTTAACAAACTTTGTTGTTGGACATGATATCTGCATTTTTTTCTGTAGAAATTAGGGGAAGTTTTCACAACATCCAGCAACTCTTTATCACATTGACAAATGTGTCAAGGAAATGTCAGATAAAGTGAATACATTTCACAGCCCTCACTGAGATGATTTGAGGAAACAAATCTTCATCTGCACTAAAATAGTGTTGAAATATGACGACATCATCCTGGGTGTCTATTTTAAACAATTACCACATTTATATATTTTTAGCCAAAGCTGCAGTCAGTTTGTTGCGCATGACAATAAAGTCTATTCTATTCTATCTTGAACTGTTACACCAAAGGTTTCAGATATTGATATTTTTCTCGATTGATAATTTTATTTTGGTAAATGTCTCATCGTCGACTACATAAATTAAAAACCTATAATTTGTATTTTGATCACAATGTGACCTTTTATTGACCTTAGATACCCTTTTGTCCTTTACATGGCATTCTCTGTTTATGGGTGAGGGAACAAATTATTTTACACAAATTTTATTTGGTATAGTTTTAAAAACATCCAATTATATTAGTTCTTTTTAGTTAAGCTATGCAATCAGCATAATCATAAATATTCTGTAACAAGGCTTATAACTACTGCAGCTGGTGTATTCTTCTACAGCTCCAAGTACTTGCTAACCAAATTAACCTGCGCCCAGAAACACAACGTTTACGGGGCAGTTCAGATCTTGTCGTTGGCTGAAATACCTGTCATTCTTATGTGTATTCCACATACGATTGGCCAATGGAAAACAACAGCCTTTTCTTCATCGGTGATTGGTTCGCGCTAACGTCTTTCAAGCACTACGACGTCGCGTTGTGAGAACGTCTGCTTGAGTCCAACGGTCCCAGGAAGCAGCACTGCTTATTTTATATTTTATAGCGACAAAGACGGCTTTGCGTTTAATTTCGAGGTCAGGGGTTACAAATGAAGACATTAAAATATTTTCAAATTATTTCAGGTTAGCTTGTTGTGAACGTCAGAGGACTTTTGTTATGATTTGGCGTTGATATCGGCGATGTTTACTGTGCAGGCGGATAGGTTTCTCTAAAGGGCAGCCAGTAACTGGAGCGTGTAGCCTTCAGCTGCCTAAATATTAGGCAGAAAAATACGAAATAACACATTTTATTTCTTCACCTGGGTTGTGGCTGGCGGCAAGCCAATAATTGACTCTGGAGCAGGACACGGAGGTAGGTGAAAAATAATTCCTTTGAAATGCTGTTTATTTTTATGCTGTCGGGGTTTAATTTATTGCTGTAATGGAACCTGCCAGACAGACGCAAAGGTAATTTAGCAGACAGATAGCTAGCTAACACAACACACCATCAAACTGACTTAGTATTTATATAAAATATTTAATAAAATGTATAAATATCTGAACAATGGGTGTTCTCTAGTATCTGTCATCGTGTCCTAGGCAGCAGTGGCGGGTCTATAGTGGCACCTAATAGAGGTTTGACAGGGTGGCTGAGAAGTGTGAGCTTAGGTGAGTTGGGAAACATTAGGAAAGCTAAACATTAATGTGTGGACATAGCTTGTTTCATACTCCATGCAGGTACACCCCATCTCAGCAGGTGAGTAATTCAGTACACTGCATTAAAAGCACAACAACTAGATATACATGTTGCACATTTTACATGTTATTTGTATAAGTGTGTGTGTGTGCGCGTGCGCCCCATTCCTCTCTTTGGTGTCATGACTGAGCCCTTTCATTCAGGACGGAAAGGGTTTCCTGTCCACTCACTTTACAGTACTGAAAGGGTGGAGTGTGTCCACACACACACACATGCACACACGTATAAACTGAAGAATTTTACACCAAACTGAGAAACCCACCATGTGGGGAAATAGTTTCACTCTGAATGTTCTGCCTTGATTTTATCTCATTTGAAATGTATTCATTTGAACTAGACAATAATATTCCCTACACATCTGTGGCTTCTAGCGTGTCAGCTCACTGTCTGCCAGCTCTCATAATGAATTTCAGTGTGGAATTTCAGGACTGTTGCTGTCATGTTATGTTGTTGTTGGTTGTAAGTTATGTACTATCTGCCACTGCAGGTAAACTCATGTTAATCCCCAGACCTTGCTAGCAGAAGTTATCATGGGGAAATATCTGTAGTTACTGTTGATTACACAGAGTAACCAGGTCCTTATTTTATTGAGGAACATTCTGTTGCCTTTTTTTCCACAGTTTTTTAGCACATTGGGTCAGTCCCACACCACAAAGTTGAATTGTTTTGGGGTGGAAGCAGAAACTTCAGCCCAGGCCATCTCAAGAACTTAAAACCAAAACTATATGCATAACTGGGTACCATTAAGTCTATGACTATATACGCTGTACATGTATATATTTGTGTAATTTGGGTGGACTGAACCTTTAACAGTTTCAGTCAAGTGAGGAAAGTTTCATTCATTGTGACATTTTGTAGATAATAGCTTTAATTGTCCCTCTTTTTGGTTGCATGCTTTAGTCTCTAAATAATGAGCTTGCCTTCAGAATGCCTTCCTTATAAGTGCCTGAGTGGTGTAGCCTCACTTGTTTAGCTGTGGGGTGGATCTGGTTAGCTTCAAGCCAAACTGAATCCCTTCAGTCTGAGCTAGAGGCCCAGTCGGCTCAGCTGTGATGCAACAGTTTCTAACAGTTTGAATGATGCTTCGTTTTCCACTTTGATGGAAAAGCAAACACAAAACTCACTCAGGCCTGTGGTACAAGTGTGTACATCAATAGGTCTTTTATACTGAAGACATTTTGACAGTAGGAAAAGCACCCGCCTAACCAGTGGAATTAATGATGGCTCAATTCCCTTTAGCTGCTTGTCAGGAAAAGCACAGGTGTACTTGTTAACATTGAAAAAGATTGGTATTGAGCATGCAGGCTCAGTTTCATGTCTTACTGAGACACTTGATGGAACTGAGCCATCGTTAATGAAATTAGTTTCAGCCTTGGTTGCTATGACAGGTGTACATTTCTGCAGTGGAAAAAGTCAGTAGTTCATGTTGGCTCACAGGAGCCACTGTTAATGTTATTAGTAACACCTGTCCTGTCTCTGACAATTCAAATAAATGTTGGGGAAATGTCAGTGCCTCACCTTTCGGCTAAGAGCTGGACAATATGTCAGGAATAATATCTTGATATTTGAAGCTTTGATGAAGGAGCTTTTACAACATTATTATAAACAGAAGAATCATTCAGCCTCATCAGTCCACCTGTTACTGCTCTACAAAAGCACTCTACTGCTCACCATGTTTTCTCACCATGCTCCTCACAATATGAGGAGCTGTGCCATATGACACAGACTGCCTCCAAAATCATTGGACTTCCAACCTCTAACCTCTCAGATCACAATAACAGAGCCATCACTTAGCTTATCACAGGACCCTGGACACTTCCTCAACCCATTTCTCACTTTACTCCTACCTAATCGGAGGTGCACGACGCTTAAGTGGAAGAAGCCATGTCTCAGTAAATGTTTTGTCAGCTCCAGCTGAGCAGCTCTGAAGTCTATTGTTGTGTAATCAAAAGAACGCACAATGCATTTGTTCGGGGTCCCCACAACAACTGTAATTAGTCTGCTTTTGCTGCTTTGCATTTGTTAAAGATCACATTTTTTTTTTAGTGATGCTCAGCGATGTTTCCCTTTAAGCTGAGCTTCTGTGGAGTGTTGTGCTCAGGTAAAATTGTACAGACCTCCGTAACCCAACACCTGCATTTGTCAGTGTCCCTGTTTTCCACCCAGGAGAAACCTCCCAAACTGAGAAGTCCACAGCAGTGATTCAGTGATTTTTTTTTTTTTTTTTTCTAGAGAAGTCAGGAAGTGTGTCGTTGTTGTGAGATTGTTGGGGCCAGGACGGGAAAGGGGCCAGTGACTAGACAAAACATGGGTCCTATCTCTGGGCTGCAGGGCTGTTTTTATCTCCATGCAAGCTAATCAGACCCATTCATATCCTTCTAATGCTGAAATGTTTTGATAATGTACATGTCCACCCTCTTCCTCTTTCCCTCTTTTACATAATATGTTCACAGTGTGATTGTGTTAATATTCTGTTAAGAAGAAGAAAATTTAAACGTCCCTTCATAGTGCTTAGTTTTTTCATTTCACTGTTTTACATCATCATTCATGCTTTTTTTTTTCTTAATTCAACCTACCACCGCGGCCTCCACCTCACTCGTATGTCTGTGTTTATTCTGCTCTCTGTGGTTTTCTCTCCACCCACACGAGCACTACACATCAAATCCAAATGTCAGTGTATGTCCTTATAGAGAACATTGTTTTTGCCAGGGAGAGAACAGTCGTTTCATAAGAGTGAGCACTGAAGCATGAGTCAATTTCCAGCTGCTACATATGGATCTCTGTCTACTAAGGACTGAAGTGCTGCTCTGATGTGATGCCTTGTTCTTGCAAATGAATGATGCTGGGTGGATGTTTCCCAGCTGACGAGTAAATTTCTAGGACCTTTTTCTGTGCTCCTGTCTTTGTGTTTTTTTAGTTATGGAGTCGTGCTTTGGCAGTTTGATATGATCTAAGACTGTAAAAACTCACAGAAATGTATACTGAGAAAGATCTGTGGAGATTTCACTGATTAGTTCCTGGAATGAAGCCCTGCAGACCATGAGCCATCGCCAGCACATGACTCCCTGTCCCTGACTGGGGGTCACAAGAATATTTTTGTACCAAGGTTCAGACTTGGACAGCTCCTCTTAGTCTGTGTTCCAGAGCTGCAGTTACTGAAATGTAAAAATGGATACGTCCTGATCATTAACCTTTACCCTGCTTCACCTCTCCATCAGAAAAGACTTTCACATCATTAAGTTAAACTTGGTAACTATTGGTATTAGACAATGTTTTCAGCACTGCTCACTGCTGTTTAGGACCACTACATGTACCACATTCATATAACCCGAGTTTTACAGCTCGGTTGTTGATTGCTGTGTTGACTGACACAGTGTAGATGTTGTCGCTGCAGTACTCAGTCCTGCTGGTCTGCTTGGGAGCCTGACCAGAGAGTACAGTGTCAACATTCCTCCTATTCAAAGTAAATTTATGTATCTTTTGCTGAACGGCAGTCACTGTTACCAAAAGGGGCGATTACAGGATAAAGGACCAGTCGCACCAGAAAGTGGCATAGTGATGTTTATCAGCACATTCTTGTGACATAGGCAATGCTAGTTAGTTGCTGTAACTCTCTGAACCTCTGTGTTTTTTAATTCCCTCCATCATTTTCTTCACACCAGGAGAAGCAGTGACTGGACTGATATGCACAACCTGACATTTTTTTTTTTTTTGTGTGTTTTTTTTCACAGGATAGTATGGCCATGACGGGAGGGACTGCAGCGGCCCTTCCCATGAGCAACCACACCCGAGAGAGGGTGACCGTGGCCAAGCTGACGCTGGAAAACTTCTACAGCACTCTGCTCACCCAGCACGAGGAGCGCGAGATGAGGTGAAACTGCCCGAGCAGTTATGAAAGGCGTTTGCTCACAGCCCTCAGTACCTGTTGATTTGAAACCAGCAGCCCTCTCACCACACAAATGTACAGGAACACACCCCACCCATTTGCATCTGTTGCAGTTCATCATGCTGTATTCCAGGCTATGTTGTGTCTATTTTACAAAAACAAGTTATTTATTTTATTTTTCTTTGTACTTCCTGGACATTACACCTTTTAATAGTCACCTCATACAGTACAGGTTGTTCAAGGCCTTTACCACAGTGCAGCCAGTCTCCTCAGTTACTCTGCATGTAAATGTTGTTGTTGTCTAAAGCATCAAATGTCACTTCATCTGCCACCGGAAAAGGTAACAATGCTCAGGTGTTTCATCTCAGGTGTGAAAACCACAAAGGGCATCTTATAATTTACGTCTTGTGTTCTTACATTACCTGAGAGCTGATCTCTAGTTCAGATTAACACGGTTTGGCTCCTCAGCTGTGTCACTGTTTACTTCCCTGTGTAAACAGAGAGGGGATCTGTCACGCTTCAGGTCACCTTATCTCTCCTTCTGTGTTTCCACTCCAAAATTGATCTGTCATGTAAATATAACTAGGAATACAACATTTTGCTGTATTTTTGCAGGCATTTTTATACCTTATACCTGTTTTTTAAATTGTAGGCAGAAAAAGTTGGAGAAGGCGATGGAAGAAGAGGGTTTACCAGACGAGGAGGTACAGTACGCTTTGTATTCTCACTTACTCTGAAAATGCTACAGATGTGTTTTTTTTCTTCTTAACCTGTCTCTTCCTCTTCATCACCTTTCTCAAATAACCAAGGGTGTCTCTGTATTTTGCAGAAAGTAATGCGGCGCTCCCAGCATGCCCGCAAGGAGACCGAGTTTTTGCGACTGAAGAGGACGCGACTGGGCTTGGATGACTTTGAGTCCCTTAAAGTGATTGGACGAGGTGCTTTTGGAGAGGTATGTTAAACAGAGTGGAAAAGCTGAAGCCTTTCAAACTGAAATTTTGATTGTGAGAAATGTTGCAAGAGGTGTTGAAAAGTCAACTCAAGGACTTCAGAAGTGTATGTGGTTTCTGTGGTTCTTAACTTGATCGTAACAACATTTCTGTGCACTTTAACCACCGTGTTAATTTCAATTCCTGTGTATTACACAGCGTTGTAAATCTGCATACACCTCTGTCTACAAGCAAAGTCATGACATTTTATTTTTCATTCCTTGTGACTTCAACAGTGATGTCTTCTTCTTCTTCAGGTGCGTTTGGTGCAGAAAAAAGACACGGGGCACATTTATGCCATGAAGATCTTGAGAAAAGCAGACATGCTGGAAAAGGAACAGGTAAAGCATTTGTCAGCACCGTAGTTCTCAAAGGTGTGAAGGCACACGGTGTTTGTCTTTTAAGTGTTATAGTCTGCTTACCCTTCCCCTGCAGGTTGCTCATATCCGCGCAGAGAGGGATATTCTGGTGGAGGCAGACGGCGCCTGGGTGGTCAAGATGTTCTACAGCTTCCAGGACAAGAGGAACCTGTACCTGATCATGGAGTTCCTGCCTGGAGGTTTGCGCTAATACCTTAAGAATGATAAACCAACAGAGCATAAGTCTGTGTTTAGAACAGATGATTTATTGAACTGGAAACCGAAGGAATCATAAATCAGTGTCCATCACTGACATACACGGGTAGAAAAATCTTTTGCATTTCAAAAGTTCTGACCTCCGAGCTTGTTGCCAGGCGACATGATGACCCTGCTGATGAAGAAGGACACTCTGTCTGAAGAGGCCACCCAGTTCTATATCGCAGAGACGGTTTTGGCCATCGACTCCATCCACCAGCTGGGCTTCATCCACAGAGACATCAAACCAGACAACCTGCTGCTGGACTCCAGGGTGAGACGACACACTCTCACACACACAACTGTGATGACCTTCACTGTCTGCCAAAAACCCTATGCAGACACATGGACAGACACCCAGAAATTTCCTGGCTGTTGGTAAAGCATACGGTGTGTGTTGCGTGTGCATGGTGACTTTGTGCACATGATTTGTGGTTGTTGTTTGTTCACAGGGACATGTGAAACTGTCAGATTTTGGCCTGTGTACGGGACTGAAGAAGGCTCATCGCACAGAATTTTACAGGAACCTGACGCACAACCCACCCAGTGATTTCTGTAAGTAATAAAATCTAATATCCACAATAAAAGTCATGCAGGAATGTAACCAGATCCAAATGCAGATGCATAGTCAAGTTCATTAAGATAAAATATGTTGTCAGAGTGACACTGCTTTGGTCTCTTTGAATAAATGTACTGTGACCATTCAAGTAGTCATATGCGTTTCATGTCTGTCATTTCCTGCATGCTGCAGCTTTTCAAAATATGAATTCCAAGAGAAAAGCAGAAACCTGGAAGAAAAACCGCAGACAGCTGGTAAGGCCTTGGCATTTACTGGTATTCCAAGAAACTTTCTGTGACTAAACAGACAGAGAAAGATTCAGTGTCTCGCTCATGGCTGTCCTTGAGCGAGATTCAGTGTCTCGCTCAAGGACAGCCATGGTGCTGTGGAAGAGCTTAACAGACATCAATAAACATGCTTTATCAACCAAGTACTGGTATAATCCCAGTAACTAGTATCCTCAATGGCAACAAGACTTTGAAAGTGGTGTACAATTGAAGAGTTGTACATTATGTACATAAAGTAGATGCAAAAATTAGTACATTATTAGTCCATTTTTTAAGTGAAGAGCCCTCACCTTGTGATTTTCAGGCTTACTCCACTGTGGGAACGCCTGATTACATCGCTCCTGAAGTCTTCATGCAGACGGGATACAACAAGCTGTGTGACTGGTGGTCTCTGGGTGTCATCATGTATGAAATGCTCATCGGTAAGTATGGATTTGTCTGTATGTGAGACCGATAGAATGAAAATAGCAATTGGCATGATAAGTTTATACATTTAAAAATAATCAAAAATGGCATTGTAGATGGCAGAAGATTTCAGGTTTCAGTATTACATTACCACCAGCTTTTTCTGAGATCCTGGTTGACTCTGCTCAGGTTATCCACCTTTCTGCTCGGAGACGCCGCAGGAGACGTACAGGAAGGTGATGAACTGGAAGGAAACCCTCGTCTTCCCACCTGAGGTCCCCATCTCAGAGAGGGCCAAAGACTTGATATTAAGGTATGTAAAGATGCAGTTCTGTTTTAAGATAAACTCTTTTACAAACTCACGTGAAGACCATTTGCCATAAATGTTGGTATTTCTATTGAACATTTGAGGTTTTGTGTCACAGTAATGTGCATGTACAGGCAGTTGTATTATCAGTCTGCTATGTGTGTGTGTGTTTCAGGTATTGCACTGATGCTGAGAACAGGATTGGAGCTGTGAGTGTGGAGGAGATCAAGAGCCATCCGTTCTTTGAGTCGGTGGACTGGGAGCACATCAGGTACAGGAAGCATTTTTTCTACCTTCTTTTGTAAAACCACTTCTTCCTTTCTCCTCAGTCCGTCCATGATTCCCTCTGTCTTGCCTCCACAGAGAGCGGCCAGCAGCCATCTCCATTGAAATCAAGAGCATCGACGACACCTCCAACTTTGATGACTTCCCTGAATCAGACATCCTTCAGCCAGGTTTGTCATATGGAATATTCTGCTAGCTGCATTGTTGGAAAATCTCTTATTAGAAACGCTAGCCTTGAGTTGTAAAACATTTTCAGTAACAGGGAACTTACTGAGTCATTTTTTTACTGATCTCATTTTACCATTTGGTCATTTATGTAAGTTCTGAGAAACAACAGCACTTCTGTTGTTGTCCCAACTTCTTAATATCATCACGGCTTTAAATACTTGTAGGGGCTTCTCATTTGGATTGCATGTTCCCCAACGCCCCCCAGTGGCAATTCGAATAATTTTTTTTTCTTTTGTTCTTGTGTTTATAAGCAGCCAATGCAACGGAGCCAGACTTCAAGTCGAAAGACTGGGTGTTCCTCAACTACACATACAAACGCTTCGAGGGTCTCACTCAGCGAGGCACCATCCCCACATACATGAAGGCAGGGAAGGCCTGACACACTCCAGCATTGTGGAGAGAAAAAAAAAACAGACGTTTACGGACACAGGGTCGGGCCCTGGAGCCCCGCTGGTGCTGAAGGCTGAACTGTCAGCCTCTCAGTCTAAATTTAACCCTCATCACAATTTATTTAGGTCTGCTCAGCCGCCGCAAGAACGCCAAGAGCTCGGAAATTAAGGAGCATTACCGCATTACCTCGGTTGTTTATATCGTATACATGTGCTGTCTTTAGCCATAGCTCTCAGGCCAGCTCACTAACTAGGGCACTAAATCAGCATATCTGCATGTTCAGCGGCATATTGCTTCTGGAGAGGAGTTTTTTTTTTTTTTAACTGCCTAAAGGTGACGGTGGGAGTGAGGGTTGAATACAAATCACTGCTGCAACATCTTTGCATCGATAAGTTTCAACACTGGTGGCTAAATTAGCTCTGATGCAAAGAAGTCTTGATACTGAAGATGTGCTCTATACACTGTAGTCAAACTCTGGATTAATTATTGGTAAGATCACAGGAACCCCTCACTTGTTCTCACCCATGCTCTGTTTGTGGATTTAAAGGAAAGTTCCAGCACGATTTTCCAGTATTTTCTTTTTTGCTTCTGCTTCAGTTCACAGAAGCTTTAAGTGTGGGAAAAATTCTTAAATCTTACATTTCAGTCCCTTCTTAGCTGGCAGAAGCATTTTGTTTTGCTTTATCTGTCGGCTAGACTGGGTTGTGATTGATAAGAGGTGGAGTCCAATGCAACCTCAGCATAATCTTTTCTTTAGGAAACAGCCTCTGGAGATACTGGTAGTGTGACTGCTTCCTTTGTTAGGAAAACTGTAGTAGATCCCAGTGAAAGCACAGCTGGCATCAAAACTCATCTAAGACATTGGTAAGAATGTTTAGAGCGTGTAGGGTGATAGAATTGTCGGTGTAGGCATTTGGGTTAAAGAAAAAGCTTGTAGACACATTGTGATGTCCACCACATCAGTCCAAACTGAAATATCTTAGCTATTGGTTGGATTGCCATGAAATTAGATTCCAACATTCATGCCCCCCTCAGGATGAATTGTTAGAACTTCCCTGAACTTTTTACCACCGTCATTAACAGTATACCTCTAAAACTAATGGCATTCAGCCTCAGCTGTACCTTGTTAGTTTGCTGATTACTACACATTACTAATTGGCAAACGTTAGCATGCTGTTGCACTAAACTAAGGCGGTGGACATGGTGAACATTACATCTGCTAAACATTAACAAGTGACCAATGTGATTGTGAGCATGTTAGTATGCTGATGTTAACATTTAGCTCCAAGCACCACTGTGTTGAAGTACAGCATCATAGAGCCGTTAACGTGGCTACAGAGACTTTGCGAGAGAAGTGTAATAATACTTTGATATAAAATTCATTGTGAGGGATGAGTTTGAATTTAAAGTGTCTGGGTGCTTTAAATTCTGATTAGAAAATATAAAAAAGAACGAGTAAAAATTCAAATCATGCTGGAATCCTCCTTTAACCCTCATGGTGGAGACACTCAGAGCGACTTTGTGTCAGCTCAGTGGGGCAACTCTTCCTGTGGCGTTGCCTCAGCACTATTGCTTTTCTCACTCAGAGCAACAACCTGTTGCCAGGAAACATCTGAATGCAGTTTACACTGTGCTTGACATCCGTTACTGTGGAGTGTTTCCCATTCACATTGCCAAACAGAGTGCAGAGTGTGTCGTTTCCCTTCAGAGCCAGTTGTTTTGTTCAGGTCAGGGCCACAGTAATTGATATTTCCCCTTATTTTAACTCTAATCAGTCCTATGGCCAAACTCTTCCTTTTTAGAGGGACAAAAACATGCAAAGTGCCTTTAAACAGCTGATAAGTATTTAACCAGATCACTTAGAGGTGTTATCAGAAATGAATCTGATGGATATAAATTACATTTAGGAGTAATAATAAAGGTTTATGAGGGAGAAAAGGAAACACAGAAAGAGAAAGGGGGAAAAAATTACTCTGACTGTACGAGTTGAGCTTGTGAGAAAGCATCAGTTATCTTTCCAAGGGCGCATTAAGGTGTGATGTGTCGGTTATATTTATTATGTCTGCAGAATGATAAAACATGTGAAGTGATAAAGCTGATAAAACAGAGTGATGAAACAAAGGCAGTTTAGAAAAGCAGGTTTTATAGGTTAGATAATAAAACAAGGGGACTCATAAAAATCTGTTGCTTCAAGGCAAACACAATGAACAGAGTGTCTTTGTGTGTCAAGTAAAGATTAAACTAAAATAGAAATGAGAAACTAAATAAGAATAGATTATTGTGGTGATGATATCATAGACACATGTAGGGTTTCTGTCTTTGAGGTTCCTAAATTTCTCTGTTCATATTAATAAAAAAAAAGAAAAAAGCCTCATACACATCAAATGCAGGGCCTCTCTTTCTCAACGAAAGAAATCATTTAATTATCACGCCCGCTCCCAGCTGTCACTAGACACAGCGCTAAAAATAGTTACCAAAGAACTCCGATCGTCACACGTCGTGATCCGAACACAAATTCAGACGTAGCTGTCGCTTTCTGCACTTAACTTAAAACTACCTTTAGAGAAACCTTTTCCAAGAGAGCTAAACCTTGGTGATGGAATAATTTGCCATTTCTGTTTCTACGCTTGTGAAAGAGTGTGAGCGTGCAGAGACAGATGTCTCAGTTAGCACGTCTATTTTAAATGTCAAAATGCAAGAAAAGCTATAAATGTACATACAGGGACAGGAAATACACTGAGGACTTTACCACATTGAACTAAGTTCAGCTGTAGCCATCACAGGAATCCTATATTAAGCTGTCTGTGGTGCTATTTCTGAGGGACTGGTGGAGGAAGTTAAGTGGTCTAGCAGTTTGATAAATTAGAGTGTAGTATTTACAGTTAATCTGTCTAACCTTAACTCATCCAGGTTCTCCTGCTGAACACCATCAAAACTGACCAGTATCACACAAATGACTGTTGATAGATGTGGGATTTTGAAGGCAGATACATGTATATTTGTGCATTATTTATTATTTTTCATGTCTTTCTTGAAGCTGTTGATAAGTTAAATTATTCAGTGTATTTAAATTGAATGATTTTCATGTTGTTTGGTTTCCCTAGAATTTAAAGAGGTACTCCAGCAGTTTATTTAGTGACTGACAAGAAAGAGATTTTAAAAAGATAATGGTCAAACTGGAACCTGATAGTGTCTGTCATTTGACTCTTTCTGTCCAGTAAAAGGCCTCTGTCATTCAGTCTCCACACCTCTTTGTAACGCAGGGTTTCTGTATGTATTGTCTTTTAATGCGAGCTGCGATAACCCTGCTGCTGTTTCTGTGTCATCATCGGGGTTATTTTTCCCTCCAGAGCTGCCATAGACATCTTCCAACAGATTCACAGGCTCAGTAATACTCCCTATGAAAAGTAGACTGCTCTTAATGTATAAAATTGGTGGAGTGCCTCTTTAATTACTGACAATGCCTTGAAAAATACATTTAAACAATCTGCATCATATCAGATAGACAGCCCTCACTGGTCAATATTTCTTGCCATAATAAAATTCCAAATGACATCAAAGCTAAGACCAGGCTGCAGAAAGCTGTGTGGCCTTACTGGAGGGCAGTACAGTAGCAGGACAGATGCACGATGGGGGATTTTTGCTGATGGCTACTGCTGCAGATTCCCAGTTGTGTCTAATCGCTGGAACACACAGCGACACAACCGGGAAAAAGCCAAAAACTGCTGAACCCAGAGCATCTTGTTTCACAGCCAAACCGTTAAGATTGTCCACGGAAAAAACTCGTGTGTGAGTGAGTGTGAGCGTGTGAGTGAAACTGCAAGTGACAAAAAGGACATTTTCACAAAGTAGATACTCAGTGCTTTTTGTTGTGAGGTGAAATGTCACCTTGTTCAATGTCGAGCTCATGTTCTGTGTCGTGATAGAGAAATTCTTACACTTTTATTTTCGTCAAACGTACATGCACAGACAGAGCAAGATGAGGGTGAAATACTGTATTTGGGATCCGTACAATTCTATACATGTATATACAAGATGACTTGAAATCCATTACTGTGCCACTTTATCTATAAGGAGCTAAATTATTGACTTCATTGTTCCACAAAGGTTGAGAAGAGTTCAGGATCCAGGGGGCTTTGTTAACGCCGCTTCCATAATGAGTTCAGCTAGACAATTCATTTCTGTAAGGACCAAACCAGCTTTCTGACTCACTGTGTGTGTTGTTAGTCATATTAGCATCACATCATCTGAACGGACGTTCAGAGAATACATTTCCCCTGTTAAGAGAGCAAGGAAAATGTATTTATCCTTTTAAGAAAAAGCCACAACACAAAAATAAAAGACAAAAGCAGATAAAAGGCTCATTCACATCTAGTATCTAGTTTTAGATGTAAATACTGTAGTCTACATGTCTGCCTCGGAAACCTCAAAGCCCCAGGACCTCGCTAATACTATGTAATTTCCCTTGTTAAAGCAAGAATTCAGTCTCCCCATGAACTTATAAAAGGTTTTAAAACCCCTCCGCGGGCCAGGACTGTGTTGTGAGGCATTTTGTGTAATGATTGTGTACATATCGTCGTAGATACTTGAAGGAAACTGTCTGTGGAGTGAAGGAAGAATTGCTCATTAATATATTCATTCACACTGATGAGTTTTTATGTTGATAAAATGCTTAAAATAATAAAATTAAACACTTCAAGTTTTAGGGTTTCATTTTGTTTTTTGTTTTTTAATCAGTTATCACGGATGGGAGGCAGGTGGGTATTAAACATGGCTGATGGGTTCTCTAAATTAAGACCACATTTCCCATAAACACAGGGAGTGTGGAGGCCTGAAAGTTCTGAACTTTTATAAAACATTTTCAGAATGCTAATTCAGCAGTCCTGTACAGCATGTTATTAATATTATTTGCACTGATTATGAGCAAATCTATTTGGACGACAATAAACCAAAGTCTAACTCTTAGAATTCAAAGGCAGGTTTATTTAATTGGAGCTGAATGAGGTGCTTTATCCTGGTCGTGTTTGTCAGTGGTGTCATTCAAAATCAAAGTAATGGAACGAATCAATTCAGTGATTTCACAGTGGCATCTGTGAGCTTTAAGCCAATCACCAGTTATATAACAGTGAATTTAGTCTTTTTTTTTTTTCTCTGAGTCTGCAACTGGCATTTTTTCTTTCCATAAACCTCTACTACACGAAATTATGTGAGCATGAATAAAACCATCACACCCTAAAAGTTGTACAGTATATTTCACAGAGGCAGAATATATATATATACATATATATAATTTTTTGTTCTTCCCAACTTTTTTTTTTTTTAAAAAGCAGCACATCTTGTTGCAGCGCTCTGCCGCTAGAGGGCGCTCTTCATACATATTATTCGCCTGCTCGGGCTCCGGTGAACGGACACTCTGGGCTCATACCTACACAGTTGCTGTCATGTGGCATCCACATTTATAATATAATCAATAATCATATTTCCTGTTAAACAACACAATACTTTTAAACCGAACCATGTATTTAATTTTATATTAATGATTCTAAATCATGGCCTGATGATCGGTGAATCTGAATTTCCAGTGCGGCGTTTACTGACCTTACCTTTCTGATGTCCTCTATCTCTTCACGTGCCCCCGTTACACACCCGGTTATGTGGGCGAATTTTTTTCTTCTTCTTTAAAAATCTAGCTGTGCTAACCGGGTTTCTCTTAATCCCTTACCCCGACTAAAGAAACCGGGTTTCTGGTTTACATTAAGAAATCAGGTTATTTCAAAAAGCTGACATAAACCGAGTCAGCTTGATGCAGAGGTGACGGCTCCATGTCAGTACCCCATTATCATCAGACACAGAAGAGTAGCCTGCTTATTTAATATAATTCTAATATTTCACTGAGTATCTCCATGAAATTTTTACTGTTTGTACATTTTTTGTGTATTTTCCGTTTCATTCGTCATTTGATGTTTTTTTTAAATAAGATAAAGATTATGGTAATTTCCTGCACTTAATGTTGATTTTTCCTGCTTTTAATGCACGATCTGACTTCTAATTTATAAGTAATAAGTGTTTTTCTGGTTGTTTTTTTTTTTTTTTTTTTTTTGGCTCATGAAGGACCTGAAGTTGTTTTCCTCAGGTTTAAAGTTGACCCACCACCAACACATCAGTGACTAATTCAGGACACTTAACATGTTTGCTGGCTGCGTACTATAAACTGCAGGCCCAGCTCCAACTAGGACCACTGAGTCCAGCAGAGAGATAAAGTGACATTCTTCTATCATGAGTAACAAACAAACAAACAAAAAACAACAACAACAACACAAGGTGTTCCCCTCAGGAGAGCCAGGGTGGAGCTTACTGAGGCAGAGAGGTCACAAAGAGGACTACCAGGCGACACCACAAATAAACAGCCACAAATAAATCAAACCCGAAGAAGGAGTGAAGGGAACCTACATATAATAAATGCAGCGATCCTAATCCAAAAACAAACCTGTTTATACCTCATTTTGCTTTAAATGTGGAAAAAAGCCTGTAAAGGCAAGAAAAGTAAAGATGCTACACGATATTTGTTAAGATTGTTTTTTTTTTTCATTCCACAGAAGTAAACACAATGGGGATAATGTGATATATAAATATAAATATTAATCTAAAATAGTTTCAGTGTAATAGTATTTAGTATAATAGAATTGTATTTGTGTGTAGACTTAAATGAATTCCTAGTAGTTTTTCAGTCAATGTTCTCATATCACCATTACTATAACTGGAAAAGTTTATAATATCCTACTAAAAGTGCGTTAGTGTTTTACTGTCCGTGTTTTTCTCGTGTTTCCTGTCCAGTTACGATGTTTCCGGGCTCCTAATGGCACGGGCACACTGTACTTTCTCCGCAGACAGGCTTAAAATGGGTTAAAGAGCCAACCGTCGCCACGTGACCGCCGAGTTATATAATATATAGGTCAACACGTTTCTCGCTGGCACGTGCACTCTTCCTTCTTACGTAAAGTCTCGTGCAAAGGTCTCGAATTGTAGGTGAGGGCCACAGATCGTCAACGCTACACGTGATGCATCACTTTGAATCTTTTCTTTGGAACGAGGAAAATGGGACAGCATCAGCACTAATGTCTACCTACCACACATTTGTGGTGTGTTTGTTTTGTTGTTTATCACAGAAATTATTGTTGTTTTTGAGAGATTTGTGAAAACATCTAAAACAACAACAGTCTCAGAGCCAGGGGCATGTGTAGAGCAGTTTAATGTTGGCCACTGTCATCATTTCTGTGTCAGCCCTGTTTATTTACCTCTTGTCATACTTTCACCTCCCCACTAGATGTCTGTCTTTAAGTCCTGTTTCCAGACCCACCTGCTCACCTGTTTTCCATTTTCCAATCACTGGAATTTCCCGCCTACCTGCACACCTGTGGTTGGGTGGGGAAGTCGTTTGGCAGAGTCTCTGTTTGTTGTCCTTTGTGTTGCTCATACCATGGACTCCTGCTACCTGCAGCCTGTGTAGGTACCTGTTGTCTGCACCTGTCTGCCTGCCTGTCCATCCATCTGTCTGTAAGCCTGGTCCTCTACTCACTGTTGAAAGGGAAGTTTCTCTGAACTTTGCCAATCTTATTGTTGAATTTAAGATATGGGCATCATGAGTAGGAAGCTTATCACGGTCCAATATGTAATATTCAACAAGAAGAAGGAGAAGATTTAATTTTTTGATTTGATAATAACTTTTCTTTGTTGGAAAACCATGTCAGGCCCAAATAATCATTCAAAGCAGAGTGAATTTATATCTTAAATGAGAATTTGATGTTTAAAATGTAACTATTCAAACAATATATAGTATAATAGTATTGTAATATGTATCTTTTAAATATAGAAACTCACACAAGGAGTTAATTTCCATACTGTCCCTCTGTGTGCCCTGGTTCATTCATGTGTGTGTCCGTGCTGATTATGTACCAGGAAATCAGGACAGAGTGAGACGTCCTGTCCAATGTGTGGAGGAAAGCCGGAGACCAGCAGAGTCAGCTCGGTGACGCGCGCAATATACTTTTTCAGGTCACGAAAACGTGCGCAGCACCGGAGGGATCCGATCGATCTCTCACCGGCAGCTGACTCCGTCTGATATGAATCAAGAGTTATTCTGTTTGCGCTGTCGTAATCTCATTGCACGTTTCCCGTCAGGCCGTCCACTTTTAGTCAATTAACATCAAGTCATGATTTACAGCCTCTGCGACGAGGCGGACGGAGCAGTAGAACATTGTGTTCCCTGCAGCATGAATGCGAAGCACTCGCATTTGTATATGTTTATGTGCTGCATTACATCAAATGGAAAATTACAGAATACATACAGAATGCAAAAACCAATGCATTTTTAATGGTAAAGGATAATTTGGAAACGTGTTTCAGGTTAAAGGGATGCAGATTCATGAGTGGGACGCGCTGAAGTGAATGGGCTGCAGCTGGCCTTATAAAATAAATAAATAAATAAATAAATAAATAAATAAAAACGCCGTTTAGCTGTCAAGGAAACACGGACATGAATGAACCAAAAAGGCAATGAAGGAGGAGACAAGTACGAACTCTTCCCTTTTTTCCTCGTTTCCTAAACCAAGAGAAGAGGGACCCCATGGGTGTCCACTCACTCACTCACTTCCCCCCGCGCCACTCCGCCTCCTTTGTAAAAAAAAAAAAAAAAAAAAAAAAACGGGAGGAGGGTGAGGAAAAAAATGAAGTCAATTATACAACACCCCGGCTCTCCGCAGCTCCCTCCTCTCCTCTGTATTACTACTACAGCTGGCGGCTCCACATGCGCCGCGGCGCTTCGTAGCCTTCACCGGGCACACCGGCGCCAGTCCGTAGGCATGTCGGCCGGTGGCTCCGAGGGGACGGCGGACAGGCCAGCAGGTAAGTGCTTTGTGACATGTCCCTTGGGGGACAATAGTAATTGCTGTTTTTTGTTTATTGTGTGTAATTCAGTCTGCTACGTTTATTATCAGTGACCGGTGCGTCCATTTAAAAAAACAAAAAAACAAAACTTCTTTCTCATTATTAGGCTGGAAAATCAAAGCACAGTTAACTACTTATTGAAAGTACTTCTGAACTTCTGTAGTGCGTTCATACGTCTAATTAGGCCATAGTTTTACTGTGGAGAGCTACCCAAGTTGTGGAGAGTACGGTTTACTGCTCATTTCTTTGTTTATTCAACTTCACGGTGAAATTAACAGAGGGTGACAACACAATAAGCGACAAGCAGCGACTGTAACGACACCACGTAGCCTAACAGCAGAAGTAATAGCTCGTTCACCGGGTAAAGTAAATCGTTAATATCTGTAGCACCGGTTACTAGAGCAGCCAGGCACCTGCCTGCTGACCAGCTGTACCTAAAATACCGAATGGCAGCCGGTGCGCGGCCGCGCGGTGGAGACCTGTCCATTCATTATTCTGTACTACGTGCTCGTCTCCGGCGGGACGCGCACGGGGTGGCTTTGTTCAGTTTCAGGGGGGCCAAGGAAGGAAGGAGGGAGGGGTGATGGTGGTGGTTGTCCTCGTACAAACCTCACGGAACCACGTGACCGTAACCATGACGACGATTTTTCCCAACCGCAACAAAATATTTTTATTTTGCTAGCCTTTAGCCATATAGTTCATTTGCACTGTCCGCCATCTTTCGCTAACCCGCCGCAGTGTTTTTATTTGCCTAACCTTCACCAAACTGCCCTCGGGGAGGCTTAGTGTGTCACGTGGTTCCACGAGGTTTGTCCGTGTATCCCGATCTTTCTCTTTCAGCTTCTTTCGAAACTGGGTCAGTAGATCAGTGGAGCAGCGCTGCCTGCACCGTGCAGCAGAGGGAGGTAGTCGCTCCCTGCCGCTGCTAAACCGGACCGAGAGGCTCCGCAGTCATGTCAGCTACCGAGACTGTGAAATACTGAGGGAGATTTTTAAAAAGTTCAGAAAGTCGCTTATTTAATACAACTACTGTGCCTTAGGTGTTAAAAGATCCTATACGACCGCCATAGCTATACAATAAGAAATTATAAATCATTCTAAGGCCAAATAATGTTATTAAAATAAGTCTAAAGTTACAGGGACATTCTTTAACTATATGGAAATATTAAATGAATAGCCACCAATATATTCCCTGGATAGCCTAATAAGCACAAGTCCCTACACAAAACTATTAAAACAATAGTAATGGGCGGTTAAATGTACGCTGCTTGTGAAGTGCGTTCTGTATTACACTGATTTTCTTCTGTAGGATAGCAGTTTACTCAAGCTTACAATCTGGTCTGTACAGAAAGGAAAACGAGTCTCACAATTAAGTTCAAGCATCGGCAGAATTTGTAGTAGAAAAATACTATATTAAAAGTGCCACCGATACATTTAAATATTACAGTCAAAATCTTATAAGATTAGAATTAAAGGTAAAAAAAAAAAAAATCCAGTTAAAGTTAAATTATTGATGTATGAATGTGTGATATATTTGCGTTAGAGCTGGTCTGTCTTGTTTAAACTCTAACACTGCATCATGTTTAATGAGCTTAAGGAACGCCTGCAAATGAACTATTAACACACAACATCTGCAGCTGGTTAATTCCAAAGCACGACACTTAGGAGAATTCATCCCATTTGTTTGGCTTTTGTCTCTTTCGCCCATTTTCTTTCCTACACACACACACATGCATTTTGGAACTTTTTTTAATTCTTATTATTCTGATAGATAAGATTAAAGCCACCAAATCTTGGATGCAAATATTACATCCTCACATTGACTGAGTTAAGGGCTCAGTGATTTCATGTTAGTAAAGTTAACGGCTGGAAATACTAATTCCCTGTTGGTGTGTAGCCACCTTAAATTCATGTCAGTTACAGTGGATTTCAATGTAGTTCTAGTACTACTAAAAATGCTAAACTTTATTTGTAGATTTATTTATTTCTTGCACACAATGTGGCTCAAAGTACTGTACATTAAAAACAGACAATCTGAACAACAGTAGAAACTTTAAAATGCATTTAAAAAAGAGGAAGGAAGTAAAATAAACAGTTAAACGGTCAGTGAACACTTCTCAAAGCCCTGCTGCAACATATCTGACTTAAACATGATCCAGATTTTTAAATTACACCAAACAGTTAATAGTTTGACCAGACAACTGTGTAGGAAAAACAGTAGCGAAATTTTAAAATGCCACGATTTTTTTTTTATGTTCAGGCCTGGGGAGGATTTCAAAACATTTCAAGTCCAGTGGCTCAAACCTCACTGAAGTCCCAAGGTGTCAGAGTCAAGTTGAAAGTATTTTTTCAAAACTGTGGTTTTCATGATTAGCCTATAAATCTGAGTATTTAAGTGGCATTATTTCAAAAATGTTTTATAGTTCAGGATCCAGCCCTGTGTCTCAATGAGACAGACTTTTCAGTAGAACACTGTTTTTAGACAGAAAGGCATACCTGCAAAGTGCTTTATTACTGTGTCCTAATTGTGTTTCAGTTAGTAGCTAACTGTGTGTTTTTGGGTAGAGGAGGTATACACTCTTCTATCATCGGTTTTCATTGTCCTGTGTAACAGAGTATGCATTGCACTATATGTGAAAAAAAGTCTCAAATTGCAAAACATCCTGCATGAGCTGCAGGAACCGTAGGTCAGTCAACCAGAAATAACCTAGAACATATTGTACTGTAACTGTAGGATTTAAGGCTGCCTTCTCTCCATCCATCCAAAGCCACAACACTCACAGTTATGTCCCTTGAAGCAAGTACAGGCATAGAACTCTGGGCATAATGTGACTATATAAATGTCTCACTTAGCTCAGATAACACTGTTAAAAAAAAAAACCCAAGCTGAGGTGAGAAGATGCGTAGAAATATTCATCTTGATTATGTGGCCCAATTTCATAAAGGCTGCCCACAGACAGTGTCCATCAAAGAAGGTGGAATAAGGTACAGAGCCTACAGAGCAAGCAGGTCACTGTTTACATACATAGGTGCGCATTAATGGTCTGAACATGGGCCACTAATGGATTTAATAAAACTGCAAAGGGTACTGATCTCGGTGCTGTGGATGGATCTTGAAACTGTGGCCTTGAAACATCCATCCATGTTAAATATCAACAAAAGGAAGTGCTCTTGTATGCCTGAGTCTGAAGGTTGCACAGAATAGCTGCATGAATACAGACTATCCAGCCTTTGATAAATATTACCCACAGGCTGGTCTGTTTGATAACATTTTAGATTTACAGCTGCAACTGTATATGACTGTCCTACTTACTATATCTGGAAAGTCGATATGCTTTGTTTTGGCCGAGGAATTAATCCGTTGAATGGCGTTGTGTCGTAGACACCAACTCTCTCTGCTCTTTTGCATCTTAGTGTGGGAGAAATAGAAGACAGTAGCATTTAGAGGCTGCGGTGAGGCCAGCTCTGGAACAGTAAGCATATACCTCTCTCACATAAATGTGTAGCTGTATGATGTTGAAATTTTATTTTTCTTTTGCTACGTTTACTGCTCAAAAAAAAAATCACTTCAGTCTGAAGATGTGTAAGTAGCTAATTTAAAATTCGCACAGGGGGAATTTTACTGTTAACTCATTTTTTTTCCTTCTTTTAATGAAAAAAGCTTTGAAAGGTCTGAATATAAGTATATAGTTCAAATAGCAATGCCAGGGAACTAGCTGAAAGAGGCACGAAGTAAAATGCAATGCACAGTTCATTCAGAGGTTATGTAAGTTTGGTTGCATAGATAAACGACTGTCAGCTTCAGATTAGAAGCTGCTGAACGTCTGTGCTGTTAAACATAGAAAATTACAGCGTAGTGTTGTATGATACACAAGTTAAACCAAATAAAGACGCCAGATAAAATGCTCCAGGGTATAGAATATCACAGGAAGAAATGTTTAGGGTTTCTCCCTGTGATTAAAGTCATTCACCAAAACTCAATGTTTTTGAATACTCTATAGCATTCTAGCATTTTGGTCTAAAACAGTGGGTAGTAAATACTCCAGAATTAGAAAATATCAACAAAGATTATGTATAAAAAAAAACTGAGATGTGACCTATATGTGCATATATTTACAAAAGTATGAAAGCATATTTAGAAAAAAAAACATCTGTAAATCATCCTAGTATTATCCTCAGTATTATGACAATAGCCCTGTAATAAGGAAATTTACGTTACGTAAATTTTATGTTTTACATTTAAGTGTACAGAGATGTTTCGAAAACCATGCTCTGGTATTTAGTTTCAGAATTAAGGAAATACAGCTGTAATCTCAAATATTCATGAAAGTTAAACAGTGTCTTGAAGTTTCAGATTTTTTTTTCTTTTTTTTGTGTAACTAAAAGTAGTCCTAACTTTGCACACAGATATTATGACCTTAAACCTAACTTGTATCCAGATCCTTACTCTGGCTGTTTAACTCTGACTGTCACTGTAATTTATGCTGTTTGAACACTCTGCCTAACATTCTCTGCTTACCTTTCACAACCTTTTATTGTGTGTGTGTGTTTTCTGTCAAAGCTTGGATCTGTGTTGCAGATAGACTCAGCAGACATCAGAATAGCTGCACTTGCTCTGCTTTTGTGGAATTTTAAATCAAAACGTATTCAGCTCGAGCGCAGGATTGAGATCAGTTTAATTACATAAATATGTCTTGAATAATAGCGTCATTCAATAGCCTAGAAATGTGTCAAAAGCTGGTTGGAGCTGGCCAGCACTAATAAAAAATCTCTGCTGCTTTCTGCTGTGAAGTTTGTTGGACATTTGTGGCTCCCTTTACTGGTGTTTTTTTGGCTTTGTGTTCTGTTGTGGGACTAGTTTTTGGCTTCTTTCTGAACTGTGTTAAATGAGGTTATTGCATTGTGATTTCTGTTGTGCTTGTAGATTTTTCCTGGCTATCTGTCACATCTATATTCTAAACCAGGTCATACATACTCCATTTTCCAGCATGAAATACCTTGAAGTCATTCAAGTGGGATTAAATGTATGCTTATTATAAAAAGTACAGCCATTAAGAAGTGCATGTAGGTCATATTGTGTGTCCTCTTGCTCGTGCTGAGTTTGTTACACTCCTGTGCGTTTCCTCCATGGGTGGTGGTCTGTGTTTTTGGCTTTCAGTAATATGGTATGTCATCTGCTGCCCTGCAGGCTTGGCCTTTCGTCAGCGTTCATGTCACGACCGGTGCTTTTGGCACTCGTGTGACTCAGAATGTTGACCCCTCTATACGTGCTCCGCACAAAGCAGGCACTGTTGTTTCCTAGATGGTACATTTTAGCCATATCCTGAGTCATAAGGAAACAAGAAAAAAAAAAAACAAAAAAAAACAAAAAAACCAAACTGTGTGACGTTGGAGGCGGCGTGTTGTGCAGCATCAGCGGTGCAGAGCTGGGGTGGGTGGAAAGGAGAGCCGGCAAGCGCTTGCTCTCACATTCCACTTTTACGTCAGTGATGACCCACTAAACTCCTCTGGAGGGATTAATGAAAATGATGTCTATCGTTAAAGTTCACTCCACTGCTGATTGAACTGTAAAAGTTAGCCTTTTTGTAAAAACTTAATCTTACTCTCTGTGAAATCTGACTTTTGTACCTGTGGAAGGAGTCACTGCCACCTCTCAGACAGGCTTTCCTCACATTTACTTCTAGGTGTCTTAAAATCAAGTTTTTATTTATATATGACTGTGCAAAAGTTGAGAATAAGCATTGAAATCAACTTTAAAGCCCTAAAAGAAAATGTGTTTTTTAAGTGTCCCAGGTAATATTAGAAAACTAGTAGACAAAAATATGGGTTAATTATTAAAAAATTGCCATTATCATCAATTACTTTTCCTCCTGTGGAGAACAAAGCAGGAGAATATGGGTCAGTCATGGTCAACAGTCATGTTAAAAAGCTTTCTTCACTTTTATCAACAGTTTTTTTTCCCCCCACAAATGAATGTCACAATTTAAAGTATGGGAGTCCTGACAGAGAAGTAGGTCAATGTTACAGCATTATATAAGCATTAGGTAAGATAGCCCAAACCCCATTTACTCTCACGTGCCTGTTAAACTGACAGACAGCGAACAGAGCTGGAGGTTTGGCGCCATTCAATGGCAACCTTGAGACAGTGCACTGAGAGTTCGCCTGGAAACAGATGACTAGAGAGCAAGGTTGAAGCATGTGAACGTGTGAGAGAGAGAGAGAGAGGAGGTGTTGGTTTTGACGAGAGACTAAATAGAAATGTGGAGATGAAAGAGAATAATTCTGGCAGTCCTGCGTTCTGAAATGTTTCTGGCATCTTTTAGAGCAGCATATGCCTTTTTATCCACAGTGAGACGAGCGTTCCTGAGTCAGGTATCAGCCTTTTAAAAATAATTGCGTCCCACTCCTGCAAACATGCTCGTGAGTCATCCTGAGCGTTTGCACACAAAAGTTGGGCTTTTCAGGACAAACATGGTCTCAAATATTAATGGAGTTTTTTTCAGGGTGTAACAAAGCTGTACCAAAATTACCTTAGTTTCAAAATAAAAGACGTTTCACAGGTTTGACCTAAAAACTAACAGTAACCTTTGCACAATAACACAATATGGGTTATTTTATGATTGTTAAATACAGCTCTGTTCACATGTAAGAGTAAACAGTATTTTTTAGTCATATTGAAAATAAATATGGGCCTTTATTTGGTTCCACAGTTAACCTGAAGGTGCACTGATGTTGTTATTGTCACTCAGTTTCTGTTGTTAATGTTCTTTTATCCAGTCCAGGTGCGTATCAACAATTAAACCACCACCAATTTAAAATTCAAGTAAAACTCACCTGTGTTTCTATGTTTGGTTCAATACATTTACACGTGTACTTAGTAAGAACCAGAGTCTTATCAGCTTGACTCTTCTTGATGAATTCTTTTTATTTCCGGCTCGATATGTGCAACACACCTGTCAAACCCAAGTGGCAGAAGAAGTTTAATTCAATTCAATTCAGTTTAATTAATTCATTTATGGTGAATTGTTAATCGAGCACCTGACAAGCCAGCCTTATAGAGATCTCCCCTCGACGTATTTATTTTCACTCTCTCACATCCCTGTTATGGTTGTTTTCGTATATCAGATCCCACTGCAGAGGAAAAAGGGCCGAGCCAAGCAGGGCCCTCGCTGCCAGCTGTCGAGCTGCCAAGGAAACGAAAGGGAGTTGGAGAGGAGAGGTCAGACACCCATGTACAGTAAGAGGAGCACTATGTTGTTTTGTGAGGGAAAACAAACTGCGTCATTTTGCTTAATATTCTCTGGAGTAAATACAGTTTGATACCATATGGTGTAATGCATAAATTCTTTTCTATTATACTTTAAATGACCCACAGAGTGTCTGCTTGTTCTCACAGGCAAAGCCTCGACTTCCAAATGGATGATGTCCTCAGCAGGTATGCTGACTTCCTGTCTTTATTCACTCATTGTCTGACGAGAGGAAAGAAATAGATTTTCAATCTTCCAGTTTTTTTTTCTTTTGCAGGTCTGAAGGAGAGGATCAGCAGGTCAAAATGAAATGTTCCAGGTGATTATACTGTATTTCTGTCTCACAGTAATGAGCTGTCTATCTTAAAAAGTCTTGGTGGTTCTGATTGATCTCATGAAGTGTGTGACGAGAAAACCAAAGTAATTTTATTATGAACTTCAGGAAAATAAATACAACAGAATCTATTCGAATACAGACTCATTTCAAATTATGCAGCATGAACTGTCTAATAGCCAAATATATGTTATACAGTTATTATATTTATTACACGTCCTCTTCAGGGAGCCTCACCGCCAGATTGAGAAGCGACGCAGAGATAAAATGAACAACCTCATTGACGAGCTGTCTGCCATGATCCCTGCCTGTCAGCCCTTGGCTCGAAAGCTTGACAAACTCACTGTGCTGAGGAAGGCTGTCCAACACTTGAAAGCTCTCAAAGGTAACTCTCAGCCAATCCGGGAACTTAAAATGTCGGTAGCGTCTAACAGGCTGCTCAGTCTAACAGCTTGTGTCTGCTGCGTTTTCAGCCGGGACGAGCAGCGCCTTTACAGACACCGCCTACAAGCCTTCCATCCTGCCTCATGATGACCTCAGGCACCTTCTGCTCAGGGTCGGTGCTTATGTGTGACACCGACATGTCCCATTTGGTCATACATTTACCTGTCTGTATATTAATATGTACATTTATCTATCTGTCTAACAGGCTGCGGACAGTTTCCTGTTAGTCGTAAGCTGTGACCGGGCAAAAATCCTGTTCATCTCCGAGTCCGTCTCCAAGATCCTTAACTTCAGCCGGGTGTGTTACACTGATGCTGCACCACATCGCACACTCACTTTGCTGCTGTCATCAGTTATAAACATTAGCAACGTTGCAGCAGGTCCTGCTGGTTCAGCTGGATATGTTGCACAACATTTAACTAAAGTTTAATTGAACCTTTTTTTTCTTACGTTACCAAAAGGAACCAAAAACAGCATAAAAGAATGGAGCCGCCACACCAAATGTAGAGGCTTTAAATTTCTTTTTATGCTCCACCAGGTCAAGTCAGTTTATAGAGCTTGGCAGCCTGAGTGATAACCACACCTGCTCTACATTCTTGACCACATTTTCCAGCTTTGAGGCTCACTGTGGGCAATCAGAGAGGAATAGAGATTAAGAGGGATACAAGAGAAAAGCTTCTAAAAGAAATATGACTCCATGTCTGCAGGGCAGCATGTGTTAGGCCGTTTGGGAGCTCACCACCGACTGACTATTGACTGGATACATGCTGCAGCAATTCTCTGCTTGGTTGTATTCAAAGTGCTCAATTATAATCCAGATACATTTACTGTATGCAGAGCGAGGTGTCTATACATCTGTTAATTTAAGTTTTCATACAGTGAGAGTGAACTGAACAAATGCCAAATGGTGGCAATTAATTTTTTCTTTTTTTTTTAATTTGCAAAGCAGAATGAAAGCAAATCTGACTTGAATACAGACAATGAAGTAAAACAGATGTATTGAGAAAGTGAGTAATCAGATGTATGTTATTGGGTTTCACAGTTGGAGCTTACTGGACAGAGCCTGTTCGATTTCATCCACCCCAAAGACATCAACAAGGTGAAGGAGCAGCTGTCGTCTTCAGAGCTGCACCCTCGCCAACGCCTCATTGATGCGGCAAGTAAGTCTCTTCGCCATTCAGACAATCTGAGAATGAGCCCTGTACGTCACACTCAACAAATGGTGTCTGTCTGTGTGCAGCTGGAGCTCAGGTCCAGGCGGACGCCCCCGTCAGGGCGCCCCACTTGTCAACTGGGGCTCGGCGATCCTTCTTCTGTCGCATGAAGCACAGTCGGGTGGCAGGGAAGCACGAAGACAAACGCTCGCTGCCCAGTACTTCCAAAAAGAAAGGTGGGCTCAGACAACAGCAGCAACATCAGAGGGGGGAAATTTTGGAGCATTCAGTGATCACATATTAGAACATAAATAAATCCAAACCACACCTTAGGCAGGGCTGCAAGGCCGTATGACTCCTCATGATCTTATCGACCCAAGTAATTAGAAAATAAAGCTCTATTCTAAATAAATATGTACAGACAGAGACAAAATTTTGGCCCTCTGTTCACATGACCACACTGATCTGGTTGTGTGTCCTATTTTCAAGCCGTTTTACTTCACTTGAAATACCAGATGGACGGGATGTGCTGCTGAAGGCAAAAAAGCAAGTGCCAGAAAATTGTTCTATTTTGGATCATTTTATTTTTGTTCTCTCGAGAGTACTTGAGGTGATTCAGCTGAGAGGAAGAGCCTGAATGAGTTATTTCTTGAAAAGCCTGGAACTATTCAGCTTTGTGTATACGTAGTCATGTTCAGTCGTGGGCCTGCAGAGCACTTTGGCCCAAACAGATAAGGAGGAGGAGGATTTAGGAGATGTATCGAAAGATTAATAAGATATTTAAATGTGTTTCTAGGAAACAAGGTCACTGTTTAGGCAGCTAGTGGGTAAACAAGAAAACGTAGAGGAAGATTTGTACCCTTGTATCCTTAGATTGCCAAGGAGGGAATAAAGAAATGATTTGACTTGGATCTGGTGGAGATGTGGACGAGGGTGTACTTGGGTTGTGACTGCCTCTTCCCTTCTCTCCACCTGCTGGCAATAGTTTGCTGGGGCTGAATGAAAGTAGGTGAGGCTAAACCTCCCTGGCTGCTTGTTTAAGGTATTAACTACAGTATGTGCTGATATTTGTTTTTCAAATCCATGTTTCACACTTCACAGGCAGAATTTTCTGTTTAATTTTGATCATATGAAATAGCACATTGAAAGTTAATCAAATGTTGTTAGAATACACACAAAATGTGTCTTTTCCTAATGTTTTTCAATGTGGGTCAGTTTGACTGAGTGACGTCTACATGGATAGAATTCAGAGTTTGATCTCTTTTTCCCAGAGAGTTACCACAATTTAAAACATGTTGTCCTGTACAGGAAGTAGGTCAGTGTTACAGCGTTGTGTAACCACAAAGTAAGAAGATGGTGCAAACCCTCACTCACTGGGAACCTAAATGTGGTGGCAGAAACAGGAGGTTTGGGACCACTCAGTGGCAAACCTCAGCAACTGCACCGCAGTGCACGAGGAAGGGAAGCAGCGACTTTTACGCTGCCAGGTCCCATGAGTTTGAGTTTTCATGACTCTTTCTGTCATATGCTATTGAAGGATAATGCATGACTGGTATTTTTTATTTAATAGAGTCATTGTTCTTGCTTTTTATTATGATGTTTGTAAGTAATTCAGCTGTGGGTTTGCCTCACTGACTCCATTTTGGCTCCATGAAATATTAAAGTGATTTTATAATGGCTTGTTTTAACTACAATAGCAGTGAATATTATTTAGTTTTGTTCTGTCATAAAATATACACACATAACACACTTGTCCAAACATAAACATAAAATAAATCATTTAAACAATAAGCACATTGTCAAAACAGCAATGGAACACAGACATGAACACAGAAAATTTAAATGCAATAAACGAAATAGCATAAATGTATAATTAGCACCAGTTAACATAATAACACTTTTTTCCATAGTACTCCTGATATATTTACTCCAATAAATCACAATTAAATGTTACTAACCACTTGTTTTTCTGCCCACAGACACTTACAGATACTGTACCCTCCACTGCACTGGATACATGAGGAGTTGGCCGAGCAGCCAGCCGGACTCAGAGGGTGACGCAGAGAAAGAAGCCTCAAACGTGACCTGCCTGGTGATGGTGTGCCGCCTCCACCCTCACTTGTCCCACCACCCTTCCAAAGACATCAACGTCAAGCCCACTGAGTTCATCACCCGTTGTGCGATCGACGGCAAGTTCACTTTTGTAGACCAACAGTGAGTTTCCCGATTCTACCACACTACCCGCACCCGCACCATGGATTTGTTCTAAATACACGGTTCCCCTGAGAAAGGAATGGCAGAGGCACGTTGTGATGAGGAGGCCTCTGAGCGTACAGCATTGGGTTTTTGGCAGTGGAGATAATCCTTTCTGTCTTTGCCATTGTTTCTCAGAAGGAGGTGTGCATCTCTGATGACATCACATGAAAATCTCTCCTCATTTTTGGGAAGTAATTTCACACCACAAGTATAGTGAATCATTTTATCAAATTTCCCATACGTGTGACTGATGAGTGTTAACAAGTGGAGAGGCTCATTTATGCAGTGTCGACTTTTTCTTTTCCATTTTCACTGTCACAAACCTGGGAGACTGCCAGAGAGACAGAGAAAGTAAGACTAACCAAACCTCCTTTTCGTCCTCTCTTTTCCCAGAGCCACGACAGTCATTGGTTATTTGCCGCAGGAAGTTCTCGGCACATCGTGTTATGAGTACTTCCACCAGGATGACTTGCAGCACCTCGCAGAGAAACACAGGCAAGGTGATGGAGGAAAGCCAGCACTGCTGGCAAATTTAATCACATGTCTGATTAAAGTTTAGACTTGAGCTCAAAATAAGATGTCTGTGAAAATGCAACACTTATGCGTTGAAAATCTTTTCTTATGTAGAAGGAATTGACCTTTTGTAAAGAAAGGTAGTCCCATCCATATCTTTAAAGTACTTGCCAAACGGCAGTGTAGCTGTATTTTATTATTTATTTTTTTTGTGTGTGTGTTTTTCCACTGTGCTTTCTGTTCACACCAATGTCCAATCTCTTGGCAGTTCTTCGAAGCAAAGAGAAGATTGAGACACAGTGCTACAAGTTCAAAACGAAATATGGCTCCTATGTTTCACTCCAAAGTCAGTGGTTTAGTTTCACAAATCCATGGACCAAAGAAGTCGAATTTATCGTGTCTTTAAACAGGGTTATCTCGTAAGTACTGATTCATTCCTGGGGATGTGGTTGTCTCACAACACCTGAGATACAGTGTCATTATTGGAGAAAGTGTGTTACAGAACCATAATCATATTTTACAGCTTTGAACAACCCTGATAAAGTCTACTTAGCACTGATTGTTCAGAATCTTTGTTTTTAATCTTGATCTTGTGTAATATCCCCACATTCTGCTTCATATTGCCATAAAATACCAGTTTATTCATGCATAAGCAGCATATATACTCCTTTGCACCAGCAGGGGGCCTGGTCACACAAAAGATGAGGAGGCAGGCAGCTCAAAAGCTCTTCAGGGTAAGAAACACAGACTGTATATTCATGAAGGCATTTATCCCATGTGCATTTTTTTTATGTAAAGCTTAATTTTACCATATTCTTCTTTCACAGAAGACACAAAGCAAATACCCATAATTCCTGGCCTTTCCAGTGGTTTGGGCACAATGATCTACGCAGGCAGTATAGGGACCCAAATCGCAAATGAGCTCATCGACTCCTACAGGTGCATTTGTGTGTGTGTATGTACAAAATGACTAAACTAAATAGAAATAGTTGTAATTGACTGGGATTAAACTTTGATAAACCTGATGGAGAAATGGGCTAAAGCTGGCATGAACATTGGGTAAGCAGCAAATACAGTAAGTCAAATTGTTATTCTAAGCAAAGAGGAGCTTTCTCAGGGTCAAATCGTGGCCAGACTAAAGGTTTCTAGGGGGCAGTGCATGGAACTCAGTTGTATACAAAGCACAGTGAGGCAGAACAAAAGTGACCACACACGCCATCAGAAGATCAATACATCAAGCTCAGTGTCCTGAGAGATAGAAAAGCAACTTCATCACAGATACAGAATTTGCTAAATAAAGAACATAAGACTCCAATCAGCAAATGTAAAAAAAAAAGAAAAAAGAAAAAGGCTGACTTGTAATGGTCTCAGAGGATGAATAGCAGTTTCTAAACCACTTCTCAAGAGAGGAAAGAAGGCCAAACACTCGGGGAGGACGAAGAAAATAGCATTTCACCGTGGAAAAAAAGGCCAGTTTACTGATGAATTCATGTTCTTGGCAACGACAGAAGGGTGTATGTTAGGAGCCGAGCAGGAGAGAGGATGAAACCACAGTAATTGCATCTGTGAAGAAGGATTCTCATGTGTGTGTGTGTTTTCATGATTATTTCATTTACTGCTGTATTTCTGAGCAGGATGAACTCCTCTCCATCCAGTGGGGCTTCCAGTCCATTTGGCTTGGCCCAGGAGAAGTGTCCACTGGTTTCCCCACAAACCAGCAGGAGTGTGAGTAACTTAAATGACACAACATTTACTTGGAGACTCTTTTTATTTGGCTTTTGAGGTTGTTGACCTTCTGTTCAAGGTATATATAAACCCATATATTTATTTTTTCAGTTTATTACGTTTACCTTCGTTTGTGAGTCTATCAGCTCTTACATCAGTACACTTAAAGGGGATGTCTGGTGTTTTTGTGCTTTCCTTGTTTTACTGTCAACTTTAGTGGCACTTTGTGTACATGTAAAGCTAATCTCTCTTTAATTGTACGTTTACAAGCACATTAATGGTGACAAGGGGAGGCATATCATTTGGAAACAGCTTAATTAGGAAACCATGACCAGACAATTGAATGAGTTTGCAACCTCATGTTACAATAACATGAAGTACAGTTACTAGTAATAGATAGCTAGATGGACAGTTCATTAATTCTGAACAAAATTAAGGGTCGAATGATTCCATTGTATTACTTCTGAATGATTTAAAGTACAGTGGCGCTGCATGCTCACATGTTCTTATTGTGTCTCTGCAAATCTGAAAGTTTTATTCAAATGTAAGACAAAACGTGTGCAAGAGATTAAGACACTGTCTGCGGCTACAACCTGTTTTCTTGAGTTTAATTACACACTTCAGTGGAGAAAGGTGAACCATGGTGTCTTCTGCAGTGTTTTTTTTTTTTTTAGCGGAAAAATTTTTTTTTTGTTTTTTTTTTCCCAGGCATCCAGCAGAGAGGACACAGCAGGCAGTTCATCACAGTCCCAGTCTGACTCGAGGACAGCAGCTGGCGCTAGCAGTGCAACTTGTGAAAGTACAGGTACTGTCAGCAGGATAGTCATAAAACCAATCCAATTTAATCTGCATCTCTGCAAAGAAGAAGAAGAAGAAGAAATGGAACACACTCACAAATCTGGGCCAAAAGCTTCAAAAATGCTTCTGGCATTTTATATTGTCAGAGAACTTGAGCACTCTTTATGCTGTTGACACCACCCACAGTTTCACAGCTGCAGGCCCTTATTCATCAGGTGATCCAATTAGACGATACAACAGATCAGAGTAGTAAAATCCAACATTTGTGAAAATGCAGTTCTATTTTTGACATCATGTAAACAATAACACCCAAATCCTTGATAATTTATGCAAAGCTAAATTTTTATTGTTTTATGCAAAATATAAAAGGACTTGTATCATTTTTTTAACAAACACCACAGAAGCTCAGGTGATATTCAACCGTGTCTGTTTCACTCAGGTGAACCGTCCCAGCTGGACTTGGACAGCATGGTGGTGCCAGGCCTGAGCAGCTTCAGCAGTGATGAGGCAGCCATGGCAGTCATCATGAGCTTGCTGGAGACAGATGTAAACATGGGTCAATCGGGGGACTTTGAAGACTTACACTGGCCTTTCTAGAGGGCTCACAGACTTTCAGCCCCTCTACACGCTCTCGTGCCGTTTTCTTGCCGTTTGCCGACAGCTCGGGCGTTGAGTAGTTCTCGTTGTGACCGACGGATCTGGCCTTGGACAACTGAACCCACGGGACTCAAGAGATGCTGGGTGCAGACACAAGATGGCGGACCTCAACCATGGAGGACAGGTGACTCCAGTGTAGAGGTTTTTGGTGGTTTTCATGAGACAGCGACAACCGCAGCAGGTTAGTGCACTGTAGGTTGGTTGATCACAGACTTGATGCACAAAGATCCAAAACCTTTTTTAAACTGCAAACAAGGAGAGATGATTGTTGATAAAACAGAACAGTGATTATCCTCAGCTCATAAGACCTGGTGAATTATCTCTCCTTGTTCCTTGTTTGAACATCTAAGTTAGTGGATCTGAGTGCTTGTAAATGTCTGTAAGATCATATTCAGCTTCAATCTGTTGAAAACAATATTTATAGAAATGAATGTGGAACATTTTACATTTAAGAATATTCATTATAGGGTAATTGTGGAGGACAAAGACATTGTATGTGTTGTAAATAATATAATTTTATTGGTGAAATATTTCATATGTGTATTTTTTTACATATGTATTTTTTTATGTTATTATTTGAATATGTTCTCCAAGAATGTAATTTTACATATTACTGTTTTAGGATTTCATTAAGATTTTTTTTTTTGAACAGCATAAAAACCTTAATAAATTAATAATAATAATTAATTATTATTAGTAGTGTTAAAAACATTAAAACAATAAGAAACCAATGCCACATACTACACCATTTACAACCTCAGCTATTAAAGAAAACTGGCAAAATACCATGTTCATAAATGTAAATTTATAAGAAATTAGACACATATAGACATAGATAGAAATTGTAATTGACAATTAGAGAAATGAAACTTACATTGATAGAAATATGTTAAAAATATACACCGATTTATTATAGGAGCTCTCTTAATACATACATGTAAAAGCACTACTTTAACCATCAAATCTGAACACATCTGCCATGAAGTTCATGTGTCCTCCATGGCTGAGGTCCACCATCTTGTGTCTGCAGCCCGGTCCCCCTCACTGGATCCTTACCATCACATACTTGAGGCCAGATAGAAGTTTAAGTACCTGGTCCCCCGGCTCTCATCTGTAGTAAAATGAGGTTATGGTGTCCTTGGAGCCTTTGGTGATTCAGTGTCTTCTTCAGTGACACTTCAGCATCTTCAGAGGGGCTTAAAGCCAGCCTTTCTACAGCAGAACGATCTATCTTTCCGTTCTGCTGCGCCCAGTGAGTAACCAAGGTCTGATGGAGGAGAATCAGACTCCCACCGTATGCAGTGCTGCTAGAGAAACTCCTCAAAACTTTGACCTTTGTGAAAGCTGTGGTACCCAGTGATGACTTACATGTTTTTCAGAACATGGTCTGATTGTTCCATTTTTTTTTACTGCTTTTTTTAATCCACATTTTATGTAATCTAAAAAAGAAAAACTCATGAGGTAGGTTTTGTCCAATATCGTGTTCAATAAGAACAACTACACCCTCCCTCCCCGCCCACGTGAGAACTGCATACTATCGAATATGCAACTGTGGAGCTGTCTGTTCCTTCTAACCCATCTGCTACCACTGCTAGTCCTGTTACACTCCGTTTGGAAGATCAGACACTGTCTGATTTTACCAACTAGTTAGAGCTAACAGCAACGAGTGCTATCAAAAGCTACCCAGGAAATGTGTTTCACGGCAGAAGCTTTACTTTGGGACTGTTCATAACGAAACAAATACTTGAATAGTGAGTCCTGTTTACAGTTTTGGTCCCAAGATAAATAGTTGGTCTGTATTCAACTAGAAATCTTCCCCTTCAAAAGAGGAACATGACAAGCGTCTGCTGGGCGAAAGCCACATCTGTCGAAAGTCTAAGATATAAATATCCACAGAGGAAAAACACACTTTTAGGAGGAGGAGGTCCCTTAAACAAAAAATTTCTCCATAAAGTTTGTAAAATGTCTGTTTTCATATTGAATGTGCACTAAAGGACTGAGCCCTGCTATGCCTATACATTGTGTTTGCATATCACATATTTACTGTACTCCAAGTGGTTCTGTGAAGGTAATCTACTGTACACTGAACTCCCGGGAAGGTTCACCATGGATGTGAGAACGTTTTCCAGTGTTAACAATATTTTTAGGCAGATTTTAATACTGTCATTTCTTATATACCCCCTCCATTGCCCCAAGGTAGTATCTGAACATCCGACTACTGCGCTGAAATTAGCCATAGAATTTGTGTTGGTAGGGAGACAATAATGTGGCAGTTTCTCTATTTCTGAATGTCCCATTGCCGCAACAGCCTCTTGTAAAGGAAAAGTCCACCTCGAAGCATCTCAGCTTTGTTTAAAATAACAGCTGCACTGGATCTCATCGGTGGAGAGGCCGCAGAGAGACCAGTTTTAACACCAGCGATGCAGCTACAAGGCAGGTTGAGGCCACAAAAATGAGTGATTACATTATCAAGCTGTTTACTTCCTTGTGATCTTACTTGCGGTTGACAGGCTGATGAAAGTGAGCTCACCCAAAACAAAGTAAATTATATTTTATCTGAGCTGCACTGTAGACTGATATTAACAGATATTAACAGTGTCAGAGTATGTGAGGGTGGATTTTCCTTTTAAACCCAGTGACTGGCCTTCATACAGCATGTGGAAACTCTGGTTTCATCACTGGTTCCTCTGGTCTTGAAAGCATAATGTGACTGTGTTGCCTTGAACACATGTTTCAGCACAAGCTTCAGCTGTAAATCAACCATTATGCTCTCTCTTTGGCTTTAAAAGCAAAACTGTTGGTACTGGATAATATTTGCTGTCGCCGTCAGTGCCATTTGAAATGGACACTGAAGCATATTGAACACGCCCTGCTATCAAAAGACAAAATGTCTGATATTTGTTCTTGCATATTGTCGTTGATGTATCTGCTGTAACGAGGAGTGGAGGTCGAAGTCTTTGAAAGTAAAACAGTTTTTCATAAATGGTCTGAGTTCTACTTTGTCTTTACCACAGGCTTAAATTTAGTAAATGTTATTTTTGCAAGAGACAGGAATCTCTTATTTTGAAAATAGGCAGAATTATAAGGGACTTTCCTCACTGAAACAGTGCAGAGATAAAGAGAAGCAAACAAGGTTTTGAGGACGCAGATTAATACAGTGCTTTGAAAGTGTTCAACCTACCTGTAGCTTCACCTATGCAATGTTCAAAGTAAGCATTTGAACATATTTATCTGAGTTGTTGGTCTTAAAAAAAAAACCAGTCATACATATGAGAAATGGAAATCGTTTTATTATCACTGTCAAAATGTTAGCTAACAAAAAAGTGTCCTTATGTTAAAGAAGTGTGATTGTCCATCCGTATTGGAATCACAGGTGAGTCATACTTTATTTTAGATAAAATAGATATTAATATATTAGTTTAGAATATAACAGCTCACAGGAGGATAAATCAATAAGGTACATATTCACTGTTCACAATAGTGGTGCTGATATCAAAATTCTCTCTACTCATTAAATGTCTTTTCTGTCCCACTAAGGCAGCACATTTTTCTTGCCTTGGACAAATAGAACAGAGGACCTATGAGCACACCGAAGCTGGGGAACAAAACGGATAGTTTAAGAACGTTACACAGGAACCGTTCCAAGGAGTTTTCCACATAGTAGATGTACAAGACCAGTGGAAACATCACCAGGACTGGGAGGTAAGAGATCACTGCAGGCACCACCACAGCCAACACGTTATCCACTGCCTGTCTCTTCTGGGGTGATTCAGGGCGGCGCTGGTTTCCGTGCGTGCTGTGGGCGGGGCTTTGCTGCCACAGGGACCAGACCACACCCCCAAGGGAGGCGAGCATTAAGAAGAAGAGGCAGGAGATGATGACGGAGACAGCCATCATAATGATGGTTATATCAGCCACAAAAACTGTAAGAAAAACAAAACAAGAACATCATAACACAGAATTCAAGTTACATTGTCTAATATTGGAAATTTGTACTAACTCTCACACAGCACATACATGTAAGCAGACAGAAGGACAGGGTGATCGCCCACACCACAGCAGAAACAGCCATCCGGTACTCCCAGTTCCTCACTCTCATATATAGCACAGGTCTCATCACTGCCAGGTAGCGCTCAATACACATGCAGGCTAGCAGCAGGGGGCAGCCGATCAGGTTGAACATGCTGAAGATGTCTCTCGCCTTGTCCATTGTCGCCTGTGTACTTTGGAAACTTGGCTGGATAGGGGCTGATAGATAGAATTGGAACATTTTGTAAGATGTAGCTTTTAGGCGGTGCTGGTATAAGCCTGCTGAGACATGTTATAATCCTCAAAAAGGAAATTAAGGATCACATGAGCTAACAAAGAAACACAAAAGAAAAGTTCCAGGTATGTGATTTGATGCGTTGGTGCCAGTCTCAGACCAGTATCCTCACCTGAATCATTTCCTTTGCCAAACTGAGCTTTTTCTATATCATAAATCAAGTCCACAGGTAGTGTAAACAGGTAGATGAGATCCATCACAACAAGATTCAGACCTAGAACCTGAAAGACAAAGGTTGAGACGTAGTTTAAAGTTTGAGAAGAGAATGTTTTGTTGTACATTGAAAGAAAAAAAAAAAAACCTGGAGCTGGATGGGTGCACTGTTCTTACCTTAGAGGCAGAGAATGATTTCCTTTCCCTTAGAAACAGCCAAAGCAGGGTGGCGTTGGCCACCAGCCCTGAGATCAGGATGAACATGTCAGCGACATTGAAGATTTCATCCCACCCCTGCTCACGGCAGAGGGCCTTGGCCTTTGACATGATCATATCGCTGAAAATCTCAGGAGGTAATGGCGGCATTCTGGCAATCTTGAACACACAATCACTCTCTGCCAAGTCCTGTCAAGTCAAAGAGAGTGATCATCAATATCTGACTTCGTCCCGGGTCAGACACATGTAGTAGACAAGTTCTTTGACATATAATGACCTGTGTAACTGTATCTAAATAGAAAGATGAAAATTCCCCACCTTCACCACACGTCTATTATGTTCTTCAGTCTCATTTGCAACACGCAGGAGAAATGAGTGAACAGTCATTAAACAAAACAGGATAACTGTTTGTCCAAAACATCCACCTCTCCTCTGAGAGTGACCCTTTAAAATGGCCTTAACTTTAAAAATCCCCATTTCAAATTTACTTCATTTTAGTTACATTTTATGAGTAAGCTGAAGAATCTCAAACATCCTCAAGTGTTTCACACATTTGAGGTAAATTTTTTCATTATTCCAACTGTTTTTTTTTCCTTTCTTTTATTTGTATCATTTAAGTGAAAAGCTAAAGGTAAATGCAAAGCTGCCCATTACCTCTTTGTATGCCGTCTTTCTCCTGCGGTCTCACAGCCTTCAATCACTCCCTGCTCACGAAGAGTGCGTCCAGCTCTGTCTAAAGAGCAGACACGAAACAAATGAGCAGGTGTTTTGTGTTGATTTTCCACCCTTAAATGCAAATAAGTGTGTTGTATGGATATCCTTACAGTACAGGTGATTTCCATTGCAGGCAGTGTGTTTACTGCCTGATTTCACTGCCTGTTTTCCTTCGCACAGCAGAACACGCTTGTGGTCAAAGAGCCAAAAGATACATAACTCGCTGTCTTTATTTATCTAAAAAAAAAAAAAAACCAAACAAATCCACTAAACTTTTAAATGACCTTCTAAACACCTACTATAATCAGATCCTTTTCATTTTGTTCTCCGTCTTCCTCAGGCGTCAGTGTCGCTCTGCAGGCAAATGATGTCATCTCCTCATTTTCAACCGACTGGACACAATGATGAATTAGCTTCTTATTTATTTCCCATCCTTCTTCCTCCTTCCATTTCCTTCATCTATCGCCCTCCTTTCTCTCTCTCTTCTCTCAGAAATAGCAGCCACTGAAAATACACGCTGAACCGTGAACTGTTGAACTAAACAAAAATCTCTTTATTCAGTTTTTATGGCAGTCTTATTATTATAATACATCAAATACTTTACAGTAAAAGAAACATCCAGGACTCCAGAATCCAGCTCAAGCCATTCAAATCCCTCCCCTTCAAAAAAAAAAAAAAAAGTAAAGTGCAGATTTATTAGTGTTTATACGCAACTCCTTCTATTCAAAATACAAAGCCCTGAAAACTAGAGTGTAAACTGACTAAAGCAACAGTAAAGGGGCCTTGCACAGAGTTTAGGATTTAAATGCTTGCACATAGTTCAGAGGGATAACAGAGGTTTAGGGTTAGGTATTCATTAAAAAAGAAAGAATTAAGAGGAATTTCCTCGTCTGAAAAACTGCAGCTGAAGTTTAGAGAATTCACGTGAGTTTATAGGTCGATGTGGTTCCACAGTCCCTCCACCTCCACCTCCCTGCTCAGACTTTACAAATCAGTGCATTTCTGTGTCATTTCCAGTGCATCAAAGACAAAGCGGTCCTCTCACAGTGTCTGACGTTTGCTGTGACTCACATGGTCATATCGCACAAGAAGATTAAAAATCAATTTTCCGTGATTCTCTGTGATTAAAAACTTCAAACCACTCTTTAATTAATTCAATATTCAATTATAATTATTGTAATTATTATTCCATTATTCCAATTATTATTCTGATTTCGAGCTGAGGCTCTGGATGAGTGTGTTAGAATATGTCACGAGTCTCACCGCCGACTGTAAAACAAGTTTTCCTTATAAATAATGATGTGACAGAATGAGCTGCGGCAGGAGACAGAGAAAATTAGACAGACAGGAAAAAAAATGTTTTACATTTAGTTATTGATTTTGGTGAGAAAGAAAGGATCAGTTTAAATCAATCACTGCATCATTAAATCCACACAAACAGCACGAAATTGGTTCCATTCAGCGGCTGCAGCGACAGTGGCATTTTAATCACAGTGTGCTTGCTACCCATGGATCCCTGTCGTCAGGCTGGGACATGTCAACAGAGCTGAAGTGACCTGTGGAGATTTCATAAGTCTCTAGTTTTAAAGCAAAATATAAATATATCTATCTGCTGTTTTATTTGGGTTCAGATTAGATGAACCGGACCTCAGGAAGGCTGATAGGGATCCAATTATGTAATAAATATACCTAAGTAACTATTTAAAAAAATCCACTTTTCTGAGAGCTGCCCAAACAGTGGCGGTCATTGCTGAAGTCCTTCTTTGCAGGTTTTTCTTTCATGAATCTCAGAGGTTTAATTCTCTGAGTCCCTTTGTCAACAGGCTACATGAAGCTTCCTTGTAATGTCAGACGGCTAAAAGAGAGCAGGGCTGTCTCCGAAGAACTCCTCTCCACGGCGTGCAGCAGCAGCAGCAGTTTGGTAAGAATTAAGGGGAAAAAATCTTTAGTGTTCAGTTCCTTGTGGTTGAGTCCAAACTGCAGGAGAAGTCCAGCAAGCATGCAGTAGGAGGGGGAGCTTCTACACCAGCTGCATGTCCATTTCTATGCTTTTCCTTCTTGTCTGCTTTGGAATGTTGCATCTGCAGACCTCTGTGGGAGAAACAGGGATAGAGGAGGGTAAAAAGACTCCATGTGTCTCCAGAACAAGACACTTTCTCTCTGTGTGTTTGTCTTCCACAGGAACGGCACAGAGCCTTGGAAATATGGAAGGTGAAAGACGTAGCTACTGCCATGGCCGCTGCGGTATTGGGTTGGGGTTGGGGTAGATAGGCGCTGGTGTTGGGTGGGGGTAGACGGGCACAGCTGTGTTGGGGTTCGGCGGGTACGTGGGATGCTGCGTCACGATGTGAGGCTGGCTGTGGGCGGCTGTGTGGGCAGGTGAGGAGGCAGCGGAGGAGGACGAGGGGAGGTGGAGGTAGAGGGGAGCGGACGGAGCGGAAGGGGCGGAGGGTGCCGTCGGAGTTGGGACCCTCTGCAGGACCACGTGAGGGTATAGCTGTGACTCGGAGCGGTAGAGTCCAGGCAGGGAGGCCTTCAGCAGACTCTCCTGACTCCTATATGAGACAGACAAGAGAGACGCAAGACTTTCAAACATCAGCTGCGTGAGACACAGTGAGACTCTGGTTCCCTGTAGATGTGAATGCTGATATTTTACCTCTGGTATCCTCTGTTCTCATATCCAGTGAGGCCTCCAGTGAGGTAGAGGGGGCTGTCAGGGGCCAGACGGGGGTTCATCCTCTGCGAGAGGTGGAAGATCTTGGGAGGAGGGAAGGCCTCCCACTCACCCTCCTCTCTCTCCAGCCAACACTCGCTGCGACGGGACGAGTGCTTCTCTCTGCGCCTGTGGGGGACAGAACATGATCAGCTCACTGGTCCCCAAACACCTGGGACCAAGTCTGAGAACAAACAAAGACTGGATATGAAGGAGGCAACCAACTACAGGGGTCACATCAGGGGTGACTTTTCAGGGATTCCCTCCTCCTACCTGCTTCGTCCCTCCTTCTTGGCTCGGTCCCGGCTCGATCGTTCTTGCAGACAGCAGATGAGGAAGGACAGGGACATGGCGAGGATGACAATGCCACTCACCACTGATGCCAACACAGCCACTCTCAGACCACGGTCCTCCGGCCTGGGGATCGCTGTTGATCAGGTAAAAACAACACTGACTTCTCTCTCTAAATGAGCTTGTCTGTATATTTCAGAGACACAGTGGCAGCTGTTTAAATGTGTTTCCTGAAAGAGATCCCAAGAAAATAACTGCGACTGATCCACACTGTCTTGGAAGATGGTTATATACCAAACAGTAGTAGTAACAGTGGTTTCCGCCTTTCACCAGCCTTTTTTCTTCTATTTGAATTCAGTAAAGGTTCAGTCCCGTTTCCTCTCTTCAGTCAGCGTGGGTTTGATTTCACACAACATGTTTGCATGTTGAGAGGAAAGCTTGGAAATGTTCCCTGAGCATAAAAAGGTGCTGTTTAAGTTCAGCAGCGATGCTTTACATGCAAGCTGCAACCAGATTTCATACATAACCAGATCTGAGAGAGGAGAACAAGTATAAACACTGCAGTGGAATGATTGTATATAATGAATACAGGAGAAATTAACAACTTTATAAAACGATGGTTGGTTTAAAATATGATATGTGTCCATATATGTTCAGTCCATAGTGCAAATTGCTTCATATCCCTACTCAAACCTGCTTACCCTCACAGACAGGCAGGTAGTTGCTCCACTGTGGTTTGCCGTTCCTGACATTGCAGTAGATTTTGTCACTGCCGACCAGCTGGTATCCCTCTCTGCACCAGAAGGCCAACACACTGCCGACTGACACGCCTGTGCCGCTCTCGACATAAAAGGAACCCCGACGTGGAGGCAGGACGGGGATACAGGACAGACCTGAGGACAGAGGACACAAAAACAGCAGGTAACTTCTTAGACTGACAGAGAATTAAAGACATAACCAAAGAGAATGGGGATGTATTTGAGGCTGACACTTGTGCTGAATTTGGCTTGAGAAAGACCAAGCATAGTCCATGTTCTCATCATGTTCCTTTAAAACACTTACATTAAGCAAACTTAAGAAAAATAGTTTCTTCATTTTCCAGGGAAACTTTTAACGAACCAGAAAAATTCAGACTTGAAATCAGCAGCAGGTTTTTTTTTTTTTTAAGCGAACACAGCATGAGAATCTAAACGTCTGTAGCTGAGTTTTATCACTGTAGAAAGAGCAAGTAGCCTTCTGTAGTTAAAAAGTTGCCTATCTTCTTGCTTTATTGTGTCAGGTTCTCACAGTTGGATATAGACTTTGATCTTTTTGGCTTTTCTACAAAAAATTTCTCTGTGTATCATTATTGATGACTGGTGGATAACGAAACCTACATATAAGCCTCTGATTCTGAGAGATTGATAACATCACTGGAGCCGTCAGATTCCGCTGTCTCGATGTGATGTCTCATAGTCACCGTGACCAACAGCTGTATAACAGCTGTTTAATCGTATGCAAGATTTAAGCTCTTATCAGCTCTGTGTATGTCTACTCCCCCTTCTCCTCTGTCTATCGCACACTTTCTTCTCACACTTTTTCCTTTCTTCTCTCTCTTCTCTTCCACTTTTTTTTGTCAAACACAGACTCAGCATGAGTCAGAGTGTCTGTTCTGAGATTAGCTGTTACACTGGATCCACAGAGAGACAGACAGACAGAAAACTATTTTTATCTTCCTTATGCTACAATACGCAAATACCTCTGAGAGGTCTCGTGATACAGCAGCTATTGTTAGACTGTCCTGCAGGGATTTTTGAGGCTCTCAGGAAATCTCATGTAAACCTACAGCATCGCTAGCTGTGCAAAAACATCCCATAGTTTTCTAAAAGAAATCAGTCAAATGGAATATAAGAGGTTTATTTCTGCACCATAGCACAAAATGACTGTATGAAATCTGCGGGGGGGGGGGGGGGGGGGTTGACAATGTTACTGATCAATGCTGATGACTCAGCTGTTACTCTGCTGGCTGCTGGGATACTGTATGTTGTTCAGTGAGATGCATCTTCACTTGTATTTCTGATCATCCAACTAATGTTACTCTCTGTCCTTTGAGCTCTGGTTTGGTCTTCTCCAACTCCTCATGCTTAGTGGGGTTGTCACCATGAGAGATACCTCCCACAGTGTACATAGTCATTTATTCCCTATTTAAAATAAACATAATGATCAGAGCAGCTTTAAAATGGTCATTTTAAAATAACTCCTGCTTTGCATTGAACAGATAAATAGAATTACAGCGTGGTGTTAGGTTTGCTAATACGATGTTTTAATGAGTAATGGCTTGAAGGGCATGTGATACTGTGGTTTGCTTTGCTGTGTCAGTATTAGTGTAAGCTGTGAGTGTGTGTGTGTGTGTGTGTGAGAGAGAGAGAGAGAGGGAGAGAGAGGGAGAGAGAGAGAGAGAGAGAGAAGTCATCCTGGTGTAAAACCCTGCGAACATGCAAGCTGCTCTCTGCTGATTAGGAGCGACAGATGGGAGGATTTCTGCAGCGGTAGAGACAGTGAGGGAGAGGATCCCGTGATCCTGTGTGAAGATGACAGCATCCCCTCCCTCACCCACACACACACACACGAATATACACATCAGGGCACACATAGCAGACACGTGCGTAATGGGTACAGTGGAGGGAATCAAGGACAGGCAGACTCCGTTTTTTTCAAAGGGGAAACTAAAAGCCATTTTGTTTCTCCTTGGAGACCTTATACTGTCACCCTGCGTTCACCAAAAGCTGAAGCTAAAATACTAACATCTGGAGATACAGTTGTTCCAGTGGCTGATAGCTGAAAACACATCAGTCATTTTTTTCCCACAATCCGTTTTCTCTAAGCACCTAACGAGCGTTTCTCGTACATTATCACGTAATCAAACCAGCTCCAGCCCTTTAGTCCATCTTTAGCACTGTTTGCTGTTCACCTGTCAAGTTATCAGGAAAATAAAGAAAAGCTAGACTTATGAAGGTGTTTGACAAAACTGGTTGATGCTGGAAATGTTAACGTCCTTGTCTGAGCAGTGGCTCAGCATGCACAGAACATTAAGTAGTGTCAGGGGTTGACATTAGCTGTTTAAATAATTCATTTGGTCTGCTTTTCAGTCAGGCCACAGTGAAACCCAGAACATGTACTCCTCATAAAAGACATTATGTTTACTTCAGGACTGAGCAGGAGAAAGGTAGACAGCGAAAACTGAATTTCAATAAAGATTGGACACAATGAGTTTATCTTATTTGCCAGTGCCAGGTTCTTTTACTCTCTGTTATTGTGTTTAAGAAATTCATATCTCTCCCTGAAATGATACTAAAGGGATCACATTTGCATTTAAATGAAAGAGATACAATATTGTTTAATTAAACTCAGGTAGTTTTAATTATCATCTGAGATTCGTCTGGTGAGTTTATCAGTCCTCGTTTCAGCAGCAGGAGCTGTAATGATCTACACAGACTCACACAGGGCACATAAGCTCATGAGCTTCACTCTGAGTTTTATTTCTGGCCACTAAAATCCTAATATTCACTCACCAATAATGGTTCCAAGCCAGAAGTTTGTCCACACAAGCATAGAAAGACATGTACACACACACTTGCCTGCCAAAGAAAAAGCCTTCACCTCCATAAAGGCAGGCAGATAAAATATTGAACATATTACGTGACAGTGTGTGTTTTAAGACTCTAGCTGAGGTGTTTTGTTTTTTTATTTTTTTGCTGGCTGTTGTCACGCCACAGCAGGAAACTCATTCCCACAAACCCTGAGATGCTGAAGTGACTCCCATCTCCCACCCACCTACGTTCTGTAGTAAACAAAGAAACAGAACAACGACACCAGTGTGGAGAGAACAAACGAAATACCCCCGGTGGAGCCCGGCATCAATAAATAACAGAATTAATGCCGAAAAGATTAAAACTGGGTGCGAGTTTTGGTGTGTTGTCAGTTTAGTTCACTTTAGCTGGATGTAAAGTTTGATACTAGCAGGAGACTGACATCTGCTCCAAAGCACAGAATTCGTGTTTAATGTGACTGTGTCTTGTACTGATGTCCAGGTAGAGTGTGTTTCAGTAACAGAGAGGCTCTGTGCGTGCGTGCATGTGTGTGTGTGCGTGCATGTGTGTGTGTGTGTTGACTCTGCACTCTGTTTGCTCAGCCCTGTTGTTTCGGCCCCATTCAGAAAGCTTCTCTGTCATCGTGGAAACTGCAGGTTGCCAATCGGACTTCAGCTGACAACGGGGTGCTAATACACCTCTGGACAATCCAACCTGGCAACCCAACACTGTCAACCAAATATCCCCTCTGCTGTATTCTTCTCTAAAACCCTCCTCACTTGTCTCTGTCAGGGAAGCACTCGGAATAGTTTGTGATTAAATAAAGATTAGGCTCTCTGCATTAAAGATTCAGGCACACACACACACACACACTGGATGTACTTATTCCCTGCGCACATGTAGGAGGAATGTGTGGAGTTACACATATTCAAGCCACCACACACACATATGTCTGTTAGGACATTTGAAAGGAATCTTACTCTGAACATTTCAGTTTCATGAGGTTTTCAGATTTAAAACCTCAGCCTATACACTGATCAGTACGCAGACCAAACAAAACCAAGAAATTAATTACAGGGAAACTACTTCATTTAGTTTTACAAGCTCCAAAAACACTTGATCCAACACTTCCCATAATGCAACTCTCTCTCTCCCTGCCTGGTAAGAACCCCTGTGTTCTGCACAGAGCATGTGGTCATTTTCTGCTGGTTCATAACTACGAGCAACACCTTTCATATAACACGTAACAATTAGATTCATTGTCCATATTAATGTATTGATTAGTGCAGCTTTAATACCAGCATCCTCAGGTTTAATGTGCTGAATGAGCCATCTGCAGCAGCCTGTGTGTGTTTGCTGTTTGCTTGCATTAGTGCACCTACTGTATTTTACTTCACACATGAGTGAAACACATCCTGTACTGATATACATTTTTTTTTAATCTTTTCATGAGGAAGAAGTCTGAAGGAGAGACTCTTCCTCCTTGTTTGTTTTCCATGGATAAACAATGGTTAAAAAAAAAAAAAGAAACTCCATCTGAGTCAGACTTTACCAGGCAGTAAAAGTCTGAGTTGAAGTTAATGTAAGATGGCATTCTTGGCAGACGGCTGACTTGCTTCATCTCGTTTATCCTCGTGTTCTTGTCTGATTCTTCTTCTTCTCTGGTGTTTTTTTCTTTTTTTTGATCCCTTTTCTCCAGCTGCTCTTTATGTGATCTGACCTCAAACAAGCATCATGCCTTTCTCCTCTCCATCAGCGCATCTATTTCCGTGGCACCTCACTGATGCGCGGTATCACAGCTGATTACCTAATCCCCCTGGCTCCTGCTCTGCTTGCGCAGTGAGTGTTCCTGTGCAAACACATAAAGGCATGAGTGTTTGCCTGAGCCCTGCATTAGTGCTTGTGTCCAGTGTTTTTTTTTTTCTTTTTTTGAGACATTAATAGAGCGACATGAAGTGATCGCGCACATCTGTGTAGTCAGAAGTCATTTTCAAGGGATTGCTTTTTTCGGTTGTGAGCTTGTGCTGATGCTGTACAGAAATCAGAGGCAGAGGCTGAAAGCTAATGGCATTCTCCTTCAATCAGCAGCTTTGGCTGGATCTGACTGAGGATAATCTGTCTGGTTAAACAGAGCCGGGACAATAGGGCTGATTTTGAACTCCTGACATCACCGATTGACTGGCTGAACTCGTGCCAGAGGCCAAACGTGGAGAACAGACTTGGCTGAACTCAACAGATTCCATGAAAACACAACAAATGTAATTATTGGTACAGAAAAACCAGCACATTTAAACAGAAAGCACTCATCGAAGTTACACGACAGAGAGACGAGAGATCTCAAATTCCTCTTTCTTTCCTTGCGTGTTCAGCTGCAGAGGCTGTCACTTTGTTTTAACTGGAATAGGACAACTACAACTCGTTCTGGCAGTCTGATAATGTAGGAAATGGAACCAGAAGTACACACAGCAGGTTGTTAGAAATGGATATGCTTAAAAGATAGATGACAATACTTCTATCAGAGGAAAGAAATTACAGAGCAGGCGCATCTGATGGGGATTTTTGTTTGCTTTTGGTATTTGTGATTTGCTGCATCTCTAAAGCCCACGAAGTCACACAGTTTTTGTTTGATTTGTAGTTCAGATTTCTTTTTAGAGGTGTGTTTATCTTCTCTGCCCCTTTACTTTCATTCCTCCTGCTCTTTAGTTGCTACCGTCCTGCTTCGACCATCAGGACAGAGAGAGAGAAGGCTCATTTCAGACTCACACTCGGCGTCTTTGTTCGGTTAGTGGTGCTCGTTCTAAGCCGTGGGAAGGTAATAATGAAGTTGAGTCGCTGCCAGAAGCCATATTGGATTGACAGGCAGGGGACAGAAGTAACTCTTTGTCCGAAGCTCGCCAAGTTCGCAGGGGCTCAGGAGTGACGATAGTGTGTGTCACTGACAGAAATACCCCTGGCTTTGCATGTGTGTGTATATGTGTCCTCCTTCACTAAAAAAAAATCTTTGAAAAAAACTGATTTAGTGATATTATTCTAACAAACAAAAAAAAAAAAGAAAAAAAGGAGGAAGTGGCTTTCAAAATACTCTGGTCTCTACCTGCTTCCTGTGAATGTGTGCATCTGTATACCTGTGTGTTAGCGTGTCATTAACAGGATTTCTTACACTAGAAATAGCCGGGAATAGACAAAGGTAATTGGCTTTGCCTGTCAGTTAATCAGATTAAAGGCAGTGTAACGCTACACATTTACGTTTTAGGCTTCTGGCTGAAGATCTTAACTAAAGAGAGTCAGAGTGAAGAATAAGCAGCTTATTGTCATCATGTCATCAGATGCTGTATCTAAAGCTAAACACTGGTGTTTGCTTTTGTTCAAGAAGTTGAATTATTTTTAGAATATTTAGCCACAGGGAACTAAAGATCTTGCTTGTGGTTGCTGGCCACCCAGTCGCACTCCATTGTGTTTGTGTTATTCTCCAAAGCTTTCATTTGGTTTGAATGTATCAAAGCAGTGGACGAGGGCTCATTTTCCCTCAGACACCAAGACTGTCTCAGAAAACTATATTTAAAGTCTTTATAGTGAGTATTTTTGGACAAAAGAGTTAAAGGCAAAGACTTTTCACAGAAAAAAAACAAAAACAACAACACCACAGACAGTAAGGATTCACTGTAAACTCCTTCTCGGTCAGATTAAGAGGCAGACTGCCTACTAAGTAACTGATATAGGCCTCATTTAGGGATTAACACTAACATTAACCCTCACACACTCTGTTGAGGTTAATGGGTTGTGTTACCGTGTTAATGTTAAGGCTTTACGGCTTTGCTAAGTCCGAAATAAGGGCTGCTCATCAGCGGCCTGCCAGCGCCATATCGGGAAGATGATCGGGGCCACAAACTGCAGCGCTGCAGCTCCTCACTCAACCTCCAGTCCCATTAGCATGCAGTCCACAAGTAGAACACAACTTAATATTTCTCCCAGTAGTGAAGCTCACTGATTTCCAGTTTTCATCCTGAGCATTTAAGTCGTGGCACAGCCTCACAGAGCTGTTAGCATTGCTGCACACTCTTTGTCTTGTTCCAAACTTTCTTGCGGATGAAGTTTTGCAAAAAGATATCACAGTAAATTCTGCATACACACACTGAATGTGTGCTATTTGTGTACTTTTGTGCGTCTACTTGCATAGAGACTGGACTGGATGTGTCCTGCTTTTTCTGCAGTGACCACTGTGTCATGGACATACAGTACTGGACGGAATAACAGAGATTGTTGTGAATGCTGTATGACTGCTAGTTGACACTGTAAGAACAAAATGGACTAAATTGATTTGAGTTCAAACTCGGTCATTAAATCCAGCTGTAAGATGAAGAGCAAAGAGCAAGAAATACTCAGTTCAAATGGAAATAAAACAAGATTGAAGATTCAGGAGCTATTAAAACGTCCAGATAATGAAACTAAAAAGAAGGGGAACCAACAGAGCAAGTTACAAGAGTGTGCAAATGCATTCTAATGTAAAATGAGGAGCGCCTGCAAACGGGTTCATCAATACCATATAACTCTGATCAATTTACCGGTACTTCCAGGACGATTCCTGGACGAGCTGCATAATGAGTCATGGCTCGTATTGACGGAGACTGAAAGCTCTGCTTTGATCCAGCGCTCCGAGGGTCTGGGAGCTAAACCTCCACACATCTGCTCCACTGGTTTTTATCGAAGTTAAAACAGTGCGTTCAGTGAGCAGCTGCAGGGACAGAGGCCCTGCAGACTCTGAATCACTACCAGCTCCAGCTGACCTCAGTCCTCTCTGTGATGTGGCTTTGCCAAATTTTCTGTGAATTAATACAAGAAGCATGAAAACAATAGATCTAGTCTGAGAGGTTTTAAACTATTAGCTCTCTACATTAGCATGTAAAGTATCACTGTGAAGCAGTAATTCCCAATCAAGGGCAAACACCTGTAATTACCTGCAGAAGGTAAACATGGAAAGATTGTGTAGGACCTGGACTCAGTTAGAATAACAGCTAATGGATAAATGGTTAGCTGGATGAATAGTTAACTAAAGATAAAGTAATGAATAGATGTCTAACTCCTGCATTAATAGTGTGCATGCAAACTTCACCAAACCAGCCTCACACTGACAGTTTAACTGACAAAAACTCTTCCTGGAAAGACATTTGCAGATTTGTCCTCATTCAGTGGCTTTGATTTGGCTGCTTTATAAATCTTCTTGTGTCCAAAAGCTCTGCATGAACAAAAGCCTTCTATATTTATTTATTTTATTTTTTTGTTGTTGTTGTTGTTTATTTCTTTTTTTTTTTTTTTTTTTTTTGTCCTAAATGACAAACGAGACTGGTTTTATACTCGAGAAGCTGAAGCTAAAATGTGAGCACATAAACACAACATTGCTGCTTTAATCCAGACCTGAAGGAAAGAGTCAAATAGGCTTAAAATGCAGTGGAGAAAAAAAAAGTAAGCAAAGTGCAGCTTTTATCTGTTCATGCTACTGGAATAAGTAGTTTATACTGCCATACACACACACAGACCACACACACACTTTGCTTTTGGGAGCGTTGATATTAATCACACCTCCAGGATTTTGAATTTTGGAAGCTCTCTCATGAAAAAGCTCTGGTCTGGCGTAATTCATGCATGAGGCGGTGTGACGTGGCAAGCCAGCTGATCACCTGTGTGTGTGTTCTTTTGTGTGCATTTCTGAGTGTGTGTTATTAAAGTATAAAGTGCTTATTCCTGCTCTGTCAGACACAGAGCTGCTGTTATGAAACGAGCAACTGTGTTTGTTCTCTAAACCTTTAAGGAGATTGTTGTCGTTTGGGCCGAGTGTGTCCATTTCTGATGTGTGTGTGTGTGCGAGTGTGAATTGTGTGTATTAGGCACGTGAGGTTTGCATTTTGTCATCTGCTATAGGCTATTTATGCACACACGTGAGGATATGGGGCTCTGTGAGTGTGAAGGGGCGGGGGCGAGGGACATAAGACTCAATGGTGGAAAACGAAAGAGACACAGTGGAAGGAAATAAGAAAAAGAAAACACAAGAAGTGACAGAAGCCGAGAGAAGAAAAAATAAGAGAGTGTCAGAGAAACAAAGTGACAGGGAAAAGAAAAAAGCAATTAGCAAAGACAGAGAGACAGATGTGACAGAGGATGGAAAAATAAACAGGGGAGTGAGAGAGTGACATAAAGACAGGGAGGAGAAAAGAGAGAGAGAGGAAATGGACGGAGGACGGAGTGGAGGAGAAGAGAAAGGCAGCTCATGCTCCAGTGGAGGTGAAGTCATGCGAGCGGCGCTGCAGCTTTCTCTTCAGGCTGAGCAGCTCCAGTCTGGATGTAACGAAGTGTCTTTAACCGCATCACCTGCCGCCTCTCTCTCTCTCTCTCTCTCTCTCTCTCTCTCTCTCTCTCTCTCTCTCTCTCTCACACACACACAGACTAAAACACACATTTGCACATTTGCTTTCATGCACCACACACATCTGTATTCCTAAGCACACATGTAGAAACAGAGTTTATACTCATGTAGACCCTTGACATATGGATATAATTCAATCCCAAACCACTGATCCTACTGTATGACCTTAACCATTACAACCCTAACCTAAACCTAAACCTAAAACTAAACCTAGCTCTTGCCCACACCCTAAAACTAAGACCTGAACCCTCCGACAACCTTTAGAAGAAACAAGAACCAGCCAAAAATGTCCTTCGTCCACAGCGTTCATCAGTGATGTACAAGCAAAACAAAAGGATGCACATGAGCACTTCCCTGCACAAACACACCAAGTGACTTACAGGCAAACACACATATACACACACACATCACAGCAGTTGGACCGAAAGAGACAGTTTGCTTGTACAAGTCAAACTCTGTCACTCTAAATCAACAAGTCTCTTCTGGTTCTGTGAATGTGTGTTCATGGTGTGTGAATTCAAACAGACGGTTTTGTCTCCTGAATGGAAGCAAGTCTTGAATGAGTCCATGAAAACACTGAAATTCAAGGCCCTTTGGTAACTTTCAAAGACTTGTGTCTGGGTGCAATGTGATACTGGTCCGACTAAGACTTCTTAGAAACCTGTTTCTTAAAGTGCTGACAATACGTCTTGGTCTTGTGACAAACTGCCTTGAATAGAGTTTCCTGTTGCGCTGCTTGGGTTATTGTTAGGTTTGGGGCTAAGTTTGGGTCAAGGTTAAGTTAGTTAGGGATCAGGTCAGGTTCAGGACACCACAGGTACGGTTTCAAGAACTTTTCAGGACTTCTTCCAAAGTGTAAATCCCTGCTGGTCACAGAATAGAGTGTAACACCGGCACTCATTGTTTTCTTGGACTCACTGGAGGAGTGTGTGTGTGTGTGTATGTGTGTGTATCTTGTGGAGTCCCTTCCCTTCAGTGTGAATGCAGAACATGCAGAATAAAACTTTTTGTTTCACAAGTAGAATTCACTGAACCTTACACAGTAAAAAAAGGGAGAACTCACTGTGTGATCGGCAGACACACTCACCTGTATAGTTGCTGGTGATGCTCTGAGTCTGCGTCTCTGTCAGAGTCTCTGTTGTGGCTTCTGTCCGTACTTCTGTCTGTGCTTCGGTCTGAGTCTCGGCCTCAGTCTGCAGGTCTGGCTGCAGCTGGATCGTCGTGCCGGTCCAGTCCTCCGGCAGTGATGTGGTAGCGGTGCTCTGCAAGTCCTCAGTGCTCTGTGTGGAACCCTGAGCCAGGACCAGAGCACAGAGCAGGGGGCAGAGCAGCATCCAGAAGCTGCTGCTGCCGGTGGTTTGACCGGTGGGACCCACTTTCAGAGACATGGGGTCGGATAATGAAGGAGAGCTGTTCTGTGAGAGGAAGAGGAAAGGAATTCACAGCCTCATGCTCAGGTGTTTTGGCTCCAAATGAGGAGGAAAGATCCTTTGGGGGAAAGTTTGCTGCTTCCCTTTCCTTCTTCTTGTTGTCCCTTCTCTTTTCTGCACCTCTGTTTTTTCACTCCTGTTCTCTTTCTTTTCCTTTGTCTTCTTCTTTTTCCTTGTCACCTGTCTTCTTCTTCACTCACTCCCTCGGCGGAGAGAGGAACACCCCCTCGGGGCTGCTGCTCATGATGCTGCCGCGCTGTATGGAGGTATGAGAGAGAAGCCGAGGAAGTGAGGGAGTGTGTCCGTGTATTCTCATGTATGTACGCATGTGTATGTGTGTTTATGGTAGCTCCAGCTGTAATCTGCTTCCCCTCTGCTCACTTGCTGTTGTTTTCTCTCCAGCGTCCTCCTCCTCTCCGTCCCTCAGCTCGCTCACTCGTGCTCTCACTGTTCACTCGGTCCACTGCCCCCCCCCTCCTCTCTCTCTCTCTCTGATCTCCAGCTGGGCTGACTGAGCTCTTGCATAACAGTAACTCATTCGCTGAGCTGTGCTGAGCTGTAACTCATGCAGCCTTAAGTCCTGATTCTCCCAGTTGCCGCCCTTTTCCCTCTCTGCCCCTCTCACCCTGTTTCTCTCTCTCTCTCTGATGTTTCAGTGTATTGAGTATAGATAGCTGAAGGTGCCATTCAAACTGATCAATATTTACTACTGGATCCGTGCCACGTTGGAGGTCACACACCAGAGGTTAGAACTACGCCACCAAGCTGAGAGAGGTTTGAAAGATCATAGTCGCCCAAACCGAAGACTCAGCAGAGCAGCACACTAACTAGAAAATCAGAAGCGACAGAACGGCGCTCACATTTGAATCAATCCATCTGTCTCCACAGGCAGCGTCACGGCCTCCGTTTCACTTGTACTGCTGTGCTTCAGGTTTGTTTAGTTTCACCTGCTGAGCTCTGAGCGCTGCCAAAACACAGCTGATCTAAACTCAATACTGTGACTGAATGTGTCCTGTGTGGACACTGATAGAGAGTGGACACTGCTCTCGTTGAGTAGGCTGCTATAATCTAACCCCAGCCCTCTGAGGCAGGCAACATACACAGTTTGGACAGAGAGGACAGTCGGTTGGACTGAAGCAGACTGAGGACTCTGTAGGATCCCTCCTGTAGGACTTTGCAGTCCACTTTGCAGGGATTTCTGCAAATGAACTGTAATGCACGAGTATGAATTCAATTTAAAGAAGGCTCTGTTTCCTGAAAGTAAAGGAACTTGCTGGCAGCAACTGCTGTTTGCAATGGTTGGCTGTTTTATGCCTTAATGTCTCTAAGAGAAGAGAAGGGAATTATGGGTAACTGTAGGTCTTAGAGGCTCACGTAGCGGCTGACGCGCACACCTCCGAAATCTCAACAACGCGTTGCGTGGACCTGCATGCTAAGGAAGTCGATTGGTCGATTGAGCTCCTGTTTAGGAGGAGATGAAAACAAATGTGAACACATTACATAAATTTATCAAAGAAACCACCATGCAAACGAATCTGAGCTGTATTTCTACCTGCAGCACAGAGAAGTGTAATTCCAGCTTTAGCCTTGACTCTCACAGGGCTACAGTTTAGCATGGTATGAGACGGATAAGAAAAATACAGGATACAAGGCCAATTTAGGTCAACTCTCCATGACTGATATCCTCAGTACCCTGTAGATGTTGCATAGTTCGAACGCACAAACCCTCTGTATTATTCAAGAGTTCATTTGAAGTCAGAATGAAGCAGTTTGACTTTGCTCCAGCCAAAGATCCCTCATTTGTAACTTTCTGAAATTATTCACTCTGATCTTTTTACCTTGTGCTTGAGTGAGTCATTTTTTTTCTGCACAGGAATAACCAGCGTTTGCAGAGAATAATCATGTGGTGCTTGTTTTCAGATTGTATGTGAAAATGAATGATAGATTCTGTTTGGAATACCTATCCTCCTACATAAACCACCACCCAATTTGGCTGTGGTCACTGATGTCTGGGAAACGAGCCAAGCGTCCGAGCTACAGGGCTTAGCTGAGTTTCAGTAAATATTTTCCACCCTTGTACCCAAGCTGCACAAACTGAACTCACACGATGCGAGAAGAACATGACTGCTTATTTTCTAGCACTTATCTAGTGCAATACTGGTTTTACAGCGCTCCACCAGTATCAGTTCGTCAAGTCAGAACTGGAGCTGTAAGTTTCTGAATCTCCTGTGTGCTTTACACCCATTCATGTGATGAAAAAAGTGACTTGAGTACCTGCCTACCTTCCCCTGCATCTCTGAGCGTGTGCTCTATCCCATTTGTGTTGAAGCTGTACGTGTGTGTGTGTGTGTGTGTGTGTGTGTGTGCATGCATACTCATGTGGGATTTGTATATGTCACAGGTGGATGCTCAGGTGTAATATGATGACCCTGACCGCTCTTGTTGATAGCTCTGTAGTCAGAAGGTCCATGCAAGTCATGAATAATTCATGCATCTGGGACCAAAAATAGGAGAGAGAGAGAGAGATGGAGAGAGAAAAGAAAAGAAAAGAGGTGGAGCTGGAGGGCGATTAAAGAGTGAGAGAGGAGCGGACAGAGTTAGCGATGACATGAGAGCAGCAGCAAAAGAATCAGAGAAAAAAGGAAAGACACAGACAGATTGGAAAAGAGCGACAGATGAAGTGAGATCTTGAGCTTTTAGCCCGAAAAAAGTGCAGTTTATCAAATGTACGGCCGCTAAATGGGGACGCGGTGGGCTCTGCTGCTGCAAACTACATTATTTACAGCCACGGCTTTGCCAAAGTGGACACAAGAAAGGCTTCAAAAGGACCGATCCAAGATTTTATTTTAAGCCATCAAATTATAGCTGCACTAGGCGAGGTTTTTATAGTAAAAATACACCCATCCTATCAGTGTAAATCAGAAAATGGGGCTGGAGCTGGGCTGGAGAAAGGTGCTTTCAGGTGTCAGGGCTTTAATTGATGCTGGGGAATGGTCTTAAAGCACAGGAAGTGCAAATACAGTGAAATGACTTTCACGTACGCGCACAATTTGACACAGTTACTTTGGTAACACTCATGTATTTATTATGTAAAAGCCATAATAGTCATGAGGGCGTTCCTTACTGTTGTAATGATGGTGCTGTGACGTGTTATTATGGTGTGGCACAGTTTTACACAGTAGTATCCTGAGTATGTTTTGCTGTCATTATCTGTCGTATTATCTTAAATGCTTATTTTCCTTTTTTTCCTATACATTTTTCTCTATTTGTCATATTTTTTTCACAGACCTAAGCATACACAGTAAACATCAAGAATCAATAATATATAATGTCTTTAATATGCTCCTAGAAGCGTTTTTAGCATCAATAAATCATTGCCACATTCATTATGAAACATATTGTAGGAGTAACTAGTGCAAACAAATGAGACTGTTGTTAAGCAGACAATCATCCTCTACTCTGTGTTTTACAGTGTGAGCCACTGTGCTGGATCCACAGGACCAGGAAGAAGGATGGGAAGAGGACAGAAGCTCAGATGCTTGAATGAGTGGAAGTCAGACATGGGAAGCAGGTGGTGCTTACAGATGTTCATGACATGTTCGCACTTTGAAGACAAAAGTGTGAACGGGCAGGTCTGTGAGTGTCAGTATGTTGACTAGTACAGTTTGAGGGGATAGCTCGTGTGAGAAGGATTATGGGGATTAAAGAAGCAGTCGGGGCAGATATGGATAAGATGGATGAAATTCACATTTATAGCCGTCACTCTAAATTCTCTAAAGTAATGCTGCAATAAGAGAAATAAAATATTTTGCAGGCTTTGCAATAATCTCAAATAATCTCCTAGAAAGAATTAAATAATTTGGTGCTAATTACAGATAGAGAGTGATCAGTTGGTCCACTTGCAGTTATTTCCAAAAGCTAAGCTAGTCCAGAAAAGGTTCAAATGATGTTCAAGTTCTGACGCCTGGAAAAACATCTGACATCACTTCATAAAAAACAGACCGACCGCGTTTGCTCCTCAGCTTATGAGCCAGACAGAGGAAACACAGGCTCATTTTATTTTGATGAACAATAAGGCAATGTGTGTGTGCAGTGTATTTATACATATGATGTCTGTCTGTCACTGTACATGCAAACACACACACACACAAACACACTGACAGAGGCAGTGGCAATCTGCAGCCCAGTCACTATCAGCCTAATCCCTAATGTGACATCTTAAATACTGTTATATAATACAGAAACACAGCACGCTGGCACATGCAAGTACACACACACACACACACACACACACACACACACACACACACACACACACACACACACAGTATAACACAGTATAACACAATCTTGACTCAGTCCTCTCACAGGTAGTTTGCATTTTTGTGTCTTTCATTGTTATGTTCATGCACACACACATGCATATTTTGCGTGTTTGTGTATCAGCACTCATGCTTTATTTGCATGGGTGCTCAATTCCCTTCATTTGAGTGTCCCCTGTGCAGATTCACCATGTGTATTTTTATATTTATACATATTTGTGTATGTGTGTGTGTGCAGCACAGCAGCATACAAAGCCAATAACCAGAGCTAAGTGCGGAAGCACGGGGGTCACGCAGGACAGAGGGACTTTCCTCTAACTGGAGGTTAACAAAGGACAAGACAGCACTTCTCACCAGGGCTCAAGTAATCTGTGGCAGCAGCTCAGATGATGGAGATCTGGAGAAATTCTTGAGAGAAATCAGGGGATAATGAGGCTGGGCTGAGCCAAAGGCAGCTGTGATTGGCTCTGAGTCTGAAACAGGATTCTTTGCAGCGCCTGAAAAGCTCCTGTTCTGTTTATTCCACTGATGCTTTGAGTGTATTTAACTAAAAAAAAAAAAACAAAAAACTTCAGCATATGCAAACTGTGCTTTTAGTTTCTAATAGTTATGGCTTGACAAATAAACACAAACCATTGGTGATAAACCCAGATTGAGACAGGACGACAGGAAACTTGACCTCACTGACACAGGAAGTTAAACACAGGATGATCAAAATATTTGCATGTAAATTGTTTCCCAGATCTCCATGTGAAACATCTTTGCTTGTCGTCATATTTTGGTAAGCTTATACGTTTATGATTAAACACTCTTTAAAAGCTTTTATTCTCAGGTCTGTAGGCTTAATGTTTTTATGTTTTAATATTTATATCTTTGCATGTTAGCAGTGGATCAAATAACCATAAGTTATGTGTCTGGGGGTCTCTCGGAGTCCTTAAGAATTATCTCCCATCTCTGCACTTTTCCTCAGGTCTTTGGGGGGGTTTAGTGTCTTTCAGCTCATTGTTTTGTTTTTTCAGCTTTATTGTCTTTAGTTTTTAGATGCAAACCATCATCAATATCACGTTTAGACCCTTTGCTTTCAGTACATCTGCACTGCGTATAGCTCAGCTTTCACAGCCACAATATCACCACCAACAGTAAACAACTCTCAGAGTCTTACTGCAGCACAGTGGGGAAACCATAGACATAGAATCCAATCCTCACTGATTGGATTCATGTGTTTCCTACTTTAATGAAAGCGTTCTACATTTGCCTAAGTGTTTTTTTTCCTAATAGCAGCAGTGGTGTCTTGGGGCCTCTGATTCTGATTCCTGCTGTGACAAACCCCAGAGGAGGGACTCAGGGGTCAAACAAGACGGAGGGGATTTGAAGGGCAGGTGGGTCAGATCATGAGTGGAAGGCGACTGGTTCAAATCCTGGGACCAGCTGGGGAATAATCCTCAGTGACCACTGCTTGGGTGCCCTTGAACGCCTCAAGTATTTCATTGGAAACTCTTGGTGAGTATTTTACAAATTGTGTTTCTTACAGATAATTGTGGGTTTGTTTGTGTGCCTGGACTGGTTGACTGGGTTGGAAATGATGGAGCGTAGCCTCAAGACGCCTCTCCTCCGTCACTGAGGTATCAGAGATGAGATAATATGAAGTTACAGCAGCTGAACAGAGGAGTGTGAGATGGTGAAACATGAAGAAAACGAGTACAGAAGAGAATATGAAACCTCAAATTTGAAGTGCAGTTCACTGCTCAACTCTCAAGTCAGAGACCCTGGGCTGGTGGTAAATCTGTACTCTGAGGATTCAAGTGAAGATCCGAGCTCTGGGTGACTCCCTGCAGCTTTGATGTTAATTTGGGAGGCGAGCAGCAGTGGCAGATTAAAAATAAGCAGTAAGAGACACAAACATGTGAATGTGCAGTGTGAGACTTTGGGACCCCTGTAGCTTGTCTGAGCTGCCATTTGATCTAAGATGTGGGACCTGGCCACACTAACAGTCAGTAACCAGGAAGAAGGTGTTTAGTCGGTCATGTTCCAAGAAAGGTCGGTGAGAGGACAGCTGCTTCTGAAGACTGTGTAAACTGTGCACCAAGGGTTTTGTGTCATATTACATCTGAATATGAAGCAGTTTCCAAGGAATGGACATAAAAAGCATCAAATAAAAATGAAATAACTGAAATTGGAGCTCAAAATATCTTTTCATTATAAAGAAATATGACAAGCACAAAACAAAAGCCAACACTAAAAACAATAAATATAAATTGAAATAAAACATACCAAAATATATAAAAAAAATATATATAAAAATATATAAATAGTAGTAATAAAAATTTATGTTATGGCTGAATGTTAAAAGATTGAAAGTGCTGTGGAGCTGGCCAACACCAGCCTGAGATGGATTTAAATTTGATTCCCAATCTGAAGAGTGTGTGTGTGTGTGTGTGTGTGTGTGTGTGTGTGTGTGTGTGTGTGTGTGTGTGTGTGTGTGTGTGTGTGTGTGTGTGTGTGTGTGTGTGTGTGAGAGAGAGAGAGAGAGAGAGAGAGAGTCTTATATATTTTGGACGTGCTTCCTAATCTCAGGTTAGAGTTCGCTGCAATCTGCCACAGCATTTCTATTTACATTTCAGATCTTTCACTAAGCTCTAATCCAGAGAGAAACAGCTTCCTCTCTCCCATCAGCGACACCAAAGACGACTAACACAGAGCTAAAAGGTCAAACATTAAAAGCTTAGTAAAAACATTAGAAACATGTCTGACCTGGACCAAAGGGAAAGTGCCCTAAACAAAATAAATAAGAGCATTTTTTAAAAAAGAATACATTCTGCTTAAATTTTAATGTTTCTGAAATCAAACCTGAACCAAAATGTTGAAATAATTAACTTTACAATCACGTCCTCTCTCTGTTTTCTTAAAGGATGCTTGTTCTAATATTGTACTGTAGTGCAATTCACTGAACACAGCTGTAACTCAGAACCTGGGGAGGGATACAGCACCATCTTGTGGTCATCATGTGTTACTTCAACTTAACTCCCCCCCCTTCTTCCCAAATTATAAATAAATAAAACTGACAGTATAAAATCCACACACAACCTGTAGTCAAGTAAACTCTACATATGACTTCATCGAATGAGCCAAGGGAAACAAGCTGCTGCTTATAAACAGTATTCAGCACCACAGCTGGTTGGACAGCTCCTCAGTCTGACCAGCCTTGTATTTTCTAAAATGCTGACTACAGCCCTACACACACACACACACACACACACACACACACACACACACACACACACACACACACACACACACACACACACACACACACACATTAACACACAAACCGTCTCATTCAAATCTGGCGGCAACCGCAGCCCTGCACACTGAAACACAGGCAATCCAACCAAGACGCAGCCGCGCCTCTAATCCAATCAAAACCAGAGGGAGGAGCAAAAAGACAAATGGAGACAGTCTGCAGACGATGGCCTGGTGTGACTTCCACTTTTGACATGGAGAGGTGAGGCAAACACTGTCAGTGTGTGTCACAACACATAGAGGAGAGTGTAACCAGTACCCCCCCCCCCCCACACACACACACACACATGCAGAATACTTGTGTGAAGTGAAGCCATTGACAAAGTTTTACACAGTTTAAGACTAAAAGAGGTTTAGAGAGAATTAGCTAACAGAGATTGGGTTATATAAGGTCCAATGAAGACACACACACACACACACACACACAAAACAAACTCACACCTACATGAAACTTGTGGAGCTACACTCTGTAAGTTACACCCAGATAGGTGTGTGTGTTGTGACCGTGGTGTGTGTGACTGTGGTCCTTTAAAACAACACCTCAGCATTAAACAGTAAATTTCCTCTTTTCACTTGTCAATATAGTTTGAACACATCTAATTTCTTCTTCCCCATTTTCACACATTACAGTAGATTGAGTAGATAATCCCTAAAAATATCTCCTTGCTTTTTCCAGGCAGCCAGTTTTTTTTTTTTTTTGCTGGACGAGAAGCTAAGAATTAATCCTCATTACACAATGGAGGAAAAGCTGTTTGGTTGTTTGGTGAGTTGAAACGCTGCAAACAGTATGTGTGGACATTTGTCATGTGACGGCCCTCCACAGGGTTTTAAATATGCTTCTTTCATGTAACTTTCCTTAAATCAGTCTGATGTGTTCAAGGTGTTTTGTAATGTCTGAATGAGCTCTGCTCCTGGCTCAAAACCCATTTTATACACCCAAGATTCACAGATTTCCAACCTCATCTGACACTGGTAATGTGGTGATGAATAAAAAGCCAAACTATGATCTTTTATATAGATAAATTGCAGCATCAAGAACATTGCAAAGTCTACATGTCAAAAAGAAGAAGCCATGCAAAATCATAAAAACTCTTGCATGTTCATGAGTTGATTTTTGTCCTCTCTCCAACTCTATTAGGCCTCAGTTACCCCTCAGATACAATCCTAAAATTAACAGTTATAAAATCTAATGACTCAAAACTAATAAATCATCATACTGAGAATGTTTTCCTCTTTTAAACAGTTCTGAATTAACCAGATAGACTAAACTTTAACATTCATGGCTCCTGTCTGGAAAAGGCCCCCACTTGCACTGACTCTCTGAATCCTCTGGGGGGCAGTGTGTGACTGCAGACTCAACTCAGTGGTTCACATCCACAGGCCTGGGACTCACACTACAAACATGTTGATGTGTAAATGATTCCTGTGGTTAATGAGTGTAGGATTTAAGTGTGAATCAGTTAATATGAATCAATTAATTATGAACATTGTGTAAACCGTTAATTTACTGTAACATTACATGCTGTGGTTTCCTGCAGTATTAAAGTGTTCTTTAATATTCTGTTTATTCATCTTAAATAAATGTATCCCCTGAATAATTTTCCATTTTTATCTAGAATTGCTAATATTCTAATCATATTTTATAAAGCTCCTCAGTATTTCTTCCCTTATTCATACACTGTTCGGATGCAAAGACCTCCAGACCCATGCACACGCACACACCCACGCCCTGTGCAAACTTTACCCAACCCTGATTGGTTGATACACAGCCAGCGAGGGTGGAGCCTAGCCCTGATTAATTAGCATAACCTATCCAGGCTCATAAAAGTGCGGGCGGCCTCACCTGATGCCTCTGGGAGCATCAGACACGCAGAGGAGGAGAGGAGACTCCGGGTGTAGTGCATGGCACGAGGGTCAGACACGGTGGAAGTAAAGCTGAGATTAGAGAAAATCAAGCTCAGGCAAGTTCACCCACTTCACAGAGACACTCACACAGGTCCGCTCACCGTTTACAGTCTGTGCGTAAAAGCGCACAGCCAGGACAGAACTTCACGCTCTCCCAGGGGACGGCTTCCCTCCTCCTCCTCCTCCTCCTCCTGCTTCCTCCGGCTCTCCGAGGTCGGTTGCGGCTTGAGACTTCAGCGTTTTTGACTATCACACCCGGGTTTGCTGAGTTGTGGCCGGTCCGATCCAGAGCTCCGGGTCACCCATGAGGTTGGAGGCCGCAGCCAGGATGGATCTGTTCAGGAAGCTGTGGAAGGCGAGGAAGCTGATCGTTGTGGTGTTCATCCCGCTGTCCCTGCTTCCCTTACCGCTCATCCACCCCACCAGCGTGAGTGAAAGAAATTTAATTAAATTATTATTATTATTATTGTTGTTGTTGTTGTTGTTGTTACAAGCACAGAAACAGAGGAGATGGTTAGCTTTTGCTTTCTGTGAACCACAGGAATATTATAGATGATTAATGTTCCTGTGTGTACAAGAAAGACACACACAAGAGGCAAAAACAGCAAAAACTACATCATACATTAAAGTATCATACATGTTGTTTAGAACAATGTTGCTTTTTTTCTTTCATCACTTTAAAATGTTTAGTTAGTCACTATTAAATATATCAGAAAACAACACAGTGCAGGTTTGATAAATACCTAGAAAACATCCAATACAGCAGTAAACACAACCTCCAGCTGATGTGTTGATGTCCCTCCTGGTTGCTGCTAATGGCTGGAGTGTGCTGATGGGATTCTAGTGTATGTGTGTTGTGTGCGTGAGTGTGTGTGTGTGTGTGAGAGAGAGAGAGAGGGAGAATCAGTCAAAAGACACACTGTCTTCTGTTTTGATGAATGCTTGTCCCGAGCCGTCCCGTTCATCAGCTGAGCCGTGTGTGTGTGGAGAGGAGATGTCGCGACATGTTGATGAGATGGAGATCAGTACTCTGCTAAAAAGCAAAGAGGGAGAGAGGGAGAGAGAGAGAGAGGGAGAGAGAGAGAGAGAGAGGACTACTTGATACTCATTCAGGGTCATGAGTTGTTTTAATTTCTGTTTTTTTTTCCCTGTGTGTTGTAGCTCATGTTTGTTTTTAGGAAATTTCCTCAGACAAATGAATTTGCACAGGAAACAATAGGATTATCTCAATCTGCACAAATCCAATCTGTACAAACATTCACCTTTTTAAAGGAAATTTGTCACTCTGCTCTGCCAAGACAGAGTCTTGTCTGTGAGGATAAATCACAAGTTTTGTTGCAGCATTACAATATGAGTGTCTGCGTATGTCAAACTAAATTGAACTAAACTAACTTACATTTCACTGGAGATTAGATATGGTGCTGCAGTTTGGTGAGTTTGAAGAGTGAGCTGCTCAGGCGTGTCAAACCTTCAGGAGTTGTACTGTTTGTAGGATTTTGGAACAGATCACGGGATCATGTGCAGTGACGCTCAGGCCCATGTGATTTGTCTCTCACTTGTCAACACACACGATATTGACAGATAAAGATAGGGACAAGCATCAAACTCAAATTCAGGTTTCAAAAGGTCTTTCTGGAATGATTTTGTATAGTCTATAGTCCAAATGATCGACATCAGCCTCAGATGGTGCCTTTCACATATCACCATTACACTCAAGTCCCAGCTAAGCATCAGTTTCTTTGAAAACACCCAACAAAATTTGAAAAACCTAGAAAGTAATTATCACTTTTCTGAAGTTATTCCCAGAATCAGAGACTCTTTACACAAACTGAATGGAAAGATATTCCATCTAAGAGAAGATCTTTAACCCACTGTGGGAAATGACACCTCCTATGTCAGATCAGTTTGTACAGTGTGAACCAAAATTTAAAAAATATATATTCTCAGTTAATCTGGAAGAAACTGATGTTTCTCTCTTTTATTCTGCTCTTTCACTCAAAATCAGGCATGAATAAAGTGAACATCATCTTTGTCTTTGGAAATACCTTCAGAACTTAATTTTTCAAAAATCACCGGGTGTGTATTATTCAGAGAAACTGTCTCTTAGCTCTTTAACTCCAAGACAATGGTAATCAGGTGTTGCAGGTGTCCCTTTGCTTCGCTCTCCAAAAATCCTTTTCATTCATTTCCTGTGAATTTGTCCAGTGATTCATGCTGCACTGAATCAAACTGTGCTCAGTATTTTAAAACACCTCAGTTAAGCAGATAAAAGCATGCAGATAATTGAATTGAAACAAGTGAATTGAATATTGTCACCACATCATTATACTATTCTTGATCAACATTTAAAGTGACACATGATTTAAGCTTGAATTTGTTTAAATCAACTTGACACGTCTTCTTGTTTTGACTCATTAATAATTATAGTGCTTTGTTAATATTAACACACGAGTTAAATAAGATTGTAGCCAAACAACGTGCAAAAAGCGGCGGTGACAGGTGTGTCAGTGTGTTTATACATGATCATCTGTGTCACAGGTGTTTGTGTTCCTTCTAACATCATTAATATTCAAAGCAAGTGTAACGTGCTCACAAGTTGTCCATCAGCCAATCAGCGCTGTCGCCCAGGAGCCTTGCTGTTATGTCAGGACTGGTGGATGTTTGGCAGGAGCAGGCGGCACAGGATGAGGCCAAGAAAAAAACAAAAGAACAAAAACTTCACTACAAAGAAAAAGAAAGAAACAATCCAAGCAATTAAGTTATATAATCAGCCTACCACCATGCTGGATTTTGGCCCCACGTGGCTTGCTTACGACACCGGGGACCCCAGACTGTGTCAGGAATGTCACAGGGGTTCAGAGTGACACCGTGTGTGTGTTTGGAGTGGTACTGTGTCCAGCTGTGGCAGGACGGAACATCTGCTGGATGCAGTCAGGCCAGGTCAGAGAGAGAGAGAGAGAGAGAGAGAGAGAGAGAGAGAGAGAGAGATGAAGAGCTGGTGGCAGATATGCATAATGTCACGCAGAGTCATGCTTGTGCCATTTTGCATCCCCAGGAAGACGTATACAAGACATATACACTCTGTAGTAACGTCTGATTCCCCTGTTGGTATTGATGAGCAGAGAGCAGTGAAACTTAGCAGGTGATGGTAAATGGTGTTTATTGTTGAGTGTGTGTTTCCGTTGTTCTGTCTGTTAATTTTCAGTGGGCTTTAACAGCATGTGAAGACATTTGTGTTGCTATAAAGCGTTTAAAAGAAGAAACTTTGGTGGTTCAGTTTAAAAAGTCCTTTCGTCCTCTGCTGATTGGTTCAGTGAATGCAAGTTTCCTCCAGAGCAGCTGTGACCTAATCTGCGTGTGTGTGTGTGTGTTTTTCTAAACACCAATCATCTCCATATCCTAAGCTGTCCACAGATAACAGGGAGTTGATGAGACAATCAATGGGCTTCTGTTACATGTTGAGGCAGAAACTGGCCTGTCAGCTGGAAAAACCTCAGGCTTGGAGGAAAACTTCCCTCTCAGCTGAATGAACTTTTCAGGTCATGGAGATATACCAGACCCTCATGTTGACACCACATCTGACTCAATCCATAGAGGACGACTGGAGGAATGTCTCAAGCTAATTAAAGCTATTGTCAAATATTTGCCAGCTGAGGTCATGACAAAGACACTGATCCTAATGCGATCATGCTAACATTATTACAGAATCAGCTGAGCAGATACTACACTTAGCTGGCAAACAAGCTGATATCATATCAACTCCTTATCAGCTAAAGGGTTTATGAAATGTTCAAGATCGTACATGTGGATGCTTCAGTGAAACTGTGACGGTTCAGATGTCCCCCGGTGGTCCACCATTTCCAGTTGTAGTTCAGAGAGCTTTTGCTGACATTTTTTTTTTTTTTGTGATTTAAAAGTAAACTGAATTCACGTTTGCAGCTCAAATGAACAATTACTTTATGTATCAAACCATTTACCTTTTTGTACCTGTATTTCCTGAATTTTAGCACTTTATTAAATGTTTTAGCACTTATTAAATGTATTTTGAGGGTCCATGAAGATGCAGTGTCCCTGGTTCTGTCCCAGCCTGAGACTTTTGCTGCTTCGTGAATTGTTTCGTACGTAACACATGATGGGGCGGCTAGTAGCACCAGATGGGGAGTACAGGGGCATGATTGAGTACAGGGGGCAGGAGAGAGTTATTTTTTTGCACAGGTCAGGATGGATAATCGTCCTTATACTATGGACAGTGGTGTGCATGTTTTGTGGCAGTTTGCTCTTGCTCTTTAAATTATGTTGGCACCTTGGAATAAAAACGGGTAACTAACAAAACGAGTGCAGAAAAAAACGCAGCCTTTTATCTGTTGGTGTTGATGTCGAATGCTAATGCTTGTTATGTCACAGCTGTGTGTGTATATCTGAAAATAATTCACACCCTCTGACCAGTCAGAGTCCTCTGTGGCTGAGGGATAACACAAGGTGTTCCAGTTACTCGTGAAGGTCCTCGGCACCGACTTTATACAGTGATGTAGTGTCTGCAGTTCAGCAGAACTGTTATTAAAACTGTTATTAAAATAACAGCCGAATGGTCAGGACTGCTGCTTTCCCTCCTGCAGCATTGTGTGTTGTCAGTGCAGTTTTGTTTCTCCTCTTTAAAGCAGTTTAATTTTTGTCAGTGTGAGATGGAAAGTCATAGGAAAGGTGCGATTGTTCCAGAAAGCTGCTTTTGGGCTCAAAACTCTTTAGAGTTGGCAGTGTTCATGTAGTATAACCTGCTGAGACACACACACACACATAATCACACACAAACATTGTCCGTTTCACCTCAGGCTCTCCAGCATCACATTCTTTTGCCACCTCAGAAAATCAAGTGAACTTTTGCCTAGATTTAAAAAAAAAAAAAAAAAACCTCAGATTTTCATGCTTGTCACAGCAGCTGTTGCCTCTGCGTCCTCCACTGTTTACCTAAAAATGTCAGCACCACCAAAAGTAATCTACAGGTTAGGTGGAGAAAAAAAAGGCTTTTTCATTTTGCAGTTACACTTTTGTTTCTCATAAAAATATGTTGAAAAGCTGGGGCTGACAGAAGAGGATTTACATTTAAAAGTCTCCTCTCTGTGTGACTTTTTTTCCCCTAAATTAACCAATTTTTAAGAATGATTTAAGAAAGATGTCACTTGTTTAACCTGCTTCACAGCACACCTCAGAACCAGGTCTGACCTGAAAGCAAACCCAGCTGTTCCTCCGTTCGAATACACAGCGTGTATTGACCTCTGCTCCCTGACACGTCTCAGTATCAGACGTGTGGTTATCATGAAGCTTGCGTCAGCCGCTCAGCGATACCTGCCTCTCTGCTTACCCAGCACTTTGGCTTCAACTTGCAAAACAGAACAAAGGAAGAAGAAGCGCAGATGACTGTTTAAGGATCTGATTGAAGCTGCTGTCCTGTGGCAACGGTCCTCTGATAAACAGAGAGCAATAATCAATGATGAGTAACTGCTGAATCAGACCGTCTCTGTTGCTGTATCTCTGTCCCTGTGTGTTCGCTCATTTGCCCATCTTTGTCTCTATTTATCTGTCCATTTGCTCTTTCTTCCTTAATGTCACCTCTCTTTTCCTCTTTCCATTCTTCTCAGTCTCAGTGACAGATCAACAGCTTAACTCTTAACTGTGCTTTAATCCCGTTATCAGCCAGTGTTTTCCTGAATGTGAAGCTTGAGACAGACGTGCTGATTAAGACTATTGTTAACCAAATGGAAGAGGACAGGTCAGGCTGCTAATGAGCAAACACATTCTTTATTGTATTTTTCTTTTTTTCTATTTTTATCATGTTTCCTCTCTTTATAAAGTGGGTATGTGTTGTCACACTTCCTTTCAACCCAAACACCTTGTTCTGTTCTCAGCCTAATCCCACAGCTGTGCCTAATGCCTGGAAATGCCTCTTTCTTCTTGCCAAGTTAAATCCACAGCAAAGCATCTACAAAGGAGCACAGGTCGTGGCTTGAGAGTGACGACCCGTGCCGTGAAAGCCAAACCGGTGCCAAGCGACAACTAATAAAAACAATCTCGCAATCAAGTGTAGAATCAAGCGTCCGCCTACCTAAAACCAGCTTATTTCTCTTTTTGTTTGCACACTTTCACATGTCCTCTGCTCACAGAAATGAGACAAATTAAATTCAGCTTTGATCCTTGATGCGTCACAGACTGTGCAGACGCCCCGCAGTTCACTTCAGATTTTTTTATGACAGCTCCCCGACCTCACAAAGGCAGAGGCTGCAGTGAAGAAGGGAAAAACAGTCTGAAGTTTGAAGGCTTCCCAGTGAAGCCTTGTAGCAGATATATAAAACTGTTTCCGGCACTGATTCATTAACAGCAGATTATTTTGTTCTGTTGTGAGTTTAGTTGTTCTGAGTCAGGTTTAAATGTGTGGATTTATTCATCGAATCAACTGACATCAGTCAGACAAACTGCGTAACACTGACACTGTTTCTAAATGACCTCAAACCCAACATATACACTGATACCTGAACACCTGCTATAAGCTGATCATCTGTGATCTTTAGCTTATATACTGTGTGGATCCAGCTGTTGCTGCTCAGAAAGAGATGTAATAATTTGTATATTGTTTCATTTATTGAGTCGTTGCCCACAAAAAAAGCTTGTGACATAATTTAAACAATAGTCAGATTTATCATAATAGAATAACTGATTTGTGTCCATGGCCTGAACGTGCTGTGAGGTCTGAACAGGTCTGGACACGCTTCACGCTGGAGCCCTGCTGTTAATTCTCCCCCCTCTGGCTTTATTAATTTGAGATTAACTGACCTGTTACTGCAAGATGTTATACTCAATGTTCTTCTTACGTAAAAGTACTACAAGCTCACGCTGCATGTGTCAGTGGCGGGAACTGCCTGTGTTTTATGCTAACGTGGTTGGGGCAATACTAAACAAATAAAACACCATAAGCTGTGCTGAAAAACCTGTGCAGGAAGGACACATCTCATGCTTTACTCTCCAAATGTTGGTTTAAAATTTTCGAGTATTGTGAAGTCTGAAAAGTGCACTTTAGAGATACTGAACCAGGTGTGGACCTGAGATCTGGAAGTGCTGGAAGAGGCCTGGATTTTCAGTTGTCCTGTGAGTGATGTGAAAGGTTAATGAAAATCTCTGTGATTTTCATAAGGTCTTAGCAAATGTCACGAGATTCCTCTTTAGTTTTTTTAGGTTGGGGAGCCTGTCACTAAGCCCGCTGCTGTTGCGACAGAGCGGCATGAGGGGACTGGTATGTCGATATTATATAACCATAACCAGATTAATGCAACATCAGGGCGTGTGTTTGTGTACATGAGCGTGTTAGAAGGGAAAAAAGTGTGTGTGGAGCCCAGCTGGAGTACAAACCACACTCACCACAATGTTTACAACACTTCAGTTCACAGGACATACACTAACATTTGTAATATTTGAAAGTGCCTAAAGCAGCAGGTCTCTAATTGTATGCACACTCATGGACACGTGTATGAGTGTGTGTGTTGATGTGTCTTTTCTAATATTATAATTGTGAAGCAGGTGATGAAGCACTGACTGCTGATTTTCCTGCGTGCAGGAGGCATGCTGTGCCTATGTGCTGATGGTGACAGCAGTCTACTGGGTGTCAGAGGCTGTTCCCTTGGGTGCTGCAGCTCTGGTCCCAGCCTTCCTCTACCCGCTCTTCGGGGTGCTCAAGTCCAGCGAGGTGAGTCTCTCTCTCTTTGTCCTTTTAGCCGATGGTGTCTTTGACGTTTTAGTCGTCAGAGCCTTAAAAAGAAAATCTCTCCAACATCATCTGATTTGGTGAGATCCCTCCCAATAATAATTAAAATCAATTTTTCTTTTTTTTTCTCAAGTAATTGAACCTCACACAGAGGTAGGACATAAAGAGTGGACAACTTTTTCTAGTTTTTGTCCCCAAACAATGTTTATATCATGTGTGTCAAACTCATCAGCTGTGCAGTTAACTTACTTATCAGAGCTTTTTTTGTCTGCTTCCTGCTGTTGGAAACAATGACCTAAAAAAAAAGCTGAAAATCTACTGAAGACCAAACAGTTGGGCGATAATTTTCTGCAAATAAAAATCTGTGCTTTCCCTTCCAATATATAAATGATGTTGCTGCTGATAACGTCGTCTTTTCACAGTGAAACAGTGTGATTAAAAATTCCCTTGTAAACAGCACATTCTCATCGCTTCAACATAATTGGAAAAATTATATCAAACTGAGATGAAGACTTTTAGTTTTAGCTGCAATATTGATGGTTCTTGATTATTTTATTTTAGATAGCAAGTTGCAACCATATAGTGTCAGTGGTGTGTAAACATAACTAATAATGAACTCTGTTGGCCTTCATCTAAATAAGCCTTTGCTTGTTTATGTGGGGTTCTTATAGAACTGTTCCACTGGCTCTGACTGTAAATATAATCACTTTTCCCTCTAAAGAAGGAAAAGTGAAAGAAACACTTGTGTTATTTAGGGCAGGTGGTAAACTGTGTTGGGCTTAATCAGGAATAGCACGGCTACCGAGCGTGCTGGGATATCCGGTCGCTACACAGTGTTACTGTGCTGGTAGTAAGAGTCAGCTGATCAGATTGGTGTATATGTGGATGTACAGTAATTCCAGATCAGAAAAAAATATGGGTGAAAGGCCCTTCTGTGTGGTTGAACGCCACACAGAGTGCGTTTCAAGAACTCAGATCCACCTCTGTGTGTTTCCGTGTGCGTGTTTAGGTACGTGAGGGGGTTTCTTGGATGCATCTAAGTTTCCGTCAGGGTTTTTGCAGCGTAGAGTTACTTACTGTATTACGTGTCAGTGTAAACCAGAGACGTCGTCACTCAGCTGTAAAGGTTTTATCAGCCACGACTCTATGGAGCGTGTAGGAAACCCCATTAACCTGGTACTCGTCATCATTATCAGCCGCTCGCACACTTTACCGCCCTGGTAAAGTTTAATCAGTCTGACCGGTGCTTTTTTTTTTTTTTTTTTTTTTTAAATATATATCTTAGCAACACAGTCTTAGTTTATCTCCATTAAACTCACTCCCCTCGTCTTCACCTCTCTTATCAGCATTACATAAAAAGTGAGTTGTACGCCTCATGTGACCAAATCGCATTGACAAACAGTGACAAAGCTGCCTGTTAACACTGCTGTAAGCCTCTTGTGATGGCGTTCTGTAAATATGCCAGCAGAGAGCTTTATGCAACATTTTCAATCTATTATGGTGCTTCCAGTCTGCTACCCCCAGCTCCCCACATGAACCCAGTAGTGACCACTGGCAGGATGCCTGTATGAGGCATTGCTTTGCACTGTATATACAACTAAAGTCCATGACTCACTGAATTATTAATGCTTCTTTCTACTGGCTGCTTAACGTTGATAATTCACAGCGGAGATTGAGTTTTATTCAGTTGTCACTTGTGTGTTTGCTGTTAGTGTTGAATGCAGCAGTAAATTTTTCCACACCTCATTTTCTTACATATCTATGACATTTGATTGTTGGTGGTAAATGTAAATTAGAACTGATGAACTGGGTTTTCCAAATGGGCCTCACTAACTGATGAGTTGAGAAGCTACAAGTTGCAGGAGGCAGATAACCTGTCTTAAGGGCGTGTACGCCTGCCTTTACAGCATTTGTCCTCTGGTTTTTCTCACCTGGCGCTCGTGCCTCACCTCTCTAAAGATTGCATTAGTCAGCAGTGACTCAACATTAAACTTTTTTATTACTTTTTCTTCTCTAATTCTCCTGTCCAGTGGGATAACAGCCAGTATTCTCCTTGCAAAGCAGCTATCAGGACTTTGAAACTGTTTCATTTCAATAAAGAAATATCCCCGGCTGAGGGACTGTAATTTTTTCTTTGTTCATCCACTGAGTCCATGGAAATGACAGAGAGAGGTGATGGAGTTGTGTTTGAAACGGCCCTGAAGGAGGAAGTGCAGCAGGTTGTAGGTGAGAGGTGAGGGGACACAGGCTTATACAATGTTGTGAGGTTGTGAACCCTGTGGGTGGGAAGTAGAGCAGATTAAGAAGAACAATTGGCAAACTGTAAGTGTTGATCCAAACCAAGGAGGGTGAAGTAGGGAAGTGGGTGAAGGAGGGAAAAACCAGAAGGCCCCAAGACACCTTCCTGTCTCCTCAGGTCCACTTCATTTATTTTCCTAAATTTCAATTTTGTGCCATCAACAGTTTCACAATATTTACATGTTTTGAAATGACTTCTATGACTTTTATTTTGAAATCAAACACCTGAATCAGTATGCATCTGTGTGTGTGTGTGTGTGTGTGTTCAGGTGGCAGCTGAGTACTGTAAAGACACCACTCTGCTGCTGATGGGAGTCATCTGCCTGGCTGCCTCCATAGAGAAGTGGAACCTGCACAAACGCATCGCTCTGCGCATGGTGATGATCGCAGGGGCCAAGCCTGGCATGTGAGCAACGCGCGCACACACACACACACACTTCAACGCTTTCAGTACACTGGCTCTATTTAAACTCACACAAGCATACACACTTGATCCTGTTGCAAAATTGAGGTCTGAACATTGCTCTTTCTCTTTCATCCAGGTTGGTGCTGGGCTTCATGTGCTGCACAGTGTTTCTGTCCATGTGGCTCAGCAACACGTCCACCACAGCCATGGTGATGCCCATAGCTGAGGCCGTCCTGCAGCAGCTCATCTGCACCGGTCTGGCCGACAACCACAACGACTCCGAAACCGCTGAGGCCCCTGAGGATGACAGTGGTCAGTGTGTGTGTGGGGGGGGGGGGGGTTCAAATCCAGTGTATTACACCATCAGTCCTTCTGTTACACTCTGATAATGAATGTTGTTGTTCACAGCTGTTACAGACAAAGAAGAGAACCTGGACAAGAACCATTTAGAGATGCTCTATCGCAACGACAGGTACACGTGTGTGTTGTCCCAAGTGCAATTACCAGTGTTTACCACAGCCTACAGACGTTCCTCAAACTAAAACTGATTTTTCAAATTTACATTGGCAAAAGGGAAAATTTACAACCAACCAACAGTGCAACAAACCAATCAGGCAACACTATCATGTGATTTGTAATATGTCCACTGTGGTAAATTAAATTAAAAAAAAAAAAAAAAACTGTCAAAAAAACAGGAGAAAAACAAAAATCAGTACAGCTTTGTGTTAAATTCCTATTGCTCAGATGTGTCTTGTTCTTCTATGTGAATTATTGTCATTGCTAAATCTCATTACCGTTATTTTTCGTCTCTCTCCAGCAGTGACTGCACTAAACAGGAGCTTTCTACACTCAGTGAGGTGAGACTTGAAAGAGCTTTGTCTTTGCCAGATAAACACCAGTCAGATAATTAGCAGCAGAGCAGAAAGAGCCACGTGCTGGCAGTGAGGTCTCTTTCTCTTGCTCTCAGGTACAGACTGGGGAGGTAAATGGTTTGGGTCTGAAGCCAATCTCTAACCAGAGCTTCATCAGACACACCAATGGACACCTGCCGCAGGTGAGGAACATTGTGTTGGAGGCTAATGAGGCAGGTGTGTGACAGCAAGGTTGCTGGAAAGAAGGATGAGAAACACCTTCTCCCACCTTCTCTTCCCAGCTGCGATCAATCAGTGTCAGATGAACCCTCCATTCCCATTCCTCTCACTCTCTCTTAGGTGTCCATTGAAATCCCAAATGTGAAGCGGGTGAAGGCCAGGAGAGACTCCCAGTATCCCACCAAGAGGGATCACATGATCTGTAAATGCCTGTCGCTCAGCATCACCTACGCCGCGACCATCGGAGGACTCATCACCATCACGGGCACGTCAACCAACCTCATCTTTGCTGAGCAGTTTAACACGTAGGTACATGTGCACACGCACTCACAATGTGTAATGAGTTAAAATCTTGTGAGCTGACAAGCGTCCACCGTCCACAGACAGTAACAACAGGTATTAGAGCAGCTTTAAAAACCGTTCTGTGCTGGTATCAGAAAGATATTTTGGTCTGGCATTAGCTCAGGACGCCTGCAGACAACATCTCAATTTTCAAGCACATTTACAGCTTGAGTAATTTCTTGGCTGCTGTGCTGGTCGGACTGAAACACTTCATGTCAGCTCGGTGTCTGGGGGGCACACAGGGTCTGAGATCAAACTAATCAGCCTCTACAGTCCTAACAGAGCCGATTTCCTCCAGCCGCAGCGCTAAGCCTGGCAGAATGGCCTCCTTCATGTCGCAGCTTGTTGGACAAAGGTCAGGTTTTGGTTCTGTGTGTATTTGTGGGTTTGCGTGTGTGTGTGTGTGTGTGGGGTAGAAGTTGTAATCCTAAGGTAACATTACCAGGGGCAACAAACAGTCCAAGCAGTGAACATTAAAATACCAAAAATTATACCCTCCAGTTTGATTGGTCAAATAAATTTGAATTGTGTGTAAATACTGAACCGAAGTTTGACTTAATGAGTGAGGGGCCTCTGGTAAATAAGCTTGGTAGCTAGGGTGTCCTCGTACGACAAGGCCAAGCAACTTGACCCCAACAAACAGACAGACACACACACACAGACATGCTGTGACAGGAACATTGGACATCCAGATAAATTCAGGTACTATGAAAGGATATTACTTGATGCTCTTTCATCTGATTTAAAACAAGTGATAAATGTATTTTAGCAGGACTTGTGACAGTAGGTCAGCTGTCACATCTGGAAGTCAAAAGTAATGGTTCTCCTCAGGCCTGAGTTCTGTCTCCTGTTTTATTTATTTTACGTCCCAACAACTGCATCAGTCAGCATCCAGACAGATCATTGATAAAGAATGCTGATGATACAGTTTCACCACCCCACTGAGGCATTGCTGTAATTGGATTTAGATTGAATGTGATTTAGTTCCATTGGTTCCCAGACTTTTTTCTTGTCTTACTTACAGTTTTTTGTATTTATTCTCCAGTGCATGATCAGTGAATGTAAATGTAAACAAACTAAAACTAAGATGATGGGTGCTATTGAAGGGAGGGATGGAGTCGCCTCTGGGGCACACATGTCATCATCATCATCATCATCATCTCTGAATGTCACCTTTACCCTGCTTAGTGTCCGTACAGCACAGCACAGCACTCAGTGAAGCACGTCTGAGCAAACACACTTTATCACCTATGCAGCTTTGAACGACAGTGGACACTGAGGAGCGCGCTGTTGGAGCTTCAAGTGCACTGAAGACAAATGGTGCTTTGAGCGGGTGCCACTCTCCCCTGTGTAATTCATTTTCATCTGAGAAAACATTTGTTAGTGTGCCTCACACTGACACTGACTTTGGATGATGTGTGTGTGTCCCCCGACTCAGAGCCTCTTCTGGCCCCTGCTGTCGATAATGCTTTCCAGGAAATACACCAACTATAGGCAGGGGTAATAATAGCATTAGGGGGTGTTTCAAGTTGTTACTAATGCTTTAATAATGTTTAATAATGTTTTACTCATGCTGTATAAATCAGTTAAAAGCTATTGATAAAAACTTTTGGTTTGCAAAGTTATGAAAAGTCTGTGGCCAGTCTCACAGTCAAGTCATTAGAGCAGTGAATGTCCAGTAGCTGAATGTCCTGTAGCTTCATAAAGCAGGCCGCACCGTGGTTATCCCTGCTGGCTTCACTGTCGCGGCGCAGAGCAGTGACACTTACAGCGGCTCACCTCTTATCAGCGTGGAGAGTCAGCTGTGCTGCTGCACAGATAAGAAGATGGGAATGACAGCATCTGTCAGTCAAAGCAAACACACCAGAATAAGTGTAGGGTGAAGGTTGATGGGGGTTAAATAGTTATTTTTAGCCTTGACAGTATTTTAACCTTGGTAAACCTTCCATTCCTGTCACTGTAAGTGCTCTCAGTGGTCATGAGCTCCAGCCTCTAATGAGCCTATGTGCAGTATTTAAACTTCAACATATCACACATCAAATCAGTGTGACTGTTATCAAATGTTAGGCCTCGTTGGAGGCAACTGACAGTCCTGTGCTGATGTACGTTTTTCTCCAGAACTGGACCACATTTCCCATCAGCCCCCTTCCTTAAACATAAAGTCTAACAACACACAACTACACACAGACATCCTAAACTAACTCTGTGTCTCTCTCTGTGTTCCTCCAGCCGTTACCCGGATGCAAAGGTGATAAACTTTGGCACATGGTTCATCTTCAGCTTCCCCATCGCCATCATCATGCTGGTCCTCACCTGGCTGTGGCTGCACTTCCTCTTCCTGGGCTGCAAGTGAGTGCATGTGTGTTCTGAAGTGTGTGTTTAACAGATTGCATCTTGTGCTATAAGTTGTTCAGCTTGTAGTCATATTCATGTGTGATTATGGAGTGTGCATCTGACCTGTCCTCTCCTAACCATCTTATCATTATAGACTCACGATAATCCTTCTTTCTATAGCACAATGTTGAACCGCGGCGCCATTTGGTGTCCTGTGGCTGCGAAGGTTGCAAAGCACTGAGCGAGTGTGTTGGGTTACTGTGTGGTTGATGTTATTGTTGTTGTTGTTGCTGTGTGTTCAGCTTCAGGGAAACATGCTCGCTGAGTAAGAAACGCAAAACCAGGAGAGAGATGCTGTCAGAGAGGAGGATCCATGAGGAGTACGCAAAACTGGGATCCATCAGGTGTGTACGTGCGTTTCTGTGCTTATGTGTTGTCCTAACTTTCCTGACTGGATGTTCCTACAGGCTGTATTCATGGCAGTTTGGTCAGTATTTGATAGATTTTTAGAGTTTTAGGGTCATGATATGAACAGCAATTATAAACTATAAAATGTCTAGCTCAATATACCATTCAAACAGACATAAAAAGCTTGTCTCAGACATTTTGTGGAGAATTTGAAGACATGTAAAGGCACAGAAAGCAACTGAAGACTTTTGGCAGCAGCCTGTGGACCTGTTATTCAGTTTAAACCATCAAAGTGAGGACATTTCAACTGAACCTCACTATTTTAAAGGACTGTTTAAAGGTTAATTTGGTTGGGGTTAAGCATTTAGCTGTGATAGGTAAGGAATGCATAATGTTAGTGATGGTCCTTACAAGTATAGAAAGATATACATATGTGTAAATGTGTGTGTATATCTCACTCACAGACCCAGACATGACACTGTGGGACATGAGTGTTATCACTCATGTAATTGCTGCTCACATTCGTTTTGTGGTTTCTGTGTGTGTGTGTGTGTGTGTGTGTGTGTGTGTGTGTGTGTGTGTGTGTGTGTGTGTGTGTGTGTGTGTCTCAGCTACCCAGAGGTGGTGACGGGTGTTTTCTTCATCCTGATGACTGTGCTGTGGTTCACCAGAGAGCCAGGATTCGTGCCTGGCTGGACGTCTCTCTTTGAGAAGTACGTAGCCTTAATGCTGCGACACGCCACTGCAAATGGTGTTGTTACCACTAACATGTTAGTGATCAGACAGCGATCAGTCTGTGGTCATGTCTGTCAGGAACAAATAAACACACACCGTCACACAGACACAAATGTGTGTAGACACTGTGAGTATCTCAGTGACTGCAGAGTATGTACCCGCACACACACCTGATCTTACACACCTAAACTATTAAACCCGTAATATACATTTTTGTCATGAAACATAAGAAGAGGCTCTGTCGATTTATTTTAAATTTATGGTGAATGTTCTCCCTCTCAGGAAAGGCTACAGGACCGACGCAACAGTGTCTGTCCTTCTTGGCTTCCTGCTCTTCCTCATCCCTGCCAGACGACCCTTCTCCTCCTCCTCCCCCTCCTCCTCCTCCTCCAGCTGTAGAGACACAGGTCAGCACCAGGCACTCGTCCATCTGGATTTTTTTTTTTTTTTTTTGTTTACGTGTACTATGTTTGGTTTAACTCCTCAGGGCACCAGGCGGGTGGGGTTTAACATATCAGACATTGTACATGTGTGGTATTTTTTGGCTTAATTCAAAATGAGCAGCCAGCAGCTCTTGTTTCAGCAGGCCCCTGTTTGTGTCAGCAGGCTCCGCTGCTTGATTTAGTGCCTGTTTGCTGCAGGTTCACCAGGTCAGAGAAACTTCTGATTTAAGGGAAAAACAGCTCAACCTCAGACACCGGTGTTTTCCACGGTTGTGGAAAAATTTCACTGTTTCACGCTGCTGAGCACATGATGCTTTATTGCTGACACTGGTCAGTCTACTAACCTCTGAACACCACAACCTAAAGGAGAAGCAGATGTAGTACAGGCCTGCAAACGTCTGCAAACTATTTGTCTTTTTGGAACTAATGATGTTTAAAATACTGAGAGGTAAACTCATGATCTGGATAAAATTCTGTTCAACAATTTAACTTTTTCTTGAAATGAATGATAATAAATAAATATTTACTTGAGTTTATATGGAGCTCTTCTTTCAAGGAACTTTGTATTTTCCCTGTAATAAATACCAGAATTCATGATGTTTTTTTTGGAGCTTCCCAGAAATGATTAGGAAAATGCAGACCGGTAAAATAAAGCATAGCTAAAATTGGCTTTAACATACAAATACAATACAACAAATACTTTTTCAGCATTATCGAAACAGATTTTAAATCCATATTTTTTTAGTAAAGAAAATATGAAAACATCAGAAATATGATGCTAATTTAATACTTGTGAATAAGAACCATAGCTCACTGCCCTGTCAGCTGTTAACGCCCCGGCTGTGTTGACATTTGTCCTGTTTTTTGTTTTTAAACCATTAGATGATGACTCAGAGTCTGACCCTCTGGCTCCCATGATCACCTGGAAGGACTTCCAGAGACTGATGCCGTGGGAGATCGTCATCCTGGTGGGAGGAGGCTACGCACTGGCTGCTGGTTGCAAGGTACCGTGAATGTGTGTGTGTGTGTGTTGTTGTGTTACAGTACTGTACTATTTTAGGGGCAAGTTTCAGAATTGGGATTTAATCAGGTATTGACCAGAGGCTGTTGCCATGGTTTCAGTGGTAAAGAAGGTGTATTATATCTGTATGTGATGCTCCTGTTCTCCATCAGATAAACAATAAGTGAGTGTGATATTAAAACCAAGACTTTGCAGAAGCTACAGGATATTTGTGAACACAGCTGACATCAGAGAAATTGCAGAAATAGTCACATGATTGATTCAAACAAAGGACGTCAGGGCGAAGGAGCAGAGGTTCAGGAGGACAACATTGCACCATGAGGGTGAGAGATTGATTGCAGCCTTTGAGGATGCTCACGGGTGTTTTGTCCATATGTGTGTGTGTGTGCAGGTGTCAGGCCTGTCGGTGTGGATCGGCAGACAGCTGGAGCCCATGAGTGGTCTTCCTCCCTGGGCCGTCACCCTGCTGGCCTGCCTGCTGGTGTCAGCGGTCACAGAGTTCGCCTCCAACCCGGCAACTCTCACCGTCTTCCTGCCCATCTTGTCTGCACTGGTAAGGCACACACTCCTTCACACACTATGTGCGTCCACCATGTGCGTGTCATTTGGAGTCATGCTTCCAGTTGGGAATTAGCCCTGAACTGTGACACTTTGAAAACACAAAAAAAATCTTCATGAAGTAAAGGCCCTGAAAACGATTTTGTTGTTACTTATTTCTGTGTACCAAACTTTTCAAATACTTTTTTTTATACAGAATATTTATTCATTTCATTTGATTTTCAAATAACAGCATTACACTGACTTTGCTTCCCCCTTGTGGATTATTCCTATTGTTCCTGCTCTCAGTTTGTTCACAGGCAGAGCTAATGTCATGTGCACGTGTTAGCAGGGAGCATTATTATCCCACACTGTGGGATAACGGTGTTAGTGTGGCTGCACCTTGCTCTGAGAATGTAATAAGTCTAAAGAAGCAGTTTTCAAACACCCATGTGACCTTTGACCTGTGACCTCTCACGTGCCCCCCCCCCCCCATGTTCTCCATCTGTCTCCCTCTTCATCTTAACTTCATCTCCTCATCTCTCATCCTCATTTCCTTCGTTCATCTGCCTTTCTTCTCGTCTCCGTCCCTTCCTCACATCTCCCCACCTCACCTGGTTTATCTTGTCCTTCCCTGTTTTCCTGTCTTTTTCTCTCCACTGTCTCTTTGTCTTTCCTTCTCTTTGTTCTTCCTCACCCCTTTCCCTCCTTCCAGTCAGAGACTCTACTCATCAACCCCCTCCACACTTTGATCCCATCCACCATGTGCGTGTCATTTGGGGTCATGCTTCCAGTTGGGAACCCCCCCAACGCCATCGTCTTCAGTTACGGCCACGTGCAGATCAGCGACATGGTACGACACACACACAGACACACACACATACAAAGTCACATGCTCTTTCTGCACCTGCAGTATCAAAAGGCTCAAGGCTACAGTGTGTCAGAGTCGTTTTATGTAATCAGAAGGTTGAAGATTTATTTTACTTCTTAACTCTTGGCAAACTGAAAAAGCTAAAGCTGATCCTAGACAAAAACATACAACTCGCACAGCTTCTGGTATATTTCTATTTGGCTTTCATTTTGTCTGTGTATTCATCTTTACATCCTTTATTTCGTTTCCCTCTCCAGGTGAAAGCAGGCTTCGGGGTGAACCTGATTGGCGTGGCGGTGGTAATGTTGGCCATAACCACGTGGGGCGTTCCCCTCTTCAACCTGACTGAGTTCCCAGCCTGGGCAGTGGCTAGGAATGTCACTGGGAGCTTATAACCACTGGTGTAATGGGGCAAGTGGGAAGAAGAGGGGATGAATCAGCGAGACGGACAGAGAGAAAGAGATGGGGCAAATGTTGAAATATTGCAAGTGAAAAACAACGTGAAAATGACATAAGATGTGCCGAGAGGAAGGTCAGAGTTTAGTTTTTTTTTTTTAGACTGATTAGACAGTCCCTGAAGGAGGAAGATGGATGGAGGGAAGGAGAAGAAGAAGAGGAGATTGAAAAAACATTATCTGTTGTTTAGATTTAAGAATCAGAATTATATTTTTATCTGCCACAAGGATGCATCACATGGAAAGCTGAATGTCTTTATGAACCTGGCCACTGGGTGGAGCTCTGACCTCCAACGAAAACTTTTTGACCTCCATTAACGACGTCTGATGGAGATTCGTTTTCACCCAATCACTGAAGGTATCACTAAAAGCTACAAACATATTTGAGGTGATCAGGAACTGATGTTTGTTTGTTTTTTTGACTGATGATAGGAAAACTATTTTTAGAAACAGGCTGGAAAGAGTTTTTATAGCCACAGCAGGTCTTCTTCTGTGGATTTTTCTCTGGATTAGTTGGTATTTTGATAGAAATAAGCTATATGACCATTGTGGACAAGCCTCTTTTTACTGCATGCTTGCTGAGCTTCTGCTGCACTTAAATGTATTGCTCTTTAACCAGATCACATACATGGTGGGCTGGTTTATTTTCACTTTGGTTACACGTCGCAGTGTAAATTAAAAAGAGCTGACTGCTGTATCAAAACAAGATAAATGCATGAAAAGAGGCTTTTACCATGGCTGCTAATGTACTGTATCCATAGAGCTACCCAGCATCTTTTCATAAGAGTCTGTATGATCTGTTTCTAAAGAGATAAAAGCTTTTGTATATTTAGCTACAAACTGAAAACATATACACTGTCAGTAGATGTTCTTAGCTGCTATCTGCATTGTTTTGAAAATCAAGGCCTCTTAATATCTGACTGATGTCTTTACCAAAGCTGATTTTGTGCCCTGTTATACTGTGAACATATTTTTGGCCACATTTACTCCAAGCACCTTGCAGGAGATCTAGGGCCTTTACCATAATGTCTGTACTACAATACTAGTGTGGCCATCTCTTGTGGGGAATCCAGCCTCTTACCCTGATGGTGTTAGTGGCTTGCTATAACATCTGAGCAGTGCAGGAGCTCAGTTCACTGTCGTCCTCCTTAAATCATGGAAAGCAGTAGCGTACTTGCTTTTCACCAAGCTATGTGCCTGCACTTGACTCTATTACAATATCTAGAGTGTGCACTGTACTGTATGTCAGCAACAGAGAGCCTGGGATTGGTTGCCTTATCACACCATATGTATGTTATTCCTACTTGATGTCTAAGCTTTCCCCTCACTGTATGGCATGTTTTTTCTTATATTGCAGCTCGGAAGGCTTGAGAGGTTTGACTCACTCCTGCCATTATTCAGTGTATTCAGCAGGGTGCTTCTGACTCCACAAACAAAGCCCCTAACTGTGCTCTCTTTAACTGCTTCTTTGTCTTCAGCCTGTTTGTCAGATGCTGCTTTTCTGCCACACTGAATACATCTAAAAACTTCAGAATGAGATGATGAAGTCTTGAAATCTGAGAACATTTTACTCGCTGATGTCTTGAATTATGCCAATATAATGATTTTTAACCATAAAGCTCTGTGTTAGCAGGCAGAACACACTTTAACAAACCTTTACCAAGTGTCAGTAGCTACAGATTGTATCACAAAAATATGTATTTTTATGAAATGCATTACTTTAGCATGTTAAGCAACAGGATGAACATGTTAGGTTTTTATTTGTTGTCACCTTGGAGGTGTGACTTTTCTCCTGGCATGTGAGCACAGAAAGAAATGCAGATGTGGGAGGCTGCAGAGTCTTTGCAAGTTCTGAGTTATTTTGAATGGTGCAGTAGTTTGTTCAATCAACTGTCAAATCACAGTAACTGTTGTCTGTTGGTGAAAAGGTTTGCACATAACATTCACTGTACTGTGCAGAAATGTAAAAGATATGCTTTATATTTTTACACAAATTTTAAATGTAATTTGTGGCTTTTTTTATATCACTACATTATGAACATAGGCCTTAGTGTAGGCAGAATCAGAAGCCTACATTTTTCTTTTGTAATTTATTCAGTTCTACTGAAGATTTCATACATCTCAATGGTGTTGCAGCAGTGGCCTTCGACCCAGGGGCCATACTCCTTTGTAAATACATACAGATTTGTAATATAAAGATAATGTGCCTTTGCCTGTTTCCAAATGAGCTGTAATATTCCTAAATTATGTGTTATACCTTGATGTTTCATTCATATCCGACTCAGACACAGACTAGAGTTAGGATGATACGACGTTATACAACAATAAAACCACTAAAACCACTGAGTTGATTTTATTTATTCACAAACCACACGTCAGTCACACTTCTGAGATTTTGCCTAATGAGGCACTGTCCTGGAATTTAAAAACAAGTATCAGCAATTAGAAAGATCAGCATGTATTTTTTGTTTGTTTTTTTTTAGTTCATTGACCAGGAGTCATGACTGAATTGAAAGCACAAGAACTTCATTCAACCCAAACAACAGAATAACACTGTGGTCTGGACACACAATAATACAGAAGAGTTTTTACTTTAAATGAACAAAATTACAGAAAAACCATCTTACAGTATTACAGTTGAGTGTTGCCTTGACCCAGAATATATTTGTGTGTGTGTGGATTCATATAAGAGCTGCATTTATTTTAACTACTGCAATGTAATTTTACATTTTGGGTTTATCTTCATCTCTTCGTTTGTTACAAAGCATCTCAGATCATTTGGACTGGTTAACAAGAGCTGACGCCACATATTTCTGAGGATGGAAGATCAAACAATTTTCAAACTCTTATGACTCTGTACAAATAAATAATGATAAAGTTGAAGTACAGGTTCTCTGTCCACAATCAAGTTAGAAAACTGCTTTCCAAGTCCTGCTCTGGCCTTGATGAAGCCAAAGGTCAGTCCGTTTGCAGATTCTCGCTGTCTGCTGTCCAGGTGTTAGGAGGGCTGCCGTGGGCCTTCAGCAGGTGTGAACCCATCTGTCTGCATCTTCTCCTTGTATTTCAAGAAATCTCTCCTCTTTATGAAATATTTCACCTGCCAGGGAAAATGGAAAAGATGAACAACAATCCTGCAATATTTAATCGGCACACAGAATTCACCTCAAAGAAGTGCACTTGCTTGAATGGTGAAAACCGAGACCCAATTTTCACAGTAACATCAAAACATTGTGTGCTTGTAAATCAAAAAGAATCCAAGGTCTTTGATGCACTGTTTACAGTACCAGCTTTCTCTCTGACCTGATGATCGATACTAAATGTAAACCCCCGTCTTAACTGTTCTTTGAGGGTAAAAAGAGGGGATAGTTTACCCACTGAGCGGGGCATTTTGCCTCAAATTCCTTCTGGAAGTTCTGGCAGGATGCAGCTTTGTCCTCATTGTCATCCAGACATTTCCACAGCTGGTCTCTTGCCTCCCAGCAGGCCTTCCTCTGTGCTGAACTTGGAGCTGTCATCGCTGCTTGACTCTTGGAGGGATTTCACAAATGAGAAGGCAGGATGAGTTAAAACAGGAGAGACAGGAGCTGCTGCAATAAGGGCAGATAACTGTCAGGTACGATCAGGTACTGTACACACAAATACACTATCTCAGTGCGGTCACTTAATTACTTTGATACTGTTGCTACTTTATGCTATGTACTTGCACTTTGAGTACTCGTGTAATTTCCAACAGGTTTACTCTCATTTCCATATGTTTATACTGTTAATTTAGGTCAAACATTAGCCTCAATAGACCAATATCTTTAATTTAACCTATACGAGAATACTGCATTAACTTAAGTTTAATATTAGCCTCCAAATAACTAATTTAAAACAGCTTTCAGTTATCTAAAAGAAGGTAAGCTGATAGAAGCTGAGTTCGCTCGTATTAAACTCATCTCTCACTCACTGAATGCAAGGTTACAACCTCCCACAGGATTTCTTCGTTCCCACCACCGCTGCGGTTTGTTCCTGTCACTCCATAAAACCCTAAAACCCAGCGTGATACTGTTGGTACTCTAGAAAAACCCAAGAGTTTTGTAACGAGTTTAGAGACCGCAGCACTGAGCAGAATGAAGGACGCGCACAACATCACTTCCTTGTCGCTGCGTGATGACGTAGAGGCGTGATTACCGAAACGAACCAGGTGATGGCGCAGTTCGTTAATTGTTGAAGCTCGAGCGACAGGTGTGAAACTTTTTAGGTCGATTGTGAATGAGAACAATTCACAGACGTAAGTGAAATTAATGTTAACTTCAATCTTGCAACTTAAACTTTAAACTCAATGTGCCGTCTCATGTAAGTTGTGAAGCATTTTTCTTAAGGCTGCCAAATTAAATCCGACTGAAAACATGCAACAGGTGAGAGGAAGTGATTTAACTAATTTGGCATCCACAGCCTTTTTAAACTGCCTCTCCAGTGCAGCGATTTGCTTCTTTTTGTACTATTAATTTTATTATAACTTAAATGTCTTTCACTGTTGGTCCGAAAAGGCAAGTCTTTGCAAAATGTCTTTGTAACTTTGTGATAGTAGTTTTACATACATACACATTTAACATGCTAAATGATTAAAAGAAAAAAATAATAAATGTTTAAACATCTGTCAGTTGCATCCCTAGTTTGGAGTTAAATGGTCGGTATGAGCGTAGTTTTTTGGAAAATGTTGCAGTATTTGAAAATTAAGCGATCCTTGTCCTCAGAACTAAGCTCCAACCTGCTTTCTTAAATTCATTCCTAACCTTAGTGGCTTATAATGTACTGAATTTTCATGCCAGCATGGCAGAGTGAATGTACTTTTGTTGAAATGAGAGCAATAATCCACAAATTAGCAATCAGATTACACTGTAGATAGAAAGTAGAATGTGATTACACTGTTAGAGTCAACGTTTGTTCTTATTTATTTGCTCTTCTTTGCAAAATCTTTTTCCACTTGTCTTCCCCAGAGTAACTTTAACTAGAGGCTAAAAGTTAGGTTTGTGTATGTTTGTGTGCGTATTCATGTTTTATTCAAATCAAGTTGCAAATAACTTGAATGTTTTTTTTCCTTCTGTGGAGCCTCTTTTCATCCTCTGCTGTCACTGTCACTGAGCTTTGTGAATGTACAATAAAGTTTGTGTGTGTGTGTGTGTGTGTGTGTGTGTGTGTGTGTGTGTGTGTGTGTGTGTGTGTGTGTGTGTGTATAGCTTTCCAGTGAGTAAAGGCAGCATGAAAATGTGTGTTGTTGATCAACTCTCCCTCTCTCTTTCTTCCCTCCTCAGCCACAGTGACAGAGAATAGCCCCACTGGTTGCCATGGTGCCCAGCACAAATCCATCTCAGTTTGTGTGCTTGTGCGGACTGAAGGGAATTAAAAACACAAGCACTCTGATTCAGGGGTGAGGTGGATGCCCTCTTCTTTGGAAAGTAAGTGTTTGTTGTTGGGTGCATGCGTGTGTGTGTGTGAGTGACTTGAGTGTGTCTCTCTGTGGCTGCTTCAGAGGCAGAACTTCATTCACTATTTATGTCACACACCACTTACCGACTGACCCCACTTCAAGTTTGTTGCCTCCGCTGTCAATGAGTTTTTCATTTTACTGTGCTCCTGTATGGAGATTAAAGACCGAAGGTCCCATCTGAAAGCATTTTAGAAAAAAATGTGTCCTTGCACGTGACAGCACAAATTCACAAAATCTCAGAGGAGAGTTTCAAGTTACTGCTCACACCATACATTAGCATTAACTGAAATCATTCTCAGGATGTTATGTTAATAATTAACCATCATTCACAGTGACCTTCGACCCCTGAAACAGCCATTCTCTGCAGACTGAGGAGCTCCAGCTGAGGTACATCTCTCCTCTCCTCTCCTCACTGAATATTGTGAGTATGTCTTGTCGGTTAATATTCATCATATATTCCTATTTAAAAACATCCATGCATGTCTACTTATTCTGTTGAGCCTCACCAGGGTGTTTGACAGGACAGTCATTTTTTTTCTGTAAGTTTAACATATTCAACATAGGTAGCATCAGTGGGATTTGGAAGCTTAATCCAGACGGCGTTAGAGGCTCAACCTTTTGGGTCGTACTGTCTCTCTCCACCTCAGAGTTCTCATGCAGTGCTTTGTAAGAGAGGTTTTCATAAGAATCTGATTGCTCTTGAAGTTATTGTCCCATTCTGCATGAAACTGTTTTTTTCTGGGTTGTTTTTAAGCAGACTAGCGAGGTAGCAGTCCACAGTGCCATTTTGAAGCTATTAAAAACACTAAAGCATGTCCTTGTCCCCCTTCTGCAATATTGTCAACAGCGGCCAACTAAACTGGCATGAGATTATGTGTGGAGAGGACAAAAAACATGAAGAGGGGCAAAAAGATTGCAGCAGTAGGATAAATAATTATCCATTCACAGCCATAATGATAAATATCACTAACATACTCTTGTATGAATACCTGTCCCATGATAGAGGACAAGCTATCACCTCCATGAGCCTGAACATAACTCCATATCTACCATCTCATTAAGGGACCAGTTGTCCTCTTTGTGTCACTGAATGGATTGTTCATCTTAACACGGCACAAAAGGAACCTGGCAGCCCAAATGTTACTTACTTAAAAGAAAAAAGATGTTCTGTGGCGCTCGCAAGCTTGCTGTCACCTGCCAGTCTGTGTCAGTTCAGATAGGATGTCAGCAGGAGGATGACAGTACTTGACATGAGACAGGTATAAAGCCAGGTACACCCCCAAAGGGTTGACAAGCATAGTCTGAGTCCCTATGGAGGCTCAGTGGCAAGGTACATTTACTGCCTGTAACTAGAGTTTCACTAAAGTTCTAATGACACAAAGGACGTATTTGGAAAAGACAAGGACTCTTTCATGTACACATGGCTTCGAGCCCAGACTAGTTCAACCCTACCAACACCAGCCAGTGTGGTTAATTGCCTTTGTTCATCTTTTTATTGCAAATGAAACACATTGCAGTTTGCCTCAGCTTAATAACCTCACTTTCATTGCAGTCGTTGTTTTTGGTTGCTCCAGGTTTTGGTCTCCATTGGTTACAGCTGGCGTCATGCACACTTTCCAAAGCATACCTTAACATCTGATAGATTTCTCAGCTTTTTAGTCTTTAATGCATTTAGTACAATATCAAAATCAGTGTGTAGAGACCTAAAACATGCAGTGTTTGAGGTGTCTCGTTTACCATACGAGTCAACTATTTGTCAGCTTTTATCGTTTCCTGTCAAAGTTCTTTGATCATGTAGTAATCCTGGTTAAATCAAATTAACCAGTGGCTGCCTGGAGCAGAGGTGATCTGTAAAAACTGTGACAGCAGTGTAGCAATGGGCTAAATGGGTTGTCCATGAAGCGTCCATGTGAAACACAGGATGACCCACCTGTCTCTCTGTCTCTCCCTCCTTGTGTCTCTGTCTTACTTTGGTTCCTGGTGACTCATAGAACCTGTCAGGTGAACACATTCGTCTGGTTCATTGTAATAAGGCTAATGAGATGGTGATGGTAATGCTAATGTGAATGTGTATGCAGAACATGATTACACATATTTATTCCCACTCAGTTCCTCCATTTATTTGTGCTAAAGACAATAATATTGTACAGTATTTATGACGGCATGTTCTCCTTAAAGATTCTTTAGAAATGAAGAAGTTGGTAATTAGATACGTTGTGGTTCAAAAGTGAATAATGTAAAGTGTTGTAATAGGTGGTAATCCTCATTGTTCACAGGATAAGTAGAGAGTGTCTCAAGTGTGAGATGAGTCATAGGACTTTAAGATCTCTAGTGAAACCTTTAGTACGCCACGAAGGTAAATGTCAGATCACAGGCAGGCACGCATACTCTGTGAAAAAGCCAAAACACACACTTAAGGACACACACTTCTGCTCACTTTCAGTTTCACCCTCAGAAACACACACATACACACAGATATAGGCAGGCAGCTCTTACTGTTTTCTGAAGCTGGTTGATGCAGATGACAAATGACAACCATGACATTACTCTACTCTGCACAACATGACAGATTCTGGGGTCTTTGATTTCTTGTTTTTTTTTTTGGTGCCTTTGAAAGAGGGGTGATCCTTAAAGGAAGAATGAATCTACAAGAATAAGATTTATTGATTATTACAGGGATTATATTCTCTATGAAGCAACATTTTCATGATAATATTTAAACATACATCAAATAATAATAGGCTTCACCACTTTATCATGCACTGTGTTCAGTTTAAATCTCTGTAGTTTGCACAGACCAGTGTTTTCCACACACACTGGCATTAATTAATTACAATATTCATCCAAACACCATACATGTGCAGGAATAACACACCACACACACAGCTGTGCTGCTCCATGGCAGGAATTGATCAGTGCTGGCATCTCTCACATGCACACACACGCACACACACATCGACCGGTATTTGTCAGCCCAGTGGTGTCCAGGATACTGACCTCCAGTTGCCACCGCTGGAAGTCAATATCACTGTCAACTCGGAAACGGCATCCACTGTCATGGCAACAGGCGTTCAGACACACACAATGCACACACACACACACGCATACACTGATCAGCCACAACATTAAAACCTTTGTTTATGGCTTTTAATGTTGTGGCTGATTAGTGTTCGTATGCACAGAAACAATTACATGTTTTCAAGGACAAATGCAGCTTTTATTTTTTATTTTTACACGTAGTAATGTCTCCTGATGACTTCTTCTATTAAACTTTTAGAGAAAGAAATTGTCAGCAAACATTTCACTAGAAGATGTTTCCAAGCTACTTAATTGGTCCGTGAGTGTAACATAATGTTGATATTGATAGTAGTACAGCTAAGGTACAATAGTAGCACCCGACCAGTGCAGTTTTTAAGTCGTGAAGATCTTTTGCTTTGTCAAACTCAATTCAGAAATAAATGCTTTAGTCTACATGTCATAGAGACAGTTTAGATAATGGTCTTGCCGTCCTTAGAAACACCAGTGTAATGTTAAAGATGATGAAAGGAAGCTGTTGCATCTTTTCCAGAAGCTTCATTAAAACCTTATCAGTGTCTAATATATTTTGCTTGTCAGACAGAGCAGGGCCTAATACTTGATGTTGGTTGACCTAAATGAACTCCAGCTGACTTGTTGACTTTGTTCCTCTCTGGGTATGAGTGCACAGTCGGAGAGAGCAAACACGTAATCCATAATCCATAGCTGCCAGTGTGCAGGGAAAACAGAATCAGCTTTCCACAGGAACAGGATCTGAAAAAGCTCAGGATATTTTGCAGGAGGCGACAGCTCGCTGTGATCGTTCATCACACAGCTCGTGTCTTTACACCTGTCATTGCAGACAGTGACTCTTTGTGTATGAACATGTGTGTTTTGCTGAGATGACGTTGCTTTTGTTTTCCTTTTTCTCACTCTCATGTTGTATCATTTGGCTTCAGGTGAAAAGAGAAGCTGTGTGTGTATGAAAGTGTGTTTGTTTCCCATCGTTTGTTTGTTACATTAGACTCAATACGAGAGCATTTTTTTCTGGTAGCATTTACTATTTGTTTCTAATCTCTCTATTTTTGTTTGTAATTACAAAGACCAATTTTACAATCAACATGTTATTTCATAAGCCACGTGCACGTTCTCCTATGAACACACGCACACAAACAAATACACAGACTCATGTCCGGGCAGCACAGAGGCAGGGAGGATATTGTAACAAGCATCCCAAAATATGTTGGTCCAACAAGTGAGACAAGGCTCCCGCCTGAATTAAAGAGGATTATCTCTCGTAATTTATGCTAATTAATGCACACGGAGTAACGAGAGCAGCACGTTATTGTGTGAGTGAAGCCTGTCTCACACACGCTCACTCTCACAAACATTTAGAAGCTTCCACAAGTGTGTGTTATTGTACCACTGAAGCCTGTTGCTTGTGGAACTGCATTCATTCTTTTTCATAAGGCACATGCACGCACACGCACACACATAGTATTATGCCATTGTGTACTTCATGGGAATCTTGCCGTCCAATCACTGCCAAATACACACACTGAGTCCGCTGTGGGACAGTCCTGGCTCGGTTGGATCTACATTCTTGCTCCGTTATGTGATGCTTCTTCAACCCAGCAGACCGAAGCCTTTTCACTGCTTCATTCGAAATCTAGGAACACATAATGTGAGGTTTCTTCCTGATTCTTCTTAAAGCTTTTCAAGTAACTCAAGTGAAACCTCTCATGAAAAGTCATCATGAAATTTCCAGATACAGACCTGTAGATTGTCTGTGATGCTCAGCAGTAAGAGCAGAGATGTTAACCTTACCATACCTTTTGTTTGTTTCCTATGTCTTACTTATGTGTAGGGACTGCATATCTTATTTGCTATTATAATTTCCTATCAAGCACTTGTCAGATTAGATAGTGTGTAAATACAACAAAATATGGCCCATCATCCCCTTTATAAATACTGTAGCAATACATGATCATGACCATAGGAAAAATAAGGTCACTGCAACTCCAAATAGTGATGCATAGGATAAAATCTCGCAAATGAGTATAGATGTAATGACAGACCAATCTGATTTATGGTATAGAAATATTAGATTGTCATTACACTGACACTGTTGGAGACAAGTTCACAAAACGGCCATGAGTGGATGCCTATACTTCAGTATTGCTGCAGTATGGTCTTGTAATGCAAGTTCCCCCCAAACTCGGTGTTCTGTACGGTACGTACTGTAAAGATAGGAGAATCACAGCAGTCCCATGCTGCTGCCCTGGTAGATAAAAGCCTCTAAATCACAGCCGCATGCTGCAGACGCACATCATGTCCCTGTAGTAATATCATAAGAATATCACAGGAGCGATACAGTGATTTCCATTAAGGGCAGTGGGAGGCGCGCGCACACAGCCCGTCTCTTATTGCGATATACGCGAGTGCCCGTCCCTAATCATCCAGCCAGCCCTCGAGACCGCACTCCTCACACCAAATCCATCCTAACCAAGCTGAGCCGAGCCGAACCGCACCGCACCGCACCGCGCCGCGCCGCGCCGATCCGAGCCAAGCCAGTCCGAGCATTTAGCCCCTGCCGCCCCGCACAGAGGCAGCAGAGGAGGAACGATGAGCTGGTAGCGCATCTTTACGCACCAGAGCCGCCGTCCGTCCCTCATAAACCCACATTCTGCCTCTTTACGTTTAATATTCACTCCGAGACCATGGAGACGGCAGTTCCCAGGACCGATATTATCATTTCTCAGCTGCTCCTTTTCAGCCAAATAGGTAAGAAACTGAGAATGAAAAAAAAAAAACAAAAATCCTGATTTAATTGTCTGTATTGGCTGACATGTGATGCTGTGGACGTTTTGAACGCTGTCAAAGATTGAGCGGTGCGTCTTTTTTTTTTTTTTTTTTTAATCCCCTCGGATATTCTGAACACTTCAGTCTGTGTTTCAGAATTTGCAGTCTGCGCCAAAGAAAGATGAATTTTACACGAAGATGACATGTATTAAAACATGCATTTCCGACGTGAAAATTTGTTCCCACTATAAGGTCTGCCGCCAAATGTTCCTGTCCACTCAGATTTTTGTTTCAAGTGAATCCTCTGCAGCACATGCAGGGATTTTTCTGACCATGATTTGAACATGTTGAACCATTTTTTTTCTCCTCCCAACACAAGTTGAAGTATGAATGAAATGTAATGTGCAGTGTGACCATGCTCTGTGTTTACTGTTGGCTTTGGTTAATAAGGGATGTGGGGAATGTGCTCCAAATGCCCCCTCAGCCTCTGTTGAACTTTGATTGAGGCGTTTAGTCAGTGCTGCTTCGCATTTCTCTCAGAATCTTAGCCTGAGTTCCTGTCACAAAATCCATCTGATAATTTGTTATGTCGCTGATATTTTTACAGTAACGTTACAAAAGTGTTTGGAATGTGTTTGTGTCACATTGTCCTGAATTTTATATAATTAAATCAGTGCTCTTCGAGTCCTATACTTTACATTTATGATCGAATCGTAGTCATGTTTTATCACTTCGGATGCTTATTGTTCAGTTTAAATTGTCCATAGCTCTTCTTTGAGTAGAAAGAAATTTTTACCCTTGTGACCTTAGTGCGCCGCATGTCTAAATCTTTTCAGGAACAGCCTGAATGATTTTTTATTCAGTATGTGGGCTGCTCTGATTGACAAGTTTTGTTGAAAACATAATCAGTCAAGATAAATGTCAGCAGAGCAGATGTCAAATCTGAGATCCCCCTGTCCTCCCAAATATAGACTTCTAAGAGCAGGGCTTGGTTCTGATGTGAGTAATTGGGTTGCAGATGGGGAAGTAAGACTGGGGGAAGTATTTATTTATTTATTTATTACCTACTGTTTGTGCTCTAAGTCCCACATACATATTGTCTTCCATTCAGTAACAAGATGAATCATCTCTCCAAGTTTCATCACAGCCAGACTGGCAGTGGAGCAGTTATTTACAGTCTCTGTACAGCATCTATATTTTCCAATTATCACCACTTTATCAGATCAGTCAGTTCAGTCCTTTAACATAACGTCATGCAAAAATACACCGTCCCCCTGTCAAAGTTGGGGAGGGTAGTTTATTTCAGGTTATGTCAGTGGGCCTTGTGATATAAGGTTAAGACAGTAGCCCTGAAATATATCATTGTGTCCAATATGGCTTTGGAGCTCAGTTCATGCTCTCTGGGGGATAAAAACACAAATGAATCCACAATCAATTTCACATCAAGTCACTGTCATCGAGTTGGACATAGAGTCACAGAGTTGGACATAGAGTCACAGTGGAACCTGACTGATAAATTATCAGGGTCAATATGTAGGGCAGCGTAAGCAGCTGTGCTGGTGTATATGTAAGTGACACAGAAATAAGAAATATATGTTAAAGGAGGTTTTGAAACAGTCACACCATTACATAGTTTGTCCTCCAGAGAGCGCTGATGAGTACATTTTTCCAGGTGTAAAATGTCCCTCACTGTTCACTGTAGATCTTGGTAATAAAGCTTTTAAATAGAAAGATTCAGGCGATTTTCTTCATAAATGTTTATGTGGATAATATTGGCTGACATATTGTTACCAGATTTTTAAATCCTCAAATATTGATATTGGTATTTCAAATAGCATGCTAAAATGTCTAACTTGTCTGATTTTTAACATGGGTTATCGTCCTGTTCAAATAAAGTGCAGGAGACGAACCTCATGACATTCAGTTCAGGAGGCTGAGGTCAGAGGTTTCTGAACGTTTCCATGTCCCGAACACAAACTTGCGTGTTCCTATTTGATGAGATTTTGTGTGACCAGATTAACTCAGATGAGCCCATGGGATGTTTTTTTATTTCATATTTAATATAACTTGGTAGAGAAATAGACAAACGGTGATAGATTTGGTGAGTGAGCTCTGCTATTCCTCAAACCTTCCCTCGCATTTAAAGTGGTCGTTTCTAATCACACCCGGAAGCTGTTCCCTGTTATCCTAGATCCTAGATTGGACACAACTGATCTGAGATCATTTTCATCATTTTCTCATTGTTGTTGTTTGTTTTTGTTTTGTTTTTTTTTTTGTTTTTTTTTAAAGGCTCGGCTCAGTTCCATCTGATGCAAGTTGGTTCGTTTCCTTTCAAATGCTTATGTCAAAGGTGCTGTCTGTTTGTAGTTAACATACATAGAGAGAGAAAGATTGTCTCCTTTAGGGAGAGGAAATAGAGCATCCTCCAGCCATCTGTCCCACAATATGCCTGGACACCACTCAGAATCACACACAAACACATTTTCTTGCTTGGCCCTTTCAGTCACACTCTTCTATCCAAACATACACATACAAGTCACCGTGATGTTGTGAGAGCTCTCATTGTAGCTTTGTTTGTCCAAGCAGTTCACCAGTGCACACAGCCTTGTAGCTGAAGTCCTTCACTGTACCATATGCCTTTCAGCAGCATGGTTCCCTTTATACACTATACATCATGCATCTTACTTCTCAGTTGTTTCACACCTGCTGCCTGTCATTCCATATGTGCTGCTCTGCAGGAAAGGCTGAATTTCCGGTTTTGATGTAGGAATTTGACATTAAATACAAAAGTGTTGGAAACCCCTGTAACTCTGAGGTTTAGTATCCTGTGCTTCTGCTGGTTAGAGATTTAAAACTAATCTGATTCAGCTCAGCATGCTGGTTGTATCTGTGCTCTTCTTCTCTGGTGTTCATAACACTCGACACCAGACCCCAGACTTCAGTTTGTTTCACTAAGCTTTCCAAACAGGACAAATTACATCTGATGCTTTTTGACAATAATTGCTTGCGTTTGTTGGTTGTTTCCTGTTGTTTGCGGTGATACAGTTACACTCCTATCACATCGCATTAGATGACTCGCTGTTACAGTTTCAGGAGCATTGTTGCAATAATTTGATTCCACCAGCGCTCACAAGGCATTGGTCTCACTGCCTTAAATGACAAGTACACTTTTCATTGTCTCTGTACATTGGGTATGACTGTTTAGATATATTTTGATGAGTTGTTTAGCCGTGGGGATTGAATTGGAAGTGGTAGCAGATGCACTGTGGGATTGATAGATTGGTGGTGCATGGTGATGTGACACTGCCTGCATGCCATTGATCATTCAGCAGCTCAATAGACAGGCATGTACAGGCACCATTAATTGTTTTTGTGCATATATGTATAAGACCGATTTCCCAGAAACATTTGTGTGTTTTTACCATACATGGATGTAATAGTTTTAATACCAATATTAAGTTTTTGAACAGTTTGCACCAACTGATCTTATTGAAATTTCCCTAATTATAAAAATCTCAGCATCAAATAAGTAGCACGAGCTCTCTATACATTTCCCTAAGAAATTCTGGCCAGCATACCACCATACATGATGTGTTATGTTTAATGTGAGTTCAGTGATCATATGTTCTCCTTGTGAGATACCATCTGGCCACCCAGTGCACTCAGAGCATTTGAACCAGAGGGGTTGCATCCGGTGGCATAATAGGATGCCTGATGGTGTAGTAGTAATTGCCTACAAAATACTGGCACACACATTCTGGCACACACACAGCATACTGAATGTGTAAATCCACAAATGATATGAAGAGAGCAGCGATGACATACAGTCAGAAAGTGTCTGTCTCCTGTGAGTTACAGTAAATTATGCCTTACCAGTAAATGTGCTTACGACAAAACAAAGCTGCTGACAAAAAGATTAGCATCCATAGTGGTGGGTTCAGTCGATTTCATCAGAGAATCTAACAAGTGTCTGCACCTCAGTCATGTTAACGTTCAGTCTGAGTCTCATTTCACACATCTACCAAACTGATACTAGGGACACACTGAGCTGACTTTTTCTCTCCCAAAAAATGTTCCAATTCAAAATAACTCAGCATATCTGCTGGTACCAGTGTGATACCATTGCTCTCTTTTCCCCAAATTTAAAATCTGTATAACAGCTTGAACCTCACTGTGTGGAACACATTGGGATAAATAAGACAGTTATTATACACCTGGATCCTGTGGTGCAAATATGCCTATCACTGTGACTGAATGGATGTCACGTAATACAAGAAAGAGTGAATTTTAATCATGACATTGACAAAGAGACTGTGGATGTGAATGTGGATCAGCCTCATCTGGCCAATATGCCATCCATTTAATAAGGTCAGTAACAGGGACCCAGGCAGTCTGATGCATCCTTAACTTAAACATTATTGTTTTTTAATGACTGAAATACCACAGTAATTAGGGTCTTGCTGACTGTCACTCTAAAGCTGCATTATAAGCAACTTTTTAGCAGAACTGGCAAAGTCTGAACTCTTAATCATGCTGAAATCCTCTGATATGATACGATAAGAGACTGGTCTGTTAACTTAGGGACATTGGCACCGACATCATATATCACTGCAGCTTCAAATACACATTCAACAGTGTCCATGCCAAAGTGTGGACTCATATTTTGTGAACCACGACTGTTTATTTAATTCTTCAGCTCCTCTTTTCTCTGACTGTATATATGTGAGATATAATTGTGTGTCTCCCTCCTTTTAGCTTTAACTCCATGCTTAAGATGAGATTATGTGTGCACTAAGTTACACACACACACACACACTCACACAGTGTGATGGAGTCAAGCTCTGTAAACCAGCCAAATAAAAATCTTCGCTGAGGGAAATAAATCTTGTTAGCAAGATTTTCCAAAGCCTTCTTAACCGTCTGGTTTTAGCCGAAAAAATATAATCAGATTTCTTTTTTTGGCATTCAGATTTGAGAGATGAAGATATTGTTTCTTTCTAAAATTTCTTAATACAGATCCTCAGTATGAGGCAAAATGTTTTTGAGTTTTGTATTATTATTTGAGTACTATGCATACTTTATATCTCATCTCTTATTTTGAAAACCAAACTTGAATGTATTGTGAGTGTACTGATAGAAGTGGGTTGCACTGTTATCGTCACCACAGTGTTGGCATTGCTAAAAACCCCAGATGTTACATTGAATAATTGATTGCCTGCTTTCTGCTGTGATATTTTGTCTTCCTTCCTCTGTCTCTCCCTCCTCTCTCGACTGGTTTTTTCGTCTGGCCTCTCCATCTAAAGCATTTTATTCATAAGTGCTCTTATTCTTTAATCCACTTAGCTGCAGTCTGCTCTTAGTGTGGCAGCGTACGGTCACAGTTATTTTAGAGCCAATCTGTGCCACAAGGACAGCTGGATATCTGTGATGCTGAGCAGCCTGGACAGGGAACTCAGCTCAGTGAACGACTTACGTCACTCAAAAGTTTCTTCACTAGTTACTGTGGTCGCTGTCCTTAGTGGTGATTGGTAGACGTACAAAGTCTCACAGGTAAGGAGCAGACGCAAACATAAGCCTAGTTCTGGTAACAAAAACAGTGGGTGGGTCTCAAACAGCTCCTGCAGTGTCGTCCACTTCTCTGCTGTTGAATAACTAACAGACAGAAGAAGTAGCGAGGGATAACCAGCAGAGGAGCCTAAGGTAGAAAAGGAGGATGGTGGGATGGCGGAGAACAAAGGGTGAACAGGGGAGGAAGAGTGAAACTAAGTCGCTGAAACCACAAAATGCCAATGTTCTCTCTGCGGTCTCTCCAGCTGAGGAGGTCTGTCTGAAGTTACAGCAGCTGACAATGGCCGTCTGTCTCTGTCTGTGCCTTCATACAAAAGCCACTGTTGTGCTTTTAAAAGGCTGGCACCAAGGACTGAGGCTACCGGAGAGGGAGAGAACCTTATTACCACTCGGCTGGCCAGCTGATGGGCATATGAGACTTTTACCTGTTCAACACACACATACAGAGACACACATAGACACACTGCAGCTTTCAGGGCAATAGCTCAGATGTTAGTGTAAAGTTGGGGAGGTGCTAAAGTGATAATTAGACTATTTACTGAAATATAATTGGATGCATGGGCTGCTTATAGAACTATTTCATTTATATTCATGTTTCCATACTATGGAGCAGTGGTTGATCAATGAATAAAGACGTTCCCTCCACAGTGTGTCACATCCAGAGGGTTTCTCTGTTGTATAGGATTGTTCTTTCTGTCATGGTGCCTCTGTGGTTCACCCGTCACCCTGTTGTCTTGCAAATTTTGCAAACACTATGATTCAAAGCCTTTGTGTAGCATCTATAGACCTACATCAGAGGTCAGACAGGTCACGGCTGCACTGAGGCTCACCCCAGTGCACTGCTCCTGTGACTTTACCTTGTTCTGTTGTGTAGTGTAGCTTATGTTGTTTGAGTTTGATTATTACTTGTCTACTGTAGAATGTCAACAATGAAGCAATGCACAATACTTAAAGAGTCATTGTGCAACTATTTTACCTCAGAATTCCAGCTTCAAAATCATTTTGATGGCGTGTGATAGGGAGAATGGCTCCTCTTTCATTCTCACTCCACACCTGTTCTTGCACTATGTGACTTGGTTTCAGTGGGTACGAGATGTCACACAGAGCACTGCGCCACACACCACCAACTGTGGGTCTTCTAGCTATTAGAAGCAGCTAGCTCTGTATTTTCAGCACGGACATCATGGCAGAGATGAAGAGACTTTTTTTTCTGGTGTTGTATAGGATGCAGTGGTGCTTAGAGGTGCAATGATTAGTTGATTAGATGATTAATGACTGAAATGAAAAAATGCTGACAGACAGAAGACAGGAGCCTTTGTTGAAGCATTGGCCAAGTTTCTCAAATTAGAGAGTTCTGGTTTTTACTTTGTATGTGAGAACCCGACTGTGAAAAGCAATCTGAATGAAAGTTAGAGAGTGAGATGCATAGAGTATTACAAAAATGTTCAAACCTGCTTTTCTTGAAGTGCTGTCAAATATTCCTTTTATTGTTCAGAGAATTTCTGAGTTCAAAGGGAGAAACAAAGACAAAAATTACACCTGAAAGTCGGCTTTTTTTTTTCCTCTGTAAAAAGTTGACATTTTGCTGCAGTGCTTTCATCTCATTAAGCTGCAGGTACGTTTGTTAATTTAGGCGGCGGTGAGGTTAAGTGAGAACCAAAACCAATTGGCTTGATGAAAGTTAATGGAGGTTTGTCAAGCGTGGAATTCAGAGACGGGCGGAGTGGAAGTTAACTCGATCGTGCACAGGACAAACTTTCTTTTCCCAGTGAGAAAGTTCATCAGGGGGCTGCAACTGTGACCAATTGGTGGGTGGAAAGTTGATTAACCCCCACCCCCACCAGCCGACCACCCTCCTTAGTCTCACACACACATTTCAATCTGTGGGTGAGCACTTGTTAGTAGTGTTCCCTCCAAGATGCACGCATGGATACACACACGCTCTAAAATACCACTCTAATGCATATGTGTGAATGTACAAACATACATGTGTGCATGCTCTTATGTCTGGGATGTCAGGGTTATGTTATATATACCTGTGTCTTTGTGTTATTATCCCTTTTTGTGAGCGTGTGTGTGTGTGTGTGTGTGTGCTGCCTGCCAGACAAGTGAGGAATTGGGGGCGTGACCCTGCACTGAAAGATAGAGAGGCAAGGGGATGGTTTTGTATCCATGGCGATAGAGAGAGTCAGAGCAGGAAGCCGACAGGAAGTCAGGGTGTTCCACGCGTCTTTGGGGGGGCTCTTCCGTTGTCATGACGCTGTGAGCTGTTGTCATGGAAACTCTGCTGATTGAGTCTGAATGCTCATGGAAAACATGTTGACTGAATTCCTCAATGAAAGTATATAATCCACAGCCTCAACACTGGGCAATGAGAAGCTTTAGTGTTTTTTTTTTTTTTTTTAAGTTACACTGCTGAACTGTCAGTTAAACACAGCATCTCTGCTCTTGGTCGTTAAACTCAAAACGTTTAATATTAAACAAAACTAGGACAGAAAATGGTAAAGCAAAAGAAATTCCGTCAGCTGTTTTATGAAGCTAAATGTCTTCATTTTATCTTTGTCTTTCTTTGTGTAGCTTTCTGTGTTCTTCTTCGACTGAGTACAACAGCAGTGGACTTCAGTCTCTGCTCTCCTCATTAAAGAGTGATCAATGCTTTCAGAGACCAGAAAATCTTAAAGATCTTTTTTTTCCCCCCACCAGAAGCTGCTGTATTAGTTTGCAGCTGTTTGCTCCACTGAATGACTACAGGACCACTAATCACATACACTACACACACACACATACTGTGCAGTATTTTCACAATTTGCACTGAGCAGATGGAAACGGTGCATCTCACTGCTCTAACTATGCAGGCAGATTAGTGAGACACACACACCCATGCACACACACAGTCCCCTCATGACTTAAGTGGACATGTACAGTCATACATGCTCAGCAGAACTTGCAGCCTGCACACACAGAGATCACACAACAACCACTAGGGAGTGAGCAATTGGGTTGTAACATTATACATGCACACATACATAGACACACACAGGCGTGTGCCAACTGGCAGGCTTCCTTCAGTGCCCTGAGCTGTCTCCTTCCTGTGTCCGTGTGTCCTACATGACATGTAGAACACACTGCTTACAGTTTACACATGTATTATGTTTTAATTTATCTTTTTTGACGATTGTGTGATTGTGTTACCTTATTTGTCAGATACATTGGTATGTGTGTGTGTTTAAGCATGTGTCTCTGTGTCTATGCTCGTCTTTTATTCATAGCTTTTTGATAAGATACGTCCTGCCTGCCTGGTTTGATTTTTAGCTCGAAGCAGAGATTTGAGGTCAGACCCCTGCAGGGCCTCCACCACTCACAGCTCATGAGAAATATCTTAGCTCCAGGGTAAACTTTGCAGGAAACGCGCTCATCCATTCCCCTAACTCCTGGCTTTAACCCAAACTCGGGGTGATTGAAGTGGAATTGGACGGCTTGGAAAAAAAAAAAAGTCAAGGTGTAACAGGAAAATGCACTGAAGAGGAAACACCATTTCACTTAGCAACATTCAGCTCAAGCCCAATGAAAAAGACAAGTGACAAGAGCTCTCTTGCTGCTTGCTTGAAGAAGTACAGTTCAGGTATGAACCACTGACATGTAGGCCGACCTTCTGTCAGCAGGCAAAACGTGACTTAATCAGACAAAAGTCATTTGCCATTATACATTATACATTATACATATACATTATACATTCACAGTGATCTGGGTGCGTCCTTTCATGACCTCTTCATTTTTAAGAATGAGCAAAATACTGATGTTCAAATGCAGCACTTTGTTTAGCTAAATGAATGCAACACTTAATACCTGTTTTTAGTCCAAGCAAGTTTAACCCAGAGCAGCTCTGCTTGCATCTCTCTCTGACTCATTCTGTCACTCTAGGTATTATTCATGTAAATATATGGCGTACTGGAGCGTAATGGGTTTCAGTAAAACAAAGGATCAGATATGGGTCTGGCCTCAGACTGTATATGTGATACCAATTAAATAAAAAAAAAATATACAAGGTCTATTTGCTCAGCCCACCAATCACTTTTCGGTTGTCACCAGTGTGTTTTTGGTTGAAGCTGAGCAGAGTTTTGAATATCAGAACAGTTTGGTTTTATTGGGCTTTTCTGGGGCCAAAGGTCTGCAAAGGAGATTTGTGATACCCCATCTGGTTGGGCGTATTGGGGTGTTACCTGACACTGTGTGTGTGTGTGTGTGTGTGTGTGTGTGTAAGTTTACGTGCATGTGTGTGTTTTTTAACCCCAGCAGCTGTTCAGCTGCATTACCACCTCCAGCACAGGGCCCCAGATTCTCACGGTCACCTCCAAACCCACACACAGACACACACACAGACACACAACTGACTACCTTGTCCCCACCAGAACAACTGGAGTGCAAGATGCTACACACACTCTGTAACACACACACACACACACACACACACACACACACACACACACACAGATTCCAGTGATAGGCTTGTCTGATAAGGTTTTATATTGCGGCTTTAATACTGTCGAGTCCCTGTGGAACAATGCTCAGTTTGTTTAGCACTCAAACAATATCCTCCATTTAATATGGAGCCTAATCTCGTTAACTCATAACCTCCGTGCTGCTGGACTTCACTGTGAGACTTTGCTCATTCAACCGGACAGAGGAGATGAAGGGGACACGTCTTTCTCCTGCTGCAGCATTAGCAGCAAGGCACAAATGGACCATAAAGGATCCCAAAACGCCTAATCAAATTTATGGTTTTAAAGTTGCATTAGGAAATGTTCACTATCCAGACTATAAATCATAGATCCTCTCTCTCTCTCTCTGTGCTATGCTTCGACTTGGCGTGTAATCATGCTGTTAATGGTTCTGTGCATAGCTTCTGATGTGACACACAGAAAATCAGACGGCGGCTGACAAAAGTAAGATGTGGCAACAGAAACACTGAGATAGTGAACGAGGGAGAAGTCAGGCGTACTAATTTAACCAGCTGACACTCACGCACAGCTGAATGCTATATAAGTTATAGTCTGGCCCCTGGAGGTATGTGCCTGCATGTGTGTGTGTGTGTGTGTGTGTGACTCTGAGGTCAACAGGTGCCATGTTTTCTGTGTTTATCTATGATCAGTTATAGCAGTTGTTGTCTCATGGTCCTTTCACTTAGCAAAATATATTTAACAGTAGTTAGTTATTGATAGGCCACTGTGGGAATTCTGCTCATTATGTGATTGCAGATAGATGTACTGTGCTGTTAGCTGTAGGCAGATTGCTGTTGCTAGTGAACACCTATTTTCATATAAAAGCCTAATTCTGAGATTTACTCCCATGCTTTTTTTTTTTTAGTTTATCCATAAGGGCTTTATTACGGCCAAGTGTAAATATTGTAAATTTGGATAAATTATATTATTATATTATTGTTATTTCAATACATTTTTCTACCAATGCTCCTGTGGTTGCCAATTACCTTGTGGCTCAGGTAGATGTACTGACACCATACTGACACTTGTCATTTTGAGATAGGTGAACAAATGACAAATGCTATCATTTTTCTAGCAAAGGCAGTTTTCTTATAAGTATCAGCCTTCAGACTAAACCCTTCCTGGATGGATAAATTTACAGAACCTCGCAGACACTTTCCCTCTCGTGTATTGCACGAGAGGGAAACACACAGGCTTTTCTGTCCCTGAAGGAACACAGGGTTTCATGTAATAAGACAACAGTAATCACATCCATTGCTAAAAATCAGTTTGTGGCGCTGTAAACGCATCCGATGAATTATTCCCTGATCTCAGGGATTCAGGCTAAATCAGCCCCAGGAGTCCTGTAATCCAACACCGTGCTATTCATCAGTGTTCAGCTGGGACCGGCTCACTTATCCCAGCAATAATAACACAGAGCCAGCTTCAGTGAATCCTCCTTGCAGCGTCTCCATCCTAAAAAGCCAGCCAAGGCTGTTTGGTGCATTTAGTTTAAAAATCCACCCAAAGACTAGCTACTGTTTGACTCAGATTAAATGCGGTTATAACACAGGCAGAATTTTAGATACCATTGATCCAATACACAGCAAGGGTTCACAAGTAGAGCAGCTACTGTAGCTCTGTTTTTTTGCCCATACATCTCCATTTGATGAAAAGCAAGAAGTTCATGCCCTGTATCTGGGGGTCATTGAAAGGCCTTCAAGGAAACATAAGAAATCATAAGAAACTGAAGAAGTCTAAGACCAAGGGCAAGTGGATACACCAAACCAGTAAATTTAACGGTAAAGTAAAATAAAAACAGAATCAGTCCTGGAATGAGCTGAACATGATGGATTGATGTAAGAGGATCTGAGGGGACACAGCAGCCTGTTGGGAGGGTGAGAGTAGAAAGGTTGAAATATCATCACCTTTGCCTTTGTGATTTTTATTATTTTTAATAAAAAATATTTTATATTTTATTATTTTATTATTTCTTCAAAAAGAAAAACCTGGTCTGAGAAAAAATAGTGGCAGAAACAGCAGATCTGTGTGGAGAGGAGACTTTAACGTTCCTCACATTAATAAAGTTTGAGGTTTGAGGTTTGGTGCTCTTATAATTAAGTCATCTCATTGCACCTTCTTTCTTTGTGATGCTTTAATGACACTGGGCTGGATGTAGCACCACAATCTGATCATCTCAATGTTCACAACTAATAATATTGGCATAACAGTAGTGCATGGAAACACACATGAATTTGTGTTTTCTTTTGCAGATTTGCTGAAAATGTTATTAAAATTTGGACAGAAACCCTGTTATTTTATTCATCACTGTCAATCTCATCTGCATTTTGTCAGTCAAGGGCTTAAAATACCGACTCTATGATTTAAGTGGCATACTTGTAAGATCAGATGTCACTTTTATTGGGAAGTGCCTCAAATACTGAAAAGTCCTTTGCCATTATAGGGATTTTAACATGCACCTGATTGACAAGCGAGAACTAACGATCTTCAGTTGTGTGTTGCCTCAACACGTTGGCACCGTATTAAATGTTTATATGAGTGGTGCTCTTGTAGTAAATTATTCTCAGTGACTGACACTTCAGTATGAGAGTATCAGGTGTCTGGCTGACACACATCCTCATTTGGCATTTCATTTCACTTCATTACTCTGTCCCACACTGACAGCCGTGGACTCATCATCACTCTTGCCACAACGTGGGGCACAGTTCAGGCAGGGCTGAAGCATATTTTTGTCACAGACTCATAACTGTAAACCCGTGCTTTATCCCATCAGTTCTGGGGTTGTCCTTGATTCGGGCACTGAAGATAGCTGTGTGAATGTGTGAGGATGAAGCAGAGATTTGATGGAAAGCTGTGGGTCCGTGGACCTTTCCCATATCAATAAAACACCATACATAGAAATTTCTTGTTGTTGCAGCAGTCACCTAAACCTTTAATGTCAGGTCTCCGTGGCCTCCCGGGAAATCCGATAAAGCAGATAGAGTGCAGATGGGTGGAATAAAACAGTGATTCAGCTGTGAGCTTCATGCATGACCAACCTGCAGCAATGAAGTCCCATCACTGTCTGCTGTGCTCTTAAAGCTGAGCACCGGTGTCTCTTTGCTCCTGGCTCTTGGCCTGTGCAGCACTGGCTCATCGCCTGGCTCCCCCCCTATGACTGACAGCTCCTGTATGTGTGCAGTGGCTTACTACGAGCCCACCACTGCTTTAGAGATGTGACACTTGCCTGTGTGACCTAAAATGTCCATCAAAAACTAGCAGATGACATTTTGGAGGGGTTAGGGTTAAGGGTCACCAGAAAGGGGTCACTAGAAATGAAGGCGAGAGAGGCAGCTCAGGTCCCTGACTGGATTTGAACCTGGTTCATAGTCAGCGTCGTAACACAGAAGACACAAGGGTACTGTGGCAGCTATACTTTTTTTGTTTTTTAATTTAAAATTATGTAAACTGTTATGTAAATTTCTTGCAGTCACATACTTTATTTTAGATCTTTGTGATCCCTGACTCAGATATATGAAGGTAAAATGTAGGGGATTAGAGTTTCGTTCCGTCAGAGCCGGTCAGAGCTCCCTAAACAGAACATGTTCAAAACCTAAAAATGAAATGTAAGACAAATTTCACGCTGCCTTCTCACATTCCTGCTCTGTCTCACTTAACTGAATCAGTTTGGTTGAAACGTTAAAGACACCCCAGGTTGTGTAGACATGTTGAAAACCGCAGGTTGGAGCAACAAAATCAATTACCTTCAGCTGCAATGTGTAACAAAGCAGCCCAGACACAGTGGTTGGGTAAGAGGTGTAATCCATCACTGTCGAAGAACTGACTTGGCCAACTCGTTTCTGTGAGCGCAGCTTCACTTAGACGCGTCAAAGAAACTTTTATTTGATAATCACGTCAGGATACATCAGCTGATCGAAATGAATTAAGGGTAACAGACATCAGCTGGTGCATTTGATTTTACTTTTGTAAATGTGGACTGTGGCCAGGTGCAGTTAGAAGACAGGTAACATGAAGAGCAGGTGCATTTAATGCAACACAAACACAGACTGAAAGTAAATCAGCCAGGTGAACACAAGGGAAAAAATATGTTTGACATACATGTATTATATATTCCAGAATTTCTTTTTATTAATTTAATTTTAAATGAACTTTTAATGCATTTCCACTATTTTCATTATTCAGTTCTCATGTGTAAAAGTAAATTTAAAATCCATTCCAACTGATCAATGTTCTTTCAGGCCATCCTGATCCTTAGTGTGTGTGTGTGTGTGTGTGTGTGTGTGTGTGTGTGTGTGTGTGTGTGTGTGTGTGTGTGTGTGTGTGAGTGTGAGTGTGTGTGTGTGGGTCTGTGTGTGTTGCTGTTGTGGGTTGCCAAGGGCAAATTAGATTAAAATCCCTCACAGTGTAATGTTAATGAAGCCATTATTGACGGCCCAATCCCGCAGTCAACACCATTCTTCGCTCTTTCCCCCTTTTCCCTGCTTTCATTCATTTCTCTCATCAGTCTTTCCTCCTTTGTGCCAATGTGAATGTAATCATCAAATACACAGAATTTATAGAGAGCAGTCTGAATGATGGTGGTAAAGACTGGTGCACATCCAACTTTCCTCTTTTGCTTCTCTTTATTTAAGTCTTTCTTTCTTTATATGATCCACTTCCACCGATCAGCCACAGCATTTAAACCACTTACTGGTTTTAATGTTGTGGCTGACTGGTGAGTGGGGTGGGATGAACAGCCAGTCCTCAGTAAGGTCTGTAATAAAACTGGTCCTCACAAACATAGGAGTGCAAGTGCACACACAGACACATCTGTCTATTTCATGATAGTAATTTTCACTCAGGGACAGTGGAGGATACAATGATGTATGAAGCCACACACGAGGACGATTTGGTGTGTGTAACTGTGTGAATGCTACTTGCTAGCTTTGTGTTCCTCCCTGGCCATCTCCTTTTGCTCCTTGATGTATAAGGACACTGAATAACGAGTGTGCACACACACACATACACACACTTTCCTCATTCTACCTCTATTTAAGTCTTTCTCTCTGTTTTGACTTTCTTTATACCCATGATGTATGCATGTGTATTAACTGTGATACTGTAAAGCACTTCAAACACAAACAGATGGCCTATGTCATGTCATGTTTTCTGTGGAGTCAAAACTAGTCACTTAGACAACATACACAATCTGGCAAAGCTCCGTTGCTGAGCTACCCCCCGTATAGAGAGGAAGAAGAATCAGGGCTCACATGCTAATACAGAATACACAGTATAAAAACTCATCATAAAGGGACTGGCATAAGAAAATAAGTAAATAGAAAGTAAAGGGAGTAAAACAATACATCCTTTTGTTTTTTTTATCTTTAGCTGCAGATGTCTAAAACCTGTCCCCCACAAAAAGATGAAAGCCCTGTGTTGAGTCAGATTTAGGTCACGGACAGCTATCATCATAGCCCCAACATTACGTCTGTCCATGTGGCACAGATGAACTTGGTATAATCCCATTGTTTACTGTACACAGCAGCAGGATAAAAACACAGGATAAACTACTGCACATACACTGATCAGTAGCAACATTAAAACCAGTTATTGGTTTTAAGGCTGTGGATGAATGGTGCATATACAACACAACACAGTGACATCAAATATGACAGTGTTTGTATGTTTGGCTCCTTCCAGTCAGAGATGAAATGTCAGTCTGTCTCCTCGTAGGCTAAATAGTTATGAAATGTATCCCCTAAATAACAGGAGAAGCTTGTCACTCATATATCAATACCACACAGCAGCTGGTCTGGTCTTGGTGTCACCTGTCAGTCATTTCTGTGTGTTTTTGGAAATGCAAAATGACACTAATGATCTCTTTGTCTCTGTCTCTCTCCTGTAGTTGTGGCAGCAGAGCCGTTGGTCCGAGGCCTGAGGAAACTCCCTGAAGATATTGACTGGTCGTACTCAGGTCTGTATGAGCCAGCTGTTAATTTTTTTTCATTTCCTGTCCTTGCAATTGTAAAATATGTTCAAGGGTCATGCGACTGGTGACATAAGCTCTCAAAAAGATTAGAGTTTTACAGTTTTTTCAGTGGAGGTGTTATTTTGACAGAAGTGGGATTTTTAGGAGTGCACAAGCTTGTAAATAAGTTGTAGTTAGATAGTAAATACAAGTAGTAGTTGAAGTTATAAATAGGGGGCAACAGGTCTTCATAAAGGAGGAAATTCAGAATAAAATAAAAAATAAACAGCATTTTCTTAATTTTCTTGATTTCTATTATTTAGAAATAATGAAAATAATAAAAGATAAACATAAATCGAATAAGAGCATTGTACAATGCAAACACAGAACTGTTTCTATAGGATCTTCAATAGCTGAAACTTGATTGTTCAACCATTAATCAGGAAGAGTAAAATGGAAAATCCCAACGATCATGTTGCCCTCTGTTAACCTTTCAAAATCACTCAGACACTTTCCAGAGCAGACAGTACAAGAGACAGTTATATCAGACTGTTAAATGTCAGCCCCAACAGTCTAAATATCACATGAACTGAACGAATTATCTGTTGGCATCTCCCGTGGGAGAGCCTTGATCTGCCTCAGACCATATGGTTAGCTAACTCAGCACGGAGGCCGTGCTGGGCTAAGCCGTGGTCCAGCAGAAACAAAGACAGTAATGGTCCCAGAGGGAGAGATTAGCTTCTTAGTGGTCTGGGAGAATCAGGATGAGCGATCAGGCTCAACAGGTCCTCAACAGACTAACCACAGAGCCATTAAACTTATTAACCTGCACTCCAAATGGTGATAACTGACACATCGTTTGAGTCACATAATATGATGCATCACACTGCAGGCAAACGGTGGACACATCATTCCCCCAGAGCCACCATGTGTAAAATACACCCTCTTGTACAAGCCATTTTGGTCAGTAATTAACCAACCAACTGGAACTTCCTCTTGCATGACTGTGAATTAAAAGAGCAGCTTATTCGCTGAGAAGTTGTTGATGAGTTCAGGTTGTTCACTTATAGCTGGAACAGGTGCACTAATAAATTCAGATGGTCTCAGGTAAGAGCCAGCAATTATTCAAATTCCAAGAAACATATAAAATCATGTTCTGATTTGATGAAGATGCTGTTTTAACCTTAAAGCTATGCATACGTTGTGTCGGGCAGTACTACAGTTAACCACAACATGTCAAATGAAACTTGAATTACATTAAAACACGCTCACTACAGTTTATAACGGATCTTTCGACAGTAGCCATGTGCCAAATTAGACCAGGGAGCTGCTCAAAGTGCAAGACGGCCAACCGAAATTTCTGACATGCCAGAAATTCATCATCCACTTGTCCAACAGTCAGATCTTTAATTGCTTGGGAAATTACTCAGACATCGTTCAGGCAATTACTCAAATCGCAACCCCCCTCCCACCCCCACACCCATCTCCAAACTGAACATCAAATGACAGCCGATCCGGCTGAGATTGGGCCCAATTCTGTAATTAGCTGAGAGTGAGAGTGGGGCTTAATCTGTATGTGTGTCTGTCTGCCTGCCATAACATGACTTGTAGTGACATTTTGAGCAGCCAGTAACAATCTTTCTGGGAAAGCACTTGGCAGTGCTGTTCTCCGGTACACTCCATCCAGTGTTTGGATGTGTTGTTTGAAGCCCTAGCTCTTAGCTGCTTTGAAAGGGAAGACTCACAGCAACACTGGATACACAGTAAATGTCATTCTGTCTCCCAGACACCTGACACTGTCTTCTGGAGCCAAAACGATGAAAGGTAAATGATGCCTGAGTTGGGATAAATGCTGTATTTTTATTTTATTTTATTTACCTTAAAGTTCTTGAATTTGAGCAGAAGATGAAGATTATTCTTTGTCACTTTCTCCTTCCTCATCATCATTACTTATATATTCGTATTTATAGAAATCCCCACAAAAGCGTGACTGTCTGAAGGTGCTGGCTGCAGGATTGTCTGACAGCTATTAGTCATTATATAGTACTTACATTCAGTCCATGTTCTCTCAAAATGATTAGAAAATGAAATGTTCATTGTAATAAAACAGATGAAAATGAAATATATAACCCCAAACACAATCAGAATTCAAAATGTGCAGGGTAGAACCAATCTGAAAGTACAACAAATAGGATTACATTAACTTATTAATTGCTTTTCATGGGTCTGTACATCCAGTTAAACAAACTTTGCACACAATTAATGTGAAACTGGTCATGAGCTTTGTTTTAATAAAGTTAAATGAATGCAGTGACTCAGCCCAGATTCATCACCGAGTACAGCCACGAGACTTTGTTTATTTGACTTGTTCCTACTCATATTGGACAAAGCAGCTTGAATACCAATAGATATCTTTTCATCTTTCTTTTCCTCTGTCAGATCTTTGCAATCAGTTCTGAGGTGCAATCACACTGTTTGTCAAAGTTTGATGGGTTTTTTTATGTGATACAATGAAATGGTCGTGAAAGATTAAATACCTGTCTGCAATGAAGTGGAGATAGGTGTTCTTCTCTTTTCCATCACTGTCTTCCTCACTTCCATTTGTAATCTCTCTTTTTCTTTTGTGAATTATTTTCTCTATTTCTTTCTTTCTTTCTCTGGCTTCGCATTTTTCTCTCGGGTTTCGAAGTTCATCATCACAAATGAAGGCAACTCAGTGGCAATTCATTTGGATTCACTGTAACTTAAGCCGCTGTGCTGTGTTTGTGTGTGTGTGTGTGTGTGTGTGTGTGTGCGTGTGCGTGTGCGTGTGCGTGTGTGTGTACAGAATCTTGTTTTTCTGACCGGCTCTGTTTCTTGCCTCGTACTGTGCACTGAGCCGTGAGTAAAAGCATTAACATTTGAAAGAAACGCACTTCATTGTGAGGCACCGTGCACAGCTTTTTAGTTAGGTCAGAAGTAGGGGGGACAAAAGGAAAATAAAGGCAAATAAAAGAAAGAGGGGGGCAGGAGAGTGAGAGGGTGAGTGACGGAAAGAAGGAGAGTTGAATAATAAGAAGAGTTACACTGAAAGGACGAGAGAGGCAAAGGAGGAAAGTTTAAAATTAGGCTACACCGAAATCACAATACACCCTTTCAAACTGCTTCCGTTAAACAAACCGTGGTTGTCTGGTTAAATTTTTAACAGCAGGTTTAAACTTTTAAGTAACTAAAACACAGTGACATATATAAGTCTTTGTCTTATGTAAATGATGTAACAGTTCAGGCATCTTCAACTGTTGATCACGTGACTCTGTGGCATATGTGCACGCAGGCTGTGTGCCAGTCCGCAAAGTTAGGATCTCTGGGATTTCAGCACAGGTTGCTTTTGGCAACACTTGTGGTTACTGTGAAAATAGCAAGTGAGCAGGTTCTTTATCAGAAATAAAACAGAGGAGTGACTGTTGTGTCTGTTTACAGCCTCATCAAATGGTTTCAGTGTAAACTAGCAGCAGTGGGAATGTTTGAATCCAGCTCTGACACAGTGAACGATGAACAGTGAAGCTGAGGTAAAATTATAGACACTAAATTACATCCATGCATCGTTTCCTGTGAATCCCTTATGCACAGGCAGGCAGTTTGAATCCTGTGCAGGAATGACCACTAACAATGGAAACTACTACAATGGAGAAAGTTATGAATGTAAATATATTGAATGTCTTATTCTGATAAATATTATTGCCAAAAAAAGTTTTGATTTCATGAACATTTTTAAAGATTATCACTGTAAAAAAGAGCCACCTTAACTGGTTTGAGTTTTGGTGCAGATTTAAAATCATGTTTGACACACTGTTGAAATGTGTAAACCTGCTGATAGTGACCTACTTTAGGCAGAGAAGGAATTTTTGTCACTCTCCGTATTTAATATTTTTAAAACGATCACTTAGCCTACGCCAGCTTGCTGTCTTTGTTTTGGGCTTTGATTCAGTCTAAATTTAAATTTCAGTAGCTTTAAAATGTGTTTAAAAGTATGAGCAGTAAATCTGCAGGTACACTCTGTATCTGTGTGTTTGTGCGTGAAAGAGGCCCTTACTCTCCTCCATGTTGTCCTCATCATTCCTCTCTGCTTTGTCTCCAGGGGGGGGGTCCCTGGGATCCTTCTGCCTGGAAGACACCCCCCAGGGCCCCATCTGTTATGTGTGTATGTATGTGTGTGTGTAATTGTGCGCTCTGATAACCCAGCGTTTCCTTTTCCAGCCAAATGCAATGAGATGCAATACATTTTTCAAAGGATAGTAGTCAAACTGAGTACTACTGAGATTCTTTACCACCACAGAACAACTTCAACATGAAGCATTAGAGCAGATGAGATTCCAGATTAAAGTCATACAGAGAGAAACATTTATTTATGCCTGTCTCTGGAATGGTAAGAGGACTAAGCTTTAGGAGAGAAAGACAAACAGAATATAATTTAATCAAAATGTTGAATTCATTACTGATTAAGTGATCATTGTTCATTGTCTTTTTCTGTACTTCTGTATCTGTGTCTCTTCTCCTCACTGTGTCTCTGTCTCTTCTCTCTTCTTGATCCAACTAAGTCATAGCCAGGGGCCATGCAGGCTTCAGTACTCCCCTAGTGCTTCGTCTTTAGAACACACACACACACACACACACACACACACGCCCGTCCACATAAGTACATCAAGTTCTGTCGTTAAATCATTTCTTTATGTTCTAAATGATCTGATTGGAATGGACTGTGACAGACATCAGATGGTTTCTATGTTCACATTTAGAGTCAGATCACGTTCTTCATTAAAAGGTGTTGTAGTTTCTAAGAAAACATGTGTCTCCCCAGCATTAGAACATGCAGCTTCTCCTCATACCATGCAGTCATTGGGATTAGGCTGATATGGATAACATGAGAGGCTGTGTGGTGTAAATGACGATGGTGATGATGTCAAATTTGAGTCAGTGCGTGGGTGAGAACGCTTTACACTCATACACTCATTTGTATGTAAACTCTAAGTGTACCTGTTGTTTTTTTGTTTTTTTTTGAAACAGGAAAGATAACATCAACAAAACAGCAGTTTGTAAGAGGCTGTAGCTGCAGTGGTTGTGTTCAGAGTGAGATTAGTGCCACTGTGGTGATGCTGTGTGGGTGCCAATGCAAAGTGTGGACATGCCTCAACTTTTGTCACAGCATGATATCGTGGCAACAAACCGTGTGTATACATGAGCAGGTGACTTTGTTATGATTCTAGGTTCATAGAATATGCTCACACTTATACATACGGTATGAGACGTAAGTGCAGGTGATTAGCATAACCCTGACTGTGAGCCAGGTCTTAGCCTGTGGTGCTGTATAACTGCATTAAAGGTATAACTGAAGCTGCCTGTTATTTTGTCCACCACATTCAAATCAGTGAGGCTAGGCTAAACAACAGACACACCTCTAATGCAATACATTTTAACAGCACCAGAATGACCATACAGTTGAATCAGCACCTCTTTAACACAGTTTCAACAGAAACTGAGCATTATAACCTTCATGAAGGGAGAGATCAGGGCAGTACTGTTGTATTAGAACTGAGTGCATGTCATAGTTGTGTTGTCAGCTTGCTCCACAGCCCTCAACTGGCCAAAAAAAAAAAAAAAAAATCAATTAACACTGCTTTACTGGCAGATCCTGTGAGTCTTTGAATGGAATACACGACGTGATCAAAGCTGGCCAGATAAGTAAAACTGTTGGCACTGCTGATTCCTAATGGACTTCGCAAGCGATGAAGACAGATTTTATTTTAAAATGTAATGAATCAGCCGGCCAGAGACTAAAACCACTGCCAATTCTGAATGACTAATTGGTTTGTCATAATACTCACCATAATGCTTATCATTTGTGATTACTTAACATGCACAACATCAGTGTACTGTAGTCATTTGAAAGTCAGATCAGCCGGGCTTCATCTCTGCGTGTGTCTGATGTAGTTTGTGTGAATACATATTTATTGTGTTGTTTCTCTCTGGTTGTCTGTTGGAAGCCCTTGACCCGAATTGGTTCTAATCGTTGTAAGTATTCATTAGCATGTCTTTGTTTTTTGTTTTTTTTATTCATCATTTTATTAATTTGAAGGTTTTAGTGTCCCATGATGGTCTAAAAGCTGTTGTAGAGGGTTTTACACTATAACAAACAGAGAATGTTGAAGCTTTGATCTGTTATTTGAGTCTCTCTCAGCCAGCTAGCCGTTCGATTGTTGTTTTTATTCCTTCTCTTGTCTCTTTTTTTTTCTGTGTACATGTGTGTGTTCACCTCCCACTATGTTCTCAACTGCTCTCTTAGTCACCAAATACTTTAGGCTGGCTGCTCTTCTGCTCCAGTTGTTTCTCAGCCTGTGTGGCTGCTCCTGGAGCCTTGTGGGAGACATGAGGTAATGACGCAGAGGTTCATGTGTGTGTGTGTGTGTTTTGTTATTCACAAATACACACTCTGCTCCCCGTTTTCTGTTCTTGTTTCTTGCTTGCACCAGTGTGAGGCTGGGGTAATGAGTTCATTGGCTGTTCATTTCTGCACACTGGCAGCCCCCTCTGACCGTGAGGGGTAACTGTGTGAACTGTGAAGGCTTCAGTATTCAGTAAACTTCACATAGCACGCTCATTATTGACAACTTGGCCAGTTTAATCTGTCTTCCACTAACTGTCACTGGTTGGGAGATTGGAGTCTTAGTTATACAAACAGGAGCTCACTGGTTAAGGTAAACTTAAGTAGGCAGAGCTACAGAGGCTTCAGAGAAGAAAGTTACATTTTTTTTCTTAACTGTCATTTTATACATCCAGACAAACATGAAATCTGTTCAGAGGGCGTGTCTGCCATTGTTTAATATTTAACTGTGGAACTCCATGCAGAGTCTTGTCCCAGTCGGGTCTCGCTCCAGAGACCTTTTCATGTTCACATGTCTAGACGGAGATCACATGAAGAGCATACGGCGACTCTGATTCTTACCCCGAGTTTTTTTTCTATTTCTTTTTGAATAATCTGACAGGTCTGATTGTCAGATACGGTGGAAGCTGACAGTCCGTCATTACCATATAGTAGATCTCACTGAATGAATGATGTGTGAGAGAGAGTGTGTGTGTGTGTGTGTGTGCGCGCACGTAGTTCTTTCTCTGCCATTCATAATAGATTCATTTAGCAGCTTAGATCTTGTCAGCTTCAGGCTCACTCCGTTCTGTCAGTGTGTGTGTGTATGTGTGTGTGTGTATGTGTATGTGGATGTGTGTGTGTGTGTGTGTGTTTGTGTGTATTCAGACACATTGATTCTGCAGACTAAAAATGCCTCCTTTCACACAAAGGAATAATTCTTATTCCTGTGCTGAGGCTTCTTCTGTGTTGTAAGCAAAGAGTTTTACTGCAAACTGAGACACTGATTGAAACACACGACACCAGCTATGACAGAACAGTTGCTCTTTAACAGTAAAATTCACCACTGAATATTGAGGCTTCAGAGAACGGGGGATTTATTCTCTGTGCTAAGAAACAAACTGTTTTTCCCAAAGTGCCTTTACATTCAAGTATACACACCTACTGCACTGTGCTCCACAATGTTAAAATGAACCCTACAAATAGGGTTGATATGCTGCATTTAGCATTATTTGTCAAATGAATTGCCTGTGTGAGCTCTTATTACCATGTTACCTTATTTATTAAGCAGAAATGCCAATCATTCACTGTTCCCAGCCACTCAAATACACATGTTCTTATTTTATATCATTAGAAATAGAAGATCTTTAGCTTTTGGGCTTTGGGTTTTTCATTCTGTAAGGAACAGTTCATCAGTTTGGTTAATGGATTATGGAAATAATCAGTGGCTCTATAAATTCCTAAAATCCTACATCTAGAAAGTTTAGGAAATAGAGGGCTCTTGATGCATGAAATGAGGTTAAACTATTCAACTGCTTTGGATTTATCCTGCCATCCAGACAATAACGCAGATTCAGAAGCACCACTGTGGGTTAAACTAAGCCAGGAGACATTTCTTTTTTTGCTTTTAATATTTGATACATATTCAGCTATTTTTGCCGGCAGTGATGCAAACAGGAGCAGACAGTCCCCAAAAAAGTCGAGGCCTACATTATTCAATTTAATAATCCGGCATGTTTTCTGAACAGTTAGCTCGCTCAGCAGTGCAGAACCTTTTCACAGAGGGTGAAATCAGCGTGCGTGTGCGTGTGCGCTGTCCAAGGGAGCTTAACTGGTGTAAGCATAGGCAGGAGAGAGATGGAGTACACACACTATTGTGAGTGTGACTGAGCCCTTCCTGTGTATCTGCATGAAACACACATCTATACAGTACATCAGTGTGTGGACACACTCACATAATCTTTTACTTTCATGTGTGATTTCTTCCCTTCTCCCTTGTCTTGTGCTTTCCTCCCTCTCATACACCTTTTCTTTTTTTTTTATCTAATCCCTTTCTTCTCTTTCCCCTCTTCTTGTATCTTCTCTTCATTGTTATCTTCATCTCCACCCACCTGTCTGCTCCTCTTTGCACTCTTACCTTTGTGTCCCCTGTGGTAAAAAGAGCAGCAACATCAGGTGTAAGTGGTTTCTGTCCTGACCACTTTAACAGCTGGCTGCTCTTCTGGCGGCTGCAGACAGCAAAGTTTCCCCAGAAAGTTTCCACACATCTTTACTTTTTTTTGGAATATTATAACTTAAGGGGAAAAAACAAGGAGAAAAAAAATATAATACTGATAATTTTTTTTTTTAAATCAGAAATGGCAGACTCTGCTTATGAATTTGCCAACAATAGGTACAACATCCTTTGACTGGCGGCATCAGCAGACTTTATTCTGGGGCTACTGAGAAAAAAGCAAGTGGAGCTCAGAGATATGAAATGTAATTTCCATATTTAATCAGCTAAATTTTACTCCTTGACTGAAAGCGGGTGGGTGTGCGTGCTCGTGTGTGTTTGTGGACTGAAATGAAGTCAGGAAAAGTCTAGCTTCAGGGGATCTTTGTTTTATTCCTTTCTCCAACCTGTCAGCTACTTGTTGCCATGGTAGCGTTAAGTCAGAGGAGTAACTCAGAGTGTGTGTTTGTGCCACTGCGTGTGTTATGGTGCTGACGGATGAGGCCACAGTGGCCAGACATGGTCACTGACACACTGACAACCCTCTGTCATTTCACTGACACACACACACAGTTTTACAAAACACAGGAAGCTGTGACAAAAACATTTAAACATGTCCCTAATTGTGTTTTGACCTATAATACCTATTCAATATATAGTATATTTCCAATAAAAGGATGAGAATACATTGTATTGAGATGGTATTAGAAGTCTCAGTGGTTGATACTGTATCTGTAAATCTTGGGTAGTAAAACTCTAACTGTATTTGGGTCAAGTGACCCTTTAAAAAGTATTAGCATCACACTCATTTAACAGTAGGCTGCATGTCACAGCAACTTTGTCCAGAAGCCCCAGTATTACAGAAGGAAACTAAACAACTGTTACTCCTACACACTGCAGATTTGACTAGTAAACAACTCCTGTAAATAAACTGTAAATAAAATACAGCTGAATGTTCCTGAACCAGTGAACTTACTTAAAATCTTCACCTCAATCCTCAGTCTGTTTTATAAGTTAGATATTTTTGAACTATAGCTACTAACCTGGCACAAACACAGCAAAGACGCAATTGATGTAGTTGAACTTGGATTAAAAGAGGACACACATGCACACACACACACGCGCACACACACAAAACCAGTAATGTAAAGCCAATACCTGTTAAGTCATGTGTGACCAGTTACTGTTAAACCATCTGCTCTGACCTCATTAGACCCTTTGTCTTTACACTGTAAAGTACACGCTCACATAAACACACAGCACACACACAACAATGAGAAATGAAATTACACAGAACGCTGAATAATAATTCTTAGTAGTATATTGTGATCATTAAAATACTTTCTAAGTACTTAGTGCATTATATAACTATAATTCATTATATTATTTGTCAGATTTCCAACTTCTTGTACTGTAGCTTTACTTCCGTAATATTAGTCAGCATTATAATGGAGTAAGGTGAGTTTACTGTCTGAGACTTCCCTGAATATGCCTGGAGGAGAGAGCAGATGAATGGTTGCACGGTAAATTAACACTTTCACTCATGCAAAGACGGGAACAGTTCATGCTTGCATGCGATTAGATACAGTAGTTCAGTAGATGCACGTAACTTGTACCTGCGAATAAATATTTCACACACACAATAAATGAGAAGGAAGTGTATGTGTGTGTATATACAAAATAAATAAATAAAGAAGTTACAAATAAAAGCATATGCAGATTATTTTGGTGGTTGTGAGTGCAGGTAGTGTGACATGCAGTCATGAATAAATTCACACGCATGCATGCGCACACACACACACTACAGGTCTTTATATGCATTTAAACACAGATTGTAAATAATGAGCGCGTGTCTGAGGAATTTGCTCACACACAGACATTTTGAGGCAGAGCTGGTGATATTTAGCAGCATGTTTGTGCTAACGGGATGTGTTACGAGCGCTAAAACAGAAAAACGTCACTTTTGCTTTTCCTTTTGTTTTGATTGGATTTATTGTGTTGCATGTCTGGCTGCAAATTTTTTTTCCGATGCTGCTCATATTCTTTTACATTATTCATGTGAAAAGCACAGCCTTGTTAAAACACACTCACACAGACACACACACACACATCCACCCACACCACATCCATAAATTTCAACAGAATTCATGCTGTGCTTTCCAAAAAACAGTTCACAAACATGCATAAACATACAATATCCACACATACACAGGACGTCAATAAATGTACACCGATTGTAAGACATTGCACTCATGCATTAACAATGCACACACATACACACACACTCAGAGAGAGCTGGCATAAAGTGTGACCTGAGGCCAAGCAGTCATGTTTGACCTAGAGTTTAACCATCTTCCCTCGTTTGAGCTGGACTCATTTAACAGACGGGACACTGTTTGTAAACAGTAACACGCATTTCTAAATGTATCATACAGGTACATTAAAGGTGCTACGTGAAGGGTTTCAACATCCACAAATCATGACTGCATTCATGTTATTTTGACACACTGGGGTAATTTTTTAAACTCTTAAAGCTCTTAAAGCTCAGTTTCCAGATGTTTTGGCGGCTGCACATGTAAAAGAAAAGAAAACGGTTTTATAATGAGTTAGCAGTAGTGAATGCTATGTCTGCCTCTCTTTCTCTCACACACAGGTACCCTGAACCAGCACAACTGGGGTAAGAAGTACCCGTCTTGTAACAGTGCCAGACAGTCTCCTGTGGACATCGACGAAACCTTTACCCAGGTTAGGCTGCAGTACCAAAACCTGCAGCTGGAAGGCTGGGACAAACTGACGGCAGGGTCCAGCACCATCCATAACAACGGGAAGACTGGTACGCTGATGTTTTCCCATTCTCTTTAATGTACCTTTCCTGTAGTGCCTGGTCGTTTGCATTTTGAGAAGTCTTAGCAATCCATCTGAATTCATCTTATTTGACCATAATCCAAAATTCCTTAGTTACTGCTTATATTATTGCCAAAACTGACTTGCTTAAAGAAACCATAATTGTTGAATTTAAGTTGCTGAAACCAGGTTAGCAAATCTGTCCTGCAGGAAATCAAACCACAGGCTGTTTGACTTGTACTGAGCGATAAGCAACACGGAGGATTTTTCTTTCTTTTCAGTCCCAGACAAGAGCATATTAGAGCTGCAAACCGAAGAAGCTGCTATGTGTAGCAGATCCTATGGAAATAATGTAGATAATATTCTAGTGCTGTAAAACGCAACATGTTAATCCGTGGATGAGAAAAGAAGCTTAACTTTTCAGATGCGAAAAAAAAAACATAATTCACAACCTGGAGGTTAATGAAGAAGAGAAGCAGCGAGGATTTAAAGGAGAAAGAGTCAGACAATGAAAGAAAAGGAGACGGAGAGAGGGCAAGTAATTGAGAGAGAAGCAACCAGAGGGACAGCAGTAAAGAGAGATCATGTGGAGAGAGAAGGAAGATCGATGTCAAGTGGCAGAGATGAAACAGCGACAGAAGAGAAGCAACAAAAGAGCAAGAGGAGGAAATGTATGTAGAGAGAGAAGGAGCAGAGAGGAGAAATGAGGACGATGTGAAGACACAGTGGGAAGAAAGGCAGGGTGTGGAGGGATGTCTCGCCTGAAAAACAAATGAAAGCTGTCTGAGCTATCATCACAATCTTTCCAATACTGCCTGGTCTTTGTGTGTCTGTGTGTCTGTGTGTGTGTCGTCTATATGTTAATGGTCCTAAAATTTATCTCCTTTTTTCTCTGTGAAGTCAGAGAGGAAATTGCATATTTTAACAGATGTTGCATCACTGGCATAATGTAATGAGAGAAATACACAACCTGCAAAGAAAGCAGATTTTTTTTTTTTTTTTTTTTTTTTACATTAGAATCCCAGCATTAAAAGCAACATTATAAATGTGACTAATATGACACGTGACAAATGTGCCAGGCCAGATGTCACAGTCGTGATATGCACATAAAGCTAATTACCAGAATGTCCGCGTTTAACACACACAAGCTGCAGCAGCCAGACTCTCCTTCATGTCATTTCCAATCTGGAGAAACATGGATTTTGCATCTGTGACATCACTGCAGCGGCGTTTCAAATCTTGCCAGCTGTTTAGAGCCAGAAGATTTGAGTAGCGGAGCCTTAGTGGAGCTGGCTGCTGATGCTGGCAGCCAGGAAACCGTATGAGCGAACAATGGCTGCGGTAATTAATAAATAATGAAAAAAACAACAACAGCACAGTGATGAAGTGTGTTAAACCGTTATCCAAGTTGAAATATTTGGATGGTTTTTTTTGCTTTGCTTTACCGCCTCATCAAACAAACTCACTACCAGAGGTACAGTCTGTTTCACACGCAGCCACTACAGTGTGGATACGGTACTAGAGTAATTATTTAAATCCTCTAAAAAACTACATGGAATTAAAAGTCCAAACCTTTATTTACATAAAGGTTCGATTTATGTGTACGTGTGTGTTTTAGTGGCCATCGACGTGGAAGGCGAGTTCTTTGTGAGTGGAGGAGGCCTGAGCTCCAGGTTTCGAGTTAGTCGAATCACCTTCCACTGGGGCCGCTGCAACATGACCTCAGATGGGTCTGAGCACAGCCTGAATGGGATGAAGTACCCTCTGGAGGTAAAGAAAGAGTCTACTGTTCACACATTTGTCTAGAGTTCAGCTAACCTACCTGTTTCTTTCTCTGGTTCAGATGCAGATCTACTGTTACGATCCAGATGATTTTCAAAGTCTGGATGATGCTGTTAGGGAAGGAGGGAGAGTCGCTGCCTTGGCTGTGCTCTTTGAGGTAGGTTAATGGGTTGGTTCATGACCCAGGGTTTGGGATCAATCTGTTCCTCCTCAAATAAAGTAAAACTCATGTGTTTTGTTATAGTCGAGTCTCGTGTTCTCGTCCACAGATCAGCCTGGAAGACAATGAGAGTTTTAATCCTGTTATAGATGCCGTGAACACTGTCAGCAGGTTTGGTAGGTCACTTCTATATACTACAACTCTGGGCCATCACCCGGTAAGAATGAACATGTAGCTCAGCGCAGATGGTAACATAAGCCCTTTAACTGGGGGGTGTGGATTAACAGCCCCTGTTCAGGCAGATATAACCCCTGTTGTCGTACGTATGAGCCACACACTGCCACACGCTGATCACTGCACAAATTACTATCTTTTAAACAAAGTTTTTTTTTCTCCAAAATGATAAATATATTAAAGATCTCTCATTGACCCATCATGAAAATGTAGCATACAGTCTGATGTTTTTCTAATGCTTGATTCAAAGTGGTTGATCAGCTTGGGACTAAAGGTTTGTTATTTGTTGTGACATTTTGTTCCAGGTAAGAGTGGATCACTGGAAGCTTTCAGTTTGCAGTCCTTGCTGCCTAATAACACAGATAAATATTACATCTACAATGGTTCTCTGACTGCTCCCCCCTGCTCTGAAACCGTGGAATGGATTGTCTTCAAACACACCGTGGCCATATCAGAAACACAGGTCAGTAGGTTTTGTCCCACACACACACACACACATACACAGGTGTACACTGTCTCTAACCAAGGCTCATGTCTTTCTGAACATCTCAACATAGAGAATAATGGTTTAGCTTGACTGAAGCCCTGGAATTGGATCATGTAAAAACATCAGTGGACACTGGCTTTAGTCTTCAGTTTAAAAGGACAATATTAAATGGACAAACGTCTCCTCCAGAGCCTCTCATTGCTGCCTGTAGTTGTTGTGTTTGGTTTGTACTTTGCGGCTGGTTTCAGGTCAGCTGTCTTTGACTTCTGTGCACAAAATAAAAACAAACCGTCACACTGAAGTGATGCAGTGTGACAGGCTTAGTCAAAATGTGAATTTCCAAAATGGGGTTTTTGTGGTGGAATAAACTGACGCCCCAGCGTTCCTGCAGTCGGATTCCAGGCTAAAGATATTTAAGGACCTTTGAGGAACGGCAACTTTTGGATGAAATCAGCTGTGCAATAATCATCAATTATGTAGTAGAATAATGGAGAGTGAACGAGGTCATGCCAGTGATTGTGTGCGTTGTGTATGTGCATAGTTGTGTGTGTGTGTATGCTTGTGTTTGTCTGTGTTTTCATGATTGAAACGGGGGTGGCAAGGCATGGCACGGGCACGTCGTAGCTAACCAAAAATAGAGCAGTGCTGTCTCTCTGCCTCTGCCTGGCACCAACACAAACCTCTTAAACACACACACACTCTCAGGCTTCAGTTTTGGGTTTATTCTGGCAGCTGCTCAGAAACGGGAAAAATGCAACAGACACGTCTTTCTTTTCTTTGTTTCGGTTGCCATTTCTGTTCACCCTGTACTCTTTGTGTCTCTTCGTCACCAGCTGGAGATGTTCTGTGAGGTGATGACCATGGAGCAGGCTGGATATGTGATGCTGACGGATTACCTACAAAACAACTTCAGGGAGCAGCAGCAGCAGTTCATGGGTCAGGTGTTTGCCTCATACACCGGAGTGGAGGACGTGCTCACGCCCAGTATGTCATCAATGGACCCAACCAAACGAGTTGGCTGCTTGTTTGTGTCATTCTCGTTTATTTCTGCTTATAACTCAGCTTAAGGAAATTCACTTCATTTCACTGTTCGTTTTATAAATGCCAAACATTCTCAGGTAAGAATTACGGCTGTGTGCAAACGTCAGACTTTGCAGGTTTTTTGATTGTTGGTCAAAGAAAACCCAAATATCTTAAGATGTCATCTTGGTCTCTGGGCGGCTGTGATTTGTTTTGTTTTTTTTACATTTCATAGACTAAATAAAATAAAAGAAAATAATTAAAACAAATTAAGACTAAAATAATTAATTAATCAAATAATCAGTTGCGACCCCATAAAACAACTGATTTCCATTCTCTGACCCTCTTGCCGTTTTAACGTGTCTTTCCATATCTTTGTTTATTAATCTTATTTTTTCCACGTCTGAAAATATTGCCATTCTTGCTCCACTGCAGCTGTAACGCTGTGCTCCAAGGTCAGCCCAGTCATATTCATCAAAAGATATAATTCGCGATGCTCTCCATCTTCATAAAGTCGACCCTCGAGTAAAGTGGGTCTTTTGGGTTGCCAGGGAGCTCGACTTTGTAGTTCAGTAACCCTGCTCCTCTCAGCGCAGGCAATTTATTTTGCTGCTCTTTTTGAAATTGAAATAAAGTATTCAGAAATTCAGAAAAGGTTTTTTTTTTTCTTTGCCTGTAACAAATTCATGATCCCATGCTCGCACACACACACACAGACACACACACACACCCACACACCTTGCGCTCATTGCCACACTCACTTCCTGAGTTGGTCTTTTTTAAATGTATTCCCTCTTTCCTTCTATTTTCAGTCGTTTAACATCTTGTTACCTTCAGCAACACTGAACTTAGTGTGAGATGTTGCGTTGTTTAGACGTAGATGTCCAGTTATGACTGTTCCTGTTGTGTTTTTTTCGTCTCTTCCTTTCAGTTCTTTTATTAAGTTTTCTTGCATCTCATCCACACAGATCTGATCTGTCTCTCTTTGTGCTGTCTCTAGCCTGCAGCTCAGAGCCAGAGAATGTTCAGGCTGATGCCCAGAATGAAACCACCATCGTAGTGATGTGGGAGCGTCCCCGTGTGGTTTATGACACGACCATCGACTGGTACACCGTCACCTACCAGAGGCTGCAGGGCCAAGACCAGATCAAGCAGGAGTACAGGACCGACGGGGACCAGGATGTGGTATGAAAGACTTATGTAATCCATGTATAAATTCCAGTCATTTTGTCGGATTCATCCATCTGCTCTGACTCTCCATCTGTTACTCTCATGGTACACGTGCTGTTGGGATCTGGACTGATCAAAGGGATCGATTAATTGTGACAGTTAATCTTGGCCTCTTAACGGGTCACGTGTGTTTACATCTATATTGTGTGAGTCTGAGTGTGTGTATATGCACAAGGATTTGAATGTTTGTGGACTATGTCATCAATATTCAGACCGACTAAACACAACACAAATGCAAGACTGTTATAAACTTTTTCTTGGCTTACCTTATGTGTTCATGAGCAAAAATTTTATGTCCATGTATTTACATGGTTTTCAATTCTTATTTAATTGCTTATGTACATGTGCATGCATTACATATGTAACAAGAGGGGTTGGTTTTAAAGGAGTGTTTGAGCTCATCTAATTTAACCTTACCTGTGTGGCTGTACAGGGTGCCATCATTCCCAGTCTGCTGGCCAACAGCAGCTATGTGGTTCAGGTGGTGGCTTTTTGCACCAATGGACTCAGAGGACGATGGAGCGACCAGATTATAGTGGACATGCCGTTAGAGGACCCTGGTATACACACACACACACACATGCAAAAAATCATACAAAGTAAGAGCTTGTATTGTAACTGTTACATTCACCTCGGTTGTAAAAACGTCTTTATCTCTTTTCTCTCTGTAGAAAGTGATTCGGATTCAGATGCTGTCTCGAAAGATTTGGAGGGCAACAGGGAGGTAGGACAGTCTGTGTATCTGTGGTTTCACCCCACTCCACTCTGCATGTTGGCATTCATTTTGCTGAATTAGTTTGTGGAGCTGAAGTTTGGCCTGTGTTCAGTCATATCAGTGAACCTAATTATTATGCAAATGATTGTAATTATGTCAGTAGAGGCTTGTCATTGAGTGTGTGGAGAGCTGTACCAAAGGTTGCGAGGGACTTTTCGGCACGTTTAGTAGAGATTAAATAACAGGAAAAGACTGGGATGTTGTACTCGCTGACAGAAGCAGTGCAGTGCTTTCGCACAGAGCATTAATGGAGATGACTTTATACCTAATTTAAACAAGGCAATGGCACCAGCTCTGTGACTAGTATGTTTACATTCACTAATTCAAGGAAAAAGCGGTGAAAGCATAAAAATCCTTCAGTTTTTTTTTGTTTCTTCTGTCCCTCGTAATCATGTTCAATCAATCAGGAGTGTTTTCTTCCTACTAGGTCTCATCTAAAGGCAGACGGGGGAAGCCTGAGAACCAAAATCAGGTGGATTTAACCCCAGAGGACCACAGCCCTGTAGAGGAGATCCCAGTGGAGCAGACCAGAGTTTACCAGAACCAGCCTACACACCACCAGAACCAGCCAAGAGACCAAACCCAAGAAAACCAGAACAGTCCGGACCAGGTCGACACCCGTTCAACCCCAAAAACTCCTTCTGATTCTGCAGTTCTGCAGAAAACTCGACTCAACCAGAACGTGAAAAAGAAACCGGGCCAAAACAAGTCTAAACCAAATTATGTGGATCAGAATTGGATTGATGAGGACAGGAGGGTCCCAACACACCGGCCCTCTACTAATGCAGGTTTTGACAGCAATAGTGCAATCTGGGTAACTGAGGTGACTGAACAGCCAGGCTTCCTATTCCCAGTTGCTCGGACCACCACGCTGCGGACGATCCACCGACAAATCACAGAAGAAGCCTCGCTGTCAGTGTTGCCACATCAGGTAAACCACTTGACTCTTTTCTCCTCATTTTCCTCCTTTGAATCCTCGTTAAATTTAATACTTAATGTTGCGATGCAGTGTTTCTTCGTTTGTTTTGATTCAGCCAAAGACATGTCTTATGTTCTTGTAGTTTCTTCATCCAAGAAAACCTAAAAAGCCAGTCTGCTTGTTTTTGTCCACCATCCACTACAGTCCAGGGATCATGATCCACCTGACCAAGTTGGTGAAAGTGGCCTCCCATCTCCCCAGTCGGACCTCTACACCCCTCCTGTGGAGGAAATCCCAGTCACAGACATCTTCTATGAAGATACTGTCAACAACTTTCCACTGGAAGCCACCACCACCCCCGCTGCAGGTCAGATTTGGCAGGAAGAGCTTTTTTCATTTTTTTTAGTCTTACCAAAAGCATCTTGGGTTGGTAGAACTACTGCAATTAGTGTTTACTGAGATTTCTTCAGTATTATTCACTACATTTTGTCAGGGATTAATGGATTTAGCTGTAGATATCAGGGTCTTAAAATCTGAAAATTATTGTTATTGTTTTCTTTCTTTTTACTGTATTTTTGAGGTGTTGTTTCAAAATGTAGATGCTGCATTCTGGATCTGGCCTGTGTGAATTTAAGATAAGATAAGAAAATCCTTTATTAGTCCCTCAGTGGGGAAATTGCATTTAGCAACAGCAAGGGTACAGTACAGTACGGTAAGTGAAAATAAAATATAAGTAAGACCAATATGGCCAGAACAAGATTAAATAAACACTATTCCAACAGTAGAATAACTAATAAAGATACTAAACTAAGAAAATAGCTGCTGTAAAAGATAAAATATACATACATACATACATAAATAAATATGAGATGGAGGTGGAGGTGGTATGTAGTGTGTAGTAAGCTCACGAAAGCTGGCCATAGTTGTATTCATCACTCAGCAACAAAAATTGAATCCATTTATATGAATCATGTGATGCAATATCTCATCACATCACTTCACATGACATCCCACACTGCATTGCTTCATGGCGTGTCATCTGACATATTAGGTCGTATTATTTCACCTCATGTCACATGCATCATGGTGTGACATCAAGCTATGGCTCATCATGTTCTCATCATGTTCTCATCATGTTCTCATCATGTTGTGTCTTCAAGGTCACACGTCATAAGGAAATCCTGTCTAATGTCGGGACATAGCCTGACATGTCACGTGAGACTGTATCATATGTTGTGGTACAACACGTGTTGCATCATATCGTGCAACATCATCTTGTGTCATCAGTATGTTCATTCCGTCCCACAGATAATAAAGTGGACCGAGTCTCCCAACTGTCCCCTGAAGACAGCGATGCTCCTGTGAACAAACCTGTGGCAGAAACTCTCACTTCGCCTCCCTCCTCGCCCTCCCCCCTCTGGATCACAGCGAGGGCAGCAACTGCCAGCAACACCCTCGCCGACTCAGTCTACAAATCATTCACCACCTCCTCTCTTCTCCAGGTGCTGATGCATACGACCCAGCCCATGTTCAACGGTAGGACAAAACACTCAAGAATACCCTCTCTAGAAATATGGCTCATGTATAATAAAAAAAAATATATATTAAACTTCCACTTTCCACTGAAAAGTATCAATGAATTCACAATGTGAAGAACCAGCTGCAGAGTGGTGTAAATACGTGTTCTTTGGTGGTGGGTAGAGAGGTCTTAATTGCAGTGTAATGATTTCCTTTCTATTCTAATCACCCACTGCTGTTGGGCTAATCACCGTCGCTCTCTGTGATCATGGTGGCATTTTGTATAGTGGCATGATGTTGATAATGGCGGTGGTGGTGGCTGATGGTGGTAATGATGATGGTCGAAAAGAATAAGGCTGGCATCGCCGATGATTAGAGCGATAATCAGCCACATCCTTGCTCTCTGAACTGGTTCAAATCTTTCACCGTGTAACGGCTCCACATGAGGTCATATTTTTCTGGGTTTTGTTAAATCTATTCGAATCCACTCAAGCATCTACTTGTGGGACTTTCTTCATTCTGGGTCTGCATTCTGTTGTGTGGCTGCAGGGCACACTCTGGTGGCTGTTTTTTTTTCCTCTGTCCTTCTTAAAGAACGCAGGATTCACTTCATCTGTTCGTCCTCACCAAGCTGATTTCTGACTCCTTTTCATTCAGAAACACAACTAATAACTTCCAGTTTCAGGCTTTCTCCTTGCACATTGTCTGCAGTGTTGGCATGATGTTGACCAACAACTCTACCTTTTCAGAGTCATGTCTTTGTACTTCTATCTCAATGTCTTGACTTCAGTCAAACTGCCATGTCCTCCATATCTGGGAATTCAGTTCTTACTTTTTCTTTTATCTCTCCTGGCATGAAAAACACATTTTGAAAGGATGCATTGCAATGGTTTGTTGAGACTTTGACTTTTCTTGCAGCAAATACACCCACGTCCAAGTCTGAGGACTCAACCATTGACCTCTCCTCTAGCCTAACACATTCTCCTAATGCTTCTAGTGGAGTGATCGTCCACCCTGCACACCCTGCAGTCTCTTTTCCTGAAGGAGGATTCTCTTCTTCCAAAGCAGATTTATTCAGTTCAACACTCAGTCCATTCAGTGAATACACCAGCAGTGTCCGTCCTTCACCTGCCCTCCCTGAAGATAAGAGGAGTGGTGTTGACTTTAATCGTAAGGAGAAGTCCTCTGAGGACCACTCTATTGTCCATCTACAAATGGATTTAGAACACACTCACATTCCTACAACTTTGGGTCCTCAAGATCACTTAAGCGCTTCGTACTCTCTTTCTCTGCTTCCCGATTATGACTTGAGTATCATCAACTTATCGAAAACAGATTCTGCAGAAGGAAATACCCCAAATACCGAAGGTGACGGTGGGATTCAAGATGATCTGACCATCTCACCATGTTGCAACAATGAAGACGACCTCAGCTCCAGTTCAGTCACATCTTTTTTTGATTCCAAAGATCTGGATTTGTCAGACAGAGCAACAGAGGGCAGCGGATCAGGCTCTGGCCTTGACCGTAACAGGCTCAGTCAATACTTGGATGAAGTTTCTACGATCAGCACTGACCTTTCTACTTTTCCAAGCTTAACTCTTAGCTTCAAGGTGGATGCTACAGGCGAAAAAAGTTGGTCAGCTGCAACTAAGATGGCGACGGGAACAGATAATGATACAGATGGAACAAGAAGCAAAAAAGGTGGCAGAAAAAAGTGGGGAACAGAGGCAGAGAAAGAGATAGCAGAGAATGTAAGTGAGCTAAGACATGAGGAAGAAGAAAAGATAGGAGGAGAGGGAATAAATAACACTGGGAATGAGGGAGGGAGGAGAGTGGATGGAGAAACAGAGGAGAGTGTCAGACAGCTCGATAACACAGCAGGCCGTGGCATGCTGAAAGAAAGGGAGAGAGAAACTGAAGGTGAAACCGTAGTAGGAAAGACAGCATACAGTGAGACTGGTAGCGGGGCTGAAACTGAGTCCAATTTAAGGGTTTTGAGTTGGTCTGTGGACGTCAGTGGTTCTGGAGAAGGTGGTGGAGAAGTCAGGGATGTTGTAGAAGATAACAAAGCTGTAGCTGAAAGGGATGGTGATGGCAAAGGTGGTGCAAGGAAAGACAGCAACAAAGAAGTTGCATTTAGAATAACAGATGGTCTGCAGCTGCCTGTCAATCAAAATAAACCTAAAGCAGAATTCCCACTGTTTGACAGCAGTGAAGACAATATCAATGGTGGCGGTGATGGACATGATGATGAAGATCAAAACACAAGTCTTGACAGTCCAGTTGTTGGGGATATGGAGAGTGAGGAGCATGTAGAAGGAGGAGGTGGTAAAGGAGAGAGTGATGCAGGTGTTATTGATGAGAGTTTGCAGCAGTTCTCAAGTGCGGACGGTTTGTTGTTTGATGCTGCAAGGAGTCCTGTGCTGGGACATTTAGTCCCTCTGCTCAGAGCGACAGATGCCAACAAGGCCACGGACCAACAAATGGAAGGTAAATGATACACGTAGTTCAGCTTTTTCTCACCACTGCCTCTCTGTGATAAAATGTGACATGGAAGTTCAATTTTTCCTCCTCACATACTGCATGTGAGGTTTTCAGAAATGTACTTGTTACATATTTTGTTCTGCACAGCTGTTTTTATCATCTAGATTATCTGTTTGGAAATACGTGATACTGCCCCTCTATCTCTGTCTCGCTGACTCTCTCCTTTTTCTTTCTGTCTCTCACCCACCACACCCCACCCTTCTGGTCTTCGTCTCCCCTTTACCTCTCAGAAGGCAGCAACAGCAGCCATGAGTCTCGGGTCGGGCTGGTCGGAGGTGTGGAGAGGGAGAGGAGGACAGTCGTTCCTCTGGCTGTCGTCTCCACTCTCACCATCCTCTGTCTGTTGGTACTGGTGGGCATTCTCATCTACTGGAGGTACACACACACACGGTCAATATCTGTCTGCATCAATTTTACCCGTGCAGTTAATTTAGATTCTGATTGGTCTGTGCCACAGAAACTGTTTCCAGGCAGCTAATTTCTACCCAGACGACAGTGCATCACCTAAAGTCATATCTGCTCCATCTACACCCCTGCTGCTGGCCACAGGTAACACACTCACCTTGAATTATTATTGCAATATCAATGGTGGTGTTCAGCACGCAGCTGAATGTTCACCCTTGTTGTTGCAGACGGTCATGAGCCGCTGACAGTGAAGCAGTTTGTGAAGCATGTCATGGAGCTCCACGCCACCAACACCTTCTTCAAGGAGTTTGAGGTGCGTGAAATGTTCATGATAAGTTGGTGGTAAGTTCAGCAAAATGTCTGTGGACTTGCATTTTTTTTTTTTTATTCACAAGGGGAACATGAGCAACCACCATATGTTTTTATAACAATGCTGCAGTGAAAGATAGCAGATGGCTGCTCTGTTGGGAGACTTCTCAAGATTTTGCTGACAAAGGTTTAACCAGGATAAAAGGACTACTTAGTCGACAGTGCCTCATTCCTCATAGCCCCTTAATGCTCCTCCATATCTCTATTAACATCATGCTCTACAGGAAAATCATTTAGCCCAGTGTTGATGTGTAACGCCCATGTACAACCTGTTTATATGGTATAAAAGGTGTTTGGTAGTAACCATGGTAATTCTGCTTGGTGCTCGTTCAATAAAAGATCAGATCAATAAATAAGCTTCCATCTCAGTTTGTGTTAAATGTGAAACAAGATTTTAGCAATGTGTTGTGGAGAATTGACGTCTGAATGTTGGTTACCTGTAGGTACATCTGCATGGCATTAGTCACCTCTGTTTCCTAGCATGAACCTCTTGAGTAACACACACACACACAGATAGGATTGATTGTATCCTGTGCCAGTGTATTTTTGTGTTTCCCCCCATTTTGTTACAGTGTTCTTGCCTTTTCTATCTGTGCAGCAACAAACCTGCATTTTACATCAATCTTAAATTTCATTTAAATAAAAAAGCTGATCACAGTCTTGGCTTATTGGTCCACACAAGCCTTTTAGGTGCTTTCAAAATAATTCTGTAATATTTCACAGTGTAGAATAATAGAGTAATAAGTCCACAGATCAGATGGGAAAATGTGTGTATTTCCCACTTAGCACCGCCTCTGTGTGTGTATCTGAACCCCATATTCCTGTACCTGCACTGACTCCTTGTCTGTCTGTCTGTCATCTTATCCCCTTTCCCACTCTCCTTTCACCACCTCCACCACCATCGTCGTGCTTTCTGCATCCTCACCACCCTCCATTAGATTGTCAAAGAATCCTATGAGGTAAGACACCTGCAGTATGACCCCTCTCCACTTGCAGAGGTGCTGTTTGTTTTTTGTTTTTTTTAACTCATGAAAACTTGAGTTTTTGAAAAATGAAATCTCCCTTATCTGACCCTCTGTTGACCCTTTGTTGTCCTCTTGTAGACTGCATCATCTGTTTTTTAGATGTGATATTAAATGTAAGTTTTTTTATTGTTTGTTGACAAAAATGGAGGTAGAGCTTCTGTTCTTCTCTAGGTTTTGGTCTGTATGGTAAGCTTTCAACTTTCAAACTGAGATAGTTCAAGTATTTGTCAATCACGGAGACTTCTGAATGGCAGTTTACATATTCTGTTAATCCAAAAATGTATAAAACTGAAATAAAAATGATAATCCTTCCATCCATGCACTGCACAGCTATAACTCAATAAAATAAGAAACAGCCACATTTGATGTTCACCCTCGTAGCTCATTGTGCTGATTAGCTCGTTTAGCTTCCTCTGAGGGATTAATCTGATTCCTGTTTGTGTTGTACTGTATATTGTGTTGTGTATTGTTTCAGGAGGTGCAAGCCTGCACAGTGGACATGGGCATCACCGCCGACAGCTCCAATCACCCTGACAACAAGAGCAAGAACCGATACATCAACATACTGGCCTGTACGTCGCTGTTCAGCTTTTAAGTGTAATAGTACGAGCCAGCAGTGAAGCTGATCTGTGTGTCTTCTCTCACAGATGACCACAGCAGAGTGAAGCTGTCCAACAGCCTGGACAGAGATGGGAAGTGTGGGGACTACATCAATGCTAACTTTGTTGATGTAAGTAGATTTTTTTTTTTTAAGTTTGTTAAAATATTATAAATCTAATTTTCCTGCATGTACTCACACGTCTCAGTACATCCAGTGTTTTCCCGAATAAATAGTGGTTAAAATAGTGGTTTTCGCTGTAGGGTTACGAGCGAACAAGGGCGTACATTGCTGCTCAGGGGCCTCTCAGAGCCGGCAGGGAAGACTTCTGGAGGATGATCTGGCAGCAGAATGTCGGCATTATCGTCATGATCACCAACCTCAAGGAGAAAGGACGGGTGGGAGGTCACTCTGCTGCTGCCTCAGCCATCTGTGACAAACACCAGCTTCAACACAGATCTGTTCTTATACATACACATCTGGCTATTTTAATAGACGTCTCTGTTTTCATGATGACATGTAGAATTTAAATCTTCTTGTAGAGTTTGGAAATCTAAATTTGGGTATTTATATTTTTGTATTTTATATTATTTATATTCTATATCCTAAGATGCCCAGATTTACTTTAAAGCGAATGCTGTTTGTAACAAAGAGCAGACAGGTAGCATCAGTTTCCACAATACAAATTGAACTAATCATTAATTTAATTCATTATTAATGTTAAAATATTGATTATTTCAAGTTTCAGTTCAGGCCTTCATATGAATATCACTTGAAGTATGAAATGAGAAATCAGTGTCTGATAAACAGCCAGCAGGATGGACGGAGCCTTTTCAAAGACCTAAGCATTATTTGATTACTGCCACCTTATGGTCTGAATTGGTTATGTCAGCCACAGAACTCTGACGTACTCTTTGTTACCCTTTGAAACTCTCACACCTCTTTATCACTCATCTGCTCTTGTGTTATGTTTCATCTTCTGTATCGTTCTTCAGACAAAATGTGACCAGTACTGGCCGGAGGAGAACCAGGAGGAATACGGTCCATACCAGGTGACCCTGAAAAGCAGCAAGACCCTGGCTTACTACACGCTGCGGACGTTCACTGTCAGAGACACTACAAATAAGGTACATCTCACACAAACGTCATGTAACAGCAGATGCTGCAGTGACGAAAAACACAAAAAGTGTCCACATATACAGAAACACACAAATACACAAAGACACATAATAAGACCTTCTCTGGTCCTCCAGACGTCTCAGAAGAGAGTTGAACACACAGTCCTCCATTACCACTACACCCAGTGGCCAGACATGGGCGTCCCAGAATACACTCTGCCCGTGCTGTCCTTCATCAGAGCATCGTCCCGGGCCCGGACACAGGAGATGGGACCTGTTCTGGTACACTGCAGGTAGTGACCGATTCTTCTCTGACAATGAAGACAACAAGAAAGCTACTATGTGTTTGACATGAAATGTGTGCTCATCACAGTGCCGGTGTAGGACGGACAGGAACCTACATAGTGATAGACAGCATGCTGCAGCAGATCCAGGACCAGGGGACGGTGAACGTTCTTGGTTTCCTAAAACATGTCCGGACTCAGAGGAACTTCCTGGTTCAGACAGAGGTAAGTGAACTGACACAAAGACACACACAAGGAGACGCACAAGTGCACATACACAATGTCCTCAGTGCCCGTTCAGTCAGTCCTTATTGAGAGCATAGTGTCTCTTTCTCTGTCTGTCTCCCTCCTGTAGGAGCAGTACGTGTTCATCCACGACGCTCTGGTGGAGGCCATCTTGAGCCGCGAAACCTCTGTGACCTCTGACCTCCTCCACACCTACGTGTCTGACCTCCTGACACCTGGGGCGTCAGGCAGGACGCGCATGGACAAACAGTTCAAAGTAAACAACTTTTTTGTCCACATTTAGCCAACACTTTATCCTCACGTAGCTAAACACACTGAATATAATGAGGGTAACTGACTGACTGTTGTGTTTCAGTTGATCAGTCAGCGTCAGGCGAAGCACGCAGACTACAGCACTGCCCTGAAAGACGGCAACGCCGAGAGGAACAGAGCCAGAGCTCTGATGCCGGGTAAGCAGAGCTGGATCACTAAAAGCTGGGCAAAGCAGGCAACTGCCCTTAAAGACTGAGACACATGAAGGACCCACAGAACCACAGGTGGTTTGTGCTAATCCTGTTTTTGAATTTGGGCAGATGCATCAGCAAGAGCACAAAATCAGCTGACATGATGGTAGCCTTAGGGTGGATGTCGAGGCCACTGTCAAAATCTGTTTTAAAAAATAAGAGGCTCATAAACAATGCAGGGTTTCTTATTTTTAGATTTTTAATTGTAAACTCATGTCACTGTGTTTTTGTACAGTGGAGAGATCAAGAGTCTGTCTGACGGCCTCAGAAACAAACGCCACCGGCTACATCAACGCCTCCTACGTGATGGTGAGACAACGGGCAATTGTGTATTTATTACCATTTTATTCAAGGGCAGCTTTGTATATTTTTTAATACATCTGTAAGATATTTGCTGGTAGTTTGATGCTGCTCATGTTTTCACAGGGACATCACCACAGTAAGGAGTTCATCGTGAGCCAGACTCCTCTGAGCAGCACGGTGGCTGATTTCTGGAGAATGATCTGGGAGCACAACACTCACACTGTTGTTCGTCTGCCAGACACACACTGTCAGGTACGCACACTGTCAGCCACACCCAAACACATACACACATGATGTATATAATACTCATAAATGACTGTATATAAACACACACCCTCCTACATGTTTTGTTGTTCATGTCAGAGTGAAGAGTGTTGTGTCTACTGGCCCAGTAAAGACCAACCAATGAGCTTTGAGGGTTTCAGTGTGTCGTACTCGGGGGAGCAGCATGTGTCTCTGTCCAACGATGAGACACTTTTGGTGCAGGACTTTATAGTGGAGTCTCCACAGGTAACACAAGCACACAGAGCATATTGGAAATACACTGTACATACACTGCACTGTCCCTCTCACACATCTTAATCTCTCCTCTCTGTTTCTCTTCAACCATCTAGAACAATTATGTGTTGGAGGTGCGTCAGTACAGCGCCCCCTGCTGGCCAAACCCAGACAGTCCCATCAGGAACTGCTTTGATCTGCTCAACACAGTCAGAGAGCACAGCAGACACAGAGACGGACCTACAGTCGTACACGATCCGTGAGTACAACGCACACAGGAGGGTCAGTTTTCTAAACCATGACCACCATGGTTTTCATTTTGCTGTATTTGGTTGTGTGTGTGTGTGTGTGCGTGTGTGGTGTAGGTTGGGAGGTGCTACATCAGGGCTGCTCTGTGCTCTCACCACCCTGTCCAGCCAGCTAGAAGAGGAAGGAGCTGTGGATGTCTACCAGGTGGCACGAATGACCAACCTCATGAGGCCTGGGGTATTTAATGATTTAGTAAGTACTGACACACACACACACTTTTTATTTTCGGACATATTTACCAGTTTTCAGATTTAGAAAAAATTCTATGAGCATAATTTAGAAGCAGCTGGTAAAGTGTATGTTAACATAAGAAAATGGCAGGTGCAGCCTCGAAGCTGTGTGTTGTCCCCCACAGGAGCAGTACCAGTATCTGTACCGAGCTGTGCTCAGTCTGGTGAGCAGCCAGGAGGACCAGAGAGCCCTGCAGAGTCCAGAAACCAACGGGTCTGTGCCACTGGGGCAGACCAACATCGCAGAGAGCCTGGAGTCACTCATGTAGACGCATGCACACTCACACACACACACGTGCACATACAGAAAACACAACTGATGAAGAGCATCAGCTCTGTGTCTGTGGTTCACAGCTGGGTCCACTGAGCATGCTGATGCTGTAATATACAATATGTCCAATAACCAGAGACCTTTACTCAAAATGTAAAAATAAAAGTTAAAATGGAAACAGACTAAACACCAATGGTGTTGTTATTCTAGAGCCGTTACACTGTGGAATCAACATTTATTTGATGATGATAAGTTAAAGCAAACTTTAATGATCCAGTATAATCCAGTAAAGCCTTAAATCATCAAAAACACTGAAAACAACATACTTAAACTCATTATTAAAGATGAATAAAGTCCAGTATCAGGATCTCGATACACCTTAGCTCTCTAACACGGTGACTACACCTGAAATCTTTATCGCCACATTTCTCATGTGTTTCAGAAGCTCACTAAACACGTCCGTCAGGTTTAGACTGATCATTAAAAGTGACTTTACTCCTCATACCGTCAGTGTCAGCATGCACAGCAGGCTACGCTACAGAATCTACCAGAGGCACATTACTGGTGTTAATCATGGTGTCAGGTACAGTGACCAACAGACTTTTACTTTGAGAGAGACAAATGGTACCACTTTCTAATAAGGCAACCTTTAAAAGGGGTTAACTAAAGGCTGATAAAGGTTATTCCAATGTTTTACAGATGAGTAATAAGACATTAAATAAACAATGTTGGCAGACTGTGAAAACTCCATTTGACTGGTTAGAGAGCTCCACCACTTACTTCTAACAAACAAAAAAACAAAGGGCTGCAGATTATCTGGACCAAAACACACGTAGTTACATCTTCGACAAGTTGATGATTACAACAACTTAATGAATAACACGCTGACATGTATAATTCTAAATGTGATGTCTTATAAGAATGTGAAAAACCCTCGAGGCATTTAGGTTCATTATTAAAATGTGGTACCAAAAAAAAAGCTTCACTGCCTTTCAAGCAAAAACCTATAAATTGTCCAGCTGTGTATCTGTTGCTGGTCAGCACGGAGCCTGAAGCAGCTGAGCTTCAGAACTTCTGAGAAAAGGCCAAACATCTATCGAAATAAATATAAAACAAATACATATTTTAAAAAAAAGTAATTTCTCAGTATTTCGGGCTTGTTTCTTTTCCCTCACTCTCATGTATTCCCTCTTTCTTCTAAAAAAGTAAAAAAAAAAACATTAATAAAAATTCCAACTGGTGAACAAGCAACACAGAACAAACTAAAGTAAGACCATCAAAAAATACAACTAAATAGAACTGAAACACAGATGAAAGTTCAACGATGAGATGATAGAACAAGAAATGACATTTTCACTAACACGTTTTTCTACAAAGTCTTTTATGCACTGCACATAAACCAGCTGATTCTGGGGCTGTAACCTCCACGTACCTTCATTTAGAATAAAGTTTTAATAACCAAAATCTTTAAGGCCTCACTAGTGACCGTACAATGACCGCTGGTATTTACTGCTGTTAAATTTTCCTGTGTCTGTCTCGTTGCCACTGGCTCCATGGTCTCTGGTACCCCGTGCCTTTCGTAATTCATGTTATTGTACTTTGAATCAGTTTTGATACAACAACTGTGTGACTAATATGCCAAAATAATGATGTGTGATTTTTATCTATTTTCTTAAAGGGGATCAGCGTCTTGTCTCGCGCGTTAGTTTCGTTTGTAAAAGGTCAGAGAGGAGGTGGAAAAGTGTCATCAGGCTCAGATGCAGCCTGGAATTTAAAGTCAGATTTTCTTCTGAGTATCAAACACTGCCTGTAGGCTTGACTGTTGGATTCAAATGTTTTCATAGTGGAGAGAAAAGATCACAACCTCTGAGACCACTATTGTAGCAGAATAATCAACCAGTGTAATCAGCTAGAGGCAAATCATTACATTGTTAATCAGAGACAGCTCTCATGTTGTTGCTGACGTTCAGATTTTAGACAAAGGGAGAAAGAAGGGAAAGATAAACAGCTGAGCTTCACTGATATTTTGGGAGTTTTTCAGCTCTGATGAACCTCAGAGGCTCAGACTGAAAGTGGGGGTCAGAGGCTGAGAGCTGTGACTTTGAATCCCTGCCGTTCCCTCTGTGTCCCCGTGCCACCTGCTATGACTGTTTTCATTTATGAGCAAATCCAAATGTTGCCGCTGCGTCGGACTAAATCAATCAACCTCTGAATCGCTTTCAAACGCTGCTGCAGCTTGAATCTGTGTCTGTTTCACGTCCACTGACATAAAGTCACAGAAGCAACTGCAGTTAAACGAGAAAGTGATTCAGAGCAGATCTGTGTGTCTGAACATGTCTGAACTCTTTCTGTGTAAATACCCCTGAATACATCAAAAGGCCAAATTACTGTATGTTTATATTGTACCTCTATATATTTTCTATTTTACTATAAAAGGTGATTTTCTAGTCATTTACACATATATAACTGTGTGGATTCAATTTGATAATTTTAGCCTGGAAATATTGATCATCTTTATTGTTTTAATGGAATGTTATCTCTTTTTATCTTTATGATTAAGTAGCAGCTTAATGTCTATACCTTTATCTCCAGATATAAACTGGTGCAGTATGTATATAGCAACAGGTTGAAGCAGCAAAATTAAAGATTTGTTTCAAACCTAGTTTATGTTTAAAACTCGTCTCTTTTTCTGGGAGGGAAAAAAATATATATATATATATATTTTTTTTAATTTCTTACCCCTTAATTTAACAGGACACAGGACAAATAGGATTATAGATTCATCATGCTTTTATTTTTACTATAATACACTGTATTGCATTGTCTCCCCTGATGGACCTGTACATGACATGGTAGTAAAGACAAACAAAAGTCAAATAATCAATGCACAACCATGAAAGGTTAACAAAGATGAAGTCAAAACCAAAAATATAGATTTCTATATAATCATATTAATATTTGTCATTACACATTATGCTGTAGCAGTCACATAAGATAAAGTGTGTATAGTGCATTAAGAATAAACCTCGTTATGCAGTGAGAGTATGAGTGACCATCCTGGAAATATTTCATTTCTTTTTCTTATTTATTTATTTTTCTATTTCTGTAAAAATGTCACTTTTTCAAGCTTTAAACCCCAAACAGATTCCTGCCTTCACGCTCTGCCTGGATACAACTCTACATGAAGGTCAGTACAAGGAATTTCATCCAATCACGTCTCTAAAGCTGCACACCTGGGTTTGAGTGTGTTTACTCAGTATTTGAGGTAATGTCACTTTACTGATGATAGAAATGATTGTTACTCAACATTTTTTTGCTTTATTAGCCCTGGGTCTTGCTTTTCAGGTATAACATTAAACAAATTGGCAGACCTGTTAGCTCATCCGGTTGCTAACAGGTGTTGCTATTTTCCAAATCTTTGTCTCTGAGAGACATTAACGAACAGATGAAGCTGTAGCCTTGGGTCTAACCCCAATGTCCAATTTCCAGTAAGTCCTGGAGGGTCCAGGTCTGTCTCATTGTACAATGAGTATATTTTGAGGGCTTTCAACTGTTTTTTTCAGTCTTTTATGTATAACAGTTTGTTTCAAACTCACCGCAAGTCTAAACTCCCCAGGGCTCAATGAGCCACTCTTACCCCCATCTTTAATTTAATGTCTCTGAGGGAGATTAAATTAAAGACTGAAATGCTGATTCCTGTAAACACATTCAAAGAGATGAGAAAAACAATCTGTTGCATTTCTGACCAAAAAAAGAAAAGTCCAAAACATCCTGATTAAAATAAAACACAAAAGCCACAGGTTTTTTTGTGATGACTGATAATGTCCACTGACCAGTGCAGGTCACTTTTATGGCAATGATTTCCACTGAATGTTGACAGTAGCTGTTGATCAGTGACCGTATCAGCTCGGAAGAATTTATCTCATCACTTTCTTCTCATCCCATCTTTCACAAAAACACGTTAAGCTCTAACTACTTTAAGCTCTGTTCCTATTTTTGACACCGTAAACCACCAAAACTCCTTATAAATAAAGCTGGGAGTAACTTGAACCCTCATCAACCCTCACCTGTGTTTCTGCTTCTTTGATTACACACACAAATATACTTTCATAGAACACATTAAAAATGTTATGGCACACACAGATGTTAGAATCAAAAGCGATAACACATCATTGGAAATCCTACATTGAGAGTATCTTTGCTGCAAATGTGAATTCATATCTTTTGTGTCAATACTTATTAATTCCTGTAAATTCTCAAGTAAAAGCCCCAACAAATAAAAGCTGAGGGCAAAAGCAGGGAAGTGGCTACTCTGGTAAATGTAACATAATCCGCATTTCCTCAGCCTTCACTCCATCAGTACAAAGTATTTTCCTTGTACTTTCTTGAAGGAAACTCAAAACCAACTCTTTTTTTCAAATAAAAGCCTTCTAGGGAAGTAAAGGGATTCTCATCCTGAACTGCAAAACATGATTTTAATGTTAAAAACTAGAACCGATCAGATGTAGGTGAAGCCTTCTCACTAAAATAAATATTTAAAACTGATAAAATCTGAAATAACCTGTCTACAGTAAAAGGCCTGATTCTTTATTAAGTTGAGGTAAATAAAAAAAATAACTGGGCCCCTATTTGAGGATTTATGGTGTACATTTGTTTAATAACTACATTTTGGATGAAAGCAAAGTTAAAATATGAAGTCCTGTGAAATACACCGAATGCAAATACAAGTAATACAGGCAAGAAAATACTTTGTATAGTTCCTTATATGTAAAATATAATTTAGGGAAAATAGCTACATCCTCTACTCTACCTAACATGCTACAGCACCACAACTTCCACCTGTTTCAAGCATATGGTGAGAGACTGAAAATGATCCCAATCTCTCTCTTTATTTTTATTGTCACATCGCTGTGAAATCATTTGTGGGGTTCCATTCGTAACTAAAACCCCGCTGATCTGCGCCTTAATTTTGTTTGGTGCGACGGTGCTCAATAGCATTTAGATACCTTGTTATAATTACCATAAACATGTAATGATTTAGTCCTTTTAAAGATCAGCACCTTGTAAAAGCAAGAGACAGGAAAGTGACTTTTTTTTTGTGTTTGCCAAAAGCAAACACTGCTGCTCATTTGTATGCTGACAAGGTCTGTGAGCATTTTTACAAAGACTGAATTAAATCCTCACTTTGGGAGATTAAGGCAAGTCTGTTAACAGAATATAATATTGAAGCAAAGTATTAGGTTATGCATAGCTCTCTTTTCTTTGTCACCTCTTCATTTGTGTGTGTGTCTCCTACAGGCTCTGTCAGCTGTCCTCTTTTCTTCTCTGTAGCCTTAATTTCCCTGACAACCCTGTTAGGCAAAGAAGAGGAATTAGACAGCAGTACAAAGCACTGGGTTAAGCAGTGTGTGTGTTTGTGTCCTTACAGAGTTCGTTCGTTTGCGTTTCCAGCAGTCTGGGTTGAGTCTTTTCTGTTCGTCGGCGAGGGCTTTGGCCTGTAGGGTGAACGCCCGCCGCTCCTCACTTCGCATTTTCTTCCAGCGCTCACCAAGGAGCACGCTGATCGCTCTACAACACACACACACATACATTTACATTACCATTTAACAAACACGGGTACACTACATGGCTTCACAACACACATCACACAGAACACCTACCTGTTGTCCTTGCCTGGATACATCTGTGTGTACTCCACCCTGAACTTCTTGGCAAACAGCATGAAGGCGTTCATTGGCCGCTTGCACTTAGTGGGTGTGACATTACTTCCTGTCTGTGCACCGGCATGCTGGCTCTTGGTTGGCTTTTGATGAGGAGAGCGGGCGTGGCTGGGACTGTGGGCGTCTGTGAGTTTTAAACAGATTCACATTGGGTTTGCTTTTCTTTTTTTTTTTTCCTGTAATCCATCCTCAACCACGTGCCAGAGATTCTGAGTTTTCCTACAGTGTGTTTTTGTTGTTTTTGCCTTTTCTTAATGTTTCTGCTTTATCTCAAAATTTAGGAGACCTGAAGCACAGTACCTCTGTCTGGAGAAACAGCTCCCCCGCTGGACTGGGAGGCACGCCGCCGTCTGGCCATGCTGCTCAACACGTAAACCGCAGAGGAGTCCAGAGGAGTGAAGTCATAACTGAGGAAGAGTCGCAGTCACACACAATAATCAACGTGCTGATCGGCCTTTCTGCTACTTTCAGTTTTGAATAGCATACGACATTTAACACTGAATCATGTTCAGTTAAACATCTTATGTGGAGTCCATGTTTATCAGTGGATAATTATACTGTTAGCATCCATTTTACCTCCTAAAGGTGTCAAAGACCAGCGAGTCATCCGTGTCTTTGGCATCTCTGTGTCCTGGGGGTAGGCACACATCTCCTACCTCCATTTCATAGCATGGTATCCCATAATGCACCACAGTCAAGCTTGGGTAGAAGGATGACCACCCTGATAGGCAGGAGGACAAAGGATGTGTAAAGAACTCATTGTAACGATGCTGTTTAATCCATTTCAGTGTCGTCTCATTGCCAGTCCTACCTTTGCTTTTGACATAGAAGGGGTGGTCAAGTTGGCACCTGGCAGTCATGGGGGTATGTCCAAATGTGCCGGGGTCAAAGGTCAGCTGTAGGACAGCCTGACCAGATAAGACAATCTCTGAATGCTCCACCAGCTGCAGACCCTCAGAGCCATAGCACTATAAAAGAGTAACAAGTGTTTTTAATACATAAAACACGGAGAAAGGATTTCTGGGGGATGCAGTACAGAGACACTACGCTGTGAACTCAAAGGCCTGGCAATCTAAGAGTAGCCACAAGCCGCTTGTGTAATGTACCTTGAGAGATCTGGACTGCTCCTCATCACCAGAGTCTTCCTCAGCAGAGTCCAACTCCTCCGCATCCTGCCAGTCCATGTTACAACCACTGTGGAAACGCAGATGAGTGCCTGACGACAGAAGAGCAGCTTTGCATCACATTCATGACACACACATACGACACAGATGATTTAAATTATAACAGAGAGGTTTTTGTAAATGTTGAATAAACATTAAGTTAAAAAATTGATTAATCTTTTTGAATTTTCTCAGTGTATGTGTATGTCTACCTTTGAGAAAACAGTGCCAGGCAGTGGGTGGCCAGGAGAAGCTCCAACCCATGTCTTCATCGTCAGAGAGAGAGGACCTGGTCGACACTGCAGAGCCACATTCACTGTTCGTCTGTGGAAACAGAAAGGAGAAAGGTCATCAGGACAAAACTCCCTCTATACCACTGTAAGTCACATAAAACCAAATGTTTCAAACTCTGATAAAATAATTACAGGTGGGAGCTGAGGTGTTTTTATGTGTAATCCGGATACTTTTCTATAGATACTGTGTTTGCATAAATGACAGTGAGTGATGAAGAAACAAAGAAAAGGAAGCAGGTAAACATTAGCTCTACCCTGCTGCGTCGACGCTCCCTGCCATGACCTCTGGGGGGCGGCGATGTGCTGCTGGGGAGAGCAGGCGGAGGTGGCCGGGCGTAGGAATGTAGATCACTGCTGGTGCTGGAGATGCAGACCAAAGAGGAGCTGAAAGTGACACAGACTCATAAACTGGATGGTCAGAAAATCACCTGACCTGTAGTAACTAATGTAGGACAGAATACACAATGTAATTTACAGGGTTAGTGCAAAGAGCACCTACCTGCTGTGACTAGACTCCTGTAGCAGTGGGCTCTGGGGCCCGGTGGCGATGTGAGCCAGCTGTGTCAGCCAGTGTGTGTCGGGAGGCTGTGGGCTGTGTGCTTCTTCACGTGCATGTAGCTCCTGGTGCGACACACCCACCTCCACCTGGTAAACAGGTGGAGCTGTTGGCTCCGCTTCCTCCTGAACCTCCTGTAGATCTGGCAGGTCGTCTGGAAGGTGAAAACAAACGTCAGCCCTCATGTATTGTGTTATTGTTCCATTAGCTGTGTTAAACCTGGTGTATGACTTATGTACCATATTCCATGTAACTGTCACTGGTGGGGAAGCCAGGTGAGGAAGGGAAATGCTCCTCACAGCGGAGCAGGTCATGTGGTTGGTCTCCATCTGCATCCATCATCACTGAAGGTGAGAACAGACAAACAGGAAATCACTGTGTAGGAAGCAAACTTGACTAGTTGAGAATTTTGCAGCTTGAGTTTGTTGTTTAATTGCATTTAGGTTTTAAAATAAAGTCGGACTTTAGTTCTGTTAGATTTTGATAGTGAATGATTGACAGGGATAGCAAAGTAACAGTAGAACACATCTGTGAACGTAAACTCAACACAAGTCCAATAAAATTAGTATATTTTCCAAATAATTCTATGATTTCCAGATCAAGTATTATTATTTTTATAATTAGAATGATGCAGTATAGATGCATTACCTGTGTGTTCGGCCTGAGGCTCGAGCTCCTGGACCTTGTGATTTTTGGGGTCACTGGACAGCACAGCTGGGGTCACCACCTCCCACACCATGATGTCACAGTCACTGAAACATGGAGTGAACTGAATTATACACTGTAGCTATGTATTATTTTATACTATGCACTTTTTTTTGCCTGGTAGCTTGTTTATGTAAATGGTCAAATTTAGAGTACATGACCCACAGGTAAAGTTACGACACATAATTGGCATATTGCAAAATCCCCATGCATCCACACACACACACACACACACACACACACACACACACACACACACACACACACACACACACACACAGAGAGAGACAGAGAGAGAGAGAGAAACATAATCCTTCACTGAGCTGTAATGTATAGGTTATAAATGGTTGGGGTGACATAAGGAGATAGAGGGTACCTCAGGGCAGGCTGCTATTACCTAAGAATGCACCTAACTTTAGATACATCCTCAAAGCTCCTGTAAATTCACTTGTTCGTTATTTAATCTGAAACAATACCATGAAATAGTCGGTTTTTAACATGTAAACACGATAAGAACATGTTTCAGTCTTATCTATTTCACAATGCCCTCGTCATGTGACTCGCTCTTGTTTATAAACTTTGAGATCCTGCACGCATGCGCATAAAAAAGCCCATTCATTCAATACTGAGAAGGGCAGCGATTATACATTTGAAGTAAATAGTTCAAAATGAATACAAAGCACGAAATTAACCACCCAAGACAAACTGACTATTGTGGCATTATCGCCTGGTATTAAATGACACTGGTCTCAACGTTTTTACGCTTTGTAAAACTTAAGACGAAGCAGTGTTATTTGTTGTCACGAAACAAAAAGTGCAGTTGAAATACTTAAGTTTGATCGACGAAAACTAGTACAAGCTTTGTCGTCTGTGTTTTAACCGACCAATGAGCGATATAAATGAGATTCAGAGTGAGAAAATATAATTATATACATTAAAACGGACGAGCCATCTTGTTGCGCAAAGGCAGTTACAACAAAACAACTAGCTAACGTCAACAATGAAGCTTTACGGGGCGAGGAGCGAAACTGTATTCAGACAAAAAAATAAACGTTGTCAGCTTCACGTTATTATTCGTGTGCCAAGTTCAAGGCAAAATCATTCAACTGGTGCGACCGCTTCTCAAATTCAACGCTTTAAAAACCATAAATGATTTCAATGAACTTTCCTTAACTCACCAAAACAGTCGCCTTGTACGGGAAAGGGGGCTGGTATAAACACAGTTTCCCCAGCGATCTCATTGGCCAGAGCTGATGTCATTCTACAGCTTCTCCCACCCTGATTGGTCAGTGTAGTGTTGGGGTTTATTCTATTCATTATCATCACCACAACAATAAAATACTGGGTGGGTTAAAGTGATGAAAGAAGTGAAAGTAAAATGACAGTTTCAAATTTAATTTCCTGCTTTAAAAGCATGCGTATTTTAAAATAACATGAAAAATCCTAATTATTATGATACTACACCATAAGATGAAGATATCACCCCCATACCTCACTATGTGGCAAGATCATTTAATCATTTAATATCAATTTAAAGAGCTGAAACACTCATAACACAATATTCAAATTGAGCATAAAAAACAATCAAAGACTGAGAGCATGTAGAGTATGGAGAGAAACAGCCTTCAGCTAAGCTGTAATGTGTCCAGTGTAACTAGTAAAACAGGTAGTTTCAGCCATATAACCCGGTCAAAGCCACTTCTCTGGCTGTCTGTCTTTCAGACCCAAAACTATTGTATAAAATCCTTAATATCTCTAAGTACATACTGCGCTTACATAACAGTACTGTCATAATGACAAGTAGTCAAGTAGAAGTAAAAATAATCATCAAGTAAGCAACTTGAGTAAGAGTAAAAAGTATCTACTAAAAAAAAACAACCTGAGTCGTTAGTAGTGAGTGATAAAAATCATGTAGATATGATGATGAGGTTTAATTAACACTAAAAATTGCTTGATGTAGTTGAGATAGTTCACAGTCCCGTGTCCAGGTAAAGACACGCTTGGATCAGGTGTGAGAGCACCATGTTCAGGTTTTTCCAGTCAAATGATGACAAAAGTACATGTCTGTGGACACACAGAAGCAGCTGAATCAGTCATCTTGTAGGCCTACATTTGAATAACACGGAAGCCCGTTCAAGATTACAAAAGAAAGGTTTTGTCTCATCCAGGTATCGTCTAAACATCAGGTTCACTGCCCTCCACTGGCCTCAGTGAGGGTCTGCAGCACTGTTAGTGCAATCGTTGTATCAGTTTGTACGAGTCATTACTGGCCTGATAATTGCAAATAACAAAACTAAAATCAGTAATTGTAAAAACAATAATTGTTTTAGTTCTGACTGATATAGGCCTGATGTGGATCTGATGGCTGACAGTTGTAAAATCGCGCCCCTCAGTGTTCGCAGTACAGAACTACATCAAGTCCGGATTGATCAAGTTAGACATGATTACAGAGCAACAACTGTCAATACTTTCAAAATGAATTAACAAAAAAATACAAAAGGACTTATAATCAGCTATTATAAACCCTGAGCCGAAGCTATCTGAAATTACAGGTTAATATTATAACGACCATGTTCATTTTACCTTGGTGGTCAGAGCCTAGAAACACGCATTCTTAAATTAGAACATTATTCTTTTTTTATTTTTAATTATCATGATGATGATCTTGATGATGGTGATTGTTAGTACTATCTATCTATCTATCTGTCTATCTATCTATCTATCTATCTATCTATCTATTTTTCTATACCTTTATGTTTACCCTCTCTTGCAATACTTTCCAATGTAGTATTTTACTTTGAAGAGAACCGGAAGTGTTGTACTGCCTAGAAAAGCTAGCCGGTAAGTTTCACAACCTTCCTGACAAGAAGCGCAACGTTTCCTTAATCCAGGCTCTGTTCGCAAACTTGAAAAGTTTTTACTCTGGTCTGTGGTCTCTTCATGTAGCATAAATGCCGAAACTTTCGCCCAAAGCTCCGGGTTTCGTTGCCGTCTGCGTGTGCGTTCATTGGTGAGTTATATTTTTAAAAAATGAAAGGGCTTTATGTTTTTCTTTTACAGAACTGACGCCTCTCATTTCGATTATTATGGCATCTGTACCGTTACATCCACCACAGACTGACCCAGTTCCGCTATGGCTGAATTTAAAAGCAGTATTTACCCCTCGCAGGGTCGTTAGGGTCAGTTTTTACCGGTAAATATGGACTTAACAATGATTATGACTCAGCCGTTAAAACAGCGGACTGTGTCAGTCTGTGTAGTTTTAGTATCATCCATGCTGTGTCGAGTTTTGCTTCCTGCTTTTCAAAACTTCCTCTGTTGGGGTGAAAGAAGCAGAAAGGAAACTCCAGCCATTAATTATCCTGTTATTTAGATCACTCCAGTCAGTTAAGATGGTGTGTGTTAAAAATCACTTTTAGTATGGCTGTCAGCGTTATTAATGAGTGAGCAGTGGTTTATGTAGTATTCCTAATATATTTTTCGTAGTTGTATTAGAAGATCCCAGTGTAACTAAATCTTCCAGGATAGTACAGTAATGAATTACATTACAGAAACAAGACTTAATGCAGATTCATTGTGACTGGAAGTACTAATAATAGAATGAATAGAGTTGTGTTAGTTCACAGCCCAGAATCAGTGTTTTCTGATAGATAGGCAGCTCTCTATCAATATCAGGGTACCTGCTGGTGATTTAAATGCATTCTGACTTATTTTCTTAACTCTTTTCTACTTAATCTGACTTCTGGAGGTACATGAGGTGTATACAGGATCACAGATTAATGATAAACAACATAAGAGTATCTCCTTCTCTGTCATCCCCCTGAAGCTAGGCGATGGACGAGCAGCAGATCCAAGTGAGCGACGAAGAGCCCAAAGTCCTGCGAGAAGAAATCCGGAGGAGAAGGAGAAAGAAGGCCATCACGTCGTCCTCCAGCTCCTCCATGGACCAGATCACTGTTGAGTTTATCCTGCCCACTGTGGCACGGGGCAGAACCAGCCCCGACAGTCTGCTGTTGGAGGTTGCTGGAAACTGGACCGTAGAACAGGTTGCCTAACTTACTGATTCACTGTCAAAAGTGGTCATAGTGGCTTTAAACATACATTATGTTGATTTGGTTTGGTTAATTGATGCACGTATATATCTTGACTATCAGGTGAAAGCTCAGGTGTGGCTGAAGGCGGTGACTTCAAACCTCTGTCCTGAATTCTACCAGCGGTTTTCTCCTGACCACTGCATCCTGCTCTACCAGAAGAAAGGCAACGTGTGTGAGATCTACGACAAGCACCAGGTCTTCCAGACACTCGACTGCATTCGCTATTGGAGAGGTACTAACCTGTGGCAGATGTTTTTACTTCCTAATGGAGTTAGAAGGCGAGTTACTGTAAACATGTCTGTTGTGTTTCTGAAGCCCTGAAGAAGGATGTGGGGCGGATCCAGCTAGTGCCCCGCCCCCAGCCCTCAGAGGAGTCCCTGCAGTACCAGCGCTACCTAAACTACCTGATCGGTTACGACGTGACTGATGTCAGCAACGTGCACGACGATGAGCTGGAGTTCACCCGCAGAAAGCTGCTGACGCCGCGACGCATCGAGCTGTCTGACCGCGACCCAAAACTCTACTCCATGGACCCCTGGGTGACCCGCAAACCGCTGCCTGAACACCTGCTCAGCAAGGTACTGTATGTGTATGTGATTTTGTTATGTGAATGTTTTTGCCTTCCCAAATGTTTTGAGTAATGGCACATGAGGAATGAAACTGATTTATTAACTGACTAATTCATGGTTGATTTATCTAATATAGGAAAACACGATTAATTCAATTAAGTCATTGTAATTGATTATTACGTTATTATTTTTTAAATTAATTCTCATCTTGTTCCGTTGGTTTGCTCCACCTCTCAGGTCAGTAATGGTCACATCCTGGTGGTGATCCACATCACCACAGCAAGCCAGACCATCAAGGTCTTCATCGACGACACACCTGCACAGGTAGATCCCTGCAGTGATGAGCACTACTTACATGTTGACCACCTTCTGCTCTGGTACTGTACTGTTTCTATGTACTGTATCTTCCATCTTGTTTAGGTGCTGGCAAGCTTTTTCACCAAGACAGCAAATAAAAGACTTTTGCTGGGCATCCCTGAAAACATGTGTGAGACAGACTATGTGTTACGTGTGTGTGGCAGGTATGTCAGATGCTAAAACATCTGCAATCACACCTGAGCTACTTATACATGTGGCCCATGTAACGTAAGCCAAGTAATCTTTTCATTGCCCTTTCACACAGGGAGGAGTACCTGTACGGGGATAAACCGCTGCAGAACTTCAACTGGATTCGTCAGTGTCTGAAGAATGGTGAGGAGATCCACCTGGTTCTGGAGATGCCGCCTGATCCTGCCCTGGATCTGGTCCAGAAAGAGGACTGGGCCCAAGTGGATGACTGCACAGGAGTTGCAGGTAACAACTTTAACTGAGGGAGATATACCGTGTTATTTGTATGTAATGCATTTATTGTATGTCTTCAGTTTTACTAAAACATGTTATTCTCCAAACTTTTCTTCTCCAGGTACCCATGAGCAGTTGACCATCGACGAGAAAGACCACGAACGAGTGTTCACTATCTCCATGTGGGACTGTAACAGGAAGTTCAGAGTGAAGGTGCTGGGTATCGACATCCCATCCCTGCCCAAAATCCCAGAGTTTATTGTCTTCATAGAGGCCAGCATCTTCCACGGCCAGCAGCTCTTAGCCCAGGTAAGGAAAACACACCAAGATGAACTAGCAGCAGTAGGATTAGCTTTAGCAGTAGCTTAATGCAGCTTTGATACAGCTGCAGGAGAGTGAACCGTGAATGGTGTGGCTGATATCAGTGAGATAAAATTAAAAACACTAACATGAGATTACGTGCTGTATCGCTTCCTGTGAATCTTTTGTGTGTGAAGGTAACTTGACTCCATCGCCAACAATAAAAACAACCACACAGAAAAGGAAATTACAGAATAATAAACTTAAATAGTAAACTGTCACTAAAAGTGGTTGAAAAGATGTTACTAATTCTGTAAGTCTCAGATCTTTAGGCAGAGGGTTCCAGAGCTGAAAAAGGGTCGGGGGGTGAGGCAGGATTTGATTCCATGAAAATCTAAAAACAAGATTCAGTAAATCATACCTGAGAAGCACAACTGCTGCCAAGACAACAGACCCTGAATTTACTCTCCCAGGAGAGGACGACCTCCAAAACCTTCAATGAAGAAGTGCTGTGGAACTGCTGGTTGGAGTTTAACATTAAGATCAAGGACCTGCCAAAGGGGGCGCGTCTCAACCTCCAGGTAAACTAATACAAAGCTGGTGTCTTCATGCTCTGATGTAAAGGAGCTGGATGAATGAATTTTGCTTGAATTGTTCATCTCTGTGTACTCTGTTGGTTCCTCATGGTTCTGCTCGCTGTATTTCTCTCATGCAGGTGATCTGTGGGAAGCAGCAGACACCAAACTCCAAGGGAAGCTCCTACCTGGACAGTCCAGGAGGAGGAGGCAACTATGATGGTACGGTCTTCTCACATGTAGCAGGCTATCATGTTGACAGTTTAATGAATGAGGCTTATCTGTGTCTGCCTGTCCGTCTTTCAGGAAAGACAAAGGGTCGTCTCCTGTACTACGTCAACCTGCTCCTGATCGACCACCGCTCTCTGCTCCGCCAGGGCGAGTTCATCCTCCACATGTGGAAAATGCCGGAGAAGAGTGAGGAGAGCAGCAGTAGCATCAATGCGGACAAACTCACCTCGGCGACCAACCCAGACAAGGCCTCCTCCATGGCCATTGCTATTTTACTGGACAAGTACTGTTACCCTGTGGTGCTGCCCAAGAGCCGGGACGTCAGCCGGGACGTGGCGGCTGGGGGCGACGAAGCCGAGGGAGGAGAGCGAGGTCAGAGAGAGATGCCCAACCACCTGAAGAAACAGTTTGAGGCTATCGTGGGGACCGACCCCCTGCATCCGCTCAGCCCTGAGGACAAAGAGCTGCTCTGGCACTTCAGACATGAGTGCATGCGTGACCCCAGGTACTTCTATCCGGAAGAAAATGTATATCATTATTCTTTTTTCCTCTTATTGTCAGATATCTAATTTTGCCACGTATCGCTTCGTGTCCTCAGGGCCTACCCAAAGCTGCTGGGCTCAGTCAGATGGGGGAAACAGGAAGATGTTTTGGCAACACACCGTCTTTTGGAGCGCAGCAATGCTTGGGACAGCAGGTAAAAGGGTTTGCCTACTACTACTATGTGTATCTGTACCTCAGTAGGCACAGAGTCACCACCATCACTTGTGGTCATGTTGTTCCCCTTCAGTGGTCTGGATGTTGGTCTGGCCATGCAGCTGCTGGACTGTCACTACTCTGACGCTCAGGTTCGTTCCATGGCTGTCAGGAAGCTGGAGACTCTGGAAGATGACGATGTGCTGAGGTATCTGCTGCAGCTTGTTCAGGTGAGTCTTTCATTTTCACTTTCTTTACTTAGTTACTACTCCAGCGACTTTTGCTTTTCACACCACGACCAGGTGTGTTCTTTTTTTGTAGTGCTGGACAGCTAACTGGACGGCTAACTGTTTCCAGCCTCTGTGCTAAGCTAAACACACTGTTTGGCCTGTTTCAAATGAGAGACGTGTGTGTGACACGGGTGTATCATACACATCATCAGCTGTCACAGGTTAACCTCTGTTTGTCAGTGTTCACGCTAATTACAGTAACTACACCCAGTTCTTATTGTTTACTTTTTGACATCACATACTGACTTTCATGACAGAAAAAAGTGAACTTGATATGATGTAAATCTCCACAAAGTTCTATTATTTCACAAGCTCATGGAAAGAGGCAGCTCAGCACATACATGCTGCATGTTTGTCCTCTGATGTGTTTCCATGTTTGACTCTGTGGTCAACTTTGCATGAGCAGTGTGAGTTATCAGCTGAGGACAACAAAGGGCCTTTTGGTCTGACAGGAAAATGACTCTCCTCCATATACTGTTATCACTGTCTCCCATTGCTCTTCAGTGACATGTGGAGAGTTTCAGTCCAGTACATGTTATACATAAACTGAATCCTACAGAGAAACACCCCGCTGCATGAAGTTTGGTGTTTTCATGACGCGATGACTCAGAACTGTTGTTATGGGTGTAACTTTGTTTATTCTGTTTTAAATGCTGGTTAGTCTGGATTCTACCATCTGTCTGTGTGTGTGTGTGTGTGTGTGTGTGTGTCTGTCTGACCTTCTGACCTGTTAAACTGCTCTCTGCTCCCTTCACAGCATCTGTGTGAGCACAACACGCTCAGTGTTTTCACTGTGCTTCCTTTACTGCTACAGTCACAGCTTCTGCCCCCTCACACAGTAACCTCTGTACCCAGTGTGCTGAGGCTGACCTGTGAAATTCTTACTGTAAACAAACATAGTTTTGTTTGCTTTCAGTGTGTGTGATTTTGTAGGTTATAAAAAGCCTTAAAATGTTTCCCTTGCACCCCTTCCTGCTATTGATAAATCTTTTTTTTTTGATTGTTCTGACTTGTCAGTTTGACAGGGTATTCTTCTTCTCTTTTACTGGCTCACACGATTATCTATAGCACTTAATCAGCAGCTTCACAGGGTGCCTTTAATGTCAGAATTTACAAACATCTTCATCTCTGCTTTTATTTTTATAGGAAACCAGGTTATTTTCACACTGACCACAGTGTGGTTTTTGAATGGGTTTCACATGGCAACATTATATTTGACTGTATTTTTTAATCAGAGGTAATCTACATGTCTTGGTGTGTGTGTGTGTGTGTGTGTGTGTGTGTGTGTCCTGCAGGCAGTCAAGTTTGAGCCCTACCATGACAGCGCCCTTGTGAGGTTCCTACTGAAGAGAGCCCTGAGGGTAAGCAGGATCATAGCTGTGTGTCTGTTTTTACACTGTCGCACACTGTTGAGTGTCTGTGTGTGTGTGTGTGTGTGTATGTGTTTCTGTGGTTTCTATATTTGCGCCCATTCATTTGTTTTGTCTGTGTCGTCTGCACTGATATATGATGCGTTATGAGAAACTTTTCCAGCGAGTTAAACTCAGGCTTTCTGTTTTCTCTCTTTTGTTTTGGTTTCTCTCCACAGAGTAAGCGTATTGGTCATTTTCTCTTCTGGTTCCTGCGCAGTGAGATCGCCCAGTCTATGCACTACCAGCAGAGGTATGCCGTCCTGCTGGAGGCCTACCTCAGAGGCTGCGGTGAGGCCATGCTGCAGGACTACAGGAAGCAGGTGGATAACAAACTCTCTGTGTGTCTGTGTTTACATTAAAAGAAACACTGAGGTTCAGAGACTTTATCTCCTCTTGTCTTATGTTAAGTTCCTGATGCCTAATTGGATTGTTGACTGATGGCTGATCACAATCACAGCAAACTAAATTTGGCAGTACTTTGGACAGTGTAGAGTTAGCTACACTGGTCAGCGTCTGCATTTGCTTGTTTTGGCTTAATTTCGAGTGTGACTATGTCCAAACTATCTGACCAAGAACTCAGAGGCAGAAGGAACGACTGTCATTCTCCTCATTCCTTGTCAGCTTTGTTGGGTTTGGCTCTAAGAGGAGAGGGAGCCATGTGACCTCTCCTCACCTTTTCGTTGGATTTGCAGTATGCCTCTGAAACAGCTTTTTTCCTTAACTTCTACCTCAACCTCTCCAAGGTGGAGATGACTGAGGCTCTGCAGAAAGTCACCCGGGAGATAAAGGCCATGTCTGCTGACAAATATGACGTCACTGCACAAGGTAAGGAGGAGAGGTTAAACCTTCAGTTCGACCTGTAGCTCTTTGGTTTGAGCAAAGCGCTGACAAAAAACCTTTAGAGCCATCCAAAAATATAACACTACAGCATGTGGTTACTACATTTCACAAACCACTGTGGCCAATCCCAGATAATACACTCTTTGCTTTGGTCTGCTCTCTGTCAAACTTTATAATGTGCATGAGTTCCTGCCTAAAATGTAGCATTAAAAACCAAGATAAGAACAAACACTGAAATTCATTAGTGGGCAGCTTGTGTAACAATTTAATCTGTCATGGGTTAAAGATTAATAAAACAAAATACATCTTGAAGAAGTGAAACTAAAGCGTGTGTGTGTGTGTGTGTGTGTGTGTGTGCTTGTCAGTGGTGTTTCAGTTGCGTCAGAAGCTGGAGACTCTGCAGTCATCTGGTCTGCCGGAGAGTTTCAGAGTTCCTTATGATCCTGGACTCAGAGCTGGAGCACTGATGGTGAGGGACAAACACACATACAGGCTTTGGAGAAATCAAGTTTCATTGATTCATTTAAATTTCATGAGACCCCCTAATAATCCCCTGATCGAATCCTGGTTTGAAACTGCTTTTGTGAAAGTGTGAAATAAATACGGAAATGAAAACAGGGTGACTTCAGAGCTAAGATGGCTTGACTGATTTCATCAGAGTACCCTTCAGTCAGCCTGTGGATTTCAGAATAACTGTATGTGCCCACAGATTGAGCAGTGCAAAGTGATGGCATCTAAGAAGAAGCCACTGTGGCTGCAGTTTAAACGGGCCGACCCCACCACTCTGTCCAAAGACCCCATCGGCATCATCTTCAAAGACGGTGATGACCTCAGACAGGATATGCTCATCCTGCAGGTGAAGTGACGACGTAGTCTCAAACGCAGAAGTTAGCAAATTACTGAAGAAAGGCTCTTACTCTTTTCCTCCTGTGTCCCTTCAGATTCTGCTGATCATGGAGTCGATCTGGGAGACTGAATCCCTGGACCTCTGTCTGTTACCGTATGGCTGCATTTCCACCGGAAACAGAATTGGTCAGTTATTCAAACAGGTGTGGAAAAACAAACGAGTCCAGTGCTGCAGCCATTCTGTGATATCTACCTGCTCTTTCTTGTCTGTATCTCTGTAGGTATGATTGAGATCGTGAAGGACGCCACCACCATTGCTAACATCCAGCAGAGCGTTGTTGGAAGCACCGGAGCTTTTAAAGATGAAATCCTTTATCAGTGGCTTCATGACAAGTGTGTCAGCGAGGACAAGGTACTACAGGCTCAGTCTGATTACATTCAGCATGCCTGATAACATGCAAATCATTATTTAGTTAAATATATGGACTTCTTTGAGCAGAGATGCATACACCGGATCTCCAGTGTGCATGGTTTTTAGAGCAGAAGTGTCTAATACGACGTGTCATTCAGTGTGCTGATGTAACACTTTTGTCTCCAGCAGTTGCTCCGTTTATCAGACGTTAGAGGAAGTAACAGTGCGACAGACAGGAAGGAAGCAACCCCCAGGGTTTTTCCTGTCACCATAACAATCACATGCACTACTTTTAGCCATGGCACCTGCTCCCCCGTGGTCTATATCTCCTTTTTCTTAAACCTTCCTGCTCTGGTTTTGATCTATAAATCTATATGTATCTAATCTACACTTCATCTTTTAGCTTTAGTTAAGGAAGACAAAGGCGACTCTGGCCTGTTCTTCAGTATGTTTTCATTTTCACATTATACCTATGGTGAGGACGGTTTCACATCCTCACCCTTAACATTTGCACAGCTGAGAGCTATCCTGTGCCACAGCACCAAGACTGTTTCCTCTTCTTAGCCACATGAAACAGCAAGGAAACCATTCAGTGCCTGCTGTGGGACTGAATGATGACATGGAAAATGAGCTAGAACAGTCTTTTATTGTGTGACAAACTGTTTTCCCTCTCTCTCTCTCTCCGTGCAGTTCCAGCAGGCCGTGGAGAGGTTTCTATATTCCTGTGGGGGTTACTGTGTGGCTACATATGTTCTGGGAATTGGGGATCGCCACAACGACAACATCATGATCACTGAATCCGGTAATGACAGTGTTTGTCTGTGTTTTCTTCTCACTGTGCGGCAAACTGAAGATGAGGTCATGGTGAGGGAACTGACGTGAAGTCGCTGTTTTTACATGTTGTTAATCAAGTTCTTATTATGTTATTGTTAAAGTCCTTCCTCTAAGTGTCTGTAAAATGTAAGTCTTAGTAACATCATTACAAATAGACAACTGAAATTTTAATCTGTCAGTACTGAACAGAATTTCTCCCCAGAATCTTTCAGCCATACTTTTGAAATGATTCATATACACATTAGTCACATTCTGTTTTCTGTGTTTGAGGTTTGTTCCCTCTTGGCCTTAAATGTACTGTAGTTCAGCAGAGAAAAAAAAAACCTAAAGGAAATACTGAAAACTAATCTCCTTTGTGTTTCTTCAGGGAATCTCTTCCACATCGACTTTGGTCACATCCTGGGGAACTATAAGAGCTTCATGGGAATCAGTAAGGAGTGGGTTCCCTTCGTGCTCACGCCAGACTTCCTGTATGTCATGGGAACATCGGGAAAGAAAAGTAGCCCCCACTTCCAGAAATTCCAGGTGCAGAAAATGTTTTTTTTTTCTGCCATGTGAATACACTAAACATACATGCAGGTCGTCCACAAACACAGATACACTCACACATGCACAAACATCCATCCACTGTTCTTTAAATAGGTCAGAAAGGCCACAATAAGTCATCAATATGAGCTTGAATAGCTGCTGGTGACTAGAGGTGACGTCTAACGTGGCAGCCAGGGGATGTTACATCATCCCAAATGTACAGTATGTATTACACATCCTTTGCCTTTTGTCTCAGGACGTGTGTGTGAAGGCTTACCTCGCTCTTCGGCACCACACCAACCTGCTCATCATCCTCTTCTCTATGATGCTGATGACCGGTACGACCTCATTTCTTTTCAGATATTAACAACAAAACTATAGATAGATACAGACAGACAGACTCTCATACCTCTGTCTGAAAACTGAATCTTTCTGTTTTTGGCCATTAACAGGAATGCCTCAGCTGACCAGTAAGGAGGACATTGAGTACATCCGTGAGGCACTGACCGTCGGCCGCAGCGAGGACGAGGCCCAGCGCCACCTTCTGGACCAGATAGAGATTTGCAGGGAGAAAGGCTGGATGGTTCAGATCAACTGGTTTGTTCACCTGGTGCTGGGGATCAAACAGGGTGTGGAGAAACGGTCCACTTAGCACAAGTTTGGGAGGATTAAGATTTCAAGTTGTTCCTAAATTACTAAAAAATAATTTTTTTTTATGAAGAATAGCGAGAGCAGATGAATAACTAAAATATGGGATGTTGACCGAGTGAAAATCAGTCACATCAAATCAGTCATTTGAACTCTTTAAAAACCAGAACTACATCAGGTCTGTGAGGGTGACTGGAAAAAAAAAAGTGTAAATAAATGAAGGTCATGAGGATTTCTAACCTGTGACACTGTACCCATGCAGACTTGGACCAACATTCGCAGCTGCTGAATTAAATTAACTTAATTATATTAAATGGTGAAAATACCCAGAGCAGAAAATAAACACAGCAGGAGAGACAATTTCCATTTCACCGCTTAGACCAAGTCAAACATCCAGACCAAGCTCACGAAGTAACATTCTTTACCTGTCTTTACCTGCTGTCAGCAGCAGAAACCGATCGTGCCATTTTTAAGTTTTTCAGATGGAATGGTTCCCTGACTGCTTACGTCTACAGCTAATGGCTTTGGTTAAATGCAAAACCTTTTGAACATAAAATCGCAACTTAGAGTTGAAACCTTGTTTACATGAGTGAGGAACTGGAACTCTTATTTTTATCATTTTCACTCAAACTACTTCCTGTTTCTACTTGCCACCTTCAAAGTCCTTTTCTACTGGGGAAACACATTTCTCTCAGATTTGCTTTGCACCGTTCGCGACTGAAGACATGGTAGATGTCACACTGTTGATCCTTGCTGGAGTAGTGCGACACTGTCCCTCCATCTCCAGGCAAACTGTTAGACTGAAGATTAAAAGATCAGTTTGTTAAATAGTTCACAATATGAAATGATTGGGAGGTTGAAGGTAATGGAATATTAGTGAATTAATGAAGTGTTCAAGATGTTTTTCTTTAATAATTTATATATCAGCAGTCTCTTTATTTGCACTGGCTGTTAAAAAGCGTGGTTCTCATGAAATTTTAGTTCCAAAAATATGTATTAAAAGTCAAATTTATTCATGCTAATTTATAAGTACTGTAGAAGTACTGTACAGTGCGCATCTGTGGCACGTCTGTGGCACTGTGATGCTTCAGTGGCCTGTGATATTCAGCACATGCTGGTCAGTGCTGTATTCATTTCATACATGATAATTGAATTTATCTCTTAATCTGTGATTTTCTGTCAGATCATATTCTCAAGCTAAGTAAACGCCCTTATAAACCGACTTTGACTGAAAACAACTTTCAAAATTCACTTAACTGCCTGAAGTTTTTGTCGACAAGCATCACGACAAATGTATAAAATCACGAGTAGAGACTGAGCGAAGTTAAGAGACAAAAGTAACAACCCACAGTTGAATTCTGGGAAGTACTGACTGTCAGAGATTGTAGATCAGTGTTCAGAGGATCAGATTTTTTCGTTGCATTTCATGAGCTGTTCCCTCCAAGCTGGAGTTTTTTTTTTTTTTTCAGAGTTAACAGTTTTTAATAAAACTTTTTGTGCCTGTAAATATAAAAATACTTTTGATTCCGGATAGTAAAATAATTGGATCGTGTTAGCTTTTCTCTGAAATGGAGTCAGAAAATTAAAGTTATGTGCAATAAAGTTATTTTTTGTGTTTTTTTCTTTCATAAGTCAGAGTTAGTTAGTAACTGTTTGCTTTTCGTCGTTCAGTTCAGAAATAGTTTACATTCCCCCTCTACATCTTTACATGAGGACTATTCTGACCCTGAGCCAGATGATTTGAAAGAATATCAACTGTGATAATTAACTTTGACCACAAGATGGGGCAACACCTCAAGTCTCTGCCCCTTAGTGAGAGAGATTTTAAGACTGACACCATATCAAGCAATCTCGTCCTCTGCTCTTCTCTCCTCCTCCTCTTTCTCCTTCCCTCTTTTCTCTTATTGTACACTCACGTGTTCCTTCGTCTTTTCTGTCAGTTTTAATCTCTCTCTCCATCTCATCACTGTTTCAGCGGAAAAGTATGAGTGGGTGTGAAATGTATGTCTCTTTCATGTCCGTTTGTTTCATGGCTGTAAACTGTGATATATATTTTGATGTAAAGGGTTCTGAGGGTCTAAATGGATTAGACGGATAAGCCTCTTCATTCCCCACAGCTTCGAGGCCTCTTTCTATACCTTTATTCTAGTAATTGTAAGGTTTTAGCATGCCTGTGAACTGTGTGGAAGATTATCCGACAAGTGATGAAGGTGTTCATTGAATAGAGTGAAATGAAAATGGATTGCGGAGCCTTTCCTCCCCTTGTTTCTCCTTAACATTCATTCTGTTGGATTTGAATGTGTTTATGTCTTTATGTGTTGTGCTGTATTTCTGAGCGCCAACTGAACACGAAAAAAAAAAAAAAATCATGTATCTTCAGCCAATCCGATTTCCCGAAAAACAAAGAAAGGCAGCTTGACAAGCCACTAGTCCACTGAGGATATTACAAGGCATGCTTCCACTCACCTGTGGGTTTTGCAAGCTCTATGGGAAATATGTAACAAAGACATAAAATAACAATCACAGCTGGTGGTAAAGTCCAACTTATAACGGAATGGGTTGCTGCTCACTTTAAGATCCTTGATACAAAAATGTTTTTGCAGGACATACTTCTGAAGAAGTGACTGACTGAAGCAACATGTTTTTTTTTTTTTTCTTTTGTTGTTGTTTTTTGTTTTCCAGAAGAAATGTGTTCTGTAGCTTTTATGGAATAACCTCGTCAGCTGTGACAGGTGTGTGAGGCTGGTGTGGGAGGAAACTGGAAGAAACTGGAGCAAACTGGAGCGTCGAGAATCGATTCACTCTCATTCTCTATTATCTCTGGTTCCTCTCCAGGAAGACATGAACCAGATCAGACGACGAGGGAAATCACTGTGTGTGTGTGTGTGTGTGTGTGTGTGTGTAGGTGTAGGTGTGTGTGTGCACACTCTTGGACTGTATGCGTTGAATCAGTGCGTTCCTGTATTTCTGTCTTAGCAAAGAACAGTTTTAGGGTGAGTCTAGATGTTCGGGGTGAGGATGTGGCCTGCCCTCACTTCACAAAGGGGTTATTTTAGGGTCAGGACTGGTGTTGCGGTTTATTTGTACATAGTAGTACACGTTAACCTCTGGGCTCAGGTGATTTGTAGAGCTAAAGGTTAAGCACTAAGAAAGGCTATGAGGGTCCTCACAAGGATTGAAATACTTGTGTATGTGTGTAATTTGTGTATGCACGTGTGCACACATGCATGTCCTTCTGTGTAAATGGAAATGCTGTTCTATGTGCATGTATATGATTATGATGTGTGGGTGTAATGCACTTCAATCTATTTAAGGCTGCTGCCTTTAAGTGGCTTGAAGAGTATAAATACAGATTGAATGCTTTCCCTTTGAATTTCACAGTGTGCGTGTGAACTGCACTCGGTCGCTGTTGAAGATGTCTCCATTCATGCATTTGCGTTTCATCCTTCTTGTTAGAACTAGCGTATCATTTTTCTTTAATGTTAGCAAGGAAGTGAAATCAGTGTATTGTAAAAGATACACTGTTTGAGTTACCAAACCTTTGACTGTGCTGTTTTATGGACGTACGTTGCTGCTGTTTTCAGTCTTTCAGGTCATTCTGTCTTTGTATAGGTCAAGAAAACAGGATATAATGTGCTGCTGGGAAAAATTCTGTCACTACTGGACAGACAAAGTCTTTGTGCTAATCTAAGTGAAGCCAGACTGTGCTTCTATAAATGCAAAGTGAGTAGATATATATATGAGGCAGAAATAATCCTATTAAACCGTCCCTTGAATCCTGGGAGACACGGTCCATCTTCCACCTGTGTCCTCCCAGATCGACTGTTTTCCCAGGGGTCTGCTTTGAATGTCAACATCACCACCACACCCCGAATCTTTTGTCCTCCTGAGTTAACTTTGAACTTAGGTGACTTCTGCAAGTCAACATTTGAGAAGTGCTATCTGGGGAAGCTAGTGTGTATATAGAACGTGATGGTCGGCCACGGGACCGCAGAGCAGCCTGTAGTCTGAACTTGACCTTTTAGCGGTTTCCTCGATTACAACACCTAGCCGTTAATATTACAGCCTTTAATATTTAACACTGTGAACATATCTGTACCGGCTGTAACTGGAGACTGAACGTGGAGGTGTGTTTGGGTGCGTGCATGTGTGTGTGTGTGTGTAGGTGCTGCTGGGTGGTGTGACACATCAGATACCCTTACTGACAGGATACTAGGGCACAGGGGAGTGTGTGTTGGTGCGTGCGTGCTTGTGTGTGTGCAACCTGACACTGCCTCTCACACTCTATCTGTATTTAGCATCAGTTACCATCAGGTAGGACAATTAGTCACTGAGGAGGTTGGCCAAGCAATTAGATGGGGAGGAAGTAGAATGAGCAACACACAGCCCTGCAGCAAATTTGATCTTTTATTTCATTAATTACTCTCCTTAAAGTAGGGGAAAAACAAGAAGCGTTTGGGAACTAAATATATTAGTTTGAGTACTGTTTGTTCCCAGTCACAGTCTCCTTACAACTACAAAATACAGAAAATATTTGAAAAAATAAGTCAAATATTATATAAATTGAATGAATACATTTTTAAATTTGAAATTAGCATAAGTTTTAAATGAACAGTGGCAAACAGGTGAGTTTTGGGTGAATCCAGCAACTATCACGCCGCCTTTTGTTTGCAACTGCAATGACTAAGTATTTTGAATTTATTACGGTTCTGATTTGCGCCTCTGACTGGCCTTTTTTAAATTGTTTCTGCTGTATAAGTTAGTTGATGTTGTAGGGTCTCATACTGTACGTACACAATACGAACCTGCAGCCCTCTCATACTGAGGCTGGACTCAGATGGATTCAGCCTACATGCCAGCTAGCGGTCTTCTCTCCCGCCTTTTGCTGACCTGTTGCTGCGTTTCTTGATGTATTACTGCCAGTCACTGTCGATCAGTATAGCCCTGTGTACTTTGCATTTAAAACGTTTAGTGATCTTTAAACTAGGAGAAGTAAATGATATCAGGACGACACAGCTGGGCGTGAGCCGCAGCTCTCTGAGAGCTTTTTTAAAACCACCTGAGCCCTTAACCTCAGTCCAGCCTCCTCAGCATAAAGGCGTGGATTAGTTTTTCTTAATACTCTGAATCTCTGCTGGAATTTTCACCTGGTAAACTCCTCACTTTGTCCTGATGAGGCCGTTGAACGTGCTGCGCTTCAACCTGCCACTGCAGAATCTCAAGTCCATATGTCACAAATGCCCCATGTGACTTGTCATTAACTCCCTTTCTTCAGGGGAAACTCCACATTGTATAACTTTAATTTGTACTGGGATGTTAAGACCACTTCCCTGGTCTTAAGCTCCATAAAGTGGACCCTTAAGACCCCATAGGTTTGCAGCTAAACCTCAACAGAAGGCACAGCAATTAATGCACATTAGAGGCCCCAATAATCTCTGCTTGTCTCTCTGTGGCTGTAATTCCTTAGCCAAACACCCAATCAGACAGCCGGTCTATTACCCACGAGCCCGGTGTGCAGTGCATTAAGCGAGTGTACACAATAAGCTGAGTTGTGGAGCTTCTGCAACACAGCCAGCCAGTTGGAGAGGAGCATTATGCAGCAGAGCTAAGCTTCTACTGAGCTGAGGATTGCACTACTGAGTCAGAGTGTTGCTGTTTTTCCTCTCACCTGCTGCTGACAGCAAACCAGCATGGCTGTCTGACTGACTAGGACCTCAGAGGAAACAGGGCCTGTCTCTCAGCCGGAGTCACTCAGAGTTGAGCTGAAATGTCTCTCCGCAGGTCCCCCTCCTCTACCTGTGCAGGTGAGTGTGGCGGAAACCTATAGGAACCCCTCTACCATCTCCTTTGTGTGGCCTGTCCTGCCTGACTCTCCTGTATCTTCACCCAACAAAAAGGACACACTAGACAGGACCACCGTAGAGTAACCCGCCTATTGTCCCTACCATGTTCCCCCAGTGTGTTTGAGTGTGTGTTTGTGTGTGTGTCAGCAGGCCGTGTGGGGCAGCCGTCAACAAGCAGCTCTTTACAGCAGGCAGGGTATACAGTTGCATGTGAGGCTGCTGTAGTTTAATTCGGTTATGTATTCAGACCCCTCCATACTAACATAGCCCTGTTCTTCTCATTTCGTCTTCTGGAGTAAAAATTTTGCCACATTTGAACAGAAGGAATCAGTTTTTAAAGATGACTGTATCTCAGACATGTGCTCCCTCACAGTAAGCCTTAGGCAGGGCAGTAATCCGGGTTAGGCTACATGGCTGACTGCTGCTGTGCTGTACCGTAAGTGAGCCGCGGAAGGTGTTACAGCAAAGCTAACATACTCATAAACCCTGAAAGTCATAGGCCAAACAGAGAAATGTTTCCCTTTTCAGCAGATGAGTGTGAAAACAGTCATCTAGAGTCAAACTCACCTGTATCATCCTGCACAGTCCAGGTCAAACATTAAAGTACAGTAAGAATAAGCAAAATAGGTTTTTGATCAAAGGGAGATTTTAATGATTAAATGACTAAATCGTTGTTCATTTCAGCTCAGCAGAGTGCACCTTAAATGCATTTGAAAACAGTTGTTGTGGGAGATCTCGCTTCAAAGTGCTGAAAAGCTTTATAGCTGTAATACATTAAGTGTTTTGGTCTAATTGAGATGGTTAATAACATGAAGCCAAATGAGACAGGGTTAAAAATGTATTCAGCTGTGCCCTGGCAGAGGCTTCCATACAATCAGTGAGCCGGAGCTGAGACAACATGTGATAAAAGCATCAGCATTAAGTCTTTGTGCCACGCTGCTGCCCATTAGATGTTCCCTGAAAGATGCCCTTTGTCTCTTTGCCATTAGAAATTAGTGTGGAAATAGAGAGAGTGTTTATCTTACACAATCATTCTGAGAAACAAGCCGGGTGAAATTCCAAAAGCTTGGCTATAAAACAGCATTTTGATGACGCATTTTCACAGTTTTCAATTTGACAAAATGTTTTTGATTAATGCATTTTGGACTTTATTTTAAAATCTGGAGACATTCATCAGAACCTCATGGTTTCGCATGCTGCCCTGCTTTGTATTTATACAAGAGGGATTTCCTCCTACTAGATTCAAACTGGCGACCCTCCAGTTACAGGCCTGCCTCTCTAACCTCCGGGCTATTGTGCTGTTGTCAAGTGAGCTGCAAGGTAGAGAAACACAACTGTTGCCATAAAATGTCTTTCCTTATAGCTTGAACTTAAACATTATCAACCCCCCACCACCCCATTGACCTGGCTGTCAGATTTTGTGGTTATACAGAATGGTTAAGTGTTGTACAACCGTGTGTGTGGATGAGAGAGTGAAAGATAGTCTGTCTATGGTACTGAAATGAGAGCACAGCACGTGGCCTGGTGCGTTACTATGGCTACAGCTGTCTGTATCCCTAAAATAACCATACACACACACACACACACTAACCTTATTACAAAAAATGGCAATCTGTTGCAGTTTCTGACAACACGGCATTCAGATTGATAAAGATGGAGAAATGTCTGTTTTGTCACTGCTGGACTTGAACTCCCTGAGAGGAAGTGAGTGTTTAGAAAAATCACAGCCCTGAGCAGAGGCTGAGCAACAAGTAATCTGCTGGTGTTTTTGTCCTCCCTGCACATGTACAAAATAAAATGTAGCCTTTTACGCCGTTTACAATGTTCTTTTCCTCCTGCTTTTTGTTTCCTTGTGTTTGATTGTGTTCTTTGTGTTGTGAATTTGGCTCTATGTGGGCTTGTCCTTTGGAAAGTGCTTTGAGGCAGAGTTTGTGATTGACTGACGCACACATCAATTTGCACAGTTTGAGACAAAGCTTCACTAGGCCACTTTGCATATTTGTGGCTCCCAATAACAATGAGGGGTAAGTGGAAGTGTTGATCATCAGAACCAAGAAAGACTCATGAGACTGCACCATCACCACAAAGCCCAGTTTTGACTTGAAGAGAGGGGCTTGTGAATGGAGTCTGTTACATCAAATCCCCACCCTTGCTTGGAAAGTGGGAAAAGTGGATGAGTAGTGCTCTTCACTTTCTTAATGCCAGGTGTCAGGATGCTTCTGCACAAGGCATTTAAGCCCTGAGCATTACATTACAGCTGAAAATACAAATACAAGAGTGAGACAGAGTGAAGTGAGACAGCTGTGTCTCACTTCTTGCAAGAAGAGTCACCAGTAAGAAGCACTGTATAGGAGGGACACATTTACCATCAGTTGAATGCACATATCCCCTGTTTCAGCTACTGTGAATAAGCAAACATCTGCACAACTGCTGCTGTCTCAGTCATTTTATGGTGTGTGGAGGGAGGGACATTGATCTTTTGTATATTTTATCACATTTTTTGAGACTTAAGTTAAGACCATCACTTCAGTTGTGATACCAAACTCTAAAAATACTAATTTCTATGTAAAGTCTTCATTTGTAAAGTGACTCACAACTATAGCTGTAAAATAAATGTGGTAACTGAGTGCTGGTTGACACGTGTGTGGTGGCTCTGCCTGGATAAATAAGAGAAAGCTGCACAGGACAAGATGTGAAAGTACACCTGAATCAATATAACTGAATCATCCAAGAAGCTCTAGATTCACTCTGTTTCAATTTTGTGTTTGGTCTCTGGTGGGAAATATTTTCACAGAGTAAACTCAGCTCACTGCTCGTGGTTGTTCCTCTTTACCACCTCCAGCTCCAAGAAGCAGGGTTTTAGTGAAACTCTCCTCACAGTACATCACCTCTGCTAAACAGATTCCTTCAAATGAACTGGTCCACATCAATGTGAAGTTGCCTCTCGCAGTTTTAAATGACCAAATGTTCAGTCAACATGCTGAACCATGGATTATAATCATCTGTGTCCCACTTAAGTTCCAAAATAAATGTCTTTCAGATTCATGGAGCAACGGGGCGGGTTTCATCCGAGTGGCCACAGCACTCAGCGAGTCCTCCTCCATCCACAGCGATGCCTTGTACCACCTGACCAAGGACATGTCTGGGATGGGACTGGACCCCATGTCCTACAGCATCCTGGAACCTGAACCTTATAAAGAAGAACCCTGGGCTGAGGAGTCACAAAATCTGCTACAGGTGACTAAAGGAGGAGAGCAAGGGTGTGTGTATGTTAAATTAAAAAACGGTTTCAGGTTAAGACATTTGGGGTGTACACTGTTGGAGTGACTGCGTGAAACTAAGCTAATCGTGTAATATTTCCTGTGTGTGTAATGTTTTTCATCACATTGCATCACAGTTAGCATGAAGAAGAAAAAAAAATCTCATCAAAATGATTTCAGAGAATAGGATGCTTATTCTTCTCTTCAAAATAAAAGTTGTAACTAAGCTATCTGGACGAATTCAACTGACTTCAGACTGACTTTGAGTCTAAAGTATGAGTTCAAGGTTAATGTTAGTTTAGGGAAAAGACTACAGTTGAGAATTAAGGCTGATGTTAGAAATAGGTTAATGGCAAAGCCTGGGGTTAGCTGTGCCTCAGAAGGAGTCTCTGTGTGTGTATCATTGAGTGTGAGGTGTGTCTGGTGCACCTTTGTTACCAAATTTGTTAAGCTGTACCCCTGTACACCCCAAGGATTCCCTTGGTAAACCTGAGGGGTCATGAGATTATTGCAAGGAAAAGACAGAAAATATACATTACTGCTATGCAACATATTTATTTCTCTTTTGTCTGTTTGTTTTTGTTTTTGTTTTTTTGTTTTTTTTTCTTGTTAAATCTTGGAAGAGCAAAAGGCTCAGTCTTTGCTGGAAATGTTCACAACCCATGGTCATAATTTGAAAGGGTCACAAGCAAAAAAAAAAGTTGGGAACCACTGCTGAACAAAAGCAATGGTTCAACATATTTTATAGATAGTTGTTTTAGTGATTATGGTGAAGCACTTTGTTTCCCCAGTGGCTTCACCCTGATAACAGATCATAACAGGTCTCTCTCCAAGTCATCACTGAGCTGCAGTATCCAACCAAAGAAGGCTGCACCCTCCCTCCACACTGCAAAAAATATCCACCTTAACCGGCTGTTTACACTAGAAATGCATGCAAAAGGCATTTTTAATGAAACAATGGAAAAAGATCCTCCAGGAGTTTGAAATAGTTCCGTGTTTTATTGCAAATCAGCTTGTAATATATATTTTTTTCAGTCAGGTGATTTGAGACATGGACTTTTCAAGAAGGAGGTAAAATTTATAAATTTAAATGACACTTAAAATAATGGGAATTTGACTCACCAGGTAGACAGAAATGTGTTGACTCTCCCCAGTAACATGACACTTAGAGTCTCAGGATCAAGTCTGAAAAAAACAAAAAAACAAAAACACATAGAGGGCGGACATTTTTTACAGTGTGGCACGCTCAGTGCCAAGAGCGCCGGCGGTGCGCAGGCAGCCTCCAGATCACACAGTTGGATAGATGGGAATCACCAGCGTGTGATCAGGCTGCGGGACTGGACGCGCTGCGTCTTAAATCAGACAGATCCTTCTTTAACTAAACTATGAAACCTGGTTCAGATGAGCCGTCGCTTCTCCTGGACTGTGGACTAACTGCAGTGACCTCAAGTGTCATTTGGGGATGATGGGGATGAAGGTGGTGGTGATGATGATGAATGCGGCTGTTTTTTCCTGTGAAGACCGCCAACTTTCACTCCTCCTCTTCTTCTTCTTCTTTTACTTCTCTGCGTGTGTCTAAAGCGCAACAGCATGCAGATCTCCCCGAGTGAAGACAAGATCCCTGTAAGTACAACAGGATCCATCCCCCGCCACGCTGTTGCTTTTCACTTGTTTGTCTTGTGTAGCTGCACCGGTGACCAATCTGTGTTAACATCTTTTTTACGACCCACTGTCATAGTTTTCATTTCCACTGTCACAAACTCCGTGATGCTGTTTACAGTACATTTACTATGAACCACTGTTCAAGAAGTGATTCTATTAGTTGATAAATAAAAAACACAGGACAACACGAGACACCTTAAATTATTATTACAATTAGTATTTTTATTGTTCTCATATTTTTTTTTCCAAAGCTGTTTACCACATCAATTTTATGGTATCAGCAAACAGGTGAGGTTCTGTAAAGGATTCACTAAACCTCCAGGAAAGTCCTCCAGAGGTTTAGTTAAGCTTTTACCAGTACAATCACCTGGGAACCTTCTTGGAACCAGCGAAGCTAAGCCAGGTGGGAGTCCTCCCAGTAAGTTCCTTTGTAGAAAAAAGAGTCAGCAAACAAAAAATCCTTTAGGGAAAGTTCCGGGAGTTAGCAACCATTACATGTATGTGAATACATACAAACCTTCCAATAAGTATATATATATATTTAATTTGATAGTAGACTTTTGTATGTTTCCATTACTCTAAAGTGAATGTACTTCAGCTGATGGGTTCTGAGAATTATGCCCCACCTCAAAAAAAAAAAAAAAAAAAAAGAAAAATCAAAACCTCATCACCATTTTATTAACATTAGCTATTCAGAATTAATTTGTAACAGTGCTGCCTGTGACAGAGACTTTGCATATACAGTGCAGTAATAATAAACTGCAAACTAGTGTAACTGTATCTGAAGCAGTGAAACATTTAAGACATCGGGAATAATGTAGTGTAACAGTTTGTCCACATGTACAGTTTAATGTTAAAAGAATCCACACTCAGACACAGGTACTGATCGGACCTCGGCTGGGTGGAGCTTTACAGAGAAGTCTGTGGCCATGTTCCTGGGCCAGAACATGTTAACTCTGCCTAATTAATATACAAAAGATCACAATGTGAAAAGTTTCCTATTTAAAAATAGTGGAAAAGAGAAAGAAATTGTGACTCTTTGGTTGTAAAAGAATATATTGTTCATTTTGATAATTGATAATGAATTGTCACTTGATTTTCACTTTATTCTGCTGTGAAAATAATCAGTACAAATAATATAAATGAAACGAGCACTGGGTTTCAGCCTTAACCCTAACCCTCTAACTCTAACCCTAATATCTGATATAATAACACTGGTGTGTGGGTAGCAGTTATGTGGAAGCTAATTTCCGCCTCTTTAATGAAAAAAGGGTAATTATGTCATTATAATGAGAAACTTTTTTTGAAATAATTACTGAATATGTCAAAATAATGGGAAACTTTCTAAAAATAATGGCTTAGTATCTAAAAATCATGAGAAACCTCCTCAAAGTAATGACTTCTCATTATTTTGAGATACCAAGGTGTCATTTTGAAAAAGCTTCTCATTCTTTTACGATCATACCTAATTAGGCCAAAGGGGCTTCCATACTGTAGCTTGTCCATGTTAGGTCTTGAGCTGTTAATGAGTGAGGTAGGCTGTCTGCCATCTTTACCCTCCCCTCTGAAACAGAAGAAACAGGGGCATGTACAGTAGGTGCAAACGGCGCTGGAAGAAGTCTAATTAGTATAGATTGAAACTACCTGTGTGAGATGACCATGGAAGTCAGTCCCTGAAGGTACAGTTTATGACCTTTCTGACGTATATACTGAGTCTAACTTAAGCACTGTGAAACCAGAGTTGAAGCTAGACAGTTTCAGATAAAGCGCTAAAGCTAGCTGTTTGGCTATTCAAAAAAAAGAGGCATTAAAACATTTTACACTCAGCAGTATAACCATACAGTGTCCTCTAGCTAAACGTATTATGGTTGAATTTGACTCATGGAAATACAAGACTTTAAGTTTCTGTTTAAAATATAGTTATCTCAAACTATAGCTAGCATGCTACAAAGCTTGTTAGCTAGATATGTATTAAAATTGTGAAAGCATTTTTAACTGAATGAAGGACGTGTCTTCTCCTGTAAGTGTAAAAAAAATATTATAAAGAAAAGATAAAGACACCTTCGATAGCATTTATTCTGTTTTGTAGCATTATCCATCTAATTTATGTCAGAGTTGTTGCATAATTTGTTTCAACAAAATAAAAAACAATGATTTTTCTCAGGGAAGCTGGCTAGCTTATTTAGCTATTTAGCATCCTTTCTACACTTAGTCTTTTGGCATCATTAGCCTTATTTAATATTGCACTTTAATGAGTAGTCAGGCCAAGGCCTGAAAGACAACACAACAATACATCCGTCAATTTATTAGTCTAACTCTGACAAATAAATTAAGTCTAAAATGTAAAATTAGCGCTTCTGCGATTCTCGTTTTTGTGTTATGATACAGTCTGTGAATAGAGTAGAATAGAATTGAATATGCACAGCATCAGTATTTAGATAACTATCTTGCTGATAAGAAACAAATCCTGTTCTTAAGAAGTTAAAAAATCCTCCCATCATACCCAGAGACAAGCGAGCTTTCCCTCTTGTGTCGTCCATGTTTAGTCCCCCTCTCTACTTTCTCTCTGTCTAAATAAAGAATAAAACTGCCAAAGGTGAGCTGACTGCCCACTCTACTGCTGAAGGTTCTCACTTCAGTGTTTTTGAGAACCTGCCAAAAGCCACTTATGTTTGCGTGTGCTGACAGTGCAGTAGATGTTTAAGTTCATTCAAACAGTTATTACATAACTCCACTGCTGCTTAAAGGTGCTCTGTATGCTGTCTTTACACAATTTGTATTTGTAAAATTGAGTGCGATATCTTGGTATGATCACTGTAAACAAATTAGAGTATGATGAAGATGACTGGTTTCCTCTACCTCACAGCAGCTTCAGTGGTTAGCACTACTGTGCTACTGCTGCTGTGTTTAGTAAGTACTTATTGTATATTTTACTTTTGATTTCTCTTGGCTCCCTACAGGTCGTGGGTTCAACTTCAAGCCCTCAGTGCTACGGAGAAGGCCAATACTTCTCTGATGGCCGATGTAAAGTTGACTATGTCCTGGTATTCCATCAGCGGCGGCACAGCTCCATACGATCTCCTGCCGGCACCTCAGGGTCACAAGACAGATTATCTGTTGTTTCCAATGGCAACTTCCCCCAGTCGGTGATCTCAGACGCGGCAGCCGGAAGAGGAGGGGGCGTGCCAGGAGGAGAGGCTGCGAGTGTGGGTGAGGTGTTCATGGAGCTCGGATTTGCAGGAGGGAACGAGTCAACGGAGCCTGGTGACCATGAGATGCGTCTGATCAGACAAGAGTTTGAGGCCAACTTGCTGGAGGCCGGCCTGGAGATAGAGAGAGACAAAGAGGTACATACATACACATTCTAAAGAAAGCTTTTAGTAGCCCCTTAGTATCTACACACCTTAGTTTATAAGGTGAACATGTTAAGAAACAAGTAGGACAGCAGACTCCAGCAGCAACTCTGTCTCTTAGAAATTACATTTATACATTACTAAATTGTTTTCCCAGTTATGTAATTGTTGGCTGGATTATGATCAGAGGCAGGATTTTATTAAATGAATAATGCTCCCATCCAGAGTCTCATCCAGACTAGTTGTATATAAATATAATATCTAGGAGACAGTGTTGCAAGCAGACATGGAGCAACATTAGCCTTCACATGGATGTTACTGGCCATCTGGTGAGTCCAAGCAGCACTCTCCTTTTAGCTCTGTGCCAGCTTTGTAAGGAAATATGTGGCTCTTTAGCTGCTAAATCTTGCACCATGTTCACTAGCTGATCACTGACTTTGTCTGCTTGCTGATCAGGGCCTGGACTGGTAGTGAAAACAGCTGCATACCTGCCTCTTGTCTATCACTCTGACAGACAATTTGCACTTTACACATACTCATTTATTTCTGATATTAATTTAAAAACATTGATTAGTGCAGCTTGAAGTAAACTGTAGAGCTCAGAAATGCACAAAACCTCAGGCTTGTTCTATTGCTTAACTGATATTAGATGAAAAAGTATTGATTTATCAAGATAAACAATTATGGTTAATTATTTGGATCAGAGTACCTGGAGAGGTAACCAGGATTATAATGTCAGACATCAACCATCTGCCTGTGATTTGATACACAGACCAGATGCTATAGATTTACAGTAAGTGGCTTCACAGGATTTTTTAAAGATAAACCTTGACACATCTGATGTAACTCTGTCTTGAGCTATTTAAGGTGAGCGCCTACATAGGAGCATGGCTCAGATGGTAGAGGGAAGTGGTGGGTGAGACTCAGTGTGTTGCTACGGACATAAGGTGTCTATTATACCAGCAAGAGCCCAGTGTCACGAGGAGGTTTCCATTGAACTTTGAAATGTATCTTTTATTTCCCTTTTCCATTTTCTGTACCATGTTGTTTTGCCTTCCTTAATCAACGCGCTGCTGTTGACCAAGTTAGTGAAACACTACAAGAAAAAGAAAGTAAGTACGACACAACCCAGAGGAGCCGTTAACTTACTGCCGGTGATCAGTATGTGTCAGCTCTAGAGCAAGCGAAGTGCAGGAGAAATTATAGCCTAAGGCACAGTAAGAAATCTACCTGTATCTTGTGTACCTATGGTGCAGTGTAGTTACACTCATTTAAATCTACAAAAGTACATCCAACTGTGCTGTAGACTGATAGAACCTCATACACATGTAGGCATATTCAGCTTAAGCATATGAATGGGATATTTCTTCACAACCACAAATGTGAAACTAGAGACCATCTTGTGATGGGATCACAGCCACAGCGATGCCTGTCAGCATGTTGACATCCACCTGATTATTACATGAGTACTGAGTAGTGATAGATCAGATCACATCCATATTCAAACTGGGCCTCTTGGTCTCAACAACAAACCTGTAAAGTTTCATGACTCATGACTGCATCATGCAGAGTTGTGACGCTATTGCGTTGACAACATCTGTACATAGACAGACATATAACCACCTGCCAAAGAACTTAAAACTGCCTCATTTTGCCATAGTGACACACACACACGCACACGCACGCGCACAGGCACACAGACTCATAAGGGAAAACAATACCAAGCACACTGTTGAGGCTGGTAATAAGATCATATAAATCTGATATATTTTTCTGTTGCCATCCAGAGTATCATGAAACTCTAATTACTGGGTCAATTTGCTCTCAGTGGACATAATGGAAAGCTGCAGTCATCAAATCAGTCATCAAGTTGTCAGTGTGTAAACACTACAGTAGGCAGTAATCTGCATCTCCCTGCACCAAGCTATAAGACAACAGCAGCATTTTTTGACTTTATAACAGACAGAGGCAACCCACATTACAAGGGCAGGATAAGATTTTAACATCTCACAGAAAACCTGAGGGAGTTGACACTTTCATGATGGCTTTTGTGTGTTGTCCAGAAAGAATTGTTGAGGATCTGGTATCGATGTGAATTTGAGAATCTGAGAATGTGAGCCCTTTCACTGTTGTTAACAGTCACTTCACTCAGAGGCTCTGGTTTAGAGAGCTCCTGACCCCATGTGCACCTGGGGCAAGGGGTCTAGGCTTACCTTAAATGATTAGTATAGTTTTGCTACATTTATAAAGGTAACTATCACAAAAATTATGAACAGCAAATTAAGGAAAATAATGGCAGCATAGAATGTCAAACATGGACAAACTGCATCAGCAAAGACAAACAGTGGAAAAGACAAGTTTAAGCTCAAGCTCATAGACTCACACCTGATTGGATTTTTTTTTTTTTTCAAATCTTCATCAAAAACTAACCACAGAATAATTTAGTGACAAACCTCTGTAGCATGGTCTGACATGAACAGAAGAGTCTTCACACAGTGCTGTTTAAAGAACGGCAGAGTTGTGTGTCAAGCACAGCTTGTATCCAAGGGCAACACACAAAAATGCACAACTTGGTGCAAGCTGCACCAAACCTGCAAACCTAAGCAATGGAATAAAAATCAAGTGTGATGAGCCACTCAGCCTTGTTCCTTCATCCCGAAACATTTGGAGAAAAACAAAAGAAACCTTCAACCTACAGTACAACTTGCTAATATGTATGGATCTGTACTGAAAACTGTAAAGACCGGTGGTTGTTGTGTGTCGTCAGGATATAGCCAAGCTGAATATGTCTCTCACGTTTGCTGCTGTAATCAGGACTTTGTTACTTACAATCGAAAAACCTTTTTCGTGTGTTGTTTCTGTTATGTTGTGTCTACCATCTATATATCTGGGATGCTGTTTATTTTGGATCCACAATCCACTCAAGGGCCTGACAGTTTCATCTGTGCTGGTGGACTCTAATTGTAGTTGCTGTAGCCAACACAGCTGCTGTGCTGACCTCTTTGTATCGATTTACTAATTTAGCCTGAAATGGGTAATCTTGTTTTGACATGTACAAATCGCTTTCGCTGTTATTGTGTGTTACATAGCAACTAGTACTGTGTGTGTGTGTGTGTGTGTGTGTGTGTGTGTGTGTGTGTGTGTGTGTGTGTGTGTGTGTGTGTGTGTGTGTGTGTGTGTGTGTGTGTGTGTGTAGTTGGTGCTTGGCAGAACACACAGTCTACGTACTCTGCAGGCTCACTGCCACAGAGTTGTACAAATGTAGTTGTTGTTAAAGTTCCCCTTGCTACCAAATGAAGTACAACAAATGTGAGGTCTCATATTTAGAGTACAGTGTTCAGGAAGAAGCATCCAGAGTTCAAGTGAAAGAACGCTGAACTTCTATCATATCATAACAGTGCAGGATTAGGGTCTGGCTTATATGTTTTTGTGTGATACCTATCTTGCTAAATACATGTGACTATGTGTGTGTGTGTGTGTGCATGTGTGTGTGTGCTGGCTAGCCGCCAGTTGGCAGTGTGTGCAGTCTGCAGGCTAGTATTAATCAGATTGTTGACAGTGTGGCCATGGAGCCTAAGCCAGGATGAGATTAGCTGACTGACTGATAGCTCCTTATCTCATCTCATGGTTTGAGGGGTAGATTGAATCTGCTGCTGAGAGCAGCCCAGTATGAAGGAGAACACTTGCGTTCCAACATCCCTTGTTTGAATATGGTGACAGGTATTCTTACAAAATGACTGACGAACATAATTACACTCCTGCCATCAGCGGGTAGCTGTGTTGTAGGAGGTGCTGGGAAAGAGAAGGAACATCGTCTGATAATAGCTGTAGGTTTGCTGCTGGTTTCATCACTCAGACGATCAGAAAAAACAAAAATAATTGGATTTTGTAGTAATAGTGATAGATTTTTGTTGCTGCAGTCTGTTTTTAGGCAATAAAATAATGTAGCAAAGTTGTGTGACATCTCATAGTTTATAAAGTTCATGCGGTACCAGCCTCAAAAAGATAGTTATCCATCAGAATGATACAGTAGAAAGATTCTCTCATTCAAAATAAATGAACTTACATCACAGGGACAGAGCATTAAGTGTTCAGCTGTTGGATTATGAATGAATTTATCGTGTGCCAAAAGGTTTTAATGGACATTGTAGTATTTTTTGAGGGATTAAGGTAAAATCTAATACCTTGGTTAAAACTGTTTCACTGACCTTAAATATCTAAATTCCAAATTTTGAAATACGTAGCACAGATGAATTGGACTGCTCCTGTTTCTTACAAGAGGTTGGAAATATGGAAACTGAATGAATAATGAATGAATGAATCACTGAATAAACTGAGCATTTAAGTAAGTAACAGCTCGGTTAAAGTTGTTATTCTCATCCAGGTCTTTGTCTCTGTGTTAAACATTTTGAAGTTGTTTTTTTTCCCTTTTAATTAATGTGTACATTGCACTGCACTAAAATCTCCTGCTTGTGTCCAACCTGTTTGACTTCTCATTAATTGGATGCTGGGGGGAAAAAAAAGCGCGGCTTAAATGTCAAACTTGTTGACTGTGCCTGCGGATTATTGAGCTGACCTTCGATCTCTGAGGGACATCCCCTCACAGAAGACTTTTAATTAAATGAGAGGGAGATGTTAATTCAAGAAGCCGAGCTGGGACTTTTGAAGAGTTCAGTCTGTGGGGGCTTGGGAAACAGAATGAGCAGGATTAAGTGGTAAGATGTCCCTTTGGTAGAGAATGAGTCTGTCCCCGCAAAATGCTTAACTAGTGGCAGGGATGCAGCAACCAATGAATGCAACAACAACCACTCAATGCATTATTCATTTAATATTTGTGTGATGCAGCATGTTGCCTGTGGTTGCAGAATACGAGACAGATGCTACCAGTCAGTAGAGTATATCCAGGTTGATCCCTACATCCAACCACCTGCAAGTCTGCAGGAGGTCCTCTAATGTCAGCCCCCCCCACAGCCTTTACCTCAAATCAGTGACTTCCTCTAAATTTCATGTTGTTCGTCCCTTTGTATTACTTTGCATCTCCCTCTGTGTTTATCTTATTTCTCTGTGGGATCCATTCTCGCTCACACTCCTTCTCCTTCTCATTTTTCTCCGCTCATTGCTCCACTCTCCACCCGGCCATCCCATCGCCCATCCGATCACCCTCTCATACTCAGTGCCCTCCCCCACCCACCCAAAGACGCCCCTAGCTGCGTCCTAGTTACCCCCCCATAGAGATAAAGAGCTAATTGGAAATCCCTCTACTAATTAACCTTCTGCAGGCAAAAAGGTATTTATATCCCCTGCTTTTGATAGAGTTATAGAAAAGAAGGGAAGGGAAGGTAAGGAGGAGGGAAAAGGGGGCGAGTGAGCTGAGAAATGTGTGTGGGTAAAATATAGTGGATGATGGTCGAAGGTGGGTATGAGAAAGTGAGAGGAGGACCATGGTACAGTATAGAGGTGAAGAAGGTTATGTAGCTTCTGGTTGTCTTGGCTCACATTAAGCAGGACTCAGTAGTACGACTCAGTGACACCATTAAAAGTTCAAAACAGTTTACCTTTACTGAGGCTCGGCAGGCAGAAGCAGATAAGGGAAAACAGTAGGCAGTGGTTGGAAAAAATGAGCAGATTAAGCAGGCAAAAGCAACAGGTAAAAGGCAAAATCCAAAAATGGACAGGTAGTCCAAAACAGGCAAGAAAGACATGGAAGGCACAATAAACAATCTGGCAGGAAAAGGGTGAAAACGGGAAGAGTCGAGTGGCAGGAAGGCACGAAAGCTGGGGTTACTGCAGGACAAGAGAGAGTGGCACAGTCTGAAATGACAGGAGAGTTAGTAATATGGAAAATGCAGGCACAGAACGAATGAACACATGAATGAACTGTGACACTGGTGTTGTGCTCACCGACGGCTGTTTCTGGGACTGGAGAAACAACCGAGCCAACCAGAGCTTTGCATGTATGTAAGAAATGTAATAAATGAGACTGACACAGCTGCACGGGTTGTTGTAAGTCTTACAATGTAAGACAACATACTTTCATCAACATGACAAGGTAACTGCTCCTAGTAACCACAATGCAGCTTCCATAGGAAAAAAAATGACATTGACGGGACGAATGCATCGCCCGTTACTAATTGGTAAGAACACAATTAGAACACAAGACAGCAACAAACAGCTCACATGAGCACAACGTCAGACTGTTATAAAGGAATTAAACAAAATAGAAATCCAGTCTAATGAACAAGCTGCAATCCCCAGCAATCAATTTCAATTTCAAGGTTTATTCAGTTGACTTTGGAAGTAGTTTGCTGTAGTGTACAGATGGAATTCAAGTTAAAACAACAAATCCAAATGTGTCTTATTAAAAGACTGGTTCAGGTGGCTTTATGCTCCACTGGAGCTGGGCAGGACAAAGGACAGTGTGGATGTGAGAGTGGGAGAAGATACTGAAACATAAGAGGAGTAAGAGTGACAGGTAGTGAGTCAATCAATCAGTGAGACTATGTCTAGCGGGTAGCAGAAGGTACAGTAATATATGTGAGGGCAGGGGGGGGTGGTGAGGGGGAGTGAAAGATCTCAGGAGAGTAGGAGTCGAGAGAGGAGAAAGAGAATCGTTTCAGGTTTCCATCATTTGCCATGCCACCTTTCTCTTTTCACCCCCCCCCCCCCCCCCGCCCCCCTCTGCCCTTACAGAAGCTGGCGGGGGTCTGAGGAGGGTAAGGTTACCTGGCTGTTGCCCCCCAGCTGGCTCTGCTCTCTTTCATTCCTGGTTGCACTCTTGCTCACAGTGCAACCTGGCTCCATAATGGCTGCTGCATAGATTTTGGAAGAGGAGATTTTACCGCTGCACGCAACTGATGTGATGTTTTTCTGTTAATTTTTTTTTTAATCCTTATTCAGAACTCAGTCACATACTTCTTGATGATGTTTGGAGCCACCAATTATCAAATTTTGCTAATGCATCTTAATATTAAATAATAATTAGTGCGTGGGCACTGGATCATGATGCATTAGCAGGACAAACTAGATGAGTCAGGATTTGATGTAACATACAATAAATACATTTGATGATGATAGGAACAAAAAAAAAATGTACACAATGTGTCAGGAACAGGCTGCAACAACAGAGGAGTGAAGAAAACAGCTCCAGGCTTTGCTGTAGGACCAGAGGCTGCATCTATCTTTTATAACAGAGTAATGCTGCTGGCCAGTGTGGTTAGCTAAAGGGATTCACTGGGTCAGGGTTTGGTTATGCCTGGCTCAGATTTGAAGTATTACGTGGAGAGCTGAGTACTGTGCAATCTGAAATGCTGAGTTACAGCAACCAGAGGCCAATTTTGAGGTCTGGAGGTAAAAGCAGCTGAGAAGCAATCGACTTCAGTGAAGTATAGCACATACTGGGGTCTCTTCTTCTAAAACAGAGTCTGTCGGCTATATTGGATTGCAAAGCAGTACTGACAGATGGCCTGGTAAGACAGTTTTATACAGAAGGTAGTTTTAGCCAAGCAATCTGGTAATATAATTCCCAAAACATTAAACTTTACTGTATCAAAAATTACTTTTTAATAGAAACCAAGGCACTCTAAAGTACATGGGAAATAAGTATGAAGTGGGAGGTAAATCTGTATTTATCCCATTGTTAAATCTGCATCTATGCTTTAATACAAGAATAGTTGTAACTGAGTGCCTTGTACCTTACGGGGGGATCAAGAAACAAGGATGGTGCATTAGCAGCTCTCAAACATTTCTATATACATAAAACATTAACTTAGACACACTGAATCTGATCACATGACATGTTTTTTTTGTTAGGGTCCTTACTGCAGTCACTTACATAAACATCATACTGTAGCTTTACATACTTTACATGAGGTTTTGTTTGTTTTTCAGTTGAAGACCCATGGCCCCAGCTTCACTCGTCTCCACGCGCCCTGGCCGGTACTCTGTCGAGAGGCTGAGTTTCTCAAGATAAAAGTCCCCACCAAGACGGTAGGATCAGTACACATCGGTACAAGTGAGATCCTGTAGACGGAAGTGCAAATCAAAAAGTTAACTAATTCTATGCTGTGTGTTTCATCAGAGTTACGAACTTAAAGAGGAAAGTGGTTTCGGGTCCAGTATGAGCACAGTGTGGAGGAAACTCAATCAGCCTTTTCAGCCCAAAGTACCACATCAGGACCATGGACGCACCAAATTCCTGTCACACTGCTTCTCCAGGGACAAACTCCACCTGTGAGACACACAGATACACACGCATAGACACACACACAGGTTGAGTTGACCATTAGGATCCCGATTTAACGTAGTACCTGCACTAAAAAGCTATGGACACTGTTTGTATGTGAAGAATTACATACAGGTAATCATACATTTCCGTGCACACAGGCTGTTTTTCACTGGTTGTATTTCTTTCAGGTACAACATCACATCTAAAGACACATTCTTTGACAACGCTACAAGGGGCCGAATAGTAAGTGTTTGTTTATATTTGAATTTCTGCTTTATGATATATTGGTACAGGATTAGTTTGTATCTTAAGTCTAACATCCCTACATCTTTCTCAGGTGTACGAGATTCTGAGACGAACAGTGTGTGTGCGAACCTGTCAAACCATAGGTGAGGACAACAAACAGTTCACTGTGTGTGTTTGTGTGTGTCTGATATTATTCACATTCATCTGTACACTCTGACCTGGTCAGTATGAAACAAATTAAATTAGGTGGATTGATTCTACATTTAATATGCCTCCGCCATTGTGTTATTCCAAGTCATCACATAGTGATAGTTAGCAGCAACACAAAAATCCTCCTCCTACCCCTCCCATCCCCTTGACATATCTCTGCCTGTAACTGATTGAAAATAACAGAGTCCCACTTATAATACTGGCATTAAAATCTGGTTTGGCAGTCAGTTGCTTTGGCTTAATAAGAGGTTTTATGAGCCTTTGTGGTGGATATGTTGCACAGTTCCAAAATTCCAGTCCGTACCAGTTTGCCGTATCGTGAAACTTGATTTTGATTTGGTGTTTTTCTCTGAAACAGGCTGGAAAATTAAAATCCCAGAAACTGGTTGGGTAATAGCTGAGTCACTGAGAATGAACAACACCTCGATCAGCCCCTAGAGGACCTACTGTGGTAATTTCCTGCTGTGGGGTTTTAAAATATTACTTGTTGGCCTTTAAGGATGAGATTAGAAAGTAAAACCAGGTGTAGGGGACAACAACAAAATGCAGTCACACATTAGTTACAGTTTCAATGTTTGGCTGAAATACAACAGGACTTTTTTGGGGTAAATTACAGGTGAACTGGGAGGTGGTATTGATATGCCTGCTGGGAATTCAGTGGGGAGGTGAAGTGAAGCGGGGTTAAGCTGGTGACCCAAACAAAGGGTGCAACAACTGGATAATTGGATGGGGCCAACATCTTTTTAACTCTAATTTGTTTGGGAACGGTTGACAGAACCTGTTTGGGATTTGTAGCAACACCCTGTTCCCATAAGACAGTTCCTGGAAGGAGGCTTTGCTCATCAACACTTGCTTCAACCGCTTGGGACGATGAGCAATTAAAAGTCCAAGCTTACCTCAGCAGCAGTGTCAGTTGTTTATGACGTTTGTGAGCAAAGTTATACAGATTCTTTTGAAGTGACAGAAACAAAAAAAACCTCCAAATATGTATGAAACGCAAAAGAAAAATCAATAAGACTTCACCGAGCTTCACCGTGCTTGAAAAATTTGCCTGTAAGACACAAATGAATTTCCTTTGGGATTTTCTAAATGAACCGACTCATGCATTAAGATGAACTCAGGCTTTCCTTATGTGTATGTGTGTGTGTGTGTGTGTGTATCTGCACATTTTTATGACAAACAACAGCTGCCTCTGCATTAATGATACCCGTCAGCCCCATATAGAATTGAGTTGACACCCAGTTCCTTTCCAGAGTCCACCATATGCCTGGTTGGCTTGCTCATCACAGCAGAAGGTCTCAGCCAGCGGGTACTGATGGAGCTCCAGGGGAAGAGGGGGAGAGAAAATAGAGTTGCATCTCTTTAACCTCTATTTTCCTCTTTCCCCTTTATTCTTGATTTTTGTACACCACACACACACACACACACACACGTACACAAACATACACACAGCCCACTCACACACAGTCTCTGTTGCTCTCCTCCATCTTCTTTACAAGTGGGTCATGCTTCCTGGGTCAGGCTGAGATTGAAGCAGGGCCTCTGAGAGTTCTGGTTGTTTCTAGCTGGTTGAGTGAGCATTCACAGAATTGCATGTGCGTCTGTGAGTCCGCATTGGCTGTGACGTTCTTTTATAGCGCAGCTCATCCCTGCATAGTTCCCAGTCCCCCTTTGAGGGACTGATAATTAATTGATTAATTACTGGTGTGCCAGGTCATCTAATGTGTCGGTGTCTGCCCCGACCTTCACAGGTCAGGCCATCACTTCCAAAATGAAATTTTGACTAGAAAGACTAAAATTAGTGCCTGAATGAGTCCCAGTCTGCCTGACACTGAAAAACAGTATTAAAATGGTGCAGGCAGGGGGGTGTGTCCTAATGTCTGCGCTGTCACACATATAGCTGGTGTGCAAATACCAAATTATAACACATGCTGCATGAATTTTAACCTCTTGACCTGAAAACTTTACTCCATTTTCAGACAGAAACAATAAAGAGTTGATTTATTATTAGGGAAGTTTGGCTAAGTAAAGCCAAAGGCTTTAGTAAGGTCCAAGTTCAAATGATCTTAAGTGTCTTTGAGCAAGACCTTTAATCTGAGCAAGTGAGAGGAAGCATTTCTTCTATAGGAATCAATAAAATATTACATTGCAGTGCTGGATGTAAGATAAATAACAGAAGGTGCTCTTTTACAATGGCCACCTCTTTATTTCACACCACATCTTGGAACCATTTGGTGTAAACTCACTCCTTAGTTGTGTAAAAGTGTAAAAGTGTTTGAATTTATGGTTTAAAATGGACTTTTTTAGCCAGTTTTGGAGACAAAAACTCTCCTCCTGATGAGGCTTCAAAACAAAATAAAGGTTAAAATATCACGTCTTCTCTCCCTGAGGATCCAGTTTATGATTCACATAAAAGGTAGGTTAAAGATTTGGTGATTATTTGGATGAGAGAGCAGGAGGAAAAAAAAGCATCTCAGAGGGAAGTTCAAATACTCTCTTGGGGTTTTCTTATGTCTCTGCTCTCTGTCTCTCTTTTCCAGGGATCAGCACGTTGATAGCTAAAGGCGTTTACGATGCTGCCTTCCCTCTTCACGATGTAAGTGTGAAGTTCGAAATTCCCACGATACGCCCGTTGGTTTCAATTTCTTTCACCACAATATCAATTTGCAGAGAATGGAAACATTCTCAGAAGAGTCCCTGCTCTCAACTGTATTAACATTTGATGATAATGCAGCAAAAATGCTTGCTCCTCTGTATCTGTGTGTGTGTAAACTTTTTGAGAGAATGTGCTGCCTACTAGAGTCTTGAATGTTAAATAATTTGTATTTATGACAGTTGCGTGTGTGTGTTAATGTGTGTATTTCTAAACACTGGAGTGAGTGAGTGAAAGAGTGTTCTCTGTACATTATAGATGAGTGTGTGTTGTGCTCCTGCGCCTTTGCACACTCATGATTTTCACCCTCTCCTCTTGTTTCTCAGGGTGACTACAGGGTCATCGGACACCTTGAGGAGAAGAATGACAGACAGGTACATCGCCTACTCTCTCACGTCTCCCTCCTTCTCTTTCCCCCTGCTTTTCTTCCTCCTCCTCCTCCTCCTCTTCTCTGTTTGTTTTTCTAATGAAAGAGTAACACTTTTGTGCATTTGCCTGCTCTACTTCAGGAAGTGACCTGATAATATGTTACAGTGTTGGAGCCATTTACTATGCCATAAGACAAAAATGTCTGTCATCTGACTTTTAAACTTCCAGCAGCTGAAAAGCAAGGGACCCTCCACTTTTCTTAACCACAGCTTCATCTATATCGTCTTTATCTCCTTTCTTAAATTTTTCTTTTTTCTTTTTCTTTTTTTCCTCTTCTCTCCTCCTTCCCATCTGCCTAACCAAGTCACAGACTGAAGTTTAAGTTCAATAAACATTTCTCTGGAACAGATTTCTCTGAGGGCGGAAAAAAAACTAATTCATTGACTCAAATTTCAAAGGATAGAGGCAAAACAAAAACTGGTGTGTTTGGAGTGCAGGTTAGCACACTGGGGGAAAAAAGATAAAGAAATCAGGTCAACATTTGAATTAAGAATCTAAACATCAACTTCTTTATCCATGATTATTGCATTCATGTCTTGTACAGTTAAGCCAGATACTTTATTGTTAAGTATATTCTTCCAGCATCAACAATGCCAGGATTCATAACATTATCTTCCTCCTCTTGGCTTCGTGATAATGTTCTGTGGCTTCATCCACTGAGGTTTAACTCAGCCAATCAGAATATTTCTGCCCCCAGATCCGCTCTGCCTCTGAGGACTGTTTTTGTTGATTTTCAGCTCGCTACGACTGGTAAACCTACAACATGACAACGTACACCCACACTGACTCTGTCTCTCTTTTCTGTCTGTTATCAGATTCTGCATGAAGAGTGGGCCAGATACTCAGCCTTTTACAAGTACCAGCCTATTGATCTTGTCAGGTAATGCGACTGCAGCACAGAAATGTGGAAATCGCATCAGTAACCTCAGTAACCTCAGCAATGCAGTAGCTGCTTTGCGATGAGGTGAAACAAATAAGTTGAATACATTTTCTTCTTTATAAAACATTTGAAGAACCATTTCAAAAAAAAAAAAAAAAAGGTACGTTAAATTAAGTATTGTTTACATCCCTTGTTTGTTAGCTTGTGGTGTATCACGTCAGCTATGAGACAAGCAAAATAGGGACCTACTCATAGAAAACTGCTCCATGCTACTATAGAGGCCAAAACCTCCTCGGGGAACCTGTTATAGATAGTACTTGTGCTGCATTCACGTCATGTGGGTTTGTCGGTAGACAGGGGGAAAGATTCCCATGTTAATCCAAACATGAATCACAACTGAAGAAGGTTGTATGAGGGCATGGTTGCGCGCGGGGGTTGGAAATACTTTAAATTGACAAAATTACCATTGAATTAAGATTTAATTACCTTGAATGATGATGAACTGTGGCTGGCATTAGGTTTCCACATTTGCTTGGTGGTCAGACACGTCTGTATTATTAGGCTCCGTGTCAGACATATTGGAGCTTTCAGCAAAGACAACATAGATGTTGTTGACATAAATGCTATTTGCGTGTCAGAAACTTGTAATTGCAACTCATGACGTGAACGTGGCATAACTCTCGTGCCTTCAGCAAGCACCACCAGTCAAGCGGTAATATTTAGGCAATGATTAAGGTTAGAGTTAAGTCTGGGGCTTTCAGTTGTAGTAAGGGAGGCAGAATTGCACACCAGTTTGAAGGAAGGTGTTTCCTAAGGGCTCATTGCAGTGAATGAAAGCCCTAAATAAAGTATTAACAGACTCTTACTCTATTTTAGGATCGAACACAGCATTAGGATTCTCACACTTGCGTTGCATGCAGCTTAATTCTATTTCAGTCTGCTCTGTCATGAGCATGAACTGCACTTTGTCTCACCCTTCAATCCTTGACCTCTGACCCCACAGGAAGTACTTTGGGGAGAAGATCGGCCTGTACTTCGCGTGGCTCGGTGTTTACACTCAGCTGCTCATACCAGCCTCCATAGTGGGGATCATTGTGTTTGGCTACGGGGTGGCGACAGTGGACACTGACATACCCAGGTACGTGCATTTGTGCGCACACTGTCAATCCACCTTAGTGGTCCCCAAGTTTTACCACAAACCGCAAACTTTTAAAAAATGTGTCCTGATTTTAACTTTTAACTGTGCCTGGTAAAATGCTAAATCTAAAAGGATGGAGAAAATGAGACTTTCTTCCTACCACCATTTAAATGTATGCACACATGGTCACACACACACACACACACTAGACAGGGATTGCCCAGATACCTGCTGAATCTGGCTTTAGTCAGTGTTGTGTGGGAGGAACACAGAAGGCACGGCTGGCAGTGTGTGTGTGTGTGTGTGTGTGTGAGTGTGTCGTGAAGCAAAAGGTTGATAATTCAGCCTACACTGACTATGAATACTACGCAGCTTGTATTGTGGTTATGTGTTAAAAGTTCCATTCATTTCTAATAGTTAAACGTAATAGACACAAAGATCTTTGGGTCATTTTACCGCCATTGTATTAATGTTGTTACATCTAGGCGCTCTGTGACTTAAGTCTTGATTTTCTCACCCCTCAGCCTGGAGATGTGTGACGAGCGTCTCAATTTCACCATGTGTCCTCTGTGTGACGGAGCCTGTGACTTCTGGCATCTCAGCACTGCCTGTGGCACTGCCAGAGCTTCACACCTGTTTGACAACCCCGCAACCGTATTCTTCGCCATTTTCATGTCTCTGTGGGGTGAGGCTATGTGTTTGCATGACAGTGTGTGTGTGTGTGTGTGGGCTGAATGTGAAGTTGCTCATTAATATCTTATGACCTCCTTCACCTCAAGTGCAAGTCGTGCTAAGAGCAACAGGCTAAAACAGTGTGCATTAAAGGTTAACAAATGCAGGAAATCCATTGAAAAGGAATATAAAAATACAATTAGCAGCACAAACGCTCTGTAGTAAAACCATTTGTCTTGTTTTTTACTGTTTTCTGTTCAATACTCTGGTACAGCTTTGTTGTATTTGCCCCATTGTTCTCTGCACTCTATTTGCTTGCTCTCACTGGTAAACCACAAATATCAACGTCCCCCTCCACTTAAAAAAAAAAGTTTTCTTATTGTTGCTTCGTTGTGATGTTTGAGCTTCACTGTGCAGAATGGTGTAGGTGCAGAGTTTAACACTAGAAATGACTCTGCTGAAGGGGGAACGTGTCCAGCAGTTTAAGTTTTGAAATGAACATTTGAATATTCAGATTCTGGATTTTTCCTTCAAGAAGGACTACATGCACACTTCCCTATATCCGACACAAATGATCATTCCAAGCAGTGTTTTACATGATCTTAGAACAGGTCTTTGAACTATACATATGGTAGTCAGTGCATCTGAAGGTTACAGTTATTGTTAAGATAATTATTTGATTTATTTCGTATCTGTGTGCAGCGGTGCTGTTCCTGGAGCACTGGAAGCGTCGTCAGATCAGTTTGAGCTTCAGCTGGGATCTGACAGGCATCGAGGAGGATGAGGTACATCATGCTGTAAAAATGTACACACACCCTCAAAGAACCTCACTGCATATACACACTAATACTTTTACAAATGTACACCCTATGCCATGGTTTTGGAATGAAATACTGAGCACTGTGGCTGAATGTATGCACCCTGCATGCACACGGCACATTCTTGCACATACTGTCCACAAATCCAACTCTTCCTCTGGTTTCAGGAACATCCAAGGCCAAGATATGAGACCATTCTTCTCCAGAAGAGACAGAGGAAGCAGAAAAATAAGAAAAATAAGAAAAAGAATGAGGTAGGGAAGATTAAAAACCTCCACCATTTGAGTGCTTAGAACTACATTTCCCATAAAGCCTGTTTACGTAACTCCTGATGATTCCCGATGATCCAGATGGATCCCGGTGGTTTGCTTTCTAATGCGAGCTGCAGACACTGGTGTGATAATCTAATGATTGGGAATGATCTAGATTCCCTATGTAAATTGGGTCAATCACATAGAGTCCTGCTGGCACACATACACATATGACAGATGGCTTCCTGCCACAGCCGGAGTGAGATAGGAGCTAATTCATGATACTAGATCAGTGTTGCACCATCCCAAAACCTGACGGATCCTACAGGTGTTTTTGTTCTATTTGTAGAGAGCGTGTGAACATATGCCATCTGCTGGTTGTGTTTTCTAAAAAAGAACACAAATCAATTCTCCCTCAGGGAATTGAAATAGTTGATTATACTGTGTACAGTTATAGCAGGGCTGGTGAGAACTCCCTCGTCTGATTTGCTTTGTGTTGGGTGGTTCTCTGTTGGGTAAAAGGCTTGGACTGTCACATCAGACATTTTGCAACATATATTTACATTACAAGGCAGGCCATAAAATGAAGAGTGGACTGTGGTGGTGGACTACACACAAACACTGAGGTTGGAATTCTTACACTGGCTTTTTACTTTTAACTCTCCATTAGCTTCAACAGGATGCAATATAGTGATAGTGACGTTAGTTTATAGTTTAGAAATGCTAATGGTTGTACCCCGACATTAGTGATCCATGTGGTGCATTACTTTGGTTATTATCATAGCAAGCAAGATAAAGGTCTGTACAGTGAGCAGAAAATGACATAACTGTTATTGTGTTTTTGTACGTTGATGCATGAATGTGGTTTGAGGCTGAGTGTGTGTGTGTGTTTTGTGTGTGTGTGTGTGTAACCTGTCCCTCTGTCTTGCAGCCAGAGAAGCAGGAGGACGGGACAGTGACAGGGAAGGACAGATGGAGACAAAAACTACTGTCTGCCATGGCTGCAGGAATACCGGTAACCCCTCCTCTCCTCTCCTCTCCTCTCCTCTCCTCTCCTCTCCTCCCTCCTCCTCTCTTTTCCTGCTTCCCTTCCTCTTCCTTTTCCTCCTCCTCCTCTTTACCTCCCTTTCCCTCTCCACTCCACTCCTGTGTTTTCCTCTCCTGCAGGCTGCTGTCTATCTGTTCTTCTCTTCCTGTCCCATCCTCTGGCTGCTACAGTCTCAGCTCCTCAGGTATTTGTTTGTGCAAATTTCTGTGCGTTTTTCATCTTAATCCACATATCTGATGGTCACAGCAACAAACTGAGCCTTTGTAATCTTTACACGTCTCTCTGGGATTAAAACCATGAAGGAATTTCTCCAGGGTGTGTTGTTGAGTTGAAGTTGACCGAAACATCACCTCACAAATCACTGCCCATATTTCTTATCCTGTACGAGCCCGTGTGAACTCTTATCCAAATCATCAGTTTTGGAAAACTGATATGTCAGTATGTCAATCTTCGGTGGAAGACAAATCTGTGTTTTTTAGACAATTGATATCAACAGACAGAGAGGCTGCGTGTCTCCAACTCCATCAGGTGGAAGGTTTTTGTTCCAAAGCAAAGGAAAAAGTGAGTCAGAAAAGCCAGAACTGTCACCAGCGTGAAGTCAAGTCACCGTTTAGATAGCTGCTTTTTAAGGCGTGCTGGCACGTAATGCATGTTTAAGAAGAACTCGATGGACAGACTTTAAGACACACAGCTGATGCTAATGAGGGATTATCCGTCTCTGTGCTTCCCTTTTCTGGATAATGTGTGTGGCGCACACATGCAGGAAAACAAAGACTTACACACATACTCTAGTCTCAAGCACTGGCTAATGAGAGAGAGAAAGAATGTGTGAATTTATATTTCATATTTTTATCATTTTGTATTGGACTAAAACCAAAGCCTGATAAATCTCATTCCTCTGTGAGTCACACTTTTTCTTCATTAACCATGAACATGGGCTCTGTAGATTATTTAGAGTCAGGCCAACGTTCGGCCACTTACTAGTTACCAAAGGCAAATTAATCCAGGGCTGAAAATAGTCCTCCTCAACCAAAGCACTTTACTCCTGCTTGAGTAAGTTTGCTAAAACTGTAGTGCCCAGCTAATTAAGGTGTTTAATTTCAGGGTATCAGAGTCTGTACTGTATATACTTATAATGTCACAGCACAGGTGGTACTGGTGGTTAATGATTTGTTGTTGGGTTTAGGGATTTAATTTCCTCTAATCCTTACAACTGCACCAGGCCTCTACGTATACTGAATGCCAACATCGCGAATGGATACGGGCGTTACCTGAACAACAGTGAGCTTGAATGGCTTTTCTCATTGGCATTCTCATTATCGCTGGCGCTCGTCACATGGCTGGGCGGGCCCGGCCCTCTTATTGTGTTGCTGTCTATGCACTGAATTGACATTTGCTCCAGGTCAAATAGATGCAGACAGAGACTAAGTCAGAATATTTAGGGAATGAGGCTTATCATCCGCTGTGCGTCGTGGTCTCAACAAAGCTGTTACACTCTCGGCAGCACACCACTCTCCTCTCTTCTTCTGCTCTCCCACTCCCTGGCGTCTGCCCTCTGAGACAGCCCTTCTTGAGGTTTGGCAGTCAGGTAATGGCAAATGACAACCTGTGACCGTGGCAGTGACCTGTTTTTAAAGATTCGTGACGTCTGACAGGAGCAATGGACTTGAGGCTGAGTGCCGCAGACGGTGTATGGAGGATGCCCAATCAGCCAGTAGAAACATGACCTCAGCCTTCTGCCTTGACTAACTCTATACTGTTATAAAAATGACTTAATATAATTTACTCAAATGCAGTCTTACCTTTCTCAATGTGGACATTTTGATGAATCAAACACTGTTGTAGCATTAATAATGACTTGTTATCCTTTGCTGACTCACTGCTTGAGCAACACCTAGCTAGACCAGAGCTGTCATTAATTAATGTCATTAGATACAAATGAGGCTTTTCTGTAATGAGAAGTCAGTATGTCTGCTGTGAAAAAAAAATCTACTTTATACAGTAACTGCATTTCTGCACCTGCTGCCCTGAAAACATTTTTGACAACATTTTCCCCAAACCAGTTGTTTGTGGACCAAAATGAAAAGAGACAAAGAGTGTTAGACGTCAAAAGAGACACGAAGAAAAAGACAGAGAGAGAGACACACATATAAAAAGGAGAGACTTGGAGGAATAGAGGGATGGAGAGAAGCAGAGGGAGGGCGGTTGAGTGGGAGTGATGCACGCTGGGCAGGAAGCCAGGGGTAAGATTAGTGACCGTCACTATGGTGACACAGAACTCTCTCTCTCACACACACACACACACACACACACACATACACACACTTGAACCATTTGTTCTGTTACCTGAGACGGTGAAATGGGCTGTAGGATCAAATCTAGAGATAATATTTCAAAAGTGCAGCTGAAGTGGTTAATTGTGATTATTCATGAATTAGTGTCTGTTGTGCTTGTTATTCCATGGAATTCTACAATCAATTTACCAAACACTGTTAATGTTGACTAAACTGAGTTGAACAACCTTTATTTCTTAGTGAATACTCAGTGTACAAACATCATTCATTTGGTGATCTGCTACAGTTAAACTGTCTTGACATAGCAGACATTCAGTTTTTCTTCCTTCTTTATTACCTGAGGGCATGTCTGATCCTTAGTGACAGACATTTCTTAAATTAACCTGTCAGTGCTAATAACATGAGACACATTCACAAAGAACAGACAGCTACAAAGGTTTTTGCGTTTCATTTTTAAACACTGGACCACCGGAAAGCCCACACAAGCTCTCATGGAGTTTGACATCTTGCTGACAGTACTACCAAGACTTTTCCAGGGTCTTACAGATGCATTATTGGATGTATAGTAACATCCCCTCAAATGAAATTAATATGTTACAGACAGCATTAAGACAGGAGCAGTGCTTATGCCACTCCCTATGTAAGAGACACTCTTCTGTATCTTTCTGTGTCATGGCTGAATGTTTTTATCGCTTCCCATTGAATGCAATCAGCAGGTCGGACTCCTCATAACTGTGTATACTACATAGGACATCCAGGGTTCAGACTCAAGGAGAAAAGTATGGAGAGAGATAGAAAGAGGAAGGTGGATGAACAGAGGAAGCGAGTGACATAGAGAAATAAAGATTGTAAGTGCCTCTCTGTCACGAGATGAAGGCTTTGTTGGGCTTTCCTCAACGGAGGTTACACACCAAAAATAACACCTGACCCATTTACTACTACTCATCTCTCTGATGGCTGTCCCCACCAACCACCTCCCTCTCACACATGCACACACACACACTCACTTCCACTCTGAAGGTCCTTTTGTCCTTCAGTAACTCAGTCCCTCAGGTTTCTCAACTTTTACGCATGTCTGTGTGTGTAATGGCCAATTCACGGTCTGCTTGACATAAATTTTGTCAGCTGCTCAAGTCCACTAGGATCCACACAGACCCCTGTGCGGGTCCAGCCAAAAACTTTATGTCCCCATGGACTGTCTGTGCAACAAGTGTGGCCACTGCACATATGCCAGTAAAGTAAACACGATGCTTCCTTTGATTTTGTTCATCCATATGCAACAACAAAAGGAGCTTTTTGCTGTCAGGGAGTCAGCGTCACGTTTTCTAGTGTGCGTTTCTGCCCACGCACTGTAGCATGTATAGAAACGTGCACAGTCCACATGCAAGTCCACAGCTATGATCAGAGCTTAAGACAGCAAAAAGCATGTCTAGAAATGTTCTTTAGTGTTCTGCTTGAAATTAAGGATTGCATCCAGAAGGTAGTTCTTAATACACAGATTAAATAGGCAAGTTGCTAGGCAGGAGAGAACGTTTGAGCTACGTTTTATTATTTGTGATTAAAAAGTACAATGTACAGAGGAAGCTTGTATTAGACGTTGCACTGTGCCAATGAGTTCAGTAGATGGTGCTGTTGTCTTAGCATATTGAAGGTCCTCTGACACACAGGCTGTCTGTCCATCACTCTGTGGCCTGTGAGAATGTGTATTTCTCTGTATGTGAAATTCCTCTCTGCCCCTGCCTGAGCTTGCCCATGTAAGTATATGTTTGTATACTCCTATAATCACTAATGCTCGGGTGAAGGGGGTCACATTCCTGAGGATGGGGATGCAGCATTTGTCTGTGCAGGGATCAAACCATATTTAACCACGGACAGGCCAGTCAAACAGCTTTAGTTTTTGACGCAACTGGGTCAGATTCTCCCTCTGGACTTCAGGGCAGAGAACCATGTCATACACACTAATTCGAGTGATTATGAAGGGAGAGTTAACAAATTAGAGGACATTACGAAAGTCTAAAATCTTTTTGCTAATTTCTTTGGTTCTACCTGTTTCTTAGGAGAGTATTTATTTGTGCTCTGGGTTTCCTGCTGAATAATGACAAAGACTTTGCAACTCTTCCATCATGGCGGTCACATCAGACACAGACATGTGTTTGTGATCACTGAAATTCTCTTTGAACTTGCCCCCCACTACAGGTAGGCCAGAGGTCATGAAGTCAACAACAGCTGAAGAGTTGATAGGGATTCAGGCCTTTGTGGCAGTGATTAGTGTCAGTCATTATGATGCTGGTCCTTAACATTATTCGATTTAATACAATTCCTTAAAGGACAATATGCTTATTTAGTCCGTTGCAAGGAGTTTGATGAGAAGATCGATACCATTCAAACATTTGTAGTTGAATATGAAGCTACCAGGAGACAGTTAGCTTAGCATAACAAGACTGGAAACAGAGGGAAACAGTTTGCCAGGTTCTGTCCAAAGGCAAGAAAAAAAGAATCCGCCTACCAACACATCTATATTTGGTGAGTTAAATCTGTACAAAAACCAAAGTGTCAGAAAGACCAGTTGGGATTTGGGGGGGTTTGTGTGTTTCTTGGCCTGGCGCAGTAACTTTCTGGAGTTGTGTCATCACACAAGGTTGCCTGACAACCAGTAGAGACTCAAAGGAGCCACTGAGATCTATCCAAAAGATAGTCCACCACATGACCCCCAATAAAACTTTGAACAGGTTAAACAAACATGTTATAATGCATTAATTAGTGATCTTAAGAGATGCTGGCAGCCCGGTTTCTTTTTCTTTTTTTTCTTTAACCTTCAGACAGAGCCAGGTTACCTGTTACTTCCTGCTCTCAGCCTTAATGCTAAGCTCAAAGTTGCCAAAGAATCCAGGCTTGCCACAGCAAATTTTTCATTTTCACATAAAGTAAATGTACAAGTCCACATCCTCTTATGTAGTAATCTGCATTAGCAGTATTGACATGTTTTCATTACAGAATCTTCCCATATTAGTGCCTGGATGATGGATACATCACATTTACTGGGTATCATCTGGATATCTGAGATTCTATGGAATGAAAACATTTGTTCCAAGCTGATCTCCAAATTTAGCACTGCAGACTGTAAAACGGGCTATTGTGCTCCTTTATTTCTCTCTGTTGAGACGTGGTAATGTTTCCTGTGGAGGCCGTGACATACAGATGCCAAGAGAACTGCTGCTGCTTCAACTCTCCATTCAGCTTTTACAAACCATGAAAGGAGGAAACGAGACTGTGATGAAGCTTCCAACACTAGGACATTGAGATTTGTTTTTATAAATGCGAGAGTTTTTTTTCTTCTCTGTCTTCTCTGTAGGAGGTTCTGTGCGCTGCACCTCAGATTTCCCAAAAAGTTTATGAAGCATTGTCCTTTGTAACAGTGACTGCCAACTTTTCCTCTCTTTTCCTCCCCTGCACCCCCCCCCATCCTTCCTGTCAGAGTGCCGTAGACAAGTTGACCTGGAAAGACCGTCTTCCTGGATACTTCATCAACATTTCCTCAATCCTCTTTATGGTTAGTACATATAAATCAGGTTAATGCTCCGCTGCGGACCATGCATTTTCTCACTATATATGAATGAAAGCACTTTAAATAGAAAAATAAACATGTATATGACTAATGTACGTGTACAGTGACCTACATCGATGTCTTGCTTGAAATATTAATTCCAGCTGCTGCAGTGTGACTATTAGACAAATGTGCTGGAGTAATGACTAATTTATTTTCTTTCTTTTATCGTCCTTTGCTCCCAGTTTGGGCTGACGTTCTCAGCAGTTTTCGGGGTCATTGTCTACCGCATCACGGTGTCGGCCCTGATGGCAATGAGCCCCGACCCGGAGACCAAGTCCAACGTTCGGGTGACAGTGACGGCCACTGCAGTCATCATTAACTTAGTGGTTATTCTGATCCTTGATGAAATCTACGGAGCTGTGGCAGTGTGGCTGACTGAGCTAGGTACGGAAACACGCACAGTCATTTAGATTGCTTTGAGAACATAGTGCAGTGCAACTTTTAAAAGACATGAACAAAATGAGAAAAATGGAGCAAATAACAAACATTACTAGCAAGTCTCAGAGTCATGAATGCTCAATTATTAAAGAAAGGTTTGATATTTTTGATAAAACTCTCCAAAATACTACTGTCATGTCTCTGAAATATGAAACTAGTGCCAGGAGATGGTTGGTCAACACTTTTACATCATGTTATCATCCTGCATCTGTGAGAGTGAGAGAGCGAAAGAGTTTTTCTGCCTCCTGCAAGACAGTTTGATGAAACTTTGATGTTTTCATGCTCCAGCCGTCCCATCAGGCATCCCAGGAGGACGAGAGGATTCAAACACATTTACGTTCATATTCAAAACCTCAGAAATAGAGGAAAAGAATGGGAAGGAGAAGTGTGAGAAGCAGGGAAAGTGTGTGTATATATATGTGTGTGTGTGTTTGCGAGAGAGAGAGAGAGAGGACAGGCCACGTGGAAATGCCAGTATTTTAACCTACTTCCAGCACAGTGATCATGTTATTATGTTAACTCTAATGCCAGAGTCAGACAGGCAGAATCACCACTTTTCTCAGAACAGGCTCAGAGAAAAGAAACTGTAAAACTTTACCATTCATTTATATGATAGAGCAGTAACCAAACCTAGCATACAGTACATACATTCCACTTTATCTGTCATGTGCCTCTGATCCCATAAAACAACCCCATGCCAACTCTTTCTCACAGTTGCTCTATTTTTCCAGAGATTCCCAAAACAGAAACCAACTTTGAGGAGCGTCTCATCCTGAAAGCCTTCTTGCTCAAGTTCATGAACGCATACGCGCCCATCTTTTATGTGGCATTCTTCAAGGGACGGTAAGTCCTGCGTCCGTGTGTGTAGGATTTTGTGTTTGTGCGTCGCTGTTCTGTGTAAATCATGTATCTCCAAAATGTCAATTTTTTATGAGCTAAGAAAAACAGGCCTGTTTTCAGCTTTGTGACAATGCATTTTTCAGATAACCCAGTGGTTTATTTAGCTAAAGAAGGAAGGAATTTTCACAAACCATAAAGGAATCCTCTAGTTTCTCTGCCAAACGTTTTTATCTTATTGTTTGTTTGCTTTGGATTTTGATAATATGCACTTACAAAGCAGTTTATAGCTTGCATTAACATGACTTGCATTCACCAGGATTACACTTGATGCCATACCACAACTATTTACAGGCATTTTAGAAAAAAAAACAAAAAGAAACATCACAACTGAGTGAATCCAAGTAAAACCTCTGACTCTGTATGGCACGTTTGTGTGTTTCCGCAGCTTCGCAGGTCGACCTGGAAATTACGTGTATGTCTTTAACGATTATCGGATGGAAGAGGTTTGTTATCTGGCTTTTTATCTGAGGCTCTTCTCGTTCGGCTGAATACGGAAAACATCAGTGATAACAAATATCCGTACAAATGAAGCGCTTGTGTCTCCTGCAGTGTGCTCCGGGAGGCTGCCTCATTGAGCTGTGCATTCAGCTCAGCATCATCATGCTGGGGAAACAGCTAATCCAGAACAACATCTTTGAAATCGGCATCCCGTAAGTACAGTACAGTAACAAAGAGGTCAAACAGTAAGATCAAAGGGGGAGTGTTTTGTCCAACGTCTAAAGGAGCCAGTGACTTGCATCAGGCTGTGACACCTAACACACACACACATACATACCTATGTACACACGTATGCTTGTTCACAGTCACTTACAACATTCCTTCACCCCTTTCTTGTTCTACTAACATCCCTCCCATTCCTGTACAGTGGTACTCCATCTTGTGTAATAGCTCAGCTTTTACATTCAAATCCCAAAAGTCAGAGGTCGGCCCTGTTTATAACAGCTGTCACACAAACAGAGGTGCCTTTCAGCCTCAGGTGGCGCCGTTACTGTTGCCGTAAGCACAGCTTGACCTCCTGACCCGTTAGATGAGTCTCATCAAACGCTGTGGTTCCACCGGGTCGTCCCGAGGATCAGCGAGCCACAGCACATACCATCATACGATCTATATATCATCCTCTCATCTGCTTCACATTCATCCGCTTAAAAGCTTTCTCAGGAGTTGGTGTATAAAGTCAGAGGAGTTAGAAGCATTAAATGTACCTTGCCCGTGAACTTCATCAGGGTTGGATAACACACCTTAGCAGGCTCCCAGGGGCTGCAGAACGCAAACAACAAGGTGTACCCTTCAGAGGACTGAGGACTGATGTACTGAGCATTCACATCCTCCCAAAGAGGACTCAGGCCTGTAGAGAATTCACAGCAGCGTCATTCTGAGCCTTCACTCATTAAGACCAAAACAAGTGGCTGCTGCACAACAGTGATGGCCTGTTCAATTATAAAAGAAGGGTGTGTTTATGCTGTATTTGAAGGACCCGATGCAGCCCTCAAATCGAGGCAGTGTAAATGTGTATAAAAGTAACAGTACAGTATATCACAGAGGTTTTCATATTGCTGCAGTTTGTTTAAAAAAATCTTTCTCAGTGTTATAACTCAGTCAAAGTGCCTCAGAATCCTCATGCTTTCTTCTTTTAAGTCTTAAAGTAAGCTGATGTTGCCTGTACACCCATGGCTATGCTGCAAACATGGGCTGCTAATAGTTAATTTGGTCACATCATTAATGTGTAAGTCAATTATTGGTTATTATTAGTGATTACAATTATTGTCCAGCTCCTGAGAAAATATCGACGGATACTCTCAGTTTTACTCTGACAGCTTGTTAAAAGCCGCATCCAGCTGTGTTGGTTTGTACCTCTCTCACATTCATATCATAAATACTGCTGAACACAGGCTGAATGGAACACTTAACGGCTTTATATTCATTGGTAAATTACCCAGCTTTTGAAGACTTTCTTGTGTTTTTCACAGCCTCTAATCTCCTCTCAAACCAACATCATTAACCCCTGACTGACTGTGTGGAGAGTGTGTAGAAATAGAACCCATAGTTTGCACAGTGTGAGTGTAGTGGTCTGGTATCTACATCCAGTCTATGTGACTGTTTGTGTGTTTATAAGACAGTAAACATTTATGTGTTCACTGCCTCCTTGCGTGTACTGTAGAAACTGTAACTCCCTTGTGTTTGACTGATAACCACATAAATAATGCAGTGAAGCATTTAGCTGCTTTTATTAGAGTTTTCACAAGCAGTACACGCATTCACATACACAACCACATGCATACACAATAATACTTACATACATGCATTTATTTACATGTACACACACAGTACACGAGGCATAAGGCCACATGACAGGCACTGCTGTACATACACACATATATACTGTAAGTGGGAGTTATGTAAGTGCACACAAACCACAACCAAACTGTGTGTATCTCTCTGTACCTGGCTCTCTCTGCCCTCCCTCTGGGTTTCCCAGCCGCAGTTCATTAGCATCACGCAGCTGAACAGCTCTGCCAGCCTCTTTGGAAGTTCACATTTCTTTGAAAACAGTTAGCTTCTGGCTCCGGCTCCAGTGACTTTTCAATGAGATGTCGGTATTACTGCAGCTCTTTAAATACTTGTTTGGCTATTATGTTTCACGAGCAAGACTTCACAAGACTGTGCCAGTCTCTGTTGTTCAAGAGAGAGTTTACTAAGTACACATCCCGTACGCCCACACCGCACATATTTACAAGTTAAAATCACAGAGGTTCTAAATTGTAAACACTAGTGTTTTGTTTTTCAGGGAGACCATGTTAAATACAAGGTGACCTGGCTTGAACAAATGCAACCAGCTCTTTTCCACTGGGTTGAATATGAAGTGAAACTGACTTTTGTTTTATGACCATTAACTACATCTGTTAAACTCACTATGCATAGAATTTAAAATGGCCAACACCTCACAGTATTAGTCATCAAAAACAGACAGATAAGATGATTTTCAGATTTTTATTTTGACAATCTTATGTACATTTGTTTTTATTACTTTTATTTTACACTCCCCCCATGTAAACTCAGTCTCTGTCTTCATCTCGCCCATCTCTCCCTCTTCCCTGACAGGAAGTTGAAGAAGCTGGTGCGTGCACTAAAGGCTAAAGGATCAGCAGAAAAGGAGAGGGAGGAGGAGAGGCCTCCACAGCAGTGGAACCTGGACTATGCCCTGGCTGCCTTTGAAGGCCTCACGCCTGAATACATGGAGATGAGTGAGTCACACACACACACACACAGAAAGAGAGAGAAATGGCCTCAGGGACAAAAAGCAGCCATTTAGGCACCAACATACTTTTAAAATGAGTACTCATATACATCACTGAGAGATGTTATGTAATCTGTATCTGCGTGGCCCAACATGACCCTCTCAGCTAAACTTGCACCTTGGCTGAAGACCTTAAGGATCTAGTATATATTTGTATTTGTTTATTGTTCACTCACACTCGTCATGACAACCACACAACACACAGTTTGAATGTACAGTATAACACACTGTAAAACAACGTTCATTATTAGGTGGTTGGGCTGATTGGGGAAGGAAAACAGTCATGGAAAACCTTTAAAGTTTTACATCTGGGTCACTGTGGGAAATGTGTAGATTCTTTTGATTACCTGAACCGTATCAGTTGTTTCTGCAGTTTAGAGAATTCAGACCCTCTGTGGAAAACTGGCAGTGCTGCCGCTGCTTGGCACTACCAGTCTGTCGTTACTGTTGTTGGAACAAGTAAAACAAAGTGGAAAAAAACACCATAAATCAAGTAATATCCAATCTGTAAATGTCATCCAGACAAATACCAGCAGGCAGAGAGAAGACAGACAACATGAGATGTGAGGGAAAATTCAAGATGGGACAACAACTGTAATAAATTTATGAAGACAATTGATGGTTTTCATAAATGTGTCTCCAAAATGTTATATCATCAAGGCCGTTCATGGGTTAAATGGTTTAAAGAAGGACAGTTATTTGCCTGTAAAAGCTGATTCACTGTGTGTGAGGGGAAAGTTACTATATGAAGCTGGGACAGAGCTGCAAGGAGCTGTGCTGTTATGTCTGAGCATGTGTACACACACGCAGACACACAAACGAACACGCAGCTCTAGGCATACCTCTTGTACCATTACAACCAACGGCTGTCATAACAAACCAACACCTGTAAGATGTGATTTCCTGTAAGAACTGATAGATTGATAGACTGTCTGTCCTGTTTCACCGGGGAAAACAAACTGAATGTGAAAATATCTGCTTCAAGGTGCCACTGAATTCATTATTTGATTATATGTAAGTCTGTGTTTAGGAGAGATGCGTCCAGAAGATTTAAAATAATTTTTAAAAGAGAATTTATAAAGATAAACAGCTCTCCTCCTGGTGGGCCGAGTCAAAGTGCAGCAGCAGTTCAGTAAACATGCAGAATAAACTTCAGAAACTGGCAACATCTGTATGTGAAGGCTTGTGATCCAGTAAAACTAGTAAAACAGTAAGCTATATTCTGCTCTAAGGTCAACGCCATTAAAACATCGGGGTTTTGGTCAAACTGTAAATAGCAAATAAAAGTTTTGTTGGTGAAATTTATTTCAGTGTTCTGCGTGAGAAATGTTCTTGTAAATGTAGTGTCCAAAACAAGAAAGGAAAAGAAATGGACCAGGCCGAGATAACTAGGAATATAATGTATTGACCATAGAGATAGACACAAGAATTCAAACTCTTCACAAACGCACATTTTTTTAATGCTGTAGTTAGAAAAATTAAATGGCGAGGAATGTCAGAAATGTCTGAGCTCTACATGCAAACACACACTCACACATAGTTGTCAGTGTGTGAATGGGTAGTCCTGGGTTTGTGTTAACTCATTTATTATTTTTTTCTGTGTGTGTGTTTTTAACTGTGTGTTACATCTGTGAGCTCCTATACTTGTGTTAGGGTGTGTGTGTGTGTGTGTGCGACTTTCTTTGTGTTTGCCTGGGTCGGCCTCGAACCCATCAACCTCGTCTCAGGTAGATAGCCAGGTTACTCTAAGCTTGCCCTCTAGCGCTCGCTGTGCTGCTGTCGTATTTTCTTCCTCGCTGCTCTTTGTCTCTGCGTGGCGTGCCGGGGTGAAGCCGCCAGTCTCCGGCTCGCTGGAAATCCCCGTTCCCACACTGCTAAAGTTCCACTGCTCTGATCAGTGCCGTACATCAGCCAGAGTTAGGCAAACTGCCTCGTCTCTCTCACGTTTCCACATTCTTAAGAAGCAGGATGTTGTTTTGATCATTTATTGGTTTATTAAGCATTCACATAGTGGTTACTCTCTTATTTATAGTCTGTTCCTATTGGCTTGGACTTCACTCTTTTATTTTGAAAGCTGTTTGATGTTCTGGTTGTTAAAACTATTTATGCTGATGATAGCATGTGAAGTTTGTTTCTGCAGCTCTCCGGCCAGCAGCCCCACAGTTCTACTGCAAAATCCAGTGGCTGGTGTGAGTGTGTATCTGTGATGCACAGTACAATATATTCCCATTAACACTGGTTGTAATTATTAGTCAATGATGTTGTGTCTGCGGGTTATCTAATCAGACCACATAACACACACACACACAAACATACAGCACTGACACACACACATAGTTCCACACACTGCTTAATCATAAAAAGTCCCAGTTTAGCCGGTGCAGTGGAGTGTTTCGCCTTAAAAGGCATCATCTGCACTGCAGCATGAGCCTGGACAGACAGCGTGACTCCTCACCAGACAGATGACGTTCACGAATGTCAATCTAGTGGCGTCTCAGTGACAGTTTGAACTGTGCGCCTCTGATGTTGATTCTTTGCTCACATGTCAACCTTTCTTTTCCTGTCACATGACAGGAATGGCTGATGAAAGTGCTTCTTTTTCCAGCAGCTTCAACATAGCAGAGCGTGCACAGAGATGTTTTCTGGGAGAAACTGCTGCACACTACAGTACCCTCTGACTGGGGGCATAATTACAGTACTATAATAAGACTATAGCATTTACATGGGCTTCACCTGATTGTATAGTTGGTGTAGATGTAAATATAAACATTGTTTACTAGACTAGTGTGTGTAGCAAGCCAAGGAAATACATCAAACTACTACTGTTAAACTGACCTGCAGTCAAAAAGAACAAAAAAAGAAAATTACATTATGTTCATTTGTTTAATTATACAACTTTGATTTATGACAGCTTGTTATAAATATTCCCTTTTACCAAATTGGAAAAATAAATGTAGCAATACAGATGTTACAACCGTTCTGCATCTACCTTAGCATTTTTAATAACTGTTTATCTTTCTCTCCTGCAGTCATCCAGTTTGGTTTTGTCTCTCTGTTCGTGGCTTCGTTCCCGCTCGCTCCTCTCTTCGCCCTGCTCAACAACGTCATCGAGATCCGGCTGGATGCAAAGAAGTTTGTTACAGAGCTACGCAGGCCAGTAGCTGCACGTGCGAAAGACATCGGTGAGCTGATCTGACATATACACCAAATGTATTGAAACCCGATCATTATCATGGAAAAGAATCCCTCAAATTAGCATTGAATTTTTACCCATAATTCCCCTCTATTAAAGGTGGTATCGTTTGTGAATCCCCATTTCAAACATCATAGAATAGAAAATAGATGTATTTAGAAAAATAGCAATTAATTGATTTTACCAGGAGATGTCCGCAGGTCTCACAATCTAATGAACCCAAACATTGTGGAACGTGGTCCCAGTTATGTACTCACTCTTGCTCTTTTTTCTGTAGGTATATGGTACAACATACTGAGTGGAATGGGAAAATTCTCAGTCATTATAAATGTAAGTATTAATGCAATGTCCTGCATTTAACCATCTGTTCATTAAATTAGTGATGAAGGCAGATCCATGCACAATAAATACATGAAGATGGGTATCCTATAGTAGGGACTGTCAATATTGTGTTTATTTGAAGATCCCACATAAACACTTTTACACTTTCATAAACCATCGCCACCTTAATTTTGAGACATTTGTCTAATTAGTGTTCACAAAGTAAATGACCTCACTGAGGTGCCTTTCAGCCTCTCCAGTGCAGAAAAAGTTAAATTCTAAAGTTTTAACAGTATCCTGAAGTCACAATATTGTTAGTTCAGTAAGGTCAAAGTGATCAGAGGCAGGAATAGAGGTCAAAGGTTAACAAAGATTGCATAACACAGTAGTGCTTTGCCACTGACCTCGAACTTCTCTGCAGGGGCGTTTCAGCACGTAATCCAGCTTTCATCAGGTCTGTTGTGTGTGCGTGTGTGTGTGTGTGTGTGTCTGTGTGTGTGTGTGTGTGCGTGGGTCCTGCATAGTCTTTAAGTTGTCTGTTGCCTACACTGATGACAGCCAATGCTAAATACAGATTAAACCTCTGTGCGCTCTGAGACGTCATCTGTGATTACCTTATGAGATACCAGAACACCCATACATGCTGGTCTGTGGAGGTCAAGGTGTGTGTGTATTTGTGCAAGTTCAAGAAAGTTCTGCCTGGGATTTGTCCTTGGCCAGATAACTAAATCCTATTCCGTTTACTTTTAATACTAAACAGATTTGAGTAGGATTTGAAAAAACAAGCAGCTGGAGTTTTTTATTTATTCTAAGAGCAACGGGGCAGTGGACACACACTTAAGCTGCCCTGGGAGCTTGGATGCAATGGAAAACTGGAAGCAGAAATTCCCCTTTTGTGAATGTATCTCGCATCTATCAGTTTTATTTTGACTTTATTTAATATTCCTAAATGAATACAATAACCAGAATAAAATAAACACGACCCACAAACTTCTTTCACTAAAAATTGAAGGAGGAGATTTAACAAATCACAAGTTTTACAGTCTAAATGTATTTTCTCATAATGTAATTAGGAACAGTGCTGACAGAAAATTATTCCTCTGTCTCATTTTGTCTCTCGCTCTCTCTCTCTTTCTCTCTGGAGGCCTTTGTGATCTCCTTCACATCAGACTTCATCCCTCGGCTCGTCTACCAATACATGTACAGTCAGACTGGCACCATGCACGGCTTCATTGACCACACGCTCTCCTACTTCAACGTGTCCAACTTTAAACCCGGCACGGCACCACAGAACTCTGGAGACATTCCCTACTGCCGGTAAATACACACACACACACACACACACACTCACACACACACACACACACTCACACACACATGCACAGTTACAGATTTTGGAGGCAACTCTTCACTTATAATTTGACAAATCAAGGGGCAATATTGTGATTATTTCATTCAGCTTTCAGCATAAAAAAAGCAAGCTGGTCAACAAAAATAGATGCCTATTTATCCACTTATTCATGCACACGCAGTAATTGCACACATATGCCTCTAGCTTTTTCTTGTTTTTTGATAGATTTTTCCTTTGGCTTCGAGTGAAGTGCTTGGTTCCAGAAAACAGTCAGGTTAGATCTATTTTTACACCAGAAGAATTTAATTTGGGGGATTTTGTCTAAGTGGATAAAACAGCATTACTCTCTCTTGTCATAGCTTATAACTTTGACCTGAACAAATACATGAACACTCCCCTTCAGTCTCAGTGTCAACAACAAATAACTACTAGTATCCATTTAATCTGACAGACCGATATCTCTGTTTCCTCCTTAGTCTGTGGAGCTGATCTCTAACCTTACTTTCAAATCTTTATTCATATTTAAAAACCTTTAGGTAACACACTGGAAGCCGTACAAAGTGATCACAGCCCTGTACTGTTCAGTATCTGCTGTCAACAGCACACACTTTGTGTTTTGTGCCATTAAGCAATCCAGGATATTCTGCTTTTTGTGATAGTAAAGTAATAAAGCAGCCACGGTAGAGTTAAAGGCATGGCTGGTTTTGTATCATGACAAGGTACCAAAACGCTTAATTAGAGTGAGCATAGTGGGAATTGAGATGTCAGCATTTATATATGATATGATATTATCTGCATAAAGAAATATATATAAAATAAAAAATATATAAATTCAGTGTCCTGTTTGTACAGTGGGATTGATACGTTATAAGAGTTATAAGCCAAAACAAAAACATTTATCCACAGATAATCCCAGTCTAGACCATCAAAGACCTTTTGCATCCTGTGAATTAACTGCACAAGTCTGAGATGATTCCTCTAGAATTTTTTTTTTACCTAAATAGAGAGTACAGAGAGACTATCAGGTGACCAAGTTTTTGGTCTGAGATGCAGATGTGGTTTGAGCTGAAACACACACCTTCTCGCACAGACACCAATAGTCATTTAGAATCAAGATGATGCCAACGGATATGACAGATACTGTCACAATGTCGATGAAGCTCCATTAGTGCACAGTCAGACAGTGCACTATTGTATCTTCTGTGCATTTTCACTCATGCCAGTGGCAAACATCTCTTTCATAACATCAATATAAATCGCTGTAGAAGAAAAGGTCATGGATGCCAGCGCCCACAGACAGCTGAGGCCGACCTGCTGTTACATAAGACAGCAAAGAATTACAATGCAAGAATACGGTCTTTGTGTCAGTATGGTGTGGTACGTCACGTCCAAAACACGACGAGATACTGTGCACCCCGGCGTGAAATTGGGCTAGTTGATGTTCAATGAAGGGTGTGTGTGTGTCTGCAGGGCGTGTATGGTGTACGTACAGACTGTGTCTAGGCAGTGTATTAGCTGTTGATGTTGTGGGCAACGCCTCTGGGCTCAAGGCAAATTATTCAACTCAGTATGTCATTCAAAGTATGTTAAATGTGCCAGACAGTCCATTTCTTTCTCCTTCTTGCTCTCTTTCCTTTTGACCCAGTTAATTTGGGGACTCTTTTATGAATGAGCACTTGCAGGAGGAAAGAAAAAGAGGTCACGAATGGATGAATAGATGGATGATCGTGTCAAACAGGGGATGGAGAGATGAGGGAAGATATCATTGAACAAGATGATCAGATAAAGATGCAAAGATCTGGAGAAGGAGGGACGGAGGCAACAAGGAGAAGCAGTTAGGGACAGTTCAGCAGGGAAGGATGTCGAAATAGCGCAGAGGAGGAAGGCCGGATGGAGGTAGTCAGATGGATGGATGGATAAATAGATGGATGGTGTGATAGAGGCCAACCTCTAAGGTTTTAAATCTTTAATCACATTTAAAAACAGCAGTGTGAGGAACCTGAAGACGTTTCTGCTTCAGCAGGCAGAGCATCACTGCACAGCTCTGCAGTTATGTTTTTTCCTGCCATACTCCCACTGTTGAAGTGCTAAATAAAAATGTGGGTAAACTATGAATTCTGCACGGTGGTTACGAATTAGAACAGTCGCCAGTGTCAGCAAACAGAAGTTAGAGCCTATTTAGCCATTAGCTTTAGCTCTTTCCAAATTATAAACTTGTGAGAAAGTGATCATAATGTCCCCTGGTTCAGTTCTAGCCAGGGGCCTTTTTTTTTTTTTTCTTTTTTTTTGCATGCTTGCTTTCCTGTCACGATCAGTACAGGCTGAAAACAAACTGAAAAATGTGGGCGTCTGGTGGCCTGGTGGTTAAGGCGCATGCCACATAACCACAAAGTCCACAGTTCAGTTCCCAGCTAGGGGGCTTTTGTTGCATGTCATATGCCTCTGTCTGCCCTTATTTCCTGACTCTCTCTCAATAATCAATTGTCAAATAATCAAGATAACATCTTGAATAAAATGAATTATAAATGAAAGTATGAAGTACAGTAACAACATAACTGTGGAAGTAGCAACGGCATTATTTAAATCAGATACGACATTAAGTAATTTAATACCAATAAACATCATTAATTCTGGGCATTATGATCTGTATGATAACCAGCAGATGCACAGCTGTATATAATAAAAAAAATGATGGCTGAATTCCTTTTAGCTGCTTCACTTTCAGGCTCCTGGTGTTGTGCGTGTTGGCTCACTGTTACACTGCCTTCATTTACACTTGAACATTTAATAATGCGGTGCTCCAGCAGACAGCTGGAAGGACTCTGCCCTGTCTGTTCCTCCTGGGTGGCTTCATGCTGGGCACTGCAGTGACTCGTTGGGAATCACCACACGGTTACATAACACAAAGACTGGCAGAGAAAGCATTCTTATATTACATGGTTCAGACAGATTTGTGATGATTGTAGGAGCTGTAACTGTTGCTAAAATATATAACTTGAAAGAGCTCAAAACATTCTCGCCTAACTTATGTTGCTATATAGGTGAGTCAGGTCTTAACCCCTGCTGAGGAACGATGGCGAGAATTGGTAGATCAAAACAAAAATGAAAATCTTTGTGGCACAAGAAGAGGGATCTTTCGTCAGGAGGATTCATCCTCCAAGGACCACACATGTCTGTCTCAAATTTGAGGGCAATCCAATAGTTGTTGAGATATTTCAGGTGGGTTTTTAGCCATGCATCGATAGCATAGCTAAAAAAAAGCCAACAAGTTAACACTCACTTTCCAGAATGCAGCATTGTAACTCATAACAGTGGAAGAAGGATTGCTGGTGTACGAGATATTGTTCGTGACTAATGTTGTGGTGTGTTTATATGGCTAGATGTGAGACAACGTAAATCAGAAACACGTCATTTCCAAACAATGTGCAATCAAACTCCCAACGTGTAAAAACATGCATCTGTGAGGCAGGTGTGTGTTTGTTTGGCAGCACATAAGCAACAGGAATTTTTGAATGTACAGCAGCTATCACACTATGGCTAAATAACTAGGAACTAGTCAGATCCAACTTTAGGGATGTTTCATTTAATTTCTCCTAAATTAAACCACTGAAATGACAGATGACAGGTGCTGTGTTCTTACGACCCTGTCAACAACTAATTGGGAACATGGTGGGAGGGAACTTTGGATCCTGTTCCTTTTCCCCTCTTGTTCCTCTCACCACCCAGCCAATGGGAAGTAATAAACTGCGCCGGGATGGAAGTGGTTTTTGGATCAAAGCGAGCAGGATACCAGACCTGTTTTCACTGTTCTCTGCTCTTAACAATTCTATGGAAAGAGGGAGTGATGGCTACAAAGCAGAGGGAAGAAAACAAAATAGTTTCGAAGAGCAAAAAGGGAAGGGTTGCATGTGCAACAGTTGCATAGACAAATGAAACACACAATTTTGTGCAGAATACATAGAGAGATGCTACTATTTTAAACTATAGGTCTCCTACTGTAGTGTTACCAGACAGCATTCTTGGTGTTTATTTGTGTGTTTTCAAAGGATGGGAATGGTCTGACCCTTGTTTATCTGTAAATTTATTCCTGGATCCCAGGAGGCACTATATTGGTAGCAGGAACTCTCGGGATCACACACACAAACGCACACACACACACACACACACACACACACACACACACACACACACACACACACACACACACACACACACACACACACACAGAGGCACACACACTCTCAAGTCCCTCACATACTAACCATAATCTCATTGAGCAGTCTTATGAAAGAATATTGAGTTAGATGCTCCAGTTACTGCCGAGCTGCACTGTTATAACCAAACATGGAGCGTCTAGAAAATACACACACACACGCACACACACACACGCGAAGAGAGAAAGACAGAGAAAAATGTGCTTTGATAATAACATTTTATATTTAATTCCACCCAGGCAAGTTGAGTTAAACTGAGTGGAGCATGACAGGACAGGAGGTCTTGTGTTACAGGTTAGTTCACATTGGAAGCTTGTCTAAAACAAAACAGTGTAAATTAGTGGTGAGCGAGTGAGGGAAAGATGAATGGATCAAAAAAGAGAGAGGGAGCAGGAGAGAAGAGTTGACTCTCACAGGCAGCATTCCTCACTCATGACTGTATAAGGACAAGGAATCAGACACCATAAGACCCTGTGAACACACATACACACATTTCGCCCTCCCTCCCTGTTATTTCTATACTGCTACTCAAGTCGTTAGTGAGACAGCTCAATCAGGCCATTTCATCTATTCTGGCTTCAGGGGAATTTTTCAGTGTGTGCTGATGTGAAAGACTTTTTCTGTCCTGTCAGATGTCTCAATGTAAGGCACTGTAAAAGACAGTTTCCAGTGTGATTGGAGGTTCCTGCAGTTTCCTTTTCTGCTTTACTTTTCTTTTTGTGTTAAGCTTTTAATCACAGCGGGAGACATTTCAGTTTTATTGATCGTTTCAGTCTCATTGCTTGACAGGGTTTTGATTGACAGGAGCTCAGGTAATTGCTGAGACCTTAAAATCACACACACCAGATCAGAATGTACTTTACCTATTAAGCGTGACAGGAAATGTGGTACGACAGGGAGGAGAACAACAGGCAACACTCAGACATTTGTGCCTCACTTCTGTGTTCAGTAACACCTCAGTATCTGCCTTTGCCCCATTCATTCAGTGGCTCATCATGAGCTATAAGGACACAATGTGCAACAACGTGTACAATGATTTGATTAAATCTTCTGCCATATTTGGCGCCAAAGTTTTTATCTTGATGCCCTTGATTTTCTGTTTTATTGGACAGCCATGTGGTGGGATAAGTGATAAATATGTTTATTATTTTACTTGATTTTGACTCTGTCTGATATTTATCTTAATGTCCCAACGCTAACTGGAGGACTGCTCTGTCTATAGCTACGGCTCCACATAATGCAGACCTTTGTCTATAAATCACAATCTCCTTTATCTTAACATCCAGTGGTTTGGGAGCATGCAATTTTCTGCCTAAAGATATTTTCTAGATTAACAATGAGAGGGACTGTCTCTCAGGTCTTGCCTTGAAAAGAGTGCTTTATGTTGCACTTTACATCCCACAGGGAAAGGCTGACTCTTTTGAAATAGCGAACATTTGTGAAAATGTAGTCCAAAAGTACCGGAACATAAAGCCAAGAGGGTCTGCAGAGCCCACTGCAGCTGAGTCACTCCCTGTCACTTCACTGTACGCTCCTCTCTTCAGTTAATATGAAAGCATTTTATTGACCATAGTGGGACATGTCTGTAGGGGGTCGGTAGATGGTCAGATCAGTATCATGCTGCTGAGGACTTCCTGGCGTGTGCTCTGAGCCCCTCACAGTTTCACATATATGCACATGTATGTGTACATGTGAAGGCCTTTCAAGACTTTTACTCCCAACACAGCATTTTTCGCCTGGAGAAGCTTTAAAAAAAAAAAACAACAACAACAGTCTCCAGGGTAGCAATTCAGTAAACTTAAATTTTTGAAAACAGAGATTTGATTTGATTTGATGCAAAGGCAGATGTAGCCAAAATAGTGCCAACAGGACGTTTGTTCTTGAGGAACAGAGGCATTAAAATGAGCTACAGAGGAAATACTTTTTTTCATGCTTCTGATTGGTCAACATGGCTTTACAGTTCGGGTTATATCTGCCAACAGGTGGTGTCAGTTTGCTCTTGACAGTGTTTTACAGTGTGTTTGTGCATTTTCACGTGGATTTTTTAAATCAGTGCTTGTATGGACGAAGGAGTAAACCCCCGTTTTGGGTAATACCTGTGTCTGTGTAGTCTAATCCACAGACTTAACTCCTCCATCCCACACTATCAGCTGAACGGGCTGTTTTGCTGAAGAGTGGATTTAGACTGATTCCTGCTGTGTGTTTTTTTTTTTATATTTCCATATGTGAATGACTGACTGCACCCAAATAGTTGCATGATATATAAATCTAAAGTGAAACATACAGGGTCAGACCCTGTTTATGTTGCTTAAGAGTGATTGTGTCCAACAGGAAACAGCTTGGCTTTGTATCAGGAATTACTGAACATAAGTACACAAGAGGCTGTCTCATCTGAGCTCAGTGTATGTATGTGGTTGAAACCAGATGTTTGTCCATACATGTTAATCCACTAGATTCTCTTTTCCAGTGGTTCTAGTCCTTCATTCAATTCCTTCAGTTCGTTTCAGTTTTTTTTAAGAGAGTAGACAGAAAAATGCAAAAAAGCATCAGAGGTTTTCTCCAAACTCTTTAAACATGAATATTAAATAGCTGCATCTTGACATCATTTTACTTTTTTCTCTGATAGTTTCTTGTCGTACTGCAGCCAATAGATTCTGCAGCTGCCACAGGTTCCATTTCTACACCGTGTTTTCATTTTTATGGCCTCTTACACTCTGCTAATACACCCCCTGCAACAAACCTGCAGTCAGTGCACTTAATAACTTAATAACAAGTAAAACACACAATAGTCATTCCTGACTCCGCTGACTTGGTTCAGAACAGCAGCCGGTGACAAATGAGGAACATTTTTGTTTCACTGATGTTGAGTCATTCCAAAATGGGCCCCAATTTCATAAATAAACAACCAAAGTTTGGCTCAGGAATATATTTTCATTTACATGTGTTAGAGCCTCCACTCCCTCAAGCCTTTAACTGAAACTGGACTTTTCATTTACAGGCACATTTCTGATGGCCAAAACAGATATACAGCTGCTTCATGTTGTGTGTGTGTGTGTGTGTGTGTGTGTGTGTGTGTGTGTGTGTGTGTGTGTGTGTGTCTGTGTGTGTGTGTTGTACCGGATGAGACCGCATCCTTAACCTGCCCAGTCGAATAAATTATTGTGCGGCTGTGTTTTATCTGCTAGCCATAAACAAGACACATCTTCATCTCATCTTTCTTTGTCTTTTTCTCTCATTCCTTGTTTCTCACTCTTCTTTTTGTCTGTTTCCTCCCTTTATCTCTAGTCTTTCCTCTCTTTCTTCTGTTCCTGTCCTCTCTCTTGCTCTCTTATTCTCCTCGCTTGTCTCTCTGTGTTTGTTTTGCCAGCACAATAAAGAGTGTTTACTACAAAGAAAAGAAAAGACAGGAATCCTAATAAAGTTTATTGCACTTTGAATCATGTCCACAGCTGAGTGAAGGGGTAATATGTGGTAATGGGTCTGTGTCTCTGCCAGGTAAAGATAAATCAGCCATCTGTCAATCAAACAGTGTGGGTGGTGCCTGCCTTGGATCATCCTTTGAATGAGATTGCTTTTCTGTAGTCAGTGCTCTTTGGTTTGAGTGTTTAACCATGTTACTGCTCATGCCAATGACATACTTGATTCCAAACAAAGCTTTTTTTTTCCCATAAGGTATAAAACAATAAAACAATAGAAGTTTGAGTTTTAACATCCATATTATATACATGTGTGTTTTTGTTCTAGGTACAAAGACTACAGGGAACCCCCCTGGTCTTCAGACGCGTACCAGTTCTCCAAACAATACTGGTCTGTCCTGGCTGCAAGACTGGCTTTCGTCATACTGTTCCAGGTATAACAACAACAATGAGCTCATTGCTGATGTTTTTTTTTGTTTATGAGCTGATGCTAATCAGTGGACAGAGTGAATATCAACATCAAACAAATTTTAATCAAATTACACATAGTAATTATTCAGAGGTCTGTGACAGGTGCACACACACGTTCAGAATCCTTCCAGTGCATGAGTTACACTGCGCGTCGACCCATTGCTTGTATTCTTACTGTGATCAGGCATATTACCAGATGCCTCAGTCAGTTACTGACCAGCTCATTTGATAATCAGCTCTTTCCGTCTGTCGGGCTGCGTGTCTCGCTGACATATGTCCACCAAATGTCCTTCAACAGGCTGTGCTGGAATCCTGTGCACATACAGATTCTGTTGTAGATCTTAGATTCCTTTTAACTTCCACTGACACAAAACAAAAACATATTTTCCAGCAGCTGTCACTTTTCTCATCCATCGCTCTCCATCTGTCTCATCTCTTCCTCCAGAACCTGGTGATGTTCCTCAGCCTTGTGGTCGCCTGGGTGATCCCTGACGTCCCCAAAACCATCATGGAGCAGCTGAAACGGGAGAAGAAGCTCCTGGTTGACGTCTTCCTAAGGGAAGAGAAGGAAAAATTCCAGCTTATCCAGAGCCTCTTCTCCAAGGACACCGCCGTCAAGCCAGGCAGCCACGTGCTCCACCCAGGACAGGGCTTCCCCATTCCGGGCCGCTACAGTACTCTACCATCGGGCCCCACGCAGGCCATGGCTGGAGATGGAGGAGGAGGAGGGCCGAGGGCGAGGTGTAGGGCCGCCAGCTTCAGCCAGTTCACCGGGAAGCTTCCTCCGTTGCCTACAAATGAAAACGAGAATTCGAGACACACAGCGGTGTGACATAGCACACACGCCTGTAGGGGTGCCTCAGCTGGGCCTCAGGACTGTGTTGCTCGGGTGGTTCGGTCCGCGTCTGTCTCTTTGCCTGTGTCTCTTGCGTCCTGGTGTGCGTGACACAGTGGAGCTGTGATTGAAAACTTCACAGCCGATTTTCAAACGTGGCGTTTGATTCATCGGGGTCAGTGTGGTTGAATGTGCAGTGTCTACACTGGTTGAATGGGTGTGTACGTTATTTATTCGCACCGACTGTTCACCTGATAAAGTGTTATCATTTTTACTTTTTTGGTAAAAATAAATTATTTAGCGAGGCACACTAGCTTCATAGCGTAGACAAGCAATAATTACTGTTTTAGTCTGAACAAACGAATATCACAAGAGCCTGGACGAGACTGAGATGAAGACAGAACTATGAACTAATGGACAGATTCAGTAATGAACGCTTAATCAGCATAAACGGATTGATGGACATCGTGGCTCACTACTAGTGCTGCGGACTGTCAGAAGTGTCCTGCTTTACGTGCTTATGCTCTTTATGTGTTTTTGTTTTGTTTTTTTTTTACAGAATTTGTAGCAGCTCCAACAATTCACACTTTCTGTACTTTTCAGTGCATGGTACTGAACGCACACACGAGCCTCGTAGAAGAGCAAATCATTTTCCTTTTTATTTATTTATTTATTTATTTATTTTACACCATTTAATGTGTTCAAGCACATTTTTTTTTTTCTCCAGAGAATTCAGGAATCACTTTCTCACTTTACTGAAATTGTATTGTCGGTCAATACACAGCTGCTGCTCATTGTTTCTCCGAACCCTGCCCCACGTATTGATGGATTGATGCACATGCCAATGTGGCACACTGTTGTATGCCACTCATAGAATCCAATCCAAGCTGTAGTTTTAGAATTAGATGAACTATGAAGCATTTTTTTCTTGTTAGCCATATGGACTTTTACAGCTGTCTGTAGAAGGACCTACTGAGTACACTTAATACCTTATAAATGCAAAAAGAAAGCTAATTCTTTTTGCAAAGTGTGACTGGAGTCAGCTAGCAATTATCTCCATTTTTATTGTCAAGGAAACAAATACTTTATCAGCATTCCTTCATTATGAAATACCAGAGTGTACACTCTGACATTCCTGCAGGTAACTAATAAACCTGGGATCTTACCACCCAAATGGATGAGCACACATAAAAGAAGTTGATGGGGTCATGAAACTTCTGGCAGCCATATTGGAGGTTTGTTGAGAAGCACAGACTGTAAACAGATTTGTTTTTTCTTTGTATAACTGGGCCATCTGCTTAACACTGAACCGGTCATTTCAACACTGATCCATCTGCCTGATTTTATATTCAGATCATTTCAGCTTCTTAGCTAGCTAACATACTAACTGGCCTTACTGTTGTTGTATACTGTAGATGTTAACAGCTTATTAGCTTACTAATTAAATTAGCCTTCACATGTGTAAATGTATATACTATATATATACATATATTGCCCTCAATGTAATGAAAACAATCCCAGAATGCAATTCTCTTCATTTTATAGATGCAAAATTACTATTGCACATCTCAGCTGACAGTGATGATTCAAAATGATGATGATAAGTGTCCAAAATCTCCATTTACTGCTCAGCACTGAGTTAACTACTGCGTGTCCATGAATCAGGGAGCAGTGATTCAGTGACTGAGAGAGTGATTTTGGACACAGCTAAGACGTTTTCCCCTGCTTTCTTGACAAGCCAACATTGCTTTGCTTAAGTGAATTAAGACACCTGTGACTTAAGACACGTCCCCTTGTCAACAGTCAACATTTGGGAGGTCCTATTGTGATGTTTAAGTTTAAGCTTCCTATTCTTAGCGCTGTTTCCCATCGCTACTCTGTGTTCATGTTATTTCAGTACCTGCAGAGGCACTGGCAGCCCCTGCACACTCGCCGCTGTTTGTCCCACATTATAGAAAGAAAAGGGTCTAGCTGCTTCTCCACCATGGATCCAGTTGTGGTTTCCAGACCTCTTGGTGGTTCTAGCCGTCTTGGCAGAAGAATTAAAACTGGAATTTGCTTCTGCTTGGTAGGGTTTTGACCTAATAAGTACAAAAATCAAAACAAACATCAATGATGTACACTGTATACTGACTTCTTGGCAAAAAAAAAAAAAAAAGAATTTTAATATCAGTTGAAATTTAACCATGGCTTTGTCAATAGATCTGACTAAAGTGTGAAAGAGTCCAATGTGTCTTACTGGCCAACTGAGGTATGCAGACTGGGTGAGGGGGCGCCATCTTGGAACGCTGTATCCAGTTCTTGTTATGACGCTAACATGCCGACATGCTGTAAACCTTCAGTGCTGTTTCAGAGGCCTTGTGACTGCTCTTGTGTTTCCTATACAACACAACATCTCTCCGCTCAGTTACGACTCGGTGACAGACTGTTAACTTTAAATGTGTTCACGTGGACTTTAGGACAAGGACATTGTGATAGTGGTGTCATACTGGTCTCTGTCATTCGAGAAGAGAAATGTTCATCCTTTTCTGATCCTTATCTTACTTTAGCTGGTGTAGAAGTTCCTAAATACATGAATGTTGATGGATTATGAAATAATTTTTAACATGTTGTGTGATCTGTTTGCTTTTATCTCATTGGTCTGTTCTTATTTTTTTTTTTTTTTTGTATTTTACTTTTTGGCCTTTTTTTGACAAGGTAGTCCTAGTGAGGTTACTTGGCCAAAAGAAAAATACTCATAGAATAATAAACTTACAAGGCTGAAGCAGGTTTCTGTGCTTGCTAGAACGTAGCATTGCAGCCAGTTAACAGCAATGTATTCAGATAGTCCTACATCTACAGACAATTAAATGAACATAATATTTATCATCATCTCAGGTACCTGTTTCCTCTTACAGGTTTCTCCACTTATGGATCCCCATTATCTTTTGGCTCGGGATGAAGAAGATAGGAAAGGAAAACTGTGTCTGGGCCTGGTTGATCTTGCGGGAAGGTTTGTGGCAGCCAGTAGATCAGGTTCACAAAAATGAGTTAAGATCACATTCCTCTCACAAACTGATGAATCAGGACTTAATGAACAAACTCACAGCTTTTTCCCCAATCAGCAGGTAAATTCATCCTCTCACTGACATTTACAGCTTTAAATAGGTGATCAGTATTATGCCGTGATCCTTTTTGTAGTTTTTTTTTAACTTTCCCCTTTGAGTTATTGTAACAAGTTTCCTGCATCTGCACGAAAACCGCCGCCTTACAGCACCTCCCACAGGTGGTGGGCCCACGGAAGGCGGTGCCACCCAGAGTGGGGCTCAAACCCACAACCCGGAGAGACTGAGTCTCATGCTCTACTAACTGAGCTAACCAGGCGGCTACTGTGAAAGTCCATAATCTCTTTGAGTAAATGAGTGTTTGTCATGTTGTTCTCTACACAGCTGTATGGTTTCTCCTTTTAAGCAACCACAATGGTTGAGAGTTTAAATTGTGTCAACAATGCATGAAATAAGTTGATTATCTTATAACCTGAAAACTGTGTGACACATAACCACCTCAGCCAATCAGAGTTGTCATAGCAGCTACACAAGGGCTGAGTTCCCTTGAAGGCAGCACTGATGTCATTTCCTGTCTGTGTCTTCTTTCTTTGTCTTCTGCTTTGGACAAACATTTGCAGAAAAATGTGAATATCATCAAAGTTTTTGCTTTTTTTTTTTTTTTTTTCTGTGGATGACAGCGGAGCCATGGGTTCAGAGCTGGATGTGCTTCTGTGTTCAGGTAAGTGGAGAATGTTTGCTGATAATTGACACTGACTAATTAGTGAACTCTGGTCTGTTTGTTTGATCTGTAAATGTTTGTATCAACCTGAATTATTTTCAGTACGTATCACAAACAATGCCCAGTGGATAATATGTATTGTATGAAATGAAAGCTGGGCCTACTTGTGACTGTGTGCATTGTGTTCAGGCTTTTTAAAATGTAAACAGGAGCTGGGAATGTGGGAATGATATTAGCTTGCAGGGTAACTGGCATGTAGTGGTCTTAGAGGCACAAGAGCTACCAGTTGTTATAATGTCATCTAAACCAGTGTTTCCCAACCTGTTCTGTCTGATGAACAGCTCTCCCACAGCTCTGATGAACTAAAGCACCGCTTCATTGAAAACACCTGTGATATTCCCTCTGTGTACACTGACTTTAAACTGACTGCAACATGCTTGTGTTGAGGTGTTATGCTGAGGTGTGCATGTGTTTTATGGCTGAGAATCACTGATCTACACCTATTTATGTGCAATTAGTGTTTGCACGTTACTTTGTGTTTTCATGTGTGTCTGTGTGTGTTGTAATGGAACATCGGGTAGTTTTCCTTTTTACAGTGCGTTGCCAAATTGGCATGGAACCAGTGTATAACTGAGTGAAACCTCACTGCAGAAAAATGAGCTGTGGTTGCCACACACATTCAGTGTTTGTGAGATTATGTATATATGTATGAATCTAGCAACGTCTTGTTATTGCAAACTTTTCCTTGTTGGCCAAATTGTGTGTCCTGTCTTTTGGTATGTAAGCAGCACTTGTTCTTCTTTAGGCTGCAGTAAGCATTGAATGTGCAACAACTGTGTCCAGTCACAAGCTGCTTATATGATGGTAACATTTAGACCCTGATTGACACCAGCTGTTCAGTGGTGGGTGGTGGTGGTGGACGCATTTATGCAACCAGCATCCTGTACGTAGCATTATGGGATTCACATTCCTGACATTTAACTGTGAAGGAGCTAACAGATCTGCCAATCGCTACAGCTGACTGATTTTTTTATAATTTTTTTTTTGTGTGTGTGTGTGTGTTGGCCGAAACATAAAGTGGAGTTAAATGCTTATTGAGAACAAATGAAACCAATTAACTGAACCATTAGTTCAGCTCCACTTGATGGAGTTCAGTTAAGTGCTCTCTGGAAAAAAAAAAAAAAAAAAAAAGCTGCTATGCTCTGATGATGATTTCAATAACCCCAGAAATGTCGGCTTAGTTAAATCCAGATGTGCTGCAGATCTGAACCTTTTTATATTCATGAATCTGATCTGTCAGAGCTGCTGAGTATAGGTGTGACTCCAAAGGTGACCATGTAGGCTGAAGCCTTACCAGTCACTGTGTATTAAAGCCTATAGTCTGGTCATTTGACAAACCTTTAGCATGAAGCACAGTGAGAACATTAGCTGATGGCTGATCACATTGCAGCATGTGGGGTGAGTCTGTTTTCCCATGCAGGCAAAATAAAAAAAGTCTAATATGTAACAAAAGTTAATAAACGGGGTGAGGCTACAAGTAGAAACAGATGTAGATGAGTAGAGGCATGGAGGCAATAGAATAATATTTTAAAGATGGGGACAAAGAGAGGAGACTGAGGTGAAGTCCCACAGGTTTTCTCCTAACTGGGATGGACCTGGACAAAAGCTGTGAAGATGGGAAGTTGTAGAGATGGACAGAACAGTCAAGAGTACAGAAGGAAATGTGTTTATAGGGAGAGGAAGGACAGTGAGAGGACAGAGAGGACGGGTGTGTGTGTGTGTGTGTGTGAGAATAACTTTTATGCTTTTGAACAGTGGCAAAAAGCCTCTTGCTGAATCATGAACATTGAGAAATAAGGTTTTAGTGTGGCCGTCACAAGCTCTATGGAGGGAAGAGAAATGGGCAGAAACAGTGAAAGAAGAGTTTGTGAGACTAAACTGAAGAAAAAACATTGAATCCCTTCGAGCGGTCAAGTGCCTACAGAGCAGTCTAACAGCTGACTCATGGAACCAGAGCCACCTCACAGATGATGTTAGCCAGTGAATGTTAAAGATATGCGACTGGCTGTGGCCTGAGATCACGGCTGACGGATCCTCACGGATTCTCCATGAAGGTCACCCTGTTTTCTCCAGCATGTATTCTCACATAAACAAGCTCCTTGCTTGCAGCAGCTGCCTGCAGCTAAAGCAGATATGCTGTGGATAGAGCTGTTTCACATGGCGTCATGTGGTGCATTTCTATGCTTTACATGCCTTTGTGTGCGTTTCCTGCCTGTGGCTAATTCCTGGCTTGCCCTGATTTGTCTCAAGTCTTCATTTACTGTCATGCGTCTGCTCATTCTACTCTTCAGGTGTTCCTAATTACCCAGGCTGATCACAGCACTGCTCAGGTCACCACAGTCCGTGCACAGATGAGATATTGTGACTTGTCCCGCCTTCAGAGCTGCAACAAAACGAGCAGGGGAGTGAGGCAGATGTCAATCAAAGAGTCTGCACTGTCTGTACACGCCCACAGTGTTAGAGGAGGTCTAATCAAGCAGAGTGAAAACAGCCTGTGTGAACAGACTGTGACTGTGAGACTTTTAACTGGTCAGTTGCAAAACAGATGCACATTTTGAGAGAAAGGGAAAAAGAGAAAGTTTACACTCTCAAAAAACTTGAGAGTGGATTTTCCGTCAGCCTGTAATGAGCAAAATTAGTTTGTTGTCTATTTGTAAGAGTTCCTGCATGACACTAGTGAAGATACAGAGGGAGGGAGGAGGAGGAGGAGGACAATCAAGGGACAGAGAGAGAGAGAGTTCACTTTCCTTTATGTCCGTGTCCTCAGGCAATACTATACTTTGCATTGTAGGTCATATACTCCTCCTTTTTGTTTTTCTCCATCTGACACACTGGAAACACCTGTTCTTCCTCATCTCACCTTCCTCTCCTCCTCCTCCTCCCTCTCTCTCTTCTCTCTGTCTCTGTCAACAGCTTTTGTTTTTTTTTTTCTCCCCCTATAATATACAGATGAAAGACTTCTATAGAACTCTGATGTGAATTCTTTCATGTGTCACTCTGAAAAATGCCCCAGGCCACACCTTACACACACACACACACACACACACACACACACACACACACAACCCACTTGTTGCGTGTCTGCGCACACATCCACACAACCAAAAGATAACAACAAGAACTTAAAATACATACACGTCTGCACACATGCACTCATGCATGAAGAAGTGTGCACACAGGACCATGCACAGACTTTAACAGTAGCACACATGCACATTTACTCACAGAGATCACAGCCAGAACACACCCTATTCTCTGTCCATCTGTGTAAATACATTAACTTTAAAGTGTGCATGTGTGCGTGCATGTGTGTGTGTAAAACAATAAGCTCTTATTTCAACTCTTTCTCCTTAAATTGTTGGCTATACTGAGGAGCTAATCTTTATTGACAAACATGGCTGAAACATTTTGAAGGAAAGTAATAGAAGAAGGATATGATCTGGGAGGATGTTGCACAGCTTCCAGGTGCCGCCCACAGATAGGACCTGAGCCACACAATCTCATGTTGGAAAGAGGACAGACCACACACACACAAGACATTCACACGTCTAGGAGAGAGAAACAAACAGAGAGATACACACACACACACACACAAGGAGAAGGAGGCTGGGACTCCTGGAGGATCATTGAAACCGAGACCAACTGCAGGCAGGAGAATGGCGACAGATGCCAGGTCTGAAGTGATCAAATAATAAGCCACTAACTGGGGGTTAAGGCATAAGGACGAGTTTTAAGTTTGGATTTAAATGGACAGTCTGATGCCAGCAGGGCAGTTGTTCCACAGGAAGTGGCCAGGATAGGAAAAGGCCCTGCAGCCCGCTGACCTCTTTATAACTCTGGGAACAGACAGGAGCCCTGCAATAAGCTTCAAGAGGATCAGCTGAGTATGAAGGGGTCTGGACATTTAGGATTTTGTATGTCTAAAAGGCTAAAGTTGATGTTGTGTGGTCAAATGTTTCTGAATGCAGATGCAGGATTCTGAACCATTTTAAGATTTTTGGTACCAGCACATGGCAGACCAGATAACAAAATGCTACAATAATCCAGTCTAGATGATACAAAGGTGTGAGTTAGGGTCTGAGCATCTGCCATAAACAGAAAAAGGCTGAATTTTATCTGTGTTTTCCCCTCGTGAAGAAAGGCAGACTCACAGACAACCGGTCTGGACCACTCGTGAAGTTCTTTGCATTAAAGAGATAATTCTTTGTGCATCTAATGAATGGATGCCATTTTTGTTTGTGTGTGTGTGTGTGTGTGTGGGTGTGTGTGTGTGGGTTGTGTGGGTGTGTGGGTGTGGGTGGGTGGGTGGGTGGGTGGTGGGGTGTGGGTGTGGGTGTGGGGTGTGGGTGTGGGTGTGGGGTCCCCAGACTGACCCAGAAGCTTCAGGCTTCATATTAATTGATATCATCGTCTTTTTTTTTTCTGCTGCTTTCTTCTCTTACAGTTGCCATAGAAGGCCACAGCGAGCTGAAGTCTCAGGAAATCTCTTAAATCTTGTTTAGACAGACAGACAGACAGACAGACATTCCTGCTATATGAATGCACACACACGGTTACATAAATCCACTATCACCATCACAAAGGCATGCACAAATTCATAGTAACACAAATATTTACTGGAATGCATTAACTAATGCACTAAGGCTCAGAGTCACACATGCTGTAGATTTAGGTACGAGTGAGATGAATCATTCAGAGCTTCAACTCTGAATGATTCATTCAGAGCACGATAACTTATTATCTGCTCACTGGGTATGAAATGTTTGGGGCAAAATTCCAGAGAAAATGTTTAAATGATGTTTTATGGCCCAAAAATGACTTGCAGGCCTCGTCCTGTTCCCATCGGATGTTGCGTGAAACAACTCGGACTTTACAACACAGATGAATCATTATCTCAAGCTGAGAGGATCATAAAATCATGATGTTGAGATTTTATGACTTTTTTTGGTTTTATTTAATTATTTTACATCCAGGAAACTGAGCGCAGCGCCATGAAATCATGTCAGGATCGAACTTAGCACAGCCTCTTTCACTACGCTCAGGTAACTTTTATTCTAATCTTAGAAACGAGGCCAAACATTTTGAGGTACTTTCTTGTTTTGTTTTTGGGTTGGTTTTTTTTTGTCAGGAGTTTTTCATAAAAAAGTTGAACCACCTGGGTAACATATGACGACACCACACTGGTCTCTCTGGCCCACTGTGGTTTCAGATGACTATCAACTGAATACGAGTTATAAAAGAGATCAGTTCTTTAAATCAATGAAAGCATTAATAGGCCTCATGCTCTGTTTTGGTTTGAGCATCACTGTATTCGTATTGTTTGATACTTTCACAATTAGGCAGTGTGCACATATGACACAATATAAATTGCAAAAAAAAATTCAGCTGTCTGTGCAGTAGTTATATAACTTCACTCAGCTAATTGAAGAATACAGAGGCTTTTATTTTTAGCAGACTACTCTACAGTTGGTGCTGTTTTCACAGAGGCTCCTATTAAAGAAATAGTCTGATATTATAAGAACTGTGTTCATTCACTCTCTTGCCCAGAGTTAGATGTGAATCTTGATACCACTCTCATATCTTTTCAATAAACTATAAATAAACAGTCAGTTAGCTTAGCATAGCCTGGAAGCTTGACAGCAGAATTTAACAATAAAAGTAAAAACATGACCTGGCTCTATTAAACTGGATGTTGCTGGAAATAGCTCTGGAACTTTTTGGTGCTTGAGAACAAAAGTGGAAGTTTGCACTCAGATGTGAACAAAGAGGATGCAGTGGTAATGCGGTAGCATAGAGAAGCCAACCGGGTTGTTCAATGATCTGCTGTTTTAAATGGGGGGAGCATCTATTTGTACCTTGGCTGAAATTGGTTTTTGTCGCTGTTTTGGCTGAGTGAAGCTGATGTGAAAGTTCCTCATTCTGCAGTTTCTGCACTTACATTGATTCTATTGATGTCTCAGTTGACACAGTGATGATTTATTGATGTTAAAGTGCAACACAAGATACTTCTATCATGAGTCACTCTCTCATCTGGTGCATCTACATCCTGGTGAGAAGTTGCTTGACTGTGTGGCCGGCTGCCCCACCCTCCATCCCCAACTCCTCCACCAGCACCTTCCTCTGAAACTCCTGCAGGAGGAGAAAAGTGCAATGAAAGACAGAGGAAGAATTTAAAGACTGAACAGTTTTCAGAGCAGCAGTCTGAGATGGTTTTGGCCTTGGTCAGCAGACAAGATGACTGAAATGAGTTATCACTATTCCCTCCCACAGTATTTGATTGACATGTGGTCTCAGTGAAGTCCACTGCTAAACAAAACACCAAGGAATTATTACTTGGCACTGTGACATGAAGTATGAGCTAACTATGATGACAGCTTTGAACCCTTCGCTTTCCCAAAGCCACTTCAAAGCGTCCATTCGTTTGAAGAGCTACTGACAAGTCTCTTTAACTAATGCCGGATCAGTGACCTTGAACTGTGACCGCTGTGTAACTTGATGATGACATCCAGGAAAAACCCTCAGTGTCTGAAAAATAGTGTGTCACATTTTTTTTTTTTTTTTTTTTTTTTTTAGAAAAGCTTTTCTATTCTGCAGGAGCTTTGAAACACTAGTAGACTTGTGGTTGCGGGAGCTGCTGCGCTGTGGTGTTGAATCTCGGACTGTTAGTGTGTCAGACATGTCCAACGGCAGCTGGTTGATTCGTCAGTTGTGTATTTGACATTAACAGTTGGTCTGCAGTTAAGGTTCTGGTCATGGTGTGTGTGTGTGTGTGTTGGTCTGTCATCCTCACCCTGAACCTCCTGAGTCTTGCCAGTCTGTCTGGCAGAGTCTTCTCCTGGCTGGTGGTCAGCTCTGCTACATGAGTCCTCCACTGCTGCTCTTTCTCCTGAAGCACAGGATAGAAACAGGGTCAACGGCAACTTTTCAACGGCAACACTTTTATTGTCCAGTTGAAGATCACAATGGAGTCTCTGGACTCTGGACTCCGTCATTTGGTGTTTTGATGATGGTGCTGGAGAGCACTGAATAACACATCAGTTCAAAATCTCCCATAAGTGTTTAATTGTGTTGATATCTGTTGACTGTGAAGGTCACAGCATATGATTCACATCATGTTCATACTCATTATATGACTCAGTGACCCCTCATGTCCTGTAGATGGGAGCACTGTCATCCTGTTTCTCCTTTCATGTTTTTAGCTAGTTTAGGTTAATTGTACATATAATTCTGCTCCATATGAAGCAGGACTCAGCTTTGCAGCTGCAAACCAGAAAAATAAAGTCAATGGACAACACCCACCATCCATCACACTGAATCCTCTCTAATATCTTCAAACTCTGGAGATCATTTTGAAGGTTACAAGGTTGTGTAACAGTACACATGTTCTGCTGCAAGTCTGAGCCTCACGTAAAGCATGATCGTGAGTGTATTGAGATGTGTGTGAGTGATGAAAAGTGCTGGTTGTGTATCCCTGACCTCAGAGTCAGAATAACACTCCTGGATCCAGTTTCTTTCTTATGTATAATTTTCGTGTGAGTGTGAGAGAGTGTGAGAGAGAGAGAGAGAGAGAGAGAGAGAGAGAGAGAGAGAGAGAGAGAGAGAGTGAGAGAGAGAGAGAGAGAGAGAGAGAGAGAGAGAGAGAGAGAGAGAGAGATAGAGAGAGAGAGAGAGAGAGAGAGAGAGAGAGAGAGAGAGAGAGAGAGAGAGAGAGAGAGAGAGAGAGGAAGACTTTAAACAGTTCAAATGGGATACATGTGAAAGGGCCGAGGGCCAGTTGCTCTCAATGGACAGCGCCTGTCATCAATTAACATTTCTGTCATGCTGTGTGTGTGTGTGTGCGTGTCGGGGGAGCAGTAATGTGCGGAGGATGTTGATGTGGAGGGATTTAGGTTAACGTCAGTCAGTTTAAAGAGGAAGCCTTGCTGACACATATGGAGTGAAGGTGAAAGCAGTTAAAGCGTTACCTCCCTGATTACATGCTGAACACACACACACACACACACACACACACACACAATGCAGACATTCTTTCCAGAAAGGCCTTGAGTTGAAAATCAGTGTGTGGTCATTTGAGTGAGTACCCCATTCATTTTCTATACACTCTTTTTCTGTCTTCGTGGTGTTTGAGGAGGGAGCAGCACACTTCCAACAAATTGCTTTAAAATTGGCGATCAGTGACAAATTGATAAATTGTGTTGATACTTGTCTACTGTCTGCGATCCAGTCACTGCATCAGGATGGCAATTAGCCATCTGGCCAGCAGTTGAGCGTCAGTGTGCAGAGCAGTCTGAGGCTCTTCAGGTGGAGAATATATAAACCGTCTGCGGATGTGGGGAAAATGTCCCAAAGGAGCACGGACACATGCTCGTATTTACTCTCTCAGTCCACTGTGTCACGCTGTGAATGTTTTTACACTCTGAGAAAACTATAGCAGGTTGTTCATAAGATAAAAAATTAAATACTTTAAAGAATTAGGTGCAGTGCGTCTTAGAGTGGGAACATTTCACATCTTTTAACTGCACAAAACCTTTCTACAGCCCGTTAGTAAATCTGAACAAATGCAGTTCAGCTGCTTACTGCCTGATGAAGTGCCAGTTAGTATCCTCCTGGGTGTTTGGGTGTTTATATGAGGCCTGTCTCATCTCCAACTTGACCTTTGAGGCACGTGGAAAAGCTTTGGTTTCAGACTGACTTCTGGGCAGTTTGAGGTTTTCAGCGACAAACAAACTGCATCAGTTGTGAGCGTTACAAAGCTTTCAGGAAATTCCAGTGGGTTTCAGCTGGGTTCAGTCCACTGTTTTTGATAAGGGACTTAGGCCATTTATTGTACTACTTCTGGTCCAGTCTGATAAAGGTAGAGGTTGTACAGTTGTGTGAAAAAAATATGTACATGGAAATTGTTGCACAGAAGCATTTGATCCTCTCTGATACAGTGCCGACAGATAAAGAAGAAGTACACCCTTGGCCTGAGAGGGCAGTAGGTACTCAGCGTAAGTGTCCACCAGTCTCCTCCTCCTTGGGGATTTGTTAGTGTGCTTGGGATCATTATCCTGTTGAAAGGCCCACTTTCGGATCACGTTCAACTGTTGGACAGACACGTTGTCTTCAAACACTCTCTGATTTCATGCAGAATTGTTCCAAACATGTCTGCTGTTACTGCAGCCAAACAACTCTATTTTTGCTCTGATGTTCCTTTTGGACAGTGAAGGATTTTTCCTGTCATGCCTCTCATGCAGGTCAAATTGTGAAATCTCTTTCTGACTGTAGACGCGTGCACTTTGACACCAAGAGTAGCAAGAGTTACCTTCAGGTCCTGTGATGACATTTTGGGCTTCTTGGAGGCCTTTTTTCCCATCAATCAGTCTGCTGTTGGCGTGAGTCTGCTGGAGAGGCCAGTCTTGGACAAGTTTAATGATTTATTTCAAATAATTTGGAGATCTTTTTAAATTCCATCCCAGACTCACAGGCATCCACAGCCTTTTTTTTTTTCATCTTAGAGAGCTTTTTAGATTCATGTATTTGGAGTATTCAGAATTCAGAGATTCACTCAAAGATAAGTTCTCTGACCTGAGCGACCATATAGGTCATTTGTCTCTACCCTCCGTTATGTTCCATAGGAGCGTGCAGAGAAAGATCTGATGATGTGATGCAACAAATAAAACACCTGCAGCCTTGTGGCATTTTACAATTAAATAATTCTGTTAAAACATAGAAGGCTTTCTACAAGACACTTCGACAAAATGAATCTAAAGTTGAACAGTGAAAATTTAATTAAAAGCACTGCATCACTGCACTAACTGCTTTCATGTGTCGAGATAAAGGCCTTTCATTCAGTTCAAATTGATGTCTGGTTCTTACATAAGACTTTCTGTGAGTTTTTTTTTTTTTTTTAATCAGTCTGCCAAAAATGTTTACTCAATCCAACCAAAATGGGTTAGGGGTTTGTTGTAATTTGGATGACGCAGTTGCTCAGTCAAACCTGAATGCTAAGTTACAAACACTGCCATGTATTTCTGGAGCCTCTCTGGTTCGTCTGTAGTGTTCCAGTCATCTGCCTGTGTGTGTGTGTGTGTTCATGTTTAAGCTTCTTGTCTGCATTCACTGAACATACATATGTATTAGGGTGTGTGTACGCATGTATCAGGGTCACACTCACAATGTGTGTGTGTTTGTGCACAGGGTTTGTGTGTGTTTCTGGGGTTATGTCAGGGTTCAACGGAAAGTACATTCCATACTGAGGTGAGAGTGGCTGTCCTGTCTATCAGGGTAAGTGTTGTCATGAGCTTCCTGCCTTTTTTTTATATGTGTGTGTGTGTGTGTGTGTGTGTATGTGTGCGTGTGGAGCGGAAACACTGACAACAGCCATGTCCCTTGTTGACCTCACACACTCTTGTCAGAAACAGGGAGGCTGCTCAAAGCACCCACAGCTGTTTTGTGTGTGTGTGCGCATTCCATGTCCATGAGGATGTCCATCTGTTTTGGCAACTGTGTGTTTTTGAATGAATATACAGCGTGAACTCACAACTGCTTTTTTTTTTGTATGCCAGATATGTGTCTCTGCTCCAACGTGTGTGTGTCTATATTTAATACTGTGAGGAGTGTGAGTGAAGTTTGATGTGACTGATAAACCCAGCAGCCTTGACAGAGGGCCAAAGTTGCAGTCTGTCGTTTCCATGGAAGTGAATCTGATTTTGCCGCGAGCGATGAAGTGAACCTTGACGGTAAATTAACACTCATCGATCCAGCATCACACTGCTGCCTGTCTGCCTGATTGTTCAGCTCTCTCTTTCCATTAAGCTGATTATAACAGCCTGGTCTCATGAAATGTTAAGCACAATATCTTCAAAGAAGTGATTAACTGGAGGAAACACAAGCAGAAAAGAAACTGATGTGCTAATTGCTAATAGTTTAATACAGCGTTTTTTTTGTTGTTACAAATTCTGTGCTTCAGAACTTGTTCCAGAGCTTTTTCAGACAGTGTAAAACTAAAAAATTTAACTAGGAGAAATGATTCAGAAATAGTCTGAGTTTGAAAAACATTCCTCTAATGAAAGAAAATGAATCAACAAACGGTCTTAAGGTAAGCCAGAACCTCAAGTGTTTTCTTCCTCTCAGAGTCTGGCTTCCAAAAAATAAGGCTGACAGCCAGGGCGAGCTGTCATTACACCGATCAGCTCCAGTTACTACTGCTTGGCTGCCGGGTGCAATCTGTGTGTGTGTGTGTGTGTGATTGTGTGATTGAGTGTGTGTGTGTGTGTGTGAGATTGTGTCTGTGTGTCTCTGAGTGAGCAAGAAAATCTGCATGCATGCATTGGCATGAGTGTGTCCTCAGGAGAAACAAACACAAGCCACTGAGGCTGAGCTGGTGTCATTTAGCATAATCCTTCATGCTGTGCCAAAGGCTGAAAGTAAAGAGGCTGTTTGGCTTCACAGATGTACAGACTTGTAAAGTGTGTATCATCCAAAAGTGTGTTTGTGTGTGTGTGTGTGTTCACCTTCTTGCTCTCCTCTATTTCTCTGAGTCTCTCTTTTTCCTGCTGCTCCCTCTCCAGTCGCCGGCGGACCTGGAACACAGACACACTTGCACTTATTTTCTTTTATTGTTTTTAGATAATTAAAGTGTTATGTTGTGCGTGTTTTAGAATATTTAGAGGCTGGCTCCTGCTCATCTCCTCACCCGCTCCTCCTTTTTGTCTCTCCAGTTGTCCTCCAAAGCTCCAGTTCCTTCCGACGCTTCTTTCGTCGTCACTCCCAGAAATGCGTAGTCCTCCTCTTTACACAAACCTCTCATTGACTAGAACCAGAAAAACAACCATTCATCAAACGTGATACTTGTTTACACATTCCTACTAGATTCAAATTGCAATTGTCTCTACTATGAATATCAACCGTCTCTATGTTGACTATTCTGGTTTTATTGAAACTCAGGTGCCTGAGAAAAAGTGTTCACCCCCCTGGGAAGTTTATATAATTGATTGTTTTATAGCTTTGAATCAAAGTAAATTTAATGTGGCTCAGGTGACAGGCTTCAGGTGACAGTTTGGGAGAAAGGAAAATCCAGATGAGTGTGTGCTGTGTTGATGGCAATGCCTCCATCCGCTGGACCGATGAGTAGTTTGAGTTTGAAAATGATGTGTATCATTTGCTGTGGCCTTCGCAGTCACCAGATCTCAACCCATATGACAAAATGCAGAAGTGGAACAAATCCGCCATGGAAATGGTTGCTGTTTACTTGATGTTTAATTTTATTGGCTCGTCTTGGAAAAAATGGTTTGGTTCCACTGAATGATATCCAAGGAGGAATCATCTGCCAAGCTTACGTGGGATGGATAACGAAAAAGTACATGAAGGAACTTGCAAACTCGGTGCGACTGTATGCTTGAGTGGTTTTAATGACTGCAGCCCTATCTCTATGTACTATCATCACTACACTCCCTTGATAGCAGCACTTTATAGCATACCTTTGACATGGGGATGCCTTGAAACCGCTTCACATGAGTCATCTTAAGCCAGGACAGGTTTGCTGCTCATCACACACAGATGCTCACAGTTTAATTGTCATTCATGTTTGTCACAGTTTACTTCACTGAAATAATGCAATGAAATATGTAGTATTTTGGAAAAAATAAACTCTGATTAATTAATATATTTAAAAGTCACTACCTACCAGTAGGTCAACACCAACTGTTCACTGCGTGTTCATCAATACGTGTTGGTCACTGATCGCTCCTTTAATGTCCCATAATAACCACAGATACGTCCTGCGTCCTCACCCAGCTGAGAGTCCCAGCAGAGAGTTTCAGATCCGAGTTATAGAGGTTCTTGTATGGTGACAACACCCGTCTTACATGCTAGTCATTTCCACAGTACAGTGACAGAAGTGCCACTGTCCCACTAATAAAGATTCAAGGAGCCAGAAGACCGTAATGGATGGTTCTGATTTTTTTTTTTTAAACTGAGATCAGTGTGAGGTGTAAGGTCACTGCGTGTCAGCCGCTACCAAGGCCACAAGTGTGGTGTGTGTCATCTATTGAGATGCTAATGCTTAAATAATTTTAGCAATTTGGGTTTTAGTCTTGTAGTGCCGTGTTTTTATCTAGAAGCTTTAATCACTGCTCCAAGCAAGTTCAAAAGATTCGTTTTGGTTATTTGCTTTTGTATTTAAAATACACGTCAACACATAGATAGCATGTCAGCTACATCGATAGCATGATAAAGATGCAGTTTTATTTATAGCCTGTTTTGTGCTGCTGCATATCTCCTGTGGGATCAATGAAATGTATCATGTCCTCTCATCGTAATGAATAGCACTTTCAGCATGCTGCTAATAAGTAGCCTGACAGCCACATCAACCGCTGGTGTGATGGATATGCAGTAGACGTTATGGGTGTTTCCAGTGAACTCACTTAGTCACAGCGTTGACACATTTATGAAAAACAGTGCTGCTGTGTAAACCCTCTGATATTGCGTTGACAGTTTTCCTCCTGTGTAGTTGTAGATTGCACACAGCATCACAGCACATTCATTATAAGAGGCAGGCCGAATCGATTCGAGTGGACGCTGTTATAAAAAAAAAAAAAAAAGTATATGCATAACATACTTGAAGCATTCCACTGTAGATAACACGTGAAAACACAAATTTCATTTGATACAGAAAGTTTATACAAAATACTAATTGTGTGCATGAACCACAATACGAATGCATGACAACGCATCACAGAGGAGGATTAAAAACTCATAAGTAACATCATAAGATCTCCAGCATAATAAAACTGCTGATTTGAGTTTTTTGGGTCATTTCAAATGGAAAACAGTGTGCTGTGCAGTAACTTTATGTTACTTATCTGTGCTGTGTGCTTAAATAGAGTGTTTTCTTATAACACATTTACTTACATATTCTGTCTTAAATTAACATTTAGCTTGAATCATCATAATTAATAGAAAAAAAACAAGTAAACGTGAAAAAAGCTGTTTTATGGACAGAAATCAGTCAAATATCCCATGAGAACTCAATACACTGTTTATTGCACGTTGTTTCTAGTTTATTATTTGTACAGACACTACCACAGATCTGGAACTGCATCAAGACATGCCATAGTTTTGTGTCTTTCTGTGGCATAGTGGTTTAAAAAAAAAAAGAAAAAGCAGCAAAAACAGAGAAAAAAACTGCACACAGTACAGATTTATTTTGTTTTCCAACTCTCAGTGGACTACAGTGAAAAACTGTTTTTCATGAAATGAAACAAAAAAAAAAAAGAAAAAAAAATACTGGCACATAAGTCCATTATGCAACCTGCTGATACAAAACTTGAAAATGAGTTAGTTTATGTGGTGGTGTTTTCCAGGGGAACTGGCTCCAGACTTAGGGGTTGTAGGGAGGTGCTGTTGTTGAGGTAGGTGAAAGCAGAGTGTGAATGAGAAAACCCAGTATATAATATGACTGTGGATGGATTCTTTATGAGGTGCAACTTTTTCATCCTGCCTCTGCGGAATAATGTTTGTTAACCTCACTTTAACTATAAATAGTTTTTTTTTTTGTTGCCATCCCCAGAACAAACTCATAATGAAAAATCCATGAACTCTGGCAGGCCTGGAAAGCATGTTTATAATGTCCTCTTCAGTGTGAGTGAGTCTGTGTATGTGTGGGCCCTAAATGCCTAAATTAAAACCATGCAGTGACATTCAAGACATGGTCAAAACATCCAGTAAATCAGAGCCATAATGATGTTTTCTAAACCATTCTAACTACATTAAGTTTGATCACAACATAACGGTGCAATAAGCAGGAAATGTAAATGTTACAGTACATGTTAGAAGGTAGTTACTAGTAAAATTAACTTTAAGTATAAAGTGCAGATAGTGCGCACTATACAGACAAGAACACACTCACACACGGTGATCTACTACTATCCCTCATCCGTTCATACAGCCTCTGTGCATTCAGCATCCTGCAGTGAACAACCAGCTGTGACCTCTGACCTTTGATCTTTGAACACCCCAGAAGCCTTGACATCACTCATCACTTCACTCATAACAGGAAACAGCTTCAGCCTTCAAATGCCTCCCCAGTGAAATATATGAAATAACCTTTTAGTAAACTGTAAACCTTTATTATACATATATTTTTCTATAACAAAAGTGATTCATTGGACGTTATACAGCTTTGTGTCCTGTCGCATTCTAGATGCACTTTGCACGGAATATGGTGTTAAGTACCATATAAGGCCTGTGGATCCAGTCTTTACAACCCCCCTCGGACTCATTCATGCCCCTGTAATCCATTTTTAATAACACAACTCTTCACATGATCTTATTTGGTCATGTGGGACAAAATGTTTTGGCTTCTTCCCTAAGCTTCTGCTGCATCTGCAAACTTTAAGTTCCTGCTACAGAACAGATGCCTGAATTTACTCCCATTTGATACACATTTCAGTGCCCCAGTGTGAAAAGTTCTGCGGCTTATCAGTACCTTCATGGTCATGAGACTGGGTGTGTACTTTGAAAGGGAAATTACTGTGGGTCTAAGTCAGAATTTAAAAGTCCCACTGGGCTTGAGTTCTAGTTTCCATGCAACCTTATTTGACCATCTGTGTCACAGTGACAGCGGGCTAAGCGAGGTATCCCAGACATCCTTATTCTCAGTCACATCCTCCAGCTTATGAGGGACCCCAAGATTTTGAAGATTGTCCTCCCATGAAAAAGTCATTTCAGTAAATGCCCCAAAACAACATGCTTACTTTCAATCAACAAGCCCTTTGTCGGCTGCAGTCATGTAGCCATGATGACAAAGTTCACCTTACCTTTACCATTTGCTTAATTTTTTACCCATTACATATACTTTTTGTGGGTTTCCCCTCTGGTCCCTTTGGACCTTCAGATGTCGGAGCTCTTCACTCTTTGTCTGTGGGTGAGTGCAGCCATCCTGCAAAGGAAAATCATTTTTGTTACTTGTATCTGCAGTCTCATTCTTTTAGGCATTTCCCGAAGCTCATGACCACAACTGTCTAGTGACCGATCTGTCAATTTCACACATTTTCCCTTACTCATGAACAAGACCATGACATACTTAAACTCCTTCACTTAGGGTAGCAACTCTTGTTTTGAGTCCAGGTTATAACAGTCAGTTTTGTTCTCTGTGAATAGCTTTAGACAGTGCAAGACAGGGCTGTCATACCAGAGAAGACTGAAGCTATCTTGAATTTCCACATCAATAGTGAACAGGACTTTGTTCTTAAAGTCACACTTGACCTGGATAAATATATTTTCAGTTTGTTCTGACCCTTCGTGGTCCACCTTAATCTTATAATCCCAGGGAAGCACAAGAATGCAGAGCTGAAGAAAGACAAACCTCTAAATTGTAAATACCATAAACCATGGTCAGACTCCCACAGCTTGCCCCAAACTTTTCAAGAATCGCACAGACTTTAAAGTCCCGTCAGTTCCTCTGCGATGGCCCTGCACAGCTGCAGACAACCTTTGACAGCTGTGTTATAGATCAGATAAAGAGAAGCCTTACCAAGTGCAGAGTTCAATTGAAGTGACAGACGCACACAGTGCATCACAGCTGTGGCACGATGCCTGCGTGACATCATATCCTTTCAAGCTCCAAAGATCTAATTCATTGCTTGAAATCAGAACTGATGAGTGGTGTGCTACTGGAGCGACTGTGAAAGCTCTTGTCATAAAGGATTCCTTACACGCCTTGTGTCTTAGCGCCTGATCCCTCGGCCACTAAGTCGTGAGCTGCAAGAGGCTTAACTTCCCTCAGTACCCATTGTTCAGCACGGCTACAGGCCTCAGGGGACTCAGCTCCACCCTCGGGACACTCACTGTAGTGCAAGTGTGTGTGTGTGTGTTTGGGTGTGTGAGCCCACAGATAGAGACCTTAGAGGTCTGGGATTCCCTTCTTTGCCCTTTTAAGGTGTGTGCATAAATGCGTGCACATGTGTGTTTGTGGGTGCAGATAATGTTATTGTCTGAGGCATAGTAATGTTGTGTTGTGACTGTGGGAGAGCGTTGTTGGCACTGGCACTGTTTGGACAATCCCCTGACCTCAATCTCTCACAGGGCAGGAGTGTGTATGTGTGTGTTTGAATGAATCTGTATGTATGCTGGAAGCATAAAGCTGTGTCAGACATCATCCCCGTCCCTGCAGAAACTCTGGAATTGTACAAACATTCAATAGGCCCACACAAACGTGTGTGTGTGTGTGTGTGTGTGTGTGTGTGTGTGTGTGTGTGTGTGTGTGTGTGTGTGGGCCTGTTTTTTTCAGTCCAGACACCAGATTTCATAGTCCCTTATTAAACACCTTTATTACTGCCCCCGACCTAAAGTGTTGAAATATTCATGATCAACTATAAAGTGTAACACATCTGAACATGTTTAATAACTGTGCCTGCTAAATCATTTCTTTGGGTTATAGTTTAGCATCAGATGGGGCATGCCACATTTGGCACAGGTTTTAGGAGGAATATCTCTGGCAACATCCCTTCCATAATTTAGGTAAATGGGATTTTCTTTGTGGTGCTTACAGCAATGAGTTATTACATTTTAACAAGTCTACAAGTGTTCAGCCACGCCAGCAGCTCTGTGAGGCTGTACTTCCATGCTACCATGCAGATATTTAGCAGGTACCATGTTCGCTATCTTTTGAAGTTTTTTTTCTTTTGCATTTTTATGACTTTATTACAGAGTTAATAGTAAAGAGTTGGGTTGTGACATGTAACTAAGCTCTCCACCTGAGCTCAGACTGTTGATTTTGTATTTCATGGTTGGCAGCTGGAATCCTAGACCACCAGAGCATTTCTAGTATGGAGATTATAAGCATTGCTAACATTTTTCGAATTACCACAAAACACAATGTGCAGCTGAGGCTGATGGGAACATCTTTAATGATTAAGTATATGGTCACAAACCAAAGTCTTGAGAAAACTGAATTTTTGATCTGAGGGTGCTAATGGAAACATCAGGGGATCTGTAAGATTTTATGGCTCATCGTGAGGGGAACATGAAAGTCTGCACCAAATTTCATGTAAAAACCAATCATTTTTGGGACGTTAATTCAAAACCACTAATGCCAACCTTATGGTACTGCTAGAGTAATAAGTCTTCATGTGTTTTTCCTGAAATCTGAATGATCCTACTTTCTACCATCAGTTCCTCATGAAAAGTGATGTTGTGTTGCTTTGAATAACCAAACACACTCTCTGTGAAAAACTTTTTGTCGCTGAGGTGTCGCGCAACGACTCTGATTAGTTCATTTATCCTTTCCAAAAAACTGTTTGACCAAAACATACATCTTCCACTGGGTGTGCGATTATACGTTTTAGTTTATCTGGTAGCCAGACATAATGATTAATGACACCATCCCCATGTGAACTAGATAAAATTTACGATATTTCTTGTGGCGATCTATCTGCTGAGAGACTGGAGTTGCCATTTTTTGTTACTTACTAAGATAAACATGAGGTTTTATGACCAAAACTGGGGCACTCAAGCTGTGAGAGAATCAGACAAGGTATTATTTAGAGTGACCGGGTTATGACTCCACTTGAACAGGAAGTAAAATAACATTATGTCAGAGAGTTATGGGAACAGGAGTGCTATGGAGAGGATATCTGTCTCTTAGTTGAAGCTGAAAGCTCACATTTCCAACCTTGTCCTGTGTGAGGGTGTGATGAGACATGGAAAAAGAAACCAGCCGTGTAGGACATGACACACTGCAAAAACAACCTCAAAGTTTTTCTTTGTCAAATCCTGCCCCTGAGCTATAAAGATCTTAAAACAATAAGTACACAAAGGACTGAGTCCACGGAGGGTAAAAAAACATCATGACAAGCTTAAGAAAATGGAGGAAAGACCCCTGTAAAAATAATTTACAGTGTGTAATGTCATTTTTCAAGGCAATCTGAGATGTCAGATTAGCCGGTGCTCTGGCTTTTAGAGATTTAATGAAAACAAGAGTGATGGTCCTTGAATTCCCCATATACCATGAAGTAGCAGCCATTACGGAAGTCCCCCTTATATCAGCTTTCATTTATCCTGCATTAGTTCTGTCAGACAGTCAGTCAGACACTCCTCACTTTACTGTTACACACAGGCTTTCAGCTCATTTCTCAGTCAGTATTATTTTTTTTATTATTATTACACTTAAACTAAATAATTTAGTTTTGCTTTTCTTTTTAACAACAAACTTCTTGTTGTTGGTTGATTTTCCCTTTAATGCCAAAAGTAGTTCAGAGTTTTCATGTAACAACAACTTGATGGATTGGCACAAATTTTTGTACAGATGTTTATGGTTCCTGGGCAATGTATTCTAATAACTTGAGACTTGAGATGGAGCTTTTAATGAAAAACTTTAACGATTATTGGATGGATTTCTATGAAATTTGGGTCAAACATGTCTTTAATCCCCTCTGGATCAAATGAAATAAATCTAATGCCATCATCACGTCCACATTTTTATTTCTCCTGACACCCAATGGAAAAAAAAAAATGCATTCCCATCATCCTCAGCTGTACTTTGTGTTAGTGCTAATAACCAAATGTGGGCATGTTAACACACCAAACTTTGTGAATATGCTAAACATAAAAACACTGCTGTGCCTGAGTGCAGCCTCACAGAGCTGTTAGCCTGGCCGTAGACCCTTAGTACTGTTTTATTTTGATATCCTTTCAAAAAGGCTTTAACTGAGAGCACCGTGAGTGCTGATGCTGCATCTGTTGGGACATTACTGAGCTGGAGGGTCAAGCACAAATGAAATTGCTTAATGAAATTGTGAATATGATCAGTAATGGCTACTAAACAAGACTCTCTTAGTGACATATATACAGAGAAAAATGATTTCAACCACGATGTCCATGCTTGTTTAGTGAACTCACTTCTGTCATTGCCCTTTATAACAATTAAATGTGTTGCAGCACTGAAGGCTGGTTCTACTGGTTTTAGATTGCACAGTTTGAACCAATTCTTGGTTCTGTCTTTAACATTAGAGCATATGCCGCATGCGTGCGGTTTATTGCTGTATTCTTTAGCCTGGACTTATGCGAACAGTAGTTCTTCTGTCTCGTATCAGCACTGTTGGTGCTGCGTATTCTTGCAGCTGTTTCTTGCTGTGTTCTTTTTTATTTTTGCCGGTATGGTGTGGTATCATGGGGTCTGCCCCCATTAATGGAAGTCTGTCACGTGCGGAATGCATTCGTGACTTGTTTTTATTGTGTACATTATTTTTCCTGCCAACACGGCCAGTCAGTTTCCCATCATCAAATCAAATTACGAAGCTCTGGAATTTCATGTTTTTCTCATTTTCCCTCTATAGAAGAGAAAATCATCTGATGACCAGAATTTAAACTCTGCTTGTGATTTCTGCAGCTTTTGAAATTAGTTTTGTTATTGAAAACTTAAACTTGTTGTTCTGTAGATTTTCGAACATTGGATTTGATCAGTTTTCAAAAGCTCTGCCAAATGTCACTTTACATCTCGAAATGTGGATTCACTCCCCGACGAGCCCAGCTGTGTGAACTGAGCCCATCTTGAACTCCTCGCCTGGCAAAAACAAAAGCGTTCAATTTGTATGCTCAGAGGATTTTCAAACCGTTATGTGACCTCGACCATTCAACACATACAAAATTTTGGATGGGTGTGAATCATCAGCCGGCAGACTACACGAACGGACAAGGGTCAGCTTTGCTAAATGACAAAGACCACACAGACAAACATCCTTTACTAAAATAGAAACCTGTCACATTAATTTCATTCTTGGGAAGATCTAAATTGCTCAGGGGAGGCAAGAGAGGGGTGAAGAGAGGAACACACAAAGACTCTTTTGATTTGCCTCATTCCTATGATTTTAACGGTTTTAGAAACACGTTTGGCTGGGTGAGGCAGTAGACATCCATTCATTTAACTGGAGTCAGATCCAGTGGCGTGACTGATCACTGGGTTTTAGGGGGCAAACAGTGGCAGAGTTACTGTTTACCCGCAGAGCATAATGAAATGTTCATTAAAAATTAAAGATGGAAAACAAGGGAATATCTGATTGTGATGGCCTTGGTGAACTACTGCATTAGCCTGACATTTGTTAGACTGGACTGTGTGCAAGCATGATTGATCGAACATCCAGTGGTTGTGTTCGTTCCAGGTGTGCTCAGACCAAAAGTGAAGTGAGTTTCAAAAGCCTGAGCAGGTGTAATCACTTGCAAATTCAGCCTAGGGGAGCACAAACAGACGTGAACATTTTTAAAATCCAAATTCATAAATGTACATTAACTTAAAGAAAAAGGAGAGAACCTGAAGGGAAATTACAGAAAGGACTGAAAGGAGTTCTCAACCACTGGTTGAGACTCTGCTGTTCTGCTGTAAAAGTGGCTGTTGCACTTTTCATTTTTATTTAGGAGGGGTGTTTATGTACAGAATATATATAGATAGATGTAGATATAGAAATAGAAACATATACAAAAGTCTCTCAGACCAGACTTTTGGAGAAAAAGGGACTGCATTCATGCCCCTACACTCATAAAATCTTGAGTTTTGTGGTTGTGAAGTTCCAATGAATCAGTGACATTTCTCTTTTCCCTCTTCAATAACCTTTCATCTCTGTTTCTTCTCCACATGCTGTAGCAAGTCAATGTACTAAAATCCTTCTGTCAAGTTTAAAAAGGAAAATGGAGTAATAATGCTTTCCCACAATAACAGTTTCATGAGGGTCATAATCGTCATTTTTGTTTTTCCTCTGAACGATTCTGTGGTTTTCCTCATAGAAACTGAGAAAACCAAATGTGCTTTGTACTTTTCATGTTGCCAGTTTTGGACAGTGAGATTTTTAAGTGGCACCTCTGAATGATGGGTGTTGGTGGAGTCTTCATCCAGGATTTTAGATGGGGGAAAAAAAAAGAAAAAAAAGAAATCAAGGTCATTGTTCAGTCATGTTATTTTAGTGTCAGGCTGTTGATTGCTGTTCTGTCCATTTGAATTAGACTTGACAGTTGAGAAGTGCGACACAAAGGCAGAGTTTGTAAAGGAGAACCTGGGGGAATGAATGTGTGTCAGCACCTCTCCTCCAATAAGATACCTTTGCAGAGAAAGCAGCACTCCTTATGGACTCAGAGAAAAGCTTTTCGCCCACATGGTCTCTGTCTCTCCAGTGGGTGGCCGGTGCAGCATTTAACTCCAGATGTTCTCACTGCAGGCCAGCTAGGAGAACACCCCACAGCTCAGGAAATTTCACCTGCCAATCATCTCGGTGAAAAACACCTCCTCATTTCCTCCATTTCCTCTTCTCTTATCCCCTGATGAGTGTGTACACACCAACACAGGCTCAACCCCTGCCATATACACAGGCCTCTCATTGCCACCCAATTAAATGTCTCCTTGCGGGAGAGGTTTCTCTCAACCTCTGCCAAAGTCAACACGTTACTGTACTGTAGCTTAAAACTTCCCCTTTTGATCAAGTGTTTGGCAACGCCTCTGTTTTTCTTTTTTCCAGTGTCAGGAACCTCTGCCAGTACTAACGCAGTGTGACTTGCCGATAGAGATATTACAGGATAAGCACTGCATGCGCTTCAGTTTCGAAAATATTTTTCAGGTTTTGTTAGTTGATGCTGTAAACGCTGCTGTGAAGTTGCTTCAGTTTTCAGAAATTTTAGTAGACAGTAAATGTCACTGTAAATCTTTTTGCTGTGCAGCCTTATAAACTTAATTTGTAAATTGAATTTCATAGCATCCCTGGTTTCAAATGTGTTCATGTCCACAGCCTTAAAATTAAAGCAAATTTAATCAGCTTGTTTCAGTTTTGCAGCATACTGACCTGTCTCGCCATGACTGAGCATTTGAAGCATGGCTCAGCGTACATAGATTTAAAATTTATTGCAGAACATACCTATTTTTGGCAATACCATGAGTTGCGCTCCCGAGGACCATATTAGGACCTGTGTCTTGATGCTGCGAGTTTAAAAACATGGAATTAGTGGGGCCTTCAAAGCTGTTTTGTGGAATGTCTGATGTTGAATAAAGCGCTGGCTCTGGGTACGACCTGGTCCTGTGAAGCACTGTTTAATCCTCGGAAAGTCAGGGCTTTTGGCATGAGAGCTGGGTGAAATATATGTTTGATAGGGCTCCCACACGCCATCACAGTCCTTGAATCTTGTAACTGTGCACCTCAGGAGCTTGAAAAAACCCTACACTGTAAAATCATGTCAGTAGCTCATTGTGTGTGTTTCTAATATAGTGACTTCAGCTGCCATAACGGTTGTTGTTTGTTTCCTTGTCTTTGATTTTGTGATTAAGTAGTTTCACATTCACACATGAATTGTAACTCCGACACCAGCACTGAATGCAGCATTTTATTTCCCCTCCAAGAAGAAACGTGTATTTTATGGTGATAATGGGCAAACTCCTGTCAGACATACAGTAACAACAACAAGCTTGATTGACAGTTGTCAAATCTAGTTGACACTTCTTATCCTTGTTGTGATCCTGCCATCTGTAAACGCTCGTGACCTGTGACCTTCAGGCTTTCAGCAGGCTCTGGGACTGTGTGACCCCCCCCCCCCCCAATAGCTCTCAGTCCTTTAGCTCAAGGATCTCATGCACCTCTCAGGATGAACATCCCTATCCAGGATACAGAATACCCTTCCCTGCAAATCCACCCCCCACAGGTATCAACGCAGGATTGAGAGGAAAAACCTCTTGAAGTTCAGCAAGCCCTCTTTACGTCCACGTCTGTCAAGTCGGTGCTGTCCAACACTGAATGAATATAATCCAATTTCCCCATATAATCCACGACCTTTTCTTGCTCGTCAAGCATGCAACAGGGATATAAGTTAAAACCCTAACACCCAGGCCAAGCGGCTCTGCTACCTGTTGGCATACTTATAACATATGGTGTATTTTCGTTTTGAGGTCTGGTAACATGGCTGGCAGGGAGGAGAAGGAATGCTATGAAATGCAAGAAAATCCTGGTGAATGTTAATTCGTTTAGAGGCAGAAAAAAACCCTTTAGAACGCAATTTTGGGATGTTTATTTGCAGTTTGGCCCTCAGCTGATTCTCATATTATATCATTAGTGTTAATCAAGGCATGTAACATAAAGTTTTAGGAGAGGTTCTCGCTAGTTACAAGGCGCCTAGTGTTTCAGCAACGCCTCTCTTTGCAAATATGTAATCATCCTGGCTTCTCTTACAATCACCTTTGCCATGTTCCCCCGTTAATTCTGTCTGGAGCTGTACGTCGGAGTGACATCACAGATTAGACAATTTGGCAATGTCTGCATTTTTAGTTCTGGCTGTAAGAGTGAGAGGAAAAAAAAAAGATCAAATGCATAGGTTGCACTCCCTGGGTAGCTACTGCACCCTCCTAAAGAATTGGATGGTGTGGATGATTTAAACTTATGAACAAAGGCAAAAGTAGAAAATGTTTTTAAATTATCTGTGTTGCTTTCTTTCAGTATTTACCGAGATGCTCGCCGCTGTTCAGTCCTACTCAGAATAAGGCCTTTTGTCTCTTGCATTCAGTGAAATTTCCCCTTTGCAATCAAGTGCTCCTAAAGCACTTGAAATATAAGCACACATTCAGTCAGCAGATCGAAGGCGTTGCTGATCTGCTCTCCCCTGCAGCCTGACAAGTGTTAAGCTACTGCTTCAAATCCCAGCTCTGCATGTATGTACATCTCCTTAAGTCAGATTTACCCCTCTGTAAAACCCCTGGGTCATTAGAGACAACACATTCTGCTGCTCCCTCCAACCACTTCCCTCACCTGCCTCAAATTAATAACAAATCTAACACCCCTGTATATCCCTGTGTGAATAGTGTGTGTTTCAGAAGGTGTGTACTTCTGATGACACCTCCAGGTAACCTCTCCTGCCAGAGGATGATGGGGTTACTAAGAGACAGAGAGGGGTGATGGATAATCATGGGAGGTCTAATTGGTGTTGTCACATTTTGTGAGAAGCTTTGATGGGAGCTAATCAGCAGTGAATGACCTCATGACTTGAGCTGGAGTTTGAAGGGTGCCCTGACTTGGCTGAGATCGCCGCCAAGATTTATGCCTGTTATCGTTTCCTTCAAAGTCTGTTAAAGCAGCAAAATATGCAAAGGTTAAAACTTCAAAAAGCCCTGACCTTCTCTGAGAGTAGAACTGTTTCTTCAGTGTAAGGTAAAGCTAACATTTTTGCTCCATCTCAGAAGTTACAAGAAATGTTTCTGTGACTAGTCAAGTCAAGATGCGCTCCAGTACTCTGCTTCATGCAGAATGTAGCAAATACTACTATATCATTAAAACATACACATTTGATTATGTGCAGGAAGCTGCTCGCCACTCAGAACCCAACGCAACCAAAGGAAGACAGTCACACTCTTATTCAGTGCTCCCAGCATGTTTTTAATCTGCTAAATATGGATAGTGCTTCAGAATGACTGAAACCAGTGCTTGAGTTTGGTCCACATCCAGCTGCAGAAAATATGTTTGTCTGCTCTGAGTTCACATAGCTCAGTTTAACATTAACCAACAAAGGTCCAGACCAGGCACCTGTATTTCTGTGCCATGTGGAACAAATCATTCAAATGAATGCAACTAAAACAACATGATTTCTGCCTTGAAGAAGGCTTTTGAGGCAAAAAAAAAAGAACATCCATCTTCAAATGCACAGTGTGATGTTGACTCCTTTGTAGGCTTCTCTGTCACTTCCTCAATCGCTTTCAAATTCTATCTTTACCTTTTCTGAAGCAATTCATGGTATCTGCTCTGACATTTGTTTACCTCCCATTGACTTTGCCCATTAATAATGGTGGAAAGGGTAGTCGCCTGTCACTTAATCAACCTCCATGGACTAACAGGATGTTTAGCAGTGCTAGCTCAGTGTCACCTGTTAACAAACCTCTGGACAAATGGAAAATATAATAAAGAGTTTTGTGGAGTTAATTTCAGGTTAGAATGATGATAATATGTATGATGATCACTGAGGGGATAATGATGCATGGTGTTGTATTAGGCCAATGATCTCCTTTAACTACCAGAAGTAATTTGTGGACATTTTGTTAAGGTTTGATTTTGCTGACAACATAATCTGAACATATGCTGTCTGTCTGGACACGACGTCACACGTTTGGCCAATGATCCATGAAGAAGAACGCAAATGCAGCAAAAGCGTCCTTAGGGTGCACAGACAGGTACGTTCCCACTACTCCTGTCATTAGTGTTCAAAGGTGGATTTTTCCTTTAAATCCCAAAGATCAGTTGACAAAAAAAAAGCTAATACATACCAATCCTCCCTAGATAATGGTTAAAAAACAAAAACAAAAACATATGTGCAGCATCTCGTCCTCAGTCCAGCAGCAGTCCTCTGACCCTTTAACTGACACTGAGATTGCTTCATTTCATAAACACGTTCTATGCATTTTTGAAAAACTTTATTCCTCAAAATCATTTTGAAACAACACAGTGGAATCTGTTCTTTAAAGTGTTCGTTATTGCTTTGATTGTTACTCAAGATGACACATACCTCATGGTAACCCAGGACGTGTTGCTGTGAAACTAGCAATCATATGTTATGTATCACACGTAAACCGGAAGCCTCTTCTGTGTGTCCTCTGATTGGCTGAGTCTTCCCGTGTCTTTGCATGCTGTCTAATACACAGCATACCTTTACTCTTACCATATCTCTGTGCTCTGCAGTAACCTCTCAGGAATTTGATAATGACTGATTCATATCTTTGTCAATCACGTTGCCTCTCTCTGCATCTCCGGTGTCGCTCTCACGTTGTCTCTGTGCAGGTTGTTGGTATGAAATCAGATCTGTGTCTGAGCTTTTCAGCTTATCAACTGTGCTGCTTTTACCGTTTTCTTTTCACTACTCAGTGTGTTTCTGAAAGCTCATTTTTTGAGGCAGGGTGTGTTCTTTTTTTTTTTTTTCCCAAGTTCCAGGTCTGATTGGAACCTTTGCAGATAAATTATTATGATGTTACGCCTCTCTGGATTTTCCAAACTTTAAGCACTGTAACTAATATCAGATAATACGAGTGCTATGGTGATAAGCATCCCAAAGGTTCGACTTAGAGTTCACCCTGCATTTATCCTGCATTAGCACTGCACACAGTGGGAGCCATTGTAGAAGTCCCTCTAGATACTTCCTGCATCTGTTCTACATTAGTCCCGCAGATAATTGATTTTTGCCATCTAGTTAGAACAGTACTTTCTGCAATGATGTGAGGCAGCTGGAAGTTTGAGCTTCAGCACCCTAAAGCATCGCTGTTGTGCACACACACACATACACAAATTTGCACACACTTTCTCTTCACTTTGTCTTTCCACATTGTCGATGTCACGTCTTTTGACCGCTGACCCCATTTGATAAAGATTTAGTTCCATCTTTGTCATCACTCTGTGCTGTAACTGGCGAGATAACTGAAGTGTGAAACATCTGATCAGATAGCAGAATAAATGACTATTGATCAGAACCTCTGATCAACCATCACTGTTTCTCTCACTGGCTTGAACTCCCTGGACTTTCCTTAACATGAGCCTGGAAATAAACGAGCAGAAAATGTTTTTTTCGGAACTGCAGAATTTACTTTTGAATCAGGCATTTTAAGGTTGAGGATAGCAATGCATTAATCCCTCTCCACATACTGTGTGGCCATAAATTCTGACTTCCCTTTTCAGCCCCAGTGTTATGTGTACTTTCTTTTTTAAAAGGAGATTGTTTTAAGAGAAACAATCCCCTAAAACAGCTCAGCACTGCTGTTTTTAATAGTAAGGTACTCAAACCGGCGTAAATAATGAATTTGTTACGGCCTATTTTCAGCTACAGATTTGGTCGAATATTTACAGACGGTGTTTTGAGGGATTGAGACAAAATAAACTACAGTGCTCACGTTCATGTGTGGCTCACTGATGCGTTTAGACCACAGTGGAGCTCTATGGCAGAGAGGAATACGATATATCAGGCAGTACCTATTACCAGAATCAGTTCAGTGTTGGATTTGTTTTTTTCATGGTGATTTGTTTGATTTGTTTTGAATAAGACAACTCTCTCCTATAACAGGACACGAGCAGAGTGAGGGACTTCTGCAATGGCTGCTACTGTACAATAACTGGAAAACAGCCTTGACAGAAAATTTACCCTATATACTCCATCTCAGAGTTGATAATAAGTAATCACCAGTGTAAAGTAGGGAACAGCTGGTCAAAATATATTTTAAAGGAGGACTGTAGTATTTGTTAAAGCAGTGTAACATGGTATCACCTACATAATCTTTGTCACCATATTATTATTCTTTTCAAAAACTTAAAAGGGAATTTGTTAATGAAGTGTTTCCAACTTTAAGAAATATAGGTTTTTATTAATAGGAAGAAACAAAAACAGCTCATGATACCAGTTGAGATTAAAATGGGGTGAACAGCATCGAGGTGGCCTGAGGAAAACCAGACCGCTGGATTTTCGGTCGTTGTCAGCAGATTCCACACGAGGAAATTTCTATGTTTATTTCGTCCCCGAGTGGAATAAATGAACGTAAGGTGTAGTACAACATGACAGAAAGGTCAATTCTGATCATAGTGGAAGTGTTTATGTTTGGTCACAGAACTCCTTGTACCCTCTGATATCGTTATCTGTCTCATTAAGTGGTAACGCTAAGAATTTGGGCCCCCGCATTGGACTGCAGGACAGAACAGGTCCCTGCAGCTCTGTCACTTATCAGGTTCACCTTCAAAACATTTGCGGCAACTGCTGTCGGTGAGTCACCATGTCCTATCTCTCTGCTCTGCAGCCACACTGGTCAAGGCACATGTAAAGTCTTTCTGTGAAGCACCTTTGCAGCCCAGCTCTGCATTATGGTCTCAAAATGAGTTCATAGCTTGTTTCATTCCTTTTTTTATAGACATTTTTTTTCCTTTTGAAGAAGACTTCTTTCAATAAATAACACAAATATATTCATACGTCATATATAGATAGATTAACATGTATAAACTACATGCATTTCATATAATTTAAATAATTTATATGTACAGTTCTCCCTCACACACTCACGCCCTCCCTCCCTGTCCCTCTCAAACAAGTTCTTCCGTGACAGCAGTGCTGAACCGGTTTGTGGATCTGCAGCACATTCATGTGAAATATCATTTTAATGGACCCAAGATTTCTTCAGTAAAAGTATCATTTTATAGCAGAATGTTGCTCTTCAACACCATGACACATTATCTCGTGGTGGGGAGCATTGAGAGCAGGAAACAAAATCCTATGTAGGAAGTAGAATTCCAAACAGGTAGTCCCTGGCAGGTTCTTGTGTTGTTTTGTTTATGTCCTATGACGTTTCCTTGACAATGCGCAGACGCATGAAGTGTCTATGCGTATCCACCTCCAGCCCACTGAATTGCGGACCTGCGTCAGCGCTCGTACGTACGTCTGCGTCGTCTTGCACTGCGAGTTCCAGTTCTTGTCGTCGATGCCCCTGCAGCCACCTTTGAAGGGCCTGGGGGTCCGACAGCGTGTCTCGTAAAAGTACTGTTTAATGTCCTGCGTGGCACTGGTTTTAATTTTGGCCAGAACAGTGACAGGGTCCCCCCTGGTATCCACTGCTTGGGTTTTATCTGTCACCCACTGGCTCTCACTGTCACACACAGAATATTCCCCACGGTAGCTTCTGTGCTCAGCGTAACGCTTCTTTCGTGTCTTGTTTCCTGCTGCCCCGCCCTCCGGTCCACTGTTCACAAAATCGTCTGCGAGGTACAGAGGCGGCGGCTGCAGTGGTGGCCTGTCACTCAGCAGCACCCGAGGTGAGTTGTACCGCTTCTGCTGCCTGAGTAGGTCAGAGTTCAACAGCATCACCTGCTGGTCCACCATGCCGTCACTGCTCCCGCTGCTGCGACTCCCTGTCCCCCACTGCTCCACATCGCCCTGGTCCTCTAAGGGAAAGTTTGTACTGAGAAGAGGAGGCAGTGTGTCCTGGAGCTCCGTGTCCCTGCTTTTACCCTGTTGGCTCTGGTTCCCCCTGGTTTTCCCCTTCGTCAGGTCAGCCTGAAGCAGCTGGATGATGAGAGAGTTCAAAGGGTCGGGACTCGGCTGCTGCTGATGCTGTTGCCCCTGGCGACTGCTATCCATGTTGGTTGCCTGGATACCATAGAGGTACACGAGGACCATCACATACAGCAGGATTGACATCACTAGATTCACCTGTAAGATCTGAAAAGACAGAGACAAACTTGTAAGGGGCTTGTTATTCTTCTAGTAGAACAAATGTTAGTCTACGTTCTACAGCAGTGGCTGATTAGAGTTGTGGGAACCTTTGGTTTCAGCTCTGTTGCTGTGATGTAAATAACAGCAGCTGTTAGTGTGCGTGTCTTGTTATGAGCATACTGTTACGTAAAGTTAACATGCTGCTACTTGCACAACACAAAACACCCATAATTCTCTTCAGAATAATGCATGGAAATGTTTGGCAGGAGCATTTAAAATATGCAGAGTGAAACATGGCTCACACACACAAGCTCTCAACTTCAAAAGTAGTTTCACAGTAGTTTGACGGTAATGTGTGGGTGTAGCGCACAGAAGCAGAGGCAGCTTTGTGATGGGAAGGTTGCCAGTTTGAATCCCCGGACCAGCAGGATGATTGTGAGATGGGAACACCCTGCTACGGTTGGCTAATTAGAGAGGTACTGAAAGGTCAAACAGTTGTAGTTTATATTTAATGATAGGTAAGGCTTTCAGACATCATCAGACAAAGACCTGTTCTAAAACAAACAACCAGAATCTGCATCAAACCAATTAAGCTATTGAGTAGACAGGGTATAATTTACTTTTTCTTTTGTTAAAATGTCAAACGCTGTTTCACTTTTCTCTTTCCAAAACAATCAAAAAACACACTTGTTAGACATGTGAGTTAAAGATTGCATCACATCGCCGCAGCTGTGCTATGGTTCTCCTCTTTCCTGCCTCCAGCTGAAGCCAAAAAATGTCACCAAAGCAGCCTTTTCTCTCATGGTTTGCTCGTTCTCATCCACTTATGTGCTCAGGCCTAAATAGGTTCCAGTGTTTTGGTCATCAGTTTATTTTAGTGTTTGAGTTTCCTTAAGAAGAGTTGGAAAAAAAACAAAACAAAAAAAAAAACCTTCTAGTGATCAGTATGTGCATGTGCATATCACACAGAATAACATCATGTCAGAGAGCAGTTTTCTAACGTTTGTGTGTGCACAAAAAAAAAAAGTTTGATCGCCACATGCTTATTCCCAGTCAGCACGGGTCAGGATGTGCAGGAGGTGTCAGCCTCAGGGAAGAGTTATTACCACTTCCTTGTTCTCGGAAAAGTTGTTTTTCTCTTTTTTTTTTTTCTTTTTCCCAGACTTTATTTCCTTAAGGAAAGCTGACTGACTAACCCTCATTCATTAAGTTCCACCTATTAACAGCCTCCAACTACAGCTCTTCCACTGTTGCCAGTTACAGAACTGTGTTTTCTTTTTATTCATTTCTTTAACTCCAGCTTTGGAGAGTCAATCAACATGTTCCTCCGACCTCTGAAAGAAGAGTTTGGCATTTTGAGAAATGTGTTTATTTGCTTTCCTGCCGAGAGTTAGATAAAAAGACTGGCACCACTCGGATCTCTGTACACTATATAAATAGCTGCTGTGAGAAAATGTTGTTCACCTCTGTGTTTGTGAACCGTTTGGTTCCTGTCAGGTCGGATGGAGCTGAAGTGCTCTGCTGAAGTGCTGCGACAACCTTCAATAATCAGTTTGTGTGGGGCAGCCCCGAACCATGAACACAAGTTCATGATTATCGATTGACTGGCCGGTCCTCTGGGGGCTTCTACAATGTGATCAGCTGAATTTGAATCAGTAGTGTAGTGGTTATGCTTAAGCCGTATGTTGTCAATGTGTCTTAGTGAGTATGAAGGCGATAGGTTTTGAGAAGCCTTGTATGCTGAGTCAAATTTCTCTGCTTGAACACAAGGACATGACATGCTTTTGTTCTGTATCACCCAGTGCAATTATGGAATTCCTTGAGATAAGCATGTGGTGATGTGCATTTTATGGAATGACGGGAAGTTGGTGTTTATGCTGCACACTCGCATCTTCTGTAAAACATGCGTGGACAAGTGAAGGTTCAGATGTCTTTCAGAGAGAGAAGCAGGAAAGAGGGGAAGAGTAACGCACTAACAGACGTCTGAGAGCAGGAAGAGGGGCTTGTTCCCATCAGCAGCATCATGGCTGAATGATACAGCTGTTGATGAAGGGGTGGTGCATCTGTTCGGCAGCAATGTCACCTTGCAATCAATGACTCAGGGAAGACATGCACACACACACGTACACACACACGTCTTTGTTATGACTAAATCACACCAGTTCGTTTCTGTATCGTCTCAAATATCTACAACAGTGGCGATGCAAAACTGGTCCAAAGGTCATGTGGGCACACACACACACACACACACACACACACTGTCATAAAAAAAATGAGATTCAATAAGTGAGTTAGTTAATATTAAATCAGCATAAAAAGTCTTCACGAATGAATGGAAGAAAGAGAAAAATGTTCAGCGTAACCTCAGTTTCTTCTGCTCCCGCTTCTACTTAAAGTTGCCACAGTGACAGTTTCTATACTACAGTAATTGGAAGAACGGAATAGCTTATTTATTGTAATGTAGCCTATAACTTTTAAAAGTTGGGAAAGCACCCAAATCCAACAAAAAAGAAGCCCAAGTTAACACAAGCCGCACGAAACCAGCTTTACCCTCCCAGTCAAATAAAAAGTAGGCCAACTGGTCAGAAAACGGCTCAGTCTGGAAACACCGCAAATAAATATTAAGACTTCAGTGCTGTGACTGAAACAAATTTAAAACAAAAACAAAAAAAAACAACCTTAATGGTGGAAAAAAAATGTATTCTAATGTGTAATGTATGTAAAATATTTTTTTGAAAAAAACACTCTAAACACAGTTTATTTAAAAAAAAAAAAAGTATTCTTTTAAACATAAATGTATCTCAATAACATCTTTGTTTAAGATGCCACTGGATGTTACTTACATGTATTATATTATGTTACATTATATTATATTAAATTATATAATGCTTTATGTTTGTGCCAAAGGGAGGGCATGAGTGTGCCAGACATAAAGCTTCGGTGACTGGCTCTAACTCCAGTGTATTAATTCTGCTCTGGCCTCTTTTCCACATTGTGTCATGATACTCCTGGATGGCACTAACATTACATCTGCTCACTAAAATATCAAACATGATACTTGTGGTGGCACAAACAGTCGGTTTTCCTCCCTTTAAATCAGACAAGACTGTTTATAAAAGTCGAAACTGTGACATTCTGACAATGTGACATTAATTGACATTGACATAACCTTTAAATTTTCACTCAACTTCAGTCGCTCTGCTTTGGTTATTAAATCCAAGAGTGCGAATAAGGATCTCTTTGTAAATCAGGCGCCTGGCCCGTGAAACTGCATCTAGTCAGACAAATTAATTTCCCCTCCTGCTGCCATAATCGCTGTCATAAAAGCCCTCACTGTAGTTTATGATGTTGACATTCAGGCTGGCAGAGGCTAATGAGGCTCGGTGGGTGAGCGATAATTTGCTCAGTGGGCAGGGTGATAATGAGACTATGTGCGTTTGTACTGTATAGCTGTTCCGTGTTTCTGCGCTTATTGTAGGAACAAATGTCGGCACAAGGACAGGAAAATGAGGAAACACCTCCCCAGTGAGGACACTCTGCCCGTCCTCACCTCTGCAAGAAGTTATTTTAGGGCAAGGACTTGAGTTTAGGGTTAGGGTTATAATTAGGTGTAGTTTACACACAAGGTTTGTGTATAAATTTAGTCATTGAAAGTCAAAGTGTGGGCGTGTGAGAGATAAGGGAAAAGTGAACGTGGGCAGCAGATGTTAATGCTCCCAGATGATAAAATGCAATAAAATATATTGGAGCACAGCAACAGATTGTCAGGATATTATGAGTCCACCTGTTTCAAAGACATCAAGGTGAATCTATTTTCAGACCGATCTGACAATGAAAGACAAACTCTGTCTCTTTCCCTGTCTTTCTGTCTCGACTCATGCAGCAGCTTTCCCCTCTTAGATAGCCGTCTTGTCTCAATAAAGCAAAGTGTAAATGCAAACAAGAAGCATTCAAGATGGATCTAAATGCTTTCATCACTCTGAGAGGCACACAGCATTAATATCCATGTTGCTGTTATAAAAAGATTTTTAGCACAGCAGCAGTTTGAAAATGGCTTTAAAGTGTCTGCTGGTTAACATGTTGTCTTACTGGTTTGTGTTTCAGTGGCTATTTCATACTTCATACAGCTTTATTGGGAGTTCAGCTGTATCGGCTCTCATTGCACAGAGAGAAGCAAACAGGCAAAGGGAGCTTCAGTCATCCTCTTATTTTAGTTTCTCCTCTGTCAGTTTGTGAGTGTATAAGTGCAACACTGTGACTTTTGATATCAAGAGTGTGTGCTGTTGTTTCCATTTCAAGAAGACAACACCTCGCCCCTCCCTGTGACGGCAGGCTTCATGCAAACTAGTTTATGCATACCCCAAACTTTAATCTCTGAATGTATGCTGTTGACCCTGTTGTCGGTTGAAACTGGCAGCAGATGAGGTTACAACCTATTCACCAACCTTGTTTCTCCAAAATGTCAAACTTCCTGGAAGTACAAGAAGCCGCACTGCCTCGGGCTTGAGGTTCGATCGAGGTCAAGATTTTCTGGTGGATTTAAAGCGTTCCATTAGCCAAAAAGGTCGGAGAGTTTCTTAACCCACAGGGGACCGTGCAATCCTTTAGCTACAGTAATCACAGAAATGCAACTTCCACCGAATCTTATTCCGTGTTTGTCGGTTAACTTTAGGAGTAAATGCAGTGTACATACTGTAAATTACTAAAGCAGCAGGTCTGGGCAAGGAGAGACATCTGAAGCCTCAGGGAACTGTCATGGGATTCCTCACATTCATCTCCAGGTTATCAGAGATTCTGTGCAGTTGTGTTCAGGACAGTAAATACGTAGCTGTTGCTCAGTACCAGCCTGTTGTCTTTACAGCAAGATTATCTCCAGCATCTTTTGTGTAACCTTACAGTTTTCCTTAAACTGACCTTTCCTCCTCAAACGAGAAGAGATTCGACATAGCAGTAAGCATGTTTACAAGAAATTCACCGTGTGCCTCTGAGCGCTGTGCTTCACACTCAAATGGGTAATTGCTCAAGGAAAATATATTTTTCATGTGACATTCAGATGGTACTGTGGCCTGAAAATAGTCACAGAACTGGGTGAAACTGGAATGCAGGTTTTTGGGGCTTTGTCGTTCCCCCACCACCACAACACTCCATGTGACTCCATTTAATTTATTACGAATATTGGATCAATGTTTTCTGGCGTTTTCTGTTGCCAGCGAACCAGACCGCTTTTCTTAAATGATTCCTCCGCTCAAAGAATCTGCCCGAGTGATAAATGGAACAATTAAACCAATGAATCTTCCCTTCAAAACAACACAGCCTGCCTCAGACACTCACACAACAACAAACAGGACCTTGTTTTGGGTGCCAATGTTTTATCATTATAATCACTGTAAAAGAGGCCCTGCTATAGGAAGCGTTACTATGCTAGATGTGCTCAATACTTAATCAAAAATACATAATGAAGAAATCTGTACTGTCTTCATTGGCTTCTCTTTCTAAAACCTGACAACTAAGGTGACTGTGGTAGTCCCTGAACTTTTTATCTAGCAACATCAGCTGGTCAAATTTTTTAAACTGTCAAAATACTTTGGTTTATAACCAAATACCCGTCAAACTAATGACGTTCCCGTCAGCCTCAGCTGTACTTTGTACATCACTCCTTAGGAAATGATAGCATGCTAACTAGTTCATGGTTCCCACTGGTTTGCGTAAAGTAAATTTGGTTATATCTTCTGTGAGATTAGTGGATTAGTTAGTGGATCCCTGTGTGGACACCTGTGTTTGTGACTACACTACGACAGTGCCAAATGCACTTGTGCCCACACACACATTGTTTATGTTGTTCAGCCATAACCAAGAAACAAAGGAGCTCTTACTGTCAGGAAGTTGGCATCATGTTTTCTCGCCCTCATGTGTGGAACACATCTGTGTACACATATCTCAGCTTGTGGTGTGCGTAGAAGCAAGTCTGCTGGTTGCATTTAAGTCTGCAGCTGTCTGTGTCCGTCCTGGAGTTTGATCAAGGCTTAAGACGGCAAACATGGTAAACACAGCTTTCTCTGGAAATACAAAAGGCTGCGCGCACCTTTTTCTGCAGAACAATTCTTCTGTTCATTTTGACATTTCCTGTCTCTCTTGACTCAGTGTATCTGTAGGGACTTTGTGCCCACATGAAAAGGAATCCTTGCTGCCGAAGTAGAAGTAAAAAGTTTATTAAATTTTTGGAGGAACAAATGTTTGTAGACAAGTTAGTGATGGTTCTTTCACCTCCTTCATAACATCAGCTTACGAGGCTCAAGAGCCATTAGGTTAGTGTCCAGCCAGCCTCCCCCTCCCTAAGATTATCCCTCCTTCGTCCGCTCATCATCTCACAGTCCTGTCTGCTCATATTCATCCTCAATTCACTCCTTTCTCCTCCTTCTCCTGTCTCTATCCACTTGTGCACTCATCCATCTCTAAAGCCCGACTCACACTCTTCCTGTGTGGGGTTTACCTTTATGAGGACAGCCAATCACTTTCTTTTTCCCCTCTCTGTGGCCGAATGACCTGCGCTAATCATTCCTAAGAAAATGTGTCTCGTTTCACCTATTCTCCACGCTCACTGAAGCTGTTAATCTGGTACAAGCCCGTGTTGAAGCTTAGAGCCGCTGCACACAGAAACACGCATAACTGCACATGTAAGCACGCACAAAGGTGAGTGGATAGATAGGTATAGAGGATGGGAGAACTGCCCCGATATAGAGACAGTTTCAAAATTGTGCCTCTTGCGTGCAGTGTGTGAGAGTCTCGGGTAGAAGCTACACACGCACACCCTCTGATCTTTTAACACACGAGGGATTGATTCAGATAATCAGCCTCAGTGTGGCAGCGTCTTAGCAGGAGCACAGAGAGGTTTCCTCTGCAGTGGCGGCTCTGACTGTGTCATCAGGAGTAACAGGCTCATAAATGTGATGTTCCGGGTGTTTCGTGTGCACGTCTAGGTCAAGCTCCGTGATGTTATGTGTTGTTGTAAAGAGATGCAGTACAGAGCCTTGAGCCTCAGCTGCATGCCAACTTTCAGCATCTTCAGTGAGATTACATGTCGGGTAAAATCAAAATGATCAAACGTTTGTGCAGTATGTTCATGTTCTTATTGAGTGTGTAGATAAAGAGGACAAGGCATCAGGGTTCAGAGTGGACAACGCTGATCACTGCGAGGGGTGAGGGATATCAGGGGCCACTAGGACAACATTCTACTTTAAGGTCCCACCAGAAAACCCACCTGGACGTCCACAGGATTTAAGAGTGTGCACACACATCACCCCGTATTTGCTTCTCACCCATCTATCCAGGCTGTCTATTCAAAAGAGCTATTAAAACTTTTGCCTTCCAACATAGTCAGATGACTCATCATACAAACTAGTTCTTTAACCTTCCTCTTATTTCAGCATCAGCTGCCTCTTCTGCCCTCTCCACCCTCCTGCTCTCTGCTTTCTTCCCTTATTGTTTCCCTCCATCATCAGGATGTTTTGCAGTAGTCCTCTTCTCTGTTTTATTATTTCACTGCAGAATCATGAGACTAAAGTGCCAATTGTGACCTTAAAGACTAAAGATAAGGCTGTATCTTAATCTCGTTTTCCTTCTAACTTTGAATGTATAGCTGCAACAGTGGAAGCATTAGTGCGGACGACATGGCTTTACCACATTTGTGTTTCAGATTTTGCCTTTTCGTGTTTGTTAAATTAAACAGTTCACCACCACAAAAAGCAGGAAAAAGCCATTAAATCACTAACATACAAAAATGTGCAGCAAGAGTCAGAATGTGCTTCAGAGCTGGTTCTTTATGTCAGTGAAGTCTGTGGCACAGTAAGTCAGATCATCTCAGGCTATCTATGTGTGTGTGTGAGCACTTTTGAGTGATGTGGTCCACCATGAGGAATGTAAACCTGACACACATGGAAAACCAGCCTCAGACTGATGTTTGAAACAGAGGGAAACTGAAAGGGGGAAAAATGTGTGTGTGTGTCTGTGTGTGTGTCTTATGTATGCCTTTATTAGCGAGCACATGCACCTCATCTCTCTAAATCTGAGCTAAATGTTTGTCAGTCCAGCGGCCAAGTTAACCATAGACTATTACATGGAGAACAGCACGTATGTGTGTGCACACACCTCTCTGTGAGCCTCAAAACAAACACTCCTGTCTGTGTTTTTCTGACTAAATATGTGCCGAACCTTTTTTTTTTGTTTGTTTGTGTGTGTGTGTGCATGTCTGTAGTTGTTTTTGCATACATGGTGGATTGTGAAGGACAGAACAGTACAGAACCACAGGCCAATTCAAACAAATATGAAACCACAACAGGAGCCTCATTGCTTCAAGGTGACATTTGATACTTCTGCAGTCAAACAGATCATAATCAAAAATATGTGGAACTAGAATGGCACTAAGTGGAGCACATAACTCTGCCAAGGCCAAACAATTCAACACGTCCCTGTAGCTCTTATTATAGAAAAATAAAAGGAAAAAGGAAGTGGTCTGATTGCACAAATGGTTTATTTGTCAAAAGCATAGTAAATACATCTCTGTGTGCAATGTAGATTCAGTCTTTTCTTCTACCAGATCCAGATTATCATCAGGATCTGCACCAAATTCAACAAACTCAAAGCTCTCAACACCATTAGTACATCAGATTTTTTTCCCTGGCTAACTTCCCATTCCTCCAGCAAGTTTGGTACAAATGGGTTCACTGCTTTGTGTGTTATCCTGCTGACAAGTAAACAAACAAACCAAATACTTAGACCAAATATGCATATCAACCTAAAGTATTTGAAATATTTTGTTTGAAGTGTGTGTGTGTGACTGACAGAGATCAGAGTGTGGATGCAGCCTGTCATTTGACTGAACAAATACATCCAATAAAACAGCACAGTAGCTTGATTTGGAAGACATGGTGCATTTAGCTTGTAAGCCAGCTAATGCTTAAACCTGGGCACGTGTGTGGCTGCCAGACAGAAGCAAACAGCTGTGATATGAAGACACTCTCAGTGCTGGACTGTAGGAGAATTAGTGCATATTTCACTTTCTGCTGCGAGCTCAATTCTCTTTCCTTTTCCCCAGTTTTTCTTTTCCATGCAGCCTTTGAGAGCAACATCCTTCTCCTGAGTTATTGGTAATATTGACATATCACCAACTGATGCTGTTGTCATGGTACTGACATTTTTAATGTGCAGCTACAGTAGCAATGATATGCACCAAATACTGTGGACCCAGAGTATGAGGAGGAATAGGAAGAAAGAAACCTGATGATGGCAGTGAGGAAGAGGAGAAACTGAAAACTGAATGTGGCAGGGAGGCAAAAAGAGGCTAAGGGAGAAATAAAAGTGGGAGAAGATTAAGCTATTTTAAGAAGTTGGGATGAAAACAACAGTGACCAGCAAATCACTGTCTAACCTCTGAACTGATTGTAACTGGGACTCCAGCCTGGTAATCTACTGGCAGTAATGCTTAATAAGGCAAGCCAACTGCTGTCAAACACTTTAGAAGGAGAGGAAAGGAAGAGGAAGGGAAAATAAACTCAGGCGTCTGCACATTTGTCCCAGTGTTTTAGTCTGTAAGACAACAATCTTAGAGGCCTCATGGAAATGAACAATGAGTTAGAATGGTAGACGTTATGAGACTTTCAACTCCGTGCATTTATCCTGGCAATAAATTAGCATCTTGTTGTATAACTCTCATATGACTCTCAAACACTAAACATACACCTAAATTAAAAAAAAAAAAAAATCCAAACCAATTCATCTTAGACTTGCAGCAATGTTTCAGCAAAACATCCAGTAAATTAAAGGGACTTCAACAATAGCAGCATTGTGGACATAGCGATGATTCACTGCATTTTTATCTTCCATGTATCTATGTTGTACTTATCCTGGATCTAAGGGCAAGTGATTAAACTTCTGTTTCAGCTGCCAGGCTAAAAATGTAAGGACACCTGCTGTAAACTAATTAGAGATTCACCGTTGCATGAGGAGCAGGAGGAGAGCAGTGCTGACGTGCCCCAACCACTGGCCTCCAAAACTCTCTGTTCATCGAGTCGTCCCAACTCGACGCTCCCTAAGAGCAGAGCAGTGGACCGTAAATGTAAATGCTACAGCTTACAGCGCTGAGATCTCCCAAATCCCGGCAGAAAAAACAAACATGCTGCTTCAATTCCAGAGTCTTAAGTTGCATTTTGCTTGTCATACTTTCAGACAAACCCCACGAGCCTGTTTTTACTGCATGCTTCAGATGGACGCTGTCGGCTTTACATGTTCAGGTGTTCTACTAACTGAGTTACACAACTGAGGCTTTCAGCAAAGCAATCTGATTAGTCAAACAGGTTCCCACTGTGCTGTAACTGAAGCACAGCTATATATATGCTTTGTGGTGTTTCTGCCAACTCCTGTGGTAACGGCTAGAACACTTGCATTTCCTTTCTGTGTTCTATTCTTATGCAGGCTGTGCTGGAACTATAACTACAGACTGTGATGAGTGGAGCTGCCGTCTAATTTTACAAGCTATTCAGAGAGAAAGCAGTGACTTTGGTGAAAATGTGTAAAGGAAAAAACTCTCGACGAGAAAACCACTTAGGCCTCCAGGGTACTGAATGCTAACAAGCATTTTGCTTGGTGCGTCACTTTATTAAGGACCTGTTAAAGGCTGTAGAGATGGTGCTTTGGCAAAGGCAAACAAGGTAACTGGGCTAAAATGCAGGATTCTAGTTCAACACTAAAAATGAAAAAACAAAAGCACTCTAATAAGAATCACTGGCGATGAAATGCTTGATAACTGTGGTAGAGTGTTATCAATATACTTAACAGCTAAATAAACGCTTTTCAGAATATGTCAGCTACTACAGTAAAACACACGTGGAGGAGACAGGACAGGACAGAGGCATTAATACAACATAAACCAGGGTTAATAAAACAGAATAAGTGAAGAATTTACATATAAAGTATTAATACATACTTAAGATTCTGTCTTCTGTCTATTAAACGTGAGAACGTTCTTACATTTAATTTTAAAGTTCTGATTTTTAATAACAGGTTTTAGGCCGGATCACAGAAAGAAGCCAGCTGTCATTAAATAATTCCCCATGTCACCTCTGTAAATATAGATTCTGACCACAATAACAACCATCAATGCCCGAAGATCCCTGAACCTGACTTTGGTAAACGCACACTAAGCTGGATGACACATCTGTGTGGACCACAAGACAGTTTCTGAGCAGTTTCCCTGAAACACTGTAAACTACTGGAGTCAAAACTCACTGAGGCTTTTGGCAAAAAAAAAAAAGGCATGTGACATTGTACTGTATGTAAGTCATGTAAGTCAAACCCTGATGCACTCCTGATCATCATGAAGCATAATTACTGTATCTCAAATAAAAACAACCCTGACCCATTTATTAAAACCTTTTTTTTCCATGTGGCTCCAAGCAGAAACCTGCCAGCTTAGGAAACCACAACTGTATCACTTTGAGACCACGGCGTGAATGGTGTGCGTTGTAGTTACCGTGGAGACCCCGGTGATGATGCAGTCAGGGCGCTTAGTGATGGGGCTTAGCGGAGCAGTGTGCCAAACCAACAAATCCTCCAGAGGGATTTTGACCCGGCAATGTCTGAGCCCTAATACTGTCCAATTGACTCCAGATGTTACGGCACAGAGAGAGAGAGACAGAAAATGAAAGATGGAGAGCTCTAGTCTGTGGCTCAGTTTCCAGCCAAGTCATTTTTTTTTCTTTAGGCAAATTATGATTAACAAACGGAAAAACTGTAGAAATTTTCAAAATTAGGAAAATGTGTTTCTGGTGGACGGAGGTGTGAACATAAAGAGAAACAATGTGATGGACGCTGCTGATCACATTCACTGTATAGGCACAGTCATGCTTGGAATCGCAGGTATGCTGAACGGCTCCATTTAATTATACAGCTATTTAAAAGTGGCTTGTGTGGTGCTGAAAGTATTTTTATGTGGTTGAGGAAAAGCCAAACGGATAGAAAGACATCAGAAACATAAACGCAGCCTTTCCAAAGCCTGCATGAAATGAACCTGCTGAGAGTTTCATGAAAGCATTGCACCTGTGCATCAGAGACAGAGCTGTAGCACTGGGAATCTGGCTGCAAGTCTGTCTCTATCAGAATGTTTTAATCTCAACCTCTTTGCCATCTGCTCTGTTTGAGGAGGAGCGGTGAGGAAAATCAGGAAAGGCCAGATAGGTTTTGCAGGCTTTCCTCTGATCGGCGAATTCATCCCAGAATTCTGAAGTGCTGGATTCCACACAGGGAAACCTGTGGTGCAAGTCGGAGATTATTGAGGAATTTTAAAAATGAGAATGTGTTTAACCGCGTGGTTCATACTTTTGCTGCATGAGAAACGTGACTGAAAAAAACAATGGAGCAGGCACAGATACACTTTAAATATGCTTTTGGGCAAGAGAGGAATTCATTCAAGTAACAGTTTTGGAATATACTCCTACATCTCTTTCCCACCCTTTAACCACAGCGTAATCCTTTTCTATAGCTGGTAGGTAACATCTAAAATAATAGATCAACATTACGCTTTAATCTTTCTTGTCGAGAGTTAGATGAGAGGGGTAATACAGTGTTAATCAGTGACAGACGCGACCACAACACCACGTATTATTTGAGTGAATTTGAAACCTCGTGTTGTTATTTTGGCTGTTACGATGAGCCGCTTTATCCTCCCTGTGTTTCTTCACCTCCCACCTCGCTCTATTTTCACCCCCGGGGTGTTAAGGTAAAAGCAGGGAAGGGCAGAATTCCTATCATAACAGTGAATTACCCTCTGAATGTTTCGCTGCCTCCAGCCAGGTGAGTCATCTGCATTCACGGTGATTATCCCTTGAGAAAACTAGTTTGTGCACGCGTGGGGGCGCAGAGGCCAGTGGATTTGGTTTGGAGTGCGTTTGTGCGTGTGTGTGTAAGAGAGGGAAAGTGATGGTAAAGTGCGTTTGGTAATAAAAGCTGGTGTGGAAAGAGGCAGAGTTTATAGACATGCTGAGGTCAAAGTGTGGTGTGTTCAACAAAGTCTGGTGTCTGTGCACAACACAGGTGTGAGTTGTATCACAGAGTACATGTATGTACACATGTACATACCTACAGGTACACATTCCTTCACCTGACAGAGAAAACAGATGAGGACACACACCTTGCAGCGAGTCTGACTCCACAAACCAGCGAGTCTACCTGCAATAAGTCATTGGTGTTATCTTGTTATTGCCAAGTTTTCGATGGAGTAACAGTTAACACGGTTCAGTTCCTTATTGTCTTTGAGAGCACAGCTGAAGTCCGGGAAGGACACTGGTCCTCATAACTGTCAGCGAGTCCATCCATTTGCTTAAAACTAAAATGAAGAATTCCAGCTGAGCGCAGATGATTCCCAGAAATGATACAGATAAAAAACTTTAATAAAAGTCATTTGAGCACAAACCGTGCTGGTCAGTGCAGTTGGGGGTGGGGAGGGCGTCTCTAAAGTACACCAGAGAAGTAACTTAAAGACCCTGCAGAGTCTGTTACTTTTAGTAACACTGCGGAGCCAGGTTTGCAGGGGTTGCAGGCAAACAGTGAAAACACATGTTAACAATGCAGGGTTCATAATAAAATTGTAAAAATGTCGCCCAAAAGTATTTATATAAAGTAAAATCTGCTTTGCAAATGTTTTATGGCTAAGGAAATTGATTCAGCATGTTCTGTATACACACATAGCATTTTGGTGAATAACACTGTCTGTAATCAGAAAACTCCACAGGGCACCTTTGATTAGAATATTGTGTTACAGAGTGTGGCATTAAATTCTATAAATTCACAGAGACTGCACAGTACTGACGCAGCAGCAGGTGACCATGTACCGCTGAGAGGCCACAGTGTGAGGGTATAATCGCTACAGGGCAGTTTGTCGCCGAATTGTGTTTCTGATTATCCGAGCCCTCGCGCTGCAAACAGAGACGCTGATCTAATGAGTGAAACCATCTGCTGAAGTGTTTGGGTGGCAAAGCGAAACCTGCAGCCGCCTGACCCTCAGCGGCACATGTCTCTCCCTCCCCGGGTCGATCGGATAAACGAGGGCAGCGGCGCTGACACACACCTGTTTAGTCCATGTGTGACAGGGAGAGATGAAGAGATAGAACAGGACAGCCTCGGTCCATCTCCTTCTTACACAACAGGCCAGGCAGACAAAACAAGACTGGCCTCAGTGTCAGATGTCAGAGCCGTTTGCTCAGAGGGTGAAGGAAAATAATCCTTCATCACTTTGAAGTTTTCATTATGCCCTACGTCTGACAAGATCCACTCTGATTACACACACACTCTGACTTTGATTTCTTCCGTTTGCCCTCTTTTTTTTTTTTTTAAATCAGTTTTCTGCCTCTTCCCAAACACTTTGTGACACATTTGTTTGCTGAAAGCACTCTACATCTAAATCCACACCCTCTCCGCCGGCCTGACACAGAGCCTCAGGAGGACAGTGAGACAAAGACTCAACACAGGAGTAGGTTGACAGCTGAGAACTGTGTGATCTGGACACTCGCGCAGGTTGTGTGTGAGAGTGAGCGAGACTGAGCAGTAATAGGTTATAATAACCAACCCAAATCAGCCGCAGAGATCAGGGAAGCTAATCCAGTGTCAAGCCTAATAGAATCACAGACACAGGAATAGACTGTAGGGCTCAGTGGCTTTGACCTTGCTTCAGTGTGGGTATATGTGTGTGTATTATGGTGGTATTTCCTGGGTTAATGCTCCAGCGCTGTGTTATCTACAGGGCGCAGTGGGTAGCTGTTCTGGAGCCCCAGAACTCAACGGGTCCCCAAAAAAATCTAGACTGATTGTGTAGCCCTGACTGTGGTCACATAGAGGTGAATGAACTGATCTCACACAAGATGTATTGATTACAAGATTGCTCTAGCTGGAGAGATCTTCAACACGAGTGCATGATTCTGTAGTCGATGAAAAGTCAGCATCGGAAATCACACCCAGTTCGTTTGCGTCTGACTAGTGATGGAGCTTGAAGAGTTCAGAGAACTTCCCCTCTGTCTCCCGTGTCCAGGCAATCTGTAGAACGCTCTGTCTTCGTCTTCGCCCTCATTGCAGCCATAATGTTTGTTTTGATTTGGACTGTCTGTTTCCCCTTTTCAGAGCACCGTGTTTCCTTGTGCGTTCTGATTGGTTTATATTCTCCACCCATCTCAGATGTGTCTCCAAGGAGCCCCAGCTACAAGCACATGAAATCAGATATGTTTGAAAAATCAACGGGACAGTTCACGATGTTGCACGAGCACGGATTTCGTGCTGACAGGAGGCTTTTTGTCTCAGGCAGATCTTGGCAAAAAATCTTGCAGCCTTTTTTGAGCATATTGCAGAGAACAGGATCTAAATTAGGAGACTGAATGAGGCCCCACATGATGTCTTAAGATAAGTTTTGACACAGACTCCGTGGATCAAGGCCCAAGGCTGGAGCAGATCTAGACAGTGTGTTTAAGCCCTAATCAGAGTTGGACTCATTCTCCTCATTGCCCTGAGTCCATATGCCACGCATTCCAATTTATGTCAGGTGATTGGATCCTGATATACCTGCTTTCAGGTCTAGTTTAATTGCAATTTTTAATTTGGGTTCTGCTTTACTACCTGAAGTAGTACTACCTAGAAGTTGCATATTCTTGTATTAATTAGTGTTGAACCTTAATAGAGGCTCAGCAGCTCATTTTTACCCTGAGCCCCCCTCCCCCTCCCCCCCAGGAGGTTCACAGGAGTCCACAGAGTAAAAGACAACCCCATAGGTATGTGCCAAAAACCTAAACCCTAGATATCCCAAAGCATTCAGCCATATCAGACATCAGACATTTCTTTTCACCACAGCGCAGAAGTTCCTGCTGCCAAGTGGGAGAAAAGGAAGCCCTCAAATGAAACCCGCACGTCTCCTTCTTTTAATTGCCATTAATTAGTTCTCAAACCATGGTAGATAAGAATCAAATGAGTCATTAACACAATGCCTCACATGCAGCGCACATGATCAGCCGTCCCCTGAGTGATAATAGAATTAAGTGCTCTACATTTCCACAAGCATGTCAAACACATTATCAGACAATGACTGAGCTTCAGGAACAAAAGTCATGATGAATTCCTTCATAATAAGATTCTGCTCTGCTGTTTTGTTCTTCCAGGCTCCGTTTGTCATCTGGCTGTTGTCCTAAAATCAGCTTTTAACTGTGTGTTTTAGCTTTTTATTGGCAGTTGAAGACACTTTGCTGATACAACCGTTCGTGGTCCAGTGGACCAGTAGCTTGATCATACCATGTTTCTGTATGAGTGCTGTCATGCACTAAGTGTACTGTCAGGCTCTTTGGATAAAAGCTTCCCTCGGCCAGTTTATACTGTAGGTCACATGTCTGTGCACATGTATGTGTTTACGCTGTGAAACATTTACTGTCTGACATTCATGAATATTTCAAGATATCTCAGGCTCCCAAAACAACTATTATGTGGCAATGGTTTTAGGATGAGTCATGACTTTAATGGTGGAAGTTAGTTTGCTTTATGTGCTCATGCAACAGAGGACGGCATCCTGTCTCAGCTACTTCAGATCAGGGATATCATATGTATTCCTGTTTGTCCAGAATAGACTTTGGTATTTCTTTCTGCATGCAAGATACAAGGTGCTGAAGCAGCAGCCTGTGAGTATTTGGTTCTTGGAAACCTGGATATCATACCTTTGCTCTTTAATAATCAGATATCTGATTCATTCATTAAACTCTTAAGGGGTTTTTGGCATTTTGCTGTCTGACTGCAGATAGTATCGCATGTTGGATGATTAATACGGCACCTATTTAGTCTTATTTTGGTTTGGCAAACAGAAGGATTTCTGCCATTTCTTTGTCTGGCTTTGCAGCATCTCATAATTTATGTCTTTCATAAAGACGTAATAAATGTCTTTTATTCTGCCACAAATTGCTGAGTGTTGACAAGGCATTGTTTAAAGATATGAGGGGTTACCCTCCAAAAACGCATTATAGTATATAATATACTACCTGAAGCTACACAGTATGTCAAAACAGATGTTTTAAATGTGAAAAAACATCTTTCACAAAATTAGCATTTTTTAAACTCAGTGTTTTGGCGCCTACCTTCCCTGACTTTTCAACCACTGATCACTTTATAAAAGGGGGTGTCATTTGTTTTGTTTAGTTTTTTTACTAAATGGGGACTAAACTCTTCTTCACATGTCTTTTCTCACGTAAATCACCACGATGTTCTGCTCCCAAACCAGCACTTAAAGCACTCCAGCATCAAAGCAAACAAATGTCCTGACTTCTCTACACTCATCTGGTCATGCCAGAACACATCATGACTCCAATCACACCAGGATGAATAACTGCAATATTATGTTGAAAGATGATGAACAATTGTAACTAAAGAAGCCACAACCATTTACATGTCAGAGCATTTGGTTTATGATAAAAGCATTCAGATTCTGACTACAAAAAAAAACAATCATGTCACTTATTTGTTTTTCATTTTGTAACTCTGCCTTCTCTTCTTTGCCAGCTGTAGTCATCCAGTCTGCCAAAACCATGAATAATCTGCTCAGCTGAATTTAGATTCACTTATTTTCAAAAGGTGTCGACAGTAGATTTGAGGTTATCTTGCTGACATAGCTCCAAAGTCCTAACTGGAAGACTGGAAGCTATACTTCTCAGCTCATCGCATGGCGCTCGCCACTGATGAAAAGTCACTATTTTTCACCATATTCATATATTTAGATGATTGCAGTTATTTGACTTTGCAGTGAAGGCCTCATTTGCCTTCACACGATGTTAATAACTCGGTTGCCAGTTCCAGTGTATTGCAGTGAATTTCCAGAACAAAAGAAGCTCCACAGTCCAATCCCTATATTATGGTCTGTGTTTTGCAATGCTTATTAGATGCAAATAAACTAACCACTGCTGTTCTTCCACACGCACTGTGGCAAGAAGTTGTGCTACTCTGTGCAAAAACAATGTGTGCAGTTAGGTTTTCTTTCCCTCTGGTTTTACTTATTGTTTTACCAAACTCTGGGCTGCTGTTTCTCCAGTGCTGAACTGAGAGATGTCGCAATGACGTCCGACAAGTTGTAAAAAATAGTCTCAGTGCGTGTCTCTTCCAGCTACATGTGTGCGTAGATACATTCATGCTTTAATGGGGAACAATGGAAAGTGGATGGAATAAAATGGAAAGCATGGTAGATTTAAAGTGTGCTTAAGACTGAAAAAAAAAAAAAAATCTGGCTACTCAAACGGCCACATTTAGATTTTGACCGAGCCAATGCTTTGGGTAAATGTTTCTTCACCCTGCTATAGTTGCCACACACAGATATTCTGGTCTGGTGATAGAGTTAACAATAAGGAGCTGTAGCTTTTGGATTTTAGGATTTGAATGTATCTGCTGTAACTGTTGCTGCTCATTCACTGTCCCTAGACATTCACACCCACACTCTTAAGATGGTTTCCAATCAGCACATGAACACCCCTGACAGGAAGGCTTCCAGGTGCATCACCACCCAGAATTTATTTAAAATCCCTCTCCACTCTAGATTTAGCTCACTTTGTTGTTACTCCACTTGGAGTGAACTCAGCATGTGCTGAATTTGACACTAGAGGAATGTTTTCACAGCAGGAAAGTTTCTCTGTGTTCACCTTAACAGTGAATTTAAAGCCCCATTCAGACAGGATTATCATTACAGGGGGAGGTGGGGGGGATTAAATATTCACTGTGCTCCTTAGTAATTTAAGTCATCGTTCCAGCATTTTAACCATCGGGAAATTACAGGATGTACTAGACATGGACACTCAGCAGGACAGGTCCAAAAGAGAAACCTCCCCAGGGTCGGATTGAAGGGGAGGTAAAGATGCTTGCGTGAGCTGAATCTGAGTCAGAAATTGTTCTCATAACTCAGTCGTGTCTAAACACACATTCAGTTTGACTTACTCTTCCTAAGGATATGATTATCTCTAATGTCCATCATGACTAAACATCTATGAATCCATTAAAAGACACTTCAGAACTTGCTTGAGAATCATCAGGTTTCTACATTTTCTTCTGTGTCAGAGTGATCCAGTGATAGCTGTCCGTACTTTTCCTCTTTCCATACTTTTTCTCTTCCTAAATAGGAAGAGAAAAAGTATGGCACCTTATCAGAGCAAGTAATGTTACCCATATATACGCTCCTGACCCGGTTAAAGTCACTGAACAGCACAGGCAATGTTAAAATCACCTCACCACCCTCAGAGAAATAAATCCAGTCTGAATGGGGCCAGAGAGGTGGACCTACGCGCAGGACTTTGTGACAGCACAACCAGTTTGGAGCCAGTCGTGGTTTAACATGCAGCTTACAGGAGTTTGATGAGGGAGGCTGAAGCTTCCAGCGCACATGCACTGAGAATGGACATTTTAGAAAAGTGGGAGACATTTTAATTATTATTCAAAACATCTGTGGAGGGAGTCTTTAACTTTGACAAAGGTTACAGAAAGGTTTACACACACACACTGACAGAATAGTTATCTCAAGCAAATTCCAAACTCTACAACACTGACTTTCACACCCTGTGTATGTGTGTAAACAGGCTTTCTGGTATGGTCCACACTTCTTAGCGAGCCAGTTCTTAGACTTAGGATTCTGGCTTCAGGGTAAAGATGAAAGTTAGGATTAGTCTCATGTTAAGGTTAGAAGTAAACTCAATGAGGGGACAAGTAGGGATTGAGTTTTGTGTGCGAGTGTGTGGTGGAGACACCAGGCAGCAGGTTTCACCCTCAGGCCTTCAGAACATCTGTCAGCTCAAATATCAAAGGTGGCCACTAACCTGACACATCAGTCCACCAAGATGTCACCTATAGGCATCTCATTCTATATGGAAAGAATGAAAATGGCCGCTCCCAAGTATTTGAGTGGTGATTATACAAGAGTTAGTTTCAGCTCCATCATCTGAGACACTCTGGAGCTGTGTCCTTTCTACATTCTCTTACTATATCCACTGTATCAAAGCTGTACTTGAACTGAGAGGTATTTTAAATACAGAATCTTTGGTATTACTGCTTTGAAGGGATCATCTATGTACGACGAGGAGCAAACACAACAGTCCTTCCTCAGAAAGCAGGTTTTTCCAGCTGCTTCTCGACAGCGAAGTAAGAAAAATGAGAGACAGTAAAATCAGTGGCAAAAACAGCCTCTCCACAACATGTCAGAGCAAATTATACAACAACCTTTTATTGTGCAGGTTTAAGAAGCATTGCAGATTAACAAGAAGCCACTCAGTTGGTATAAATCTCTGCTGAAACTGACACATTTGACAGAAATTTGACTTGACTTTGGCTGTAGTTTTACAGGCAAAGCTGTAAAACAATAATCATCTTAATGGCAAAAGGCCCTAGATCTTAATCTTATATAATCCTAAATATAATCCAGTAGCAAATTGGATAAAGGTGACTCCTCCACCAAATTTAATGAAAATGTGTACATAACTTTTTTAGACAGCCAGATGACAGTCAGACTAACTATAAGAGCATGTGGATGGTCTTTGGCAGAGGGAACAGTTCAGTAGCTAAATACAATCAGTATTATCCTGCTCCCCTACGTGCCTGAGGGAATTTGTAACTCAGGTTATCTGAAAGCTGTTGTTACTGGTTACTTTTCAGATTATCAAATCACTTGTTAGAGGTTTAGTAGGATTTTAAAAGCTCAACTTTTATTCCTAAAGGAATATTTTTAATTTAATGTATTGGTACCCAAAGCTGAAAGCTCTTACACAACCATAGTTCATCCACATAGGTGTTTTCACTTCTGTTGCATGATCAAACCCTCTGTGTGGGCATGTACAGACTGAACTTAATTGGCACCTCCGTCACTCTCCGGTTACTTTTCCTGCACCTGTTAGGACAGGACAATTTACACAGTTATCACTGTCATTAGCGCACAGAGTTCGATGGCACCAGCAGAGTCCACTTAACTTTTTTGAACAAATTAACTATATGAATGACAAAATGTACCTGCGGCGAGTCTCCTGTTCCTGTATAGGATCTGCATGAACAGAAGTACGAATCCCTGAATCAGTCAAGTCAGGCAAATCAAACAGGAAGCTGTTAATTTGATTAGAGACTGTCTGCACATTGCTGTGTGCATTGTAAACAACTGGTGGCTCATGGGGGCAATTTGTTCTTTTTGGGAAAGATAAAAGACAGTCTCTGTGGCTGTAATTGATTTACCATTATCTGCACCAACAGTCATTCCCTCAATCTGATTCATGTTAAGCGTGACATTTCAGTTCACTCAGTTGGCTGCTGTGATAACAGTTTGCTTTGTAGCTCTTTGTTGTAAAGTGACTGGAGCGTTCAGCATTTTATGATTTCTAATTCCACGTTTAATGTATGATTGGTTGCTATGTGAAAATCCGTTACAGATGTTATAAATGCTACAAGCAGGTGAATTACAGTCTTTAACACTAGTTTAAATAGAATCCAGAATCTGGGTTTAACAGTTGTAACTGAGGGATTGAATGTTCATGTGTGGGCTGAGATATGTCTTGTACTTCTTGAGCTAATGAATCATTTAAATCTCAGTTGACTTTACTGAAAAATGCACTGTCACACACCTGGGCTGTGTTTTTTTTTTTTTTTTTTCTTAGCTCAGGAAAAGTTGGCATCTTGGAGATGCGTGGTTTTCACAGGACAGTGACACAGATAGGAATCAGTCCCACTCAGCTCTATCAGTGATCAGCTGTATCAGGATGGGGATGTTATCGGGAGGTCACTGAGTCCACCTTTTAATGTGGAAACAGAGAGAGTGGAAGGAAAAACAGGCTGGGAGGGAGAATCAGAAACAGAGAGGGGGATGTAAAGAGGAAGAGAGGACCAAAATGAGGGGCATAAAGATCTGGACAGTGGTATGTGAGGGAGATAAAGAAAATCGTTGAGACAAAGAGGCAGATTACCGGGTCAAAACGGACAGAAAGAGGAGGGCTGAGCTGTCATATGACTGAACTGCTGGGAAGGCCCAGCCTCACCTTGAAACCACATGATCTCTATCTGCTCCATCTGCCTCTCAGGGAAATGTGGGAAAACCCATAAAACAGACAAGGAGAGAAAGTTTTGTTTTGTTCGGACTGTGCTTAGTTTAGATTTAGGATTGTTTACATCAAGGTAAGAGTCGAGGTTACAGGTTAAACGAATGAATTTCCTGACTTGTATGTGCGTGTGTGTCTGCACTGGATGTTTCTGTTCCACAGAGCAGAGAAAGCGGCCTGTGCATATTCCAAATCCTTACAGTATGTTTGCTCTAACTAGCCATAAGAATGTGCAGCGTATAAACACTCGGCTAAATGTGTAAACCATCTCGGAGCAGGCAGGGCTGTGGCGCTGCACCCATATAGAATGAGAGGTACAGCTTGATCCAGCTAGCAGAACGAGGGAGGTATGGAAAAAATCCAGACTTTCTCCTAAACACAAGCTGGACTCACCAACAGCTTTTCCATCTCGTCCTTTTCGAATGAAACATCACAGATCTATGCCTGCTCTCATCGCTTTACAGGATATCTGGGCTTCTGAAGCATGTTAAGCTTCTTTATGCAGCTTTAAAGGACTTCAGTACCCAGAAATCCTGTGAGGTGATGTCAGCAAATTCACGTTCAACAATTTAACTTGTCTGGAGACCAGCCTCAAAAACCTACAGACAGTTCAGATGCTTGACCCCAGTATTCGTACAGACACCACATTTGACACACATCTGTTAGAAAAGTACTTGAGCTGTACTTGACTTTAATTACAAAACCCTTTAACGTTTTGAAAAGCAGAAACAACCTTCAAGTAACATTAAGTGCTTTCAGAGCTGCAGAGTGATGAGCGCGGCTTTAAAAACAACAAAAGTTAGTGCTGCTGCTTCTGAAGGTGACATGGACCTAAATGCCAGAAATGCCAAAAGAAAAAAAAAGTTCAAATAACAACAAGAAACTTCATGCGAGTTGGTATATGGATAAAAACATTATGCGACAAAGTGCAGTGGAACCAGGCTTTGTGAATTAATCACGACGTAGAAGTAAAGACTTGGGGATGGGGAGACTGGGGAGACTGTAACAACTCTTACTTGGGTCGTTCCCATTGTGCCCTCTTCTTCTGCAGTGGTACAGTGGCACCCAGCAGCGAGAAATAGCGCCACCAGCTGTTTAACTCTTAACACTCGCTCAACAGTACCGGATGAAACAAACATTAACTCACATCTCTTTGGCTAATTTTCTGTTAAACTTTGTCCAGCATTTGGATGGAAGCTTGCCTCCTGTCACACCTTATCAGAGCACTTGAACAGAAGGGAGCCATCGTTAATATTATTAGTAGCACCTGTGCTTTCCTACTATGACAAGTCAAAATGTGTGATGTGGAAAAGGCCCATCACATAAAGCAGCTATGATAGAGAGAGTTGTGTTCACTCTCATCCATCACCTTTTCACTCAAATGCAGCATATGAATCTGCAGATTTGATTAACCTGTAAGGGGGACACTAAGGTTTGCTGTAGTCACGCCCCACCATCTGCCCTCTGTGCATTGTGCATTTGGGGGCCTTCATGGTCTGGGGCCCTTGGGGAGTTGCCTGTGGAAATGTTACCCACTGATTTGCTTTGGTTATTTTAAGATGTTTTCTGTGTGTCCTGCTCTTAAAATTGCTCCGACAGGACTAAACCGGTCGCGTTGTCTCGTTTTCTGTGATGTAATCAAACCAGATTTGCTATTTTGGAGAAGATTTAATTCTAAACTTTCAGGAAATGTGAAAATGTCAACTGTAAATTTAATTACATGTAATGGCCCAGCATGAGAACAGATTTCCAGAACAGGGAGGTTCAAGGACACTAGATGTTCCAGTCAGTCCCTCTGGAGGTGTCATGAACTAAAGCTAATGAAACATCTGTGGTGAGATAACACCAGAGATCCACCCTTTTCCTCTAAGTGTCTGGCTGCTGCTCTGATCCAGTGAAAATTCATCAGTGACCAAAAACCCAAGTTAGAGAGTGAGAGGGAAAGTTACATCCCATCATTTCATCTGTCTGTTTATTTAAACCTCCAATTAGCAAGGAAAGTTAACTAAGCACACTCCCACAGTCCTCACTTGACAGGTACACATTTACATCTGCAAGCTTCAAAGCACAACCTCAGTCTTGTTTTGTGCAACAGTAAAAATGAAAGCAGTTAAATGCCACAGGGGGTGAAAGTTAATCTTAGGAGATGTTTGTGCCATTTCCTGGGTGTGGTGTCATTTAATAGAACTATTTTGTGTTAAACTTCAGTCTTGATCTTCAGCTGTTGGCTCTTGTTGTTCCTGCTTGCTAACACTCTGATATTCACTCATTCTTGTTATCCGGACTCAAATTCTCAGTTTGCCTAGGGATTTAGACGAAACAGGTACAAGAAGAGGGGAGTGAGGCAGATAGAGGAGGGGAGGGAGAAAGCACAAACAGGTTGGAATGCAGAACCAAAAAAGGAATAACAAGAACTCTCCATAGTAACACTAGCAGTTTGTTAAACCACCTGGGAGCCATTACGGCCCCGTTTTATCCTTATCTTCTTTATGCTCTTCCAATGAGCCCAACCCTAATCTGTTCACACCCCTCACTCCTTCTTTTTCTCTTTTCTCTTGCAGTAAAACACAAAATGAGCCTTGTTAAACGGAGTCGTTGCAGCTGAACTGCACCCAGAGCTTCAACATGCACGCAACAGCCCACAGCTGTAGTAGCAAGCTTCTCTCAGGCTGCCTGGGAGGGCATTTTTGACTCAAGTGCCCATAAAGGGGAGCAGCAGAATGGAACTGGCCCCCTCTCCCTCGCCTCCTTCGCCGCGTCCTAATTTCCTTGTCCTGCTGTGTGCCGGTATGTCAGGAGAGGCTCTGCGTCAAATCCGCCGCTGCAACAGCTGCTCCAGTGGCCTCTGCGCGCACGCACACACATAAGTGGACACCCACAGCAGAAGGAAAGCATCCACTACAGGCTCAAGACGCCCACTGATGCGCGCCATTACGCAAAGCTGCCCGGACCACATGTCATGTCAGACATACCCAACTGCACCGCAGCACTGGTAAGGCCCTTACACAGAATTACACCCATGTTGTTTTATCAGACTGGACACTGGCACAGGCGCACACTCAGGCACAATGAGTATTTTTGGGTTATTGGACTATTTGGCTTTAATCCCATCACCAACATTCAGATGATGGTGTTTGAGAGGGGAAATTTCCACTAAGCGGTTGAGGGTGGGATAACAAGATATAAAATGTATCCACACATGCACACAAATCAAGCCCAACTCCGAAAAGTGAAGAAACTCGACCTAATCTGTCTTTAAAGTTTTTTTTCCTTAAACAAGTTGAAAACTCTTTAACCGACACAGTTTTTTATTTTAATATACATCTGCTTGTTCTGAACGTTACTGGCACGTGAAACATTTACATGACACCCACTCTTTCCAAACACGATGCATTATTTAGTTTTATGAATCCAAAAAGACAAATTTGGGAAAGTTTCAGAATGCAGAGGACGTTAGAGAGAACCTCTGCGCGCTCAGAGGCCGCTCGCCTTCTCCAACCCGTGCGCACAGGTTATAGTCTATATGCACAAACAAACAAATGTGCACACATGCACACGGGGCAAGGCGCGCGCAGGGAGGGAAGGAAGGTTGGTTCAACGCGTAGTCCGCCTTTGTGCTGGGAGTCAACTGTGACATATCCTCTTTCACTCCGGCTAACACCGAGCCGAGGCACAATTAGCGCGTCAGTAATCCAAAGACACAAGCTGAACCACATCTGAGGGGTTTCCCGTGCGCATTGAGCCAGTTCCGCTCCCTCCAACACGCCGCACACGCCTTTGGAAGGAGCAGGACTCCCGAGAGCAACTGAAAACAGCAGGAGTCTCTAATGTTTGTGTGCTTAAGCGAGCTGTGGAAAGACCCAACCCTTTTGTCTACCTGTACACAGAGAGAGAGAGAGGGAGAGAGAGAAACGGGTAAAGAAGTGAGTTTGTCCGCGCGGCGCGCTGCGTCTCACATTCTACTTTGTTTAAGTTGCCAACGCTCAAGCTTAGAGGAAGAAATAGGTCTCTGAACATATCACGCGCTATGTTGTAGGGAAATCAAATCTTTAATCCGCTGCACCTAAAACCAATTTAGACCCGACCGTGGTGCTAAATTCACTTTTCCAAAACTTTTTTTTTTCTTAACGCTTTTCATGCAAGCAGTTACTCCAGAAACTCCACACGTATTCATCGCATACTCTGATGCACATGAAGAGCAGGCGTTTGAGGTTTTTTGGGGTCATCTTGAGCATGTTTGAACACTTTGGGTCATTCTCTGTCGCTCCTCGGTGCCAGAGTCCCCAAGAACCAAATAGTTTTTCAGCCAAAAAAAAAATGCTCAGTGAAGCACCAAATAGAAACAAATAAAGCTGTTCCTACCGTAATAAAGGTAACCATAGCATCGGCGGGTTAGTATCCAACAGAGTCGACATGAAGGTGATTAATTTTTAGACAGAATGGCGAAAACTTCCCACTTTCTGAGGGCTGCCGCCTGTCTGTGCGCCACACTGGTTCTGTGTGGAGAGGATCAGGGTGTGCGTAATGCTCTCTCTCTCTCTCTCTCTCTCTCTCTCTCTCTCTCTCTCTCTCTCTCTCTCTCTCTCTCTACCCCCTCTCTCTCTATCTCTCTCTCACCCACTCTCTCTCTCTCTCTCTCTCTGGACAACATAATCTACGCCGCTCTTTCAGGACAGATGGCTCTTGGCGCATGTTGCTGCAAAGACCTGCATGCATGCTGCCACTGTCTGTCAGCGGAGCAGGCCTGCTGACATGAATTAGGACACCGAATTAGGAGAGTGCGTGCGTGCGTGCGTGCGTGTGTGTGTGTGTGTGTGCGTGACTAACGCAACCTTTACGTCTTTATGTAGGCCCAGTGCTGGCTGACAATTGGCAGGGTCCGTGAGACTGAATGTTTAAGTCGAATAGACCTGTTGTTTGTTTTAAGAATTTAAAAAAAACTCTATGAAAGGATTCTAATGGGCTTAAAATGAAATTAAAATAACTTGTTCCATAGGAAAATAAACATAAACGCTAGTTTATTCTCAGAACTGATTAACACTGATACACTGACATCTCTGTGTTGTATTGTCTGAAGACAGAAAAATAAAAACCCTTACGTTCAGTGAGGTCAGTGGAAACTACAGACAGTAAAAGTCATTGTAACGTTCCTAAAAAGGAACATTTGTAAAGATGAAAAGTGTAAAGACCCACCTCAAGATTTGTTTTATAACATAGAAAAATACTCTGCTTTGTGTCAGATCTTCCACACACACAAAAAAACCTCACTTACCTCATTAAAGATTCTTGAACTTCAATCTACTCCTTCTCCTGTTCGGAAAAATCCAGAAGCATTCAAGCATTGTTTGTTTTAAAGTTTATCCACTGGACACAGCAGGATTAGCATCCAACCCAGCTGTTCACACTGTAAATGAGTTGTGTGGACTCACTTTTAAGTGTAACCAACATTTCACGTTTCTTCCTCCTCAAGTCTTGATGACTTTCGGAGACAGTAACACATCCTCTGGCAGCTCTTATCACTGACAGATACAAAATCAGTCGAAGTGGTCGTATTGACACTAGAGACCACAGTTCAAGTTGTGTCTCCTAACCAGCAGACAGAGCTGGTTTATTTTATCACGGCTATAATCCTAACCTTAACCAAAGCTCAACCAGTGAGGTGGCAGCTAAGAAAACACTAATGTGAATCAGTTTTTGAACAGTCATGTGAGTCTGTTTGAAAAGCAGTGACAAAGAGCTACAGTATTTTGTCATTAAGGTCGGAGGAGAGCAGTGAGCACTCATATGGCTCATTTTGGAAGGCAATAACAAAAAACCTATTTTGTTGTTTGGGTTTTCTGCAGTAACCCACCTGACTGGGTTTGTGTTCACATAACATCAGTTTGTAAGTAGCCAGAGAGTCTGTTCAGCTGATTGTCAACTGTTGTGAAGGCCTCACGATGGCGTCAGATGTGGCTATAATAACAGTCTTTACAACATCACCACACATCTTGTCAGTCTTTCTACTTTGTGTGCACACACATGGTGGGAGGTGTGTTTGTGCGTTCGCCTTATGAGTCCATTTGGACAAACTCTTCTTCTCCTGTTTCTGTTTCTGTGTCTGAGTTGATTTCACAACCCCGAGACATCAAAACAGACTTGGCAGCACTCTGTTTCGCTGCACATCTGGTCTTGCCTCTCCATCTCTTGTCAGTCTCAACAGCACATCTGGTAAAGACATGAATGCTTTCTCATTGTCCGGCACACACAGGCAAGACCTGACCTGACCTGGACAGGTGGGTGGACTGATACTAAAGTACAAACTTAGACGGTAAAGTGGCTGGCAGGCGCAGTGGTGTACTAAAGGCTCTGTCAGCCACATAGGTGTGGCTGGATTTATACTGCGTTAATGGACTTTAAGTTTAGTTTAAACACCAACCATAAAGGCTGATTTGTACACAGTCTGACAGAGGCCCTGCCTAAAAGGCTTAACCCAGGGTGAGAAAACCTCTCTCCACAGGCAAATTCGCCATATGTTAAAGAGACACTGTGGAGCTTTTGACCACTGGTGGCGCTATGGAGCCACATTTTAATGAGAGGACCTCGATTTTGTTTGCATCTTGAGGTCTACTATCACACACATGAAAACACAGATGTACGTTCACAAGCTTCAGGCTGATACAAAACACATTCCTGCCAGTGGCTTCACACTAGTCCACTGATCCACAGGCGTTGATACACAGATGCTGCAAAAAGGAATTCAGCCAAAACTTAGAATATCTCCAAAAATATTTTTCCAAGCTGAAAAGCTTCAGTTAAAGATACAGAAGGATACAGACCGTATAATGGTAATATAGTAAAATACAATATGTATCACAATACAATTTACACAATGTAATATGGTGAAAATATATAGTACTTAAGAGGCCGTAAGCACAGCATGATGTTTTCACTTGTCTTTGTAAATAAGTAATATACTGTATGTTGATTGCCCTCCCCATGACTAAGCATTAGTCATACATCATGAGAGGTCCCTTAATACCAGCCTTTTCGTTCAGCATCATCACCGTAAAGGACGTGTTCAATTTTTAATCAGCACAATGGCACCGCACATCTCCTGCAGGTCCCTCAGGCTCCCCATGTGACGTGACAACTGTGTAATTATTATCCCGGACCGCAGCGAAATCATCAAATATGTAAGGAGCGAGGGAGAGAGGGGAAAGTTTTAGAGGAGAGAGAAGGATGAAGGGGCGGAGGACGAGAAAAGAAAAGGAGTCAGCTCAGAGAGGGGGAGGGTGACAACCAAGGGGAGAGGCCAGGAGTGACGGAGAAAGGGGTGGGGGGGTGAGAGATGTGAACAAAGAGCTGAGAGGAGAGGTGGTGATGCAGAAGGAGGAAAGATAGTGAAGGAAGGAGAAACAGAGATCTGACCACATCTGCTGTGTAATTATACAACTGTTTGCTATGAATTTTATAAGCTGTTAACATGTCACTGTTGTGTTTACAGCTCGTCTCCAACAGCTCAAAAATCTGTTAATGGAGATTTAAGTGCAGCCAAACTCACAGATGTTCTAATGAATATATTTTCTTAGTTAGTTAGTTGTACCGGTGCATGAAGGGCTATAACTGATAGTGATTTAGTTCTTAATAAAGCTGGACTGAAATGGTTAGATCAGGACACAATTCAGCTGGTCTGTAGGTGAGAGGTCCACAGAGAATATCTGAGCAGCCAGAGGAAAAAAGGTGCACCACCGTTGGCTTCACCCTCCCCAACTTCAGTTTATCAGGCTGCGTGTTAACGGTATGACTTGACCTGTGACTCACTGATTGTGTGTTCGTTAGCCACGAAGCTATTTCAATTAAAGAAATCTAACAGACTAAGTGTGGCAAAATCAGTTCCTCATCCCACACGACTCACCAAAAGTCGAAACTAATCCTTTGTGAAATGATCATGTGGCAAAACTAGACTAATTTGGTGTTATATTAAAAAAAAGAAAAAAGACAGTGTCAGAGACAGAGACAGATTCACACTGTGTGGCACTTGCCTGCCAGTTGCTGTCCAAGGTCCTGAAGTGAGTGAGGTCAAAGTGTTTACCAAACACATGTTAAATTGCTTTGGCATAAAAATGTAAAGAAAGAAAAAAAAAGTTATTTAAAAAATAATCTAATACAAATACCAAACAATTTTTTATGGATTTGAAGTTTAGCTGTTGTAGCAATGTTCACCTAATTTTGTGAACCAAATGTTCTCTTTACTCTAATGCATCCACTGTAAACTCTATGATCTGTCCAGCTGAAAGACGTCCCTTACAAACATAATGCTGCTGCTGACTTTTCACTTTTTCCTTTTTCACATTTTCAAATGCGTCTATATAATCGTTAGGCGCTGGCATTAAAATGGATCCTGACAGTGCAGCAGTTGTAGCTGGACCACCTGTTGTTCTTCGCTGTATGTAGTGTAACACTACTTTTTTAATGAAGTGAGCGTGGGAATGGGTGAATGGGTGAATGTGGCTTGTAGTGTAAGGTGCTTTGGGTGGTCACTAATATTAGAAAAGTGTTATAAATGCAGTCCATTTAACAAGTGAATATATAAACTTATCTGCACGTGAGCTGCTGCTGACTTTCTTTTTTTACATTTCTTATTTATAATATAATTAGATGCTGCAACACTCAAGTTACTGAGTTTTGATGTATTTCCCACAGACAGAGGCTGCAGGGTTCTGGTCTAGCGTCGTCTATGAGAGTCTGCATGATTCTGAGTATGGGCTTTTTGGACTATCCTGGCTATGTTTTGCTAATGTGAACATAGTGTCTGGATTTTAGAAACCTGGGTAAGGCCTTATTCTGGTTTTGAGAAATCCTGAATATACTATAATGGAGTAACAAGATAGAAACCAGGATACTGTGGCTTGTAAACACCTAATCCAGGTTCCTGAACATTCTTTTTGGTAAAAAAAAAAGAAAGAAAAAAATGCTGGCAGAGATGTTGAAAAATCAACATATCTGTTGATTGTGGCCCTCAGCCAGATGATCAGAAATCTGGATCCTGCATACAAGAAGGAATGGTTTCTCATGTTCCGTGTAAATGCCATATCACGAATGTGATCAAAACCAGGGTAAGAACTAAAACCAGTATAGCAGTGCATGTAAAATCACTAAAGAGAAAACCAGCTCTCTGTGAGAATTATGCTTCTCTTCTTGCTGTGGCTGCTTTTGCTTTGTCTTGTGTCCTTTTGTTTTTGTTTTGTCTGTCCTCATGTTTGTTTAAACGTCCTTGTAAATTTATATGACTTGACTGGATTCCAGATATTAAGTGTGGAGTTGCTTCGTAGAGAGTGAAACAGGATGCCGTGTTGGGATACACCCGGATAACCTAAGACACGGAGGCTGAGTCTGACAGACTAAGTCCTGACAAGATCACAGACAACATCTACAAGTACATGAGCCAGATCAGCTTGGTTTGCACACTAAATTCCATGCTCTTTATGCTGAGATCACCACACTGTACACTTCTTTCTTTGTTTGCACTGTGATAAGCATCAGTGAACAATCCCAGCCACCAACGGCAAACACCGTTCCTGCTGAAAATATCAACAGGAAGTAATTGATGAGGACAATAGTTTAGTCACGGCATTCCACGTAACATGCCATTCGCTGTTGCACGGAAAATTAAACAGCAGTGGTGACGGACACACGTATATCAGGAAGACATGATTACAGCACACACACGCTTATTCAGATCCAATAGGGAGATGAAGGCAAACACACATGCTCTTATAATTAATAGGGACAGATGTGCGCTGGAACAAAAAACAAACACACCTGAGTGAGAAAATTAAAATGAATGAATGAGGAGGGAGAGGGGAGGTGAGGAAGCTGCAAGGAGAAGTGGAACAAAGTCAAAAGGAAAAGGATTAAAAGGAGGAAAGATGAGGGCATGAAGGAAAAAAGGGAAAACAGATGAGAGACGGAAAAGGAGGAAGGGAAAAACAGACGAAGGGGAAGGTGAAGAGGGTTTTTGCCGCTCGGCTCTGCTGCCTCCCAGACATTTAGACAAATAAACAGAGGAAGAAGAGGGGGAAGACTTTGGGTTACACACACAGCACATGTGTGTGTGTGTTCCTGTGTTAATGATCATGCAACCTGTGACTTTGACAGAGTGGAGGCCTCCCTACATGCTGGTGAACACACACACACTCAGACCTCTCTGAGAGAGAGTGTGTTTGTGTTGACACAGGCACAAGTTGTTGCTGATGATAGAGTACTTGTCTTGAGAGGGAGAGTGTGTGTTTAGTGTGTGTTTTGTGTGTGTGTGTGTGTGTGTGTGTGTGTGTGCGTGTGTGTGCGTGTGCATGTGCACACCAATCAGCTCAGCCAAGACATGAAAACAGTTCAAATCATATGTAAATTTTCCTGACAGGGACAGAAAGGGAAAGAAATAACTTTACTATCAGAGGAAAGATGATGATGATGATGATGATGATGATTATCAGAGCAGAACAATGAATTATTCATCCTGCTCTCAAGAGAGAGTGACAGAAGCAGGAGAAGTGATGGAGTGAGAGAATGAAAAAAAAAAAGTAGGTGAGGGAGGAAAGAAGCAGAAATGAGCAAAGACCACAAAGAGAAGAGAAGACACGAGCGGGAAAAGGTGGACGAGGGCGACAGGAGGCGAAGCAGGGGAGAGACTGAGATTGAAAGAGGAAGAGGGGGAGGAGGAAGGACGAACGAAAGTGGAGGGAGGAAATGAGGATGGAGACGAGGCAAAGGTGAAAGGACAAAATGTTGCCAGACAGAGGAGGTCACACGAAGGAGAGGCTTGCCCCGATTTACTTTACCCTTCCGAGCAAACCCACTGCAGTGAGATGACTGTGATACAGAATTTAGCTGTTTTGCTCTTGTGTCCAGGCCTGAACAGATGTGAAAAGCTATTTTAGAGGCCGGTAACGACCTGTATTATACTTCTGTTTGGAGGACGTGTTGCATCTGCTGTTACTAGATGAGCCAGTGCTGCTGTTTGTCAAATGTTCTTATACCTACAGTGGTGACAGATGATATATTTCTTGCCAACAACTTGCCAGCCAACAGTTTACTTTACTTGTAACGCCTGAAAGAGTATTCAAGTTGCAGCTTTGGGGCATCAGTATTGCACCATATAGCGGACAAGCTGTAATCATTGGCTGAAAAATCCAGAAGTTCTCTGTTTTTCATGGGAACAAAGTCCTTATTTAGGCTCTTTAGAAAGGTTTGGGAAGAGTCTGTGACCTTTGTGCAGTACAAGTTGCTACAGGAATAACTGGAGTCATGTAATCTAATATGACAGTTGTCTGATGATAAAGTGGCGTTCGACAGTGAAGAAGGGAAAACAGCACAGCAAATCACAGAGGGTTACTGTGTTTTCACCCACTGGTGCTTTTCCAGCTTTTTATCAGGCCAGGAGACGATTGTTGTTTTCCTTTTTGTGTTATTTGTATTTTGAAATAAACAGTAGCTGAGCTGGCTGTTTGTGAAAGTTATCTGTGAGTTGATTTATTTTATGTAAGTTTAAAGCAAAGGATGAATTAGATTAAATAAGCTGCTCCATTTTGGGGGTATTCTTTAAGAGCCCACAGACCCACCTCAGCAAAACTCTATTCCTCAACCAGCTTTAGGAAACCCAAGATAAAGGTCTGCCTCTGTCAACAGCACTTTGAAGACCACGCTTATATTTTAGGCTTCAGACGGTGGCAGCTTTCAAATTACAGGATAGTGTGGAATCCCTGAGATGAGTCCATTGGCTCCTGCCACAGCATCAGATTTGCATATAAGGCCAGTCTGTTTGTTTGTCTTGAGTCGCTTACAGCTGTTAGTCACACTCTGACTCTGACGGCTGTGATGACAGTTAAAGTGAAAAGCAGAGACTGTCACAGAGAAGGAATGTGCAATGACTAAAAGGTGGCGGATCAGAGCTTTGACATGTTTAATAACGCTACATGGAGCATAAAACCTTAAGCAAACACAATATTATAAGTGGAGGATAATTAGTAATAGAAGGATTTTTTAAATATATATATATATATATATATGATTGTGTGTGAACTTACAGTATCTCTTGTCTCTTTTTTTTACCTTTTGAAAGTTCTGTTTTGTCCAGGATTTTCTATGAAATCTTTCTGGTAAGCTCACGGACAGAAAACCCCAAGAAAGGCTTGTGTGCAGAGATGCACCAGTGCGTTATGAATTAGCCAGAGTTAATAAATAATAAATCCTCCTCTCTCCTCCCACTGTGCGAATGGTGTCTCTGTCTTTTCTCCCACTGTGTCACTGGAGTCCTCGAGCTCTGTCTTTTGTGTGCATGTGTAGTTGAACCTCTCTCCAGTTCCTTGTGGTAGGCACTAGGTTTCGGTAGCGCATGGAGTGGCTAGACATCCTCCCACAACCTTATTATTCGTATTTGCTCGCAGATTGTAAAGACAGATAATTTCTTTTGAATAAACTGTGTGAACTTATTGTCCCATTGGCAACAGAGTTAACAAGCTTGCAAACTCACAGTGTCCAGGTGGCTCGCAGGTTAGCAGGTAACTCATTTGTTACAGTAGTTCACCAGCAAGCCTTGCAAACAGTCACGTCAACAAGCGTCTATGACCAAGCATTTTCCAAACATGACTGGATGAATTTGTCTTTGTCACTTTCTACTGTGTCCAGGCCTTTAGTCATCAGAAACGGTTTGATAACTGGCTGGTGGAGAATTATTATTCACACATCCAGCTTGTGGAAATATGCGTGGCCTCGGGATGACACGCAAGAGAGAATAAGAATGCAAGAAAAGGAACGGTGACGTGCAAAAAGACATTCCCCACCAGTTGCGAACAATCCCTCCAACAATAGGAGAAGCAGCTCCGCTCGCATCAAAGCGTGGTCATTCAGGGCTGCCTGCATGCGTGAATGAGAAATAGGGCGTTGGTAAAGGAGCATTTGTGCTAAGCAAACCTTCCCTGAGTAAATAAAGGTCAATATAATTTAATATAGACCTGCAAACACACACACACACACACACACACACACACACACACACACACACACACACACACACACACACACACACACACACACACACACACACAGGGTGAACCAGAAATCAAAAGAAATATGCTGTTAGTAAGACATGAGACTACTTTGCTCCCTGAAAACCACCATGAAGGACAATATATACAAGTGTCTTGTGGTGGACAGACATGTTGTGCATCTCACATGTCTCATCATTTATTTAGTCAAACTAAGCACATGCATTTGACATAAAATATATTGAACAGTGCACTCTGCACCCTGGTATCCTGCCAAAGGTATTTCCCTGCCTTTCACCCAGTTCGTTCTGGGAGAGGCTCCAGCAGGAAAAAGCAGGAACTGAATGAGAAACCACTCATCATTTATTTGAACTGAGTTTGTGTTTAGGAAAATAAGTCTCCCAAAGCTTCAGGACAATAACAACACTACAAACACACAAAGGAGCAAACTGAGCAAAGAGCCGGGGCAACAAAACATGGACAGAAAGTGAAATTATTCCACCCCCCAGCACCACCCCATTTGTCCAGCTAGACAAGTTGGTTTATGACAACAAGCAGCTGCCTGAGAATAAACGTTGCTTTAGAGAATCCATGGGACTCCAGTGGGCTTTGTGCTTTGGAAATATCTGTTTACGTATCTTACAAATGAATGTGTGAGAGAAAAGGGTTTGTATGTTTGCATGCGTGGGTGGGTGTCTATGTGCATGCATTGCTGTGAGTGTCATATACATTTCCTTCTTGTGCCAGAGTGAGATAATAGTGGTCTGTTCTGCACAGGCTGGTCTGTATCCTGCCTGACAGGCACTGAGAGAGAATTAAATGTGTTGATAAATAGCAGTTATGTTTGGTGGAGAGGCTTTTAGCATGCAGGGTTTCACACGTTGCGTGTTAGAGAGGAGACACGCCACTTTGCCTGAATTCTAATGTACCGTGTTATTCCGAGGACAGGGACACCTTACTGCATTAAATGTTCTCTTCCATCCTGCTGCATCGCTCACAGTGATACTTTGTTGTCTGAAGTCTCTGTCGTGCATTTGTTTTTAGACGTGCACACTGCTGAGATATTATTCCAGCTATGTCTGCCGGGTTTTTCAAAATCCCCTTACCCCACTTACAGGAACCAGGTTAATATTGAACCTGTATTTAAGACATCAGTTTCCTGCAGAAAGCAGACAATAACCCGGTTACTTAATTGCATTTAGACGCAGCTAATTAAAACTGGGGCACTGGGATTTTAACCAAGTGTTTACTCGGTGTACCACCTGTACTGGTGTCTAAGAGGATTTAAATCTATATGTAACAGATCTGTTATGAATCGGGAATCAGGCCACTTCACTGGGGCAGAGATACAAGCTGTTTTGGATGAGTCAGGTCGAAACTGATCACAGCAGCTTTATATTCTGTCCTCGAATAGAAATCTTTTTTTTTTTTTTTTTTTTTTACATTTTTCAAATGTAAGTTCTGAGTGTGTTTTGGTTTCATGGGTTTTTTTTTTCTCACAGATTTCTGATATTCTAAAGTTTCATTTGTTTTGTGGTTGATGAGCTGACAGAGAAGACTCCATGTATTTAAAACAGCTAAATTTAGCTGTGAATAAAAAAATAAATTCAAAAGGAATCACAGAGATCTGTGAATTTCCTTGCGGGGGGCAAAGTACAGTAAATCCAGAAGAATTATGACTGACTGCTGCTGAATTACCAGCCCAAATACATGCAGGTCATAGAAGTATGGTCTCCTCCGAGGTCTGTGTGAACTTCAGAAAGTAGAGCGAGGTGTCGTCCAAGAAGCTTTATTTTTTCAATAAATATCTAGTGAGCTGTGCAAGTACAAAGATGGTGTGGGAGTCAGTGACAAGATAATAAACTCAGATGATCTAGTAATGGAATTATCAAGTGGTTTGAAATCTCATCCAGATTAAGTCTTGTCAAAACACCTCCTCTGATTTTATAAATGTCCTGGATGTTTGGGTTAGATGTACCCAACCAGGTCTCAGTGTGTGTGCTCAGATTTTTGTGTTGTTATTAACAGCCAAGAGGACAGTCCTCTGTCCTCTGCTCACCCTGATTTTATCGCTTGTGTAGGTGTTTTCTTCCTTGTGCTTACTGAGGTGGATGTTCTGTGTCACTGAGCATCTGCAGCCGATTAGTGCCCCTAAAACAGACAGTTTTCTAAGGATAGATTTCAGTCTGTGGGGTTGTTTTGGAATGTTTCAACGTGGTGGGAGGACCAGAGCTACAGGAAGACAACATGAAAGACATTTTAAGGACACACTGGGAAAGTGGAGCAGATAGAAACACAGAAGAAACTGTGTGACTGCGATGACAAACTCATTTTGACAAGATGTTGTCCTTGTTATTATTCCAATAGGACTGTGGTCGTGGTTGAAAGAAACCAGACACAGATCGACCCACAGAAGTGTTCTGTGAACGCAGGTCCAGAAATTTAATTCAGGCTGGATTTCTGCCGCATTGGTTGTTGTTTTGGTCAGTGTCAGCTAAACAGTCGTCACCGGACAAATCCAACCAGGGGGTCCGTGCTTACTTTGAGTGTGACCTCCACATCAGCGGAGGGCAGCACAGGGCTCATTTCATCTCGCTCCAACGCTCTGAGCTCTGGTGCTGAATACAGCACACTGCCGCTGTTTCTTCTACTGACGTCCAGTGTAACTGGCAGTTTGGTTGACAGGGCTGTCAGGAGCAGCACAGGATTTTCATTTTATTCCTGAGTCATGGCCCCAACGCACACATTTTATCTATCTGACTGTGGAAACACAGATGATGACTAGTTTATTGCCCAAACCAAACTTCAGCTGCTTTGAGTTTTTTGAGTTGTCCTCTGTTCTTCTTCTTTTTGTTCCAAACAAACTTCAATCACTTTGCCTTAATTCATGGTAATACACAGCCTTACAGGCACCCTCAGTCTGTAGATTCTAGACCTGACCTGTTTACCTTTTGAAGCGATCTGGGTCTGAGGTGACAGAGGCGAGCCACCTCTCATATCCATCAGGGGGAATCGGGGGTGTTTCAACTTCAGTTACACATAGTTACACTACCTTTTTAAAAACGTCTACACTTACCCCCAACCCTCTTCTCCCCTTACTGCATTCTTCTGTGTGTGTGTGAGTATGTGTTTGGTAGGTGACAGTGATCCTTGGCCTGGAGCTGAATAGCACAGGAGCAGAGAGGGACGAGGAGATGTGCAGAGGCAAAAAAAAGAAAGGCAAGAAAGAAGCACATTGCAGGAAGAAGGAGGAAGAAAAGATAGATAAAAGGAAGAAAGATGAGGCAAGGGGAAAGAGATAAGAGGAGGAAAGGGGGGGGCTGAGAAAACAGGTGAGACAAGGACAGACAGAGGAGGAGGAGGAGGAGGAGAGCAGCTTTTACTCCTGTCTGGATCAGATTTCTACCCAGTTTCACGGGTCGTCGCTTTGCTTTTTACCCGACTTTCACATACGCATACATGCACATGAAACGCACACACATCAACACAAAGCAGTGTTCATGTTCACATACAAGTTGCAGACACACACAAGTCCCCTGTTTCACAGGAGACTGAGGAACCTCAGGAGGTCCATTGAGGTGTCTAAAAACCAAAAAAAAAGTGAATAACAAAGGACTACACTAGGAAGTCATCAAGAAAAGAAAAGACAATTAAAATTCATTTTAAAAAGAAGAAATAAAACAGATAAAATATTACAGGCTCGGCTGGTACAAGTTTTCCCAGCGTGAAGTTTGCTACTTTTCCCTCGGGGCCTCTCGATTCCTCGGCTCAGTTGCTGGTTCAGTCTCATATTTACACTCTTCCAACACACACACACACACACACACACACACACACACACACACACACACACACACTCACACTCACACTCACACACTGCCTTTATCTCCCTGTCTCGCTCTTTCTTTTGCTTACACACACACACGCTCTCTCGCTTACATGAGCAACATTTAATCTGTAAGCAAAAACACTCTTTTGCTTACACTCAACATTTCATCAGAGAATATGTTCTTCTGCCGCTGTTTACATCTGTGACCAGGAGCAGAAAAACACACACACACATCAACTGCTCGACAGCAAAACTCAAACACTTCCAGCGTCCCAGCACACAGTGGCACTCACACACATAGAATAATAGAGTATATACATCCTTGTGCACCCGCTCATGTGATCATCTCAGAGGGATCTTCCAGCGCTGTAGGGGGTTTATGGCTTCCATGTCTGCATGTTGGTACACAGTGTCTCCTCTCTCTGCTCTGCTCCTCTCCAAGCTTGAACAGACCACACAGCTCTACACACACAGTGAGACACGCAAAGTATTTGAATTCAAGCTGTTCGGTTCAGGTTGGGTTCGTTTTTGGGACAATGGGCATGAATACAGTGAATTCGTTCAAATTCGCTCTTTAAGCACACAAGAGAATCAAGTTTGGCCACAGAAGAGTTACAGAGTGGGTTCAACCAAATTCCAAAACACATTTATTTCACTCATCATCTAGTTTTCCAAACACTTTAGTTTTATTTGCCTGTGTTTTTAGGAATTTTAGGTTTTTACCTCCACCTCAGAACAATCGGAGTGAATGGCAGATTGTTTGTTGTGTTTTTTTTACAGTGGTGGTATCAGTTTGTGTGTGTGTGTGTGTCCATTATATTGTGAGCTTTATCGTAGCTAAACAAAATGTTTTCTTTCTTTTTATTTCAGTAAACAGTTGAGACGCAGCTTCCACACTAAACCAATTTTTGCTACACTTTGTTCAGAATTACATGTTCGGTACAGTGCAAATGCAGCTGTATCACATTCTGCGATAATATGACAATTTACAACGAATGATAGAGAAGAATTAAGACTTAAAAGGCGTTGGATTGATGCAGTCTTGTAAACGACTTTGCCAAAGTGTTTTTATAGTATTTCTTGGTGTTGCTGTTGTACAATTTAAGTGTTACATACGGTGCTGTGTGCTCCTGTCCACACAGTTCAGTGCGCAGTCAATGCAACGTCAGGTCTTTCCTCACCCACTGGACTGCCATGGAATGTGGAAATGCTTTCCAGGAATAAAGTTTATGGACAGCTTTTAAAAGCTGGTACAAGAAGTTGAAATAGTAACTGTGCAGTCCTGTGCATGAACGCAACAATCGTGACAGCAGCAGCAGGGGATACTTTGGTTTGGAGACGTTACAGATGTTTTCTGTAAAGCTCATCTAAGATGAGTGACAGCTGCTGGAGGTACAAACATCACCCCAGGGCAGGGATAAGAGGGAACCTCCTTGCTCTGTGAGTAGAGCAGAGTATTTCGGTCCAAGAAACGTGGATGTGCTTTGACTCAGTCCCCATTATCCCTCAGTCTCTCCCTCCTTTGCACACATGCAGACCGTCTGTTGCAAGGGCAAGTCCAATATCATACTAACTAACCTAAAGCGTGAGAACATGTGGCAAGTTAAAGAAACAGGAGAGGAGGGTGGGGTGGGGGATGGGGGGAGAAGGGGGAGGAGAGGACAGGAGAGAAGGAGGGAAAGGGAGGAGAAGGCAGGTGGAGGAAGAGGAGGAGGGAAAGAGGAGGGTAATTCAAGGCCGCAGGTTTCGTTTACCTGTCGTGGCAGCCAGACGGCAGGAGAGCTGCTGCATTAGATCACTCTGCCAGATAGGAGAGAGGGAGAGGGAACGAGAGGGAGAGAGGGTTTTTTATTTGTGTGTGTAGGTGTGTGTGTGTGTCTGTGTATGTGTGTGTAGGAGAGTGTACCAGAGCACAAGAGAGTTGTCGGGTTAGATTGCCCAGTCTGATAAGTGTGCAGTTCCCATATGGGAGTAGGAAGGTAACAGGTAACACTAGAATAAGTGGTCCTCCTGGAATAAATAAAGGCTTCTCTTCAATGAAAGGGGAAGGGGAATTGGGAAGGCAATTGAAACGTTTATAGAGCCGAGGTGAGCTGCTGCTGCGTGAGCTTCTAGTTCGACATTATTATTAATAATACAGAAAACCGGGAAAATTCTTATTGTATTATATTAAAGTTTTGGGGTGAAAACATGTATGAACAAGGTCTCTGCATATTCTGCAGAGACCTTGAAAACATATTCTTATATTCACCATTCAGGACAGTCAGATAAATAATAAAGATACATGGAGTAGTAAATAAACCAAGCACAGTACAGCCAGAAAGCAACAAATCTAAATTTCCATTGCGGCTATTCTGAAAAACATATTTGATTTCCAATGTGGTCGGACAGCACGTTTTAAGAACCATAAAACCAGCCTGTCTAAGACAACATATTAGAGAATGACAAGTTTTCCAAATTAATCACTGGTGTGGACTTCTTCTTCTTCTTCTTCTTCTTCTTCTTCTTCTTTTTCTTCTTCTTCTTTTTCTTCTGTTCCCATGTCATTTCTGCATCTCTGTTTTGTAAAAACAGCTCAAATCAAAAAAGAAAGGACAAAATAAAAACAGTGTTCCATTTTTTTCCCCCCTCAATACAGGGGGGATTTCAGCCATTTGTCTTGTACGAGTGACAGCTGAAGTTTACATTTGGATCCCAGCTTGTGCTTTTATGAAAACATGATGCTGGGTGGGATAACTCCAAGAGGAATATTATTTACTAAGAAAAAGACCGTAGAAGTTGATAGGTGGAGTCTTGGGACGGCTAGAAAAAATATGGTGGTTTTAGGGGAAGGAGGTTTTAACACTGGTAAGACGTATAACGTATCCATCCACACGTGAAAAGACTAAGTGATAACAGCATGTTGATTCAATTCTTATGATTTAAAAACCAAATACATATGTTTTTGGGGTTTTTTTTGTTGCATTTGCTGACATATTTACTCTGTGAATGCTGGAAAACTTATTTGCTGCGTCTGTAAACTTGTGTCACTTAGGTTCAGTTCCTTTGACTCTCTAATCTGATCTTGCAGATCATAGTCAAGGCCTAACAAGAAAAGGTTTGTTCAGGTGAGTTTCACTGCACGGCTCCTTCACATGTTTGACAGTCGGAGTCAGGACCGATAACAGAAGCCAGGACGCTGATTTGTTACTTCATGTTTTGAAGTTCGGTGGTTATTTTTTCAGGAGGCAAGCCATGGCAGATTTTGGACCAGGGTTAAGATGAGAGTGAATTACGCCCTCTCAACCAATAACATTTGTCAGCTAACACTATGACTAACTTTTTCTGAGCCTTGACAAATTGAACCAATCCGCAACATGTGTTCCAAATACCTGTGGTTTCTCTTATGAGCTTTGGCGAAGTTTGTGCTGTTTTTGCCTTTCCAACTTTCTTTTTAATAAAAGTAGCATTTCATGTTTTGTTCTTGAAAGCATTACGGTGCAAACGCTGTTGTGTCACATTCAGTGGTGCGGTGTGACCATGATTGAGTGGCAATAAAACTGAAATAGCATTAGGGATAGGACTCATGTGGCCATGTCAACAGCTTCATCAGCAACTTTCATTATTTGTTTCTATCATCATCGTACGTACGTGAATCTTAGCCTGATCTTTACATTCATTTGAGTAAAACAAAATAACAATGGGAGCTTGTAAACTTAAGGAAGCACAGAGCTGTAAAATCATCCCACCGCTCCATACCGGCATTAACTGCATTAGTGTTTACTATCACTGTAACTGCACAGCAGCACGCCTTCATGCAAGGACACTGGGTCTGATAAAGAAACAGGCCATAAACTGCACGCTGAGAACAGAGGAAACATACAATGGAGAGGAAATGGGTGTTGACCTGCGGAGAATTAAGTGGGAATTCAGAGTGACAAAACAGTAGGCAATCAACAGTGGAGGTAAATGCAGACAGGAAGGGTGTAATGCATGAGGACAAAGTATGTTGTGTAGCCTTGGCCCTTACGGACAAGCAGGGAGGGATTTGTTAAATGTCCCCACCCTACTGATACTGATCTCAGTCTCGAAAATCACATTACCAATATCACCAGAGCAGCCTTTCATCACTGAAAAATATGGCAGAACTTAGAGCATTCATATCTCAGACTGACTCTCAGAAAGTGCTTCATGTGTTCATCTCAGGCAGGTTAGACCACTGTCACGCTCTATTTGCAGGATTATCCAAACAATCAGTAGGACGGCTCCAGCTCATTCAAAATGCAGCAGCCACAGTCCTAACACGAACACCAGCATCTGAACGCATTACTCCGGTGCTGAAGTCACTTCACTGGCTCCCAGTATAAAACAGAATCACCTTCAAAATCCTTCTAATGGTCTTTAAATCACTTAATGGTTTGACTCCTCAGTACACCTCTGGCTTGCTCAGTGATTGTAATCTGATCAGGCCTCTGTGTGGTGCATTGATTCAGCTTCTGCATTTTAGTTGTCCTTCTCATCTCATTTGCAAATATTGTCATCAGCCTGTGCTGTAGTGTGCAGTACAGCAGTCTGCTGCTGGATTGGTCTTAATACTCTTAAATAGATTCTATAGATTTGTGGGAATCAAAAGGTGAAATTTAAGTAAGTAGACTGATGCGATTTGGAAGAGAATCCTCAATTTTAATATTAAATCAGTTTTTTGAAGTAAGTAAGTTCATATTTTTTATGCCAAAGGTTTAAAAGGTTAACAAATCTCTCACAATGACAGCAAAAACAACTCTGCAGGAACTACACTTGTACATTAGAACACCTGTCCCCATTGGCATGCGTGTCACCTCCGGGTGAGTGATGCTGGACACCTGGGGTCTGTGGCAGGGTGTGGCTGGGTGGGACATTGCCCCTGAGCGGAGCATGACAGGGAGATGTGCCGCTATTGTGCTAAAAAAGGAGAAAAAAGATGTCGCTAGAATTGATCACAGCTTATGCACTTCAGGAGGAAAACACATAGTGACAGATTTAATGAGTAGATGTGTCTCCAGCAGATCCTCAGCAGCTGTTTTTCCATGTTTTTCAAAAGAGCATAAAACCATTTTTGGACAAATTTATGGAACAAGCATCTAAGTTTCAAGCTTGAAGTAGGTGGGTGTTTCCCATGGCAGTGGCTGACTGACACCCGAGAGCTGCAGCTGCTAGAAGAGCCCTCAGTTTCCATGGTGGTGCACTACTGACTGCAGAACATCAGACCAAATAGTTAACACTTAACAGAGACCAGGGAGAACTCATGAGGCGTTGCTGCAGTGTGGATATTGAGCTAAAACTGGCAACAACTATGCACGTTTCCAGATAACAGAGTAAAGTGATACAGCAGAGAGAGAGAGAGAGCTGCCCCTACTCTGAATACTCTGAACATCAACCTGAAGGGAAAAGGAAGAGAGAAATGAACAGGCTTTCATTGTCAACGTGACTTTCCGTCTCTTGTTCTCACGGCAGTGCAGTGTTTTCACCTGCTGGAGGGTCAGAGGGAGCAGGAAGTTTCCTCTCAGGGTATAGGAGGGGTCACAGGGTTGAAGCCAACGCCCGGATTGTATTATTGCTGCCTTGCAGAGACCTTGTTGATACATTTATCTGCTATGACTTGAATAGTGCAAACAGCTGAATTATTAATCGACAGGTTCATTTCTCTTTGTCACAGAGTGCTCATTGCTCATTGTGGTGCTCCTGCACTTCTGAGCGATCACCTGGGACTGAAATGTTTTCTGTGTAATTTATACAAAGGAAGCTTATTAAGTAAGGAAGCATATTATAAGTATTAACATACTTATTATTTAATAAGAATAAATTAATTCAAATTCATGTATTATGTATTTGATTATATCAAAGGCTATTTTTCCAGTAAGTGATGCAATTCCTTTTTTCTTTTCAGTTTGTTTTTGTTTCGATTTGGCAAAGTGACCTACGTGCCTTACCTGGAAGCGATGTGATGAATTGTTGACAGCTGGATGATGGCTGCCAGCATTCTGGTTCATGTCAACAAATCAAAGTACAACTCCCTGGAAGAAAAGCATCAGATAAAGTGTGTGAGTTCCTCCCATACCTGTCTGACCTCAGGGATCTGTTGATGAGTGATGCCACCTGACCCCTGTGGAAGAGGAGCTGTGTTCAGTTTGATAGTATTATGTCATAAATTCAAATTATTTTTTACTGGGTGTCTGTATATGTACCCTTGGTGTTTGTCAGAATTGCAATTCGCAAAAATCCTTTAAATTTGATTTATTTTTTTGCCTCATCAGCACCCCTAACATTAGTGTTGCCCAGGGGCCGGAAATTTTTGGTTGGTACTGTTTGATTTGATTGGTACAACGTCCGTGTGTATGAGGGAACTAGAAAGGGTTTGGAACTAGGGTTCGGCTTGATTCAAAACATTTGCTAACATGCTGAGTTTTGACAGAAGTTTGCCATGACCACAACTGGACCCGCGAAAGACAGGCAGATTATGTAGCACAGAAGTGGACAGTGTTTCTCCTGGAAACACCTGTTCTCAAATGTCAGTCAACCCATGCAGGGACTTCAAGCTTAGAAACTGTCTCCACACTCCAGCTTCTGTATTATTATACTTCATATTTGCTTACTGTGTTCATGTGTAATTATACTGTGAATGTGTCTGTATCTGTGTGCCTACACATGTTGGACAAGTCCTGGCAGAGCGCTCAAATCAGACAAATGATACTTGAACTCGGCATCATAATCAAAGTGTACATCATGTTCTTAGGATTGAGGCTGGTTAACTTTAAGTGGAACTGTTAGTGCTAGCAAACCCTCATCTGCCACATTAACCCCGTCACGTTCACACGCTCTGCTGCAGAGCCATCCAACGTCACTGTAGCAGTTGTAGTACGAAGCAGTAGAGCACACTGCTGCTACGGTTATTATTCAGTTGTGTGTCAGTCATGGCCTATTATTTGTGTAGAGGGAGAAACAATCATAACCATAGCATGCAGGTACCGGCTCTATGTGTGTGTGTGTGTGTGTGTGTGTGTATGAGGAATTCCTTCACCATATAATACACCTGGTGACAAGTATTTTCACTATGCTTTCATCAAACCTGCATGTTGTCTTTGTGGCTCGTTATCTGGCACTTTATTTTCTCTGCAGTGTTTTGACTGGAGATAATCTCTTGCGTTTTTTTTTTTCAGGCACTTTGACAGAGTTTATTTTCTTTGCACCGTACTTTTAGCGGTCGCCTTTGAAGGTACAAGGAACTCCCAATCTTTTTTTTTTTTTTCCATTGCTACTGTAAGGAACTGGCTAGACCTTCATATTCAGCGCAGACGTCCCAGCAATGTTTGCCTCAATGGAGAGTTTTTGTGTCACATAGTCAGATATCCTTTTCAGCTGTTATTTACTCAGTGAACTTTTTCCAGCACCGCCCTGCTTCTCACACAGAGTTACCCCACAGCTTAACCTGGGTGTGAGCGGCATGTATGCAACACGTGGCTGTCTTATGTAAAACCTCCACAACTGTCCATACTGGTTCCATTTAAGCCGTGCATTCACGAGAACAATGACAAGAATCGGTCCAGTATTCTTTCCTGGAATAAATGGAATGCTTGAGCATGATGCAGGAATTCAACACTTCATTTAGAGCTGAGGTATTTGTTATTGTTGACATACCACATGGACTGAGTATGTACTGCAAAACTTTAACTAAGCCATAACTATTTATTTAGAAATTGTCCCTTTATATTGAACTTGTGCTGTGGCTCAGGACAAGTTCAATATAAAGGGAATATAACATCTAAGCAGTGTATAGCAGTGTAGCTGTGTGACTCTTGGGATGGAAATGTTGGACAGTTAGTCAGTCTTACACTTTGTCTCCGACTGAAATATCATAATAACTACAGCAGAAAGCAGCGATCCTTAATGTTAAACAAGGCCACTGTCTGTGCACCGATTGTGTCCAGACAACAAAGTGACTGTGATGTCTGACTGCTACAAGAATATGACAGCAAGATATCTTTGACCTTAAGCCTTAACATCAGGTGAACCCTGTGGGGGCGTCGCTGTTTTAAATTAACAGTAGATGAGCTGGAAGATTTAATTAATTGATACAGAGCAGAGCTGGAGGCGATGGGGAGGGATGCTGAGATAGAGACATAGAGTCAAGAGGGTGAACTGACAGAGAGGGATCGACCTTGAGCCCACACACACACACACACGCACACACAGCTGCAACACTGGTCACAGGGAGGTGAGGCACCGTGCATTAAACTGCGTCATCATTCCCCCCTTTCCTGTCTCTCTCTCTCTCTCTTTTAATCAGAGGAAATCACAGCTGACGTTCTCTCTGCCCACACAGTAACTTCCTGTATCACACAGATGCACTTGCCAGCAACAAAGAATGAAGTATGGTGTTTGGGTGTATGGGCGTGGGGCTGACTGAATCCACTGTAACTCCTCTGTAATGTGTCCTGGAACTTGTGTAGCAAGTCAAGTCAAGAAATAATTTAGATTTTAGATTTACATGTATATATGTTTGTATGAGTGTGTGTGTGTTTTAACATTCTTCCACTGCCTCCACAATCAGTCCCCAGCCAGTCCTCACACACATAAATACACTGTACATTCAAAACCACACGTCTGTCTGGCTCATTGAGAACAACATGCTATTGCTTGGTATGTTTCAGGTGGCTGGTCTCGTACTTTCCGTCTGTAAACCAGGAGAAGCGGAGCATTTCCTCGGTGCAGCTGAACGCTCTGTCTGCTCTGTTGATGAGGCAGAAACCCCGACAAGAGCAGCGTAAACCTTCGATGCAGAGCTGCTTTCCTCCAGCACAGGCAAAGTTTATTTTATTTTTTCCTTAGCTGATTTCTTCAAAACAATATATGAATAAATTCAGTTGTGCCACTTTTCAGTGTGATAGAATAAATATTATAGAAAAAGTGTGAAAAAGGTCGAAGTAAAAGTAATGTAATGTTTAAAAAGCTTTGGAAACAGCTTGTTTTGTGTTTTTTTGTTGTTTTGTTCATCAGTAGTAGTATTTTAGGAATTAAACCAATCCTTCAGTATATTTATATCATGCAGAAGTTGGTCTGTTTGAGATATGAGGTGAAGCCACTTGACAGTCAGGATCCTCATCATCCAAAAGACTGTCCTCACCCTGAAATTTCACAGCCACATACATATTTCAGACTTCAAATTTTTTGTTTATTAACAGCACCACCACCATCATCATCATAATGCATCACACACAAAAAGTGTGTTGTATCCTAAAACCTTCAGGCATGGTTACCAAAGTTATTTCAAGTGTCTGAACTGAAAAAGCACACTTTGCTCTGGTTTCACAGTTTGTCTTTACGGTGGAACAAGTGCGACAGCTAAACACTAAATCTTGTATCTTCCATGTTTAACATCAGATTTTACAGCACTCAGCTGGTATTTCTCAGCTGTTTTCACGCAGCGGTCTGGTTTACAGATGGAGCCGGTGTAGAAATCACAGTTACCTGCTACTCATTAAAAAGCTGCTGTGTTTTTGCTCCGTCTCCAAAAGCCGAAAGGTTTGGAAACACAGAGTATTACTCTTTCCAAGAGTCAGAGTCAGTTACATGGAACTGTTTGACTACTGACTGGTTCAGGGCTGTTTTGCATTATAATACAATGGTTTAGCTTGTAACACTCAGCGAAGCTTGCCGACATGCATGTGGGGGCTACTACCTACAGTTAACATTTTATTATGTGTCATTACAGTTCGCAGAGAGCGGGAGAGAAAAGTGCTTCTGGCAGAGACGTTGATGAAGGAAAGAACATTTTTAAAAAGGTAAGAAAGTATGCTGGACTGGCAGCCACTTCAGACACCTACACAGAGTTTAAGGGGAGAACATAAAAGTTAAATCCTGCCAATGAGCAAAATGAAAGAAATAAAGAGATAAACCTAACGTGATGTTAGGGCCTGTTTTATATTATCAACCTTTTATAAGAAAAATCACCTACTTCACAGCCTTTCTTTTTAAAGCTGGACTTGACAGCTAGCAGTAGCCGATTCAAAATGGCAGCAAGGCATATTCAAAGGTGGTGAGTTTCACCCAGAGTTTAAGACTTAAACTAATTGAATGTTCCCTAATAGCAGGTCTTATCTGTGTAGCTACCTCCCGAGGTAGGTTATGGCAGCAGAAACCTTTTAATGGCGGGACAACTGAAATTAATGAAATCGTTAAAGAGCTTTCTAAAGAGTAAAGTTTTATTTTCTCTATCATTCAGTGTAGCATTAAATGTTTATGGTTATTTATCAGTTGTTGCTTATGGGGGAGCTCAGGACTCGGGCTTCTCTTCATGCAGCCCTGAGTGAATTTGTGTCTACTCACGTCTTGACCGCATGCGCATCCGTTTGCTTTCGTCACAGTGTGATGTCTTTATAGTTGTCTTTATACTGTTGTACTCTGGGTAAATCAGCATTGCCTGCTAGCCTAAATTAAGTGAGTCAAGTGGCATTTTCCTATAAAGCGCAACCTTTATCAGGTGAACATTTGTGTATTTAATTTTCCATTACTGCATCTTTCCATTATACAGCAGCAGTCATTTATTTTGCTTATACAGTCCAGTGTCTGTGTCTTTTGTTTGTTCGGTTTATGAAACGTTCCATAAACTTTTAAAAGCATTGACAAGGGCTATAAAAATAAAGACGTGATTCTAATTTAGTCCGGGAGGTGGAACCACTCCCCAGTGCAGCAGTTCTTCATCTTACTCTGACATGGCTACTGAATAAAGGCGAGGGAGTGGTGCTCGGAGTAAGCGGGCTGGAGCGATCCATCATCTCGTTACACTTGGCTAAGTAATAATAAACAAATTACTGCGCCGTTTCCCACCTTAGATGAACAGGTTGGCTGCCGTCCCACCGAGCCACGATAGCCAGTAATCTCAGACTAACACACACCGGCTGCCGAGACAAAACCCATAATAAGGGGTCAGTATGAGGTCAGTCTGCCTCATGATGTGTCTGCCTCCTGGAACTGCTTTTTGTTACAGTGAAATTAGATTATATGTTATAATCTATGCAGGGATTTACACAACAGGAACGTTTTTCGGACTTGCTGCTGATGGGTTTTGCATGTTAGAGCAGAGATGAAAAAGATCAGACTCGGGTCATGTGTAGGTTAAAAATCAAATTTCAGTTTGAAAATCCTGATACACAGGAAGTTGTTGTTGTATGATTTTGTATCAGTCTGTTGGTGTAAATTGGCTGCATGTTTCACTATTCAACATATGAAAGTAAATGCATGCGGAGGCTTGGAGTCAGAGACCCAGAGGACTAAAAGAGCAAATATATAGTGTAGTTGTAGTTTGCCTTGTGTGTCAGAACATCCCAAGAAATTCCTGCTATCACTGCTGAGAGATACAGGCAGTAAACAAGTAGTCAGGCTATCAGACAATTTATTTTCCATCCTAAAACTCAGGTCAGTAAAACATCTTTGTAAAAGGAATACCTCCTCAGAGTTAGACGAGAAGATCGATACCACTCTCATGTCTGTGCACTAAATATGAAGCTACAGCTGCAGACAGCAGGCTGTATCTAACCAGGCTCCTTCCATTACATCTTTGTCTGTACAGACAAGTACAAACAAAGAAGATATCTGTTGTTTACAGGTGCTTGTAGGCAGATTTTCTTCTTTAGACAGGAACGAGTCTTTATGCTAAACCAAACAAATCTGGTTGGCTCTAGCTTCATACTTACATGTGTGTATTTCACCAAAAATGCTGCATTCTTAAAATGCCAAACACCTGCATTACAAAAAATATGCAGCTTGCCCTTAAAACTTCTGAATGTTACAAAAGAACTTCAGGACATTTTTCATCCTGCCTGCCACAGATTTTTCTTGTCTCTACACACTCTGTGAAAGTCATTTCTGTCGCAGCACTTTCCTAAAACTCTCTGTTCAGCCATTAGAAAGTAAAAGAGTAGCTGGTCATTGTAAGGACAGCAGACTATAAAGGCTGCGGTTTAGCCTTTGAAAACAACAGAGATAGATCAGGATAGCCATGTTGCAGTAAAGTTAGGTGTGTGAACTCAGATCTCCTGCAGTTTTATGGCAGCCCCAGTTTGCTTCAGGCCAGTTACTCCTGTCAATTGTCAGCTCCTCTCAGTGGGATTGTGTTGCTGATGATTAGACCGGCTGCTCCTTTCTGCTGACATTTCACCCTCAGTCCTGCACTGAAGCTTTGCCCGGGCCTACAACTGGAGCTGAAATGATGAAAAACAGACGTTACTCAGCTCCAGGGGGGTGAGAGGGGTGAGGGTGTGTGTGTGTGTGTGTGTGTGTGTGAGGGGGAGTCCTCTGTCAAAAACAGGACACACTGGCATCTCATACTTCAGTTTCAAAATCACGTTCAGATTATAGAACCATACAAGGAAATGAATGAAGAGTTTTAGTCCAAAGTAAAACTTTCACCTTTTAAGCAAACATATTTTTATGAAGTGACTGATGACGAGACATTAACATTAAAAACATTAACACAGGTTAAGACACTGGTTGATGACATCACAGCATACTTTCAAAATAAAGATACACTATTACTGCAACAGTAAGTGTAGTGAATGTCATTATTTATGATTATATTCTGAACAGCAGGAAAAAAAATATTATGGCTTCATCTGTCTCACTTTAAAAACTATCCCCCAATGTATTACACACACACACACACACACACACACACACACACGCTTACAGGGAAATTACCTTGACACGGCCAAGCTGTGTGTGTGTGTGTGTGTGTGTGTGGCATTGGTTGCTCTGAATATATGAAACCTAAACAAAACTTTTCAACCCTGACCTCCATGATTACTTTCGCTGTCTGTCAAGATTCAAGTTTCTGTCCTTTTGTCTCTCTCACTGCGTGAAACACACACACACACAAACCCACACAGATGTTGGGCACATTTTTCAAAGTCAGTAAATTGGAAGCAGAATTACTGATTCATATTCTTTCAATTGGTATTGACAACCCTCTCTCTCTCTCTCTCTCTCTGGCTGACACACACACACACACACCAAACCCCACATGGAGAATGAATTATTACAGAAACTCAGAGAAAAGAGCTGAGTGTTAATCCAGCTAATTCAGTATGAAAGTAATGTTTGTGAGTGACGCAGAGGGAGAGGACGTTTCAGAGTCCATTCTTTCCCCTGCAGGTGACCATATACCTTCAGTAACGCTACCCCAACCCTGACCCTGACCCTGACCTCTAGGCATGCTCAGTAACTCTAACCCCAGTTTCATGTTGTGGGTTCTCAAAGACACACTGATAAAGTTATCACTGAACACTTAACAGATAATTTACACTAAAATCTAATTAGTCACAGTCTTTGTATGGATGCAGCCACAATATTTATGGGATGATCCTTTCCCACAAGTCCTGTTGTATTTCGTGCTGGGCTGCTGGAACAGTCATTACACTACTTGTGTGCTTGTGTAAACAAACCTCAGAAAGACAATGCAGCATCATCACTGCAGGATTTTGGAGAAAAACCATCCTCTGAGCTGAATATTTTAGATTATATTCAGATTTGCGTCTCGTGTTTACCATTTTAAATAGCTTGGCTCTTTCCTTGACTCTGTCCTTGCGTGACTTTTTAAACTTTCATTCAGGGAACGCTATAAAATCCTCAAGAATATCTTCTGTAGCTTTTCATCGCACCGCTTTTGTGTAGAAGTCACAACTTTGTGGAAAACTAATTTGGAGTGACAGTTAACAAATGAGTGCAGCAGGGATCTGATAAAAAATGACATGTAAAGCCAGTGCACGTGTGTAGATGGTTTCAGTTAAATCATTAGATATGTAAAATGGTGTATTTTATCTCTTCTATTCCTCAGATCTGTTCTGTATTAAAAAGCCATAAAAAATAAAACTGGCAAGCAGCAAGTAATTGAGTTAGTTTTGAATGAAGCCATGTTGTGACCAGCAGCCTGCAGTCCACAGTCTTCACATCAGTGAGTTTCTGTAGCAGTGGGAAATTCTCAGCTACATGTGGACAGCACAGAGGGTCAGGACTCACACGAACATGAGTGTCCTCTGAAGACCAGCTCAGTGTTGATATGGAACACATTATTTTGTTTCTCTTGTCTTTTTCCCACATATCTATTACTCATCAAGCAACTGGGCCCAAAAGGCCTGAAAACCTTTCGTTTTTCTATCGTTCTTTCATTGCTCCCTGTAATACTTGCTTCACTGTGGAGAAATGACCAGGTCTTGTTTTGTTTTGTAGACAGATCTTTGTTGACAAGTACATCGTTTCCTTCGACTGCCTCACAGGAAAGGCCACCTTATGTTTTCACCAGTTGAAAGCTTTTAATGTGAAGCAGCAGCAGTAGGGATGGTTTGGTTTGTCTTGGCAGTAACATAATCCAGATCTAATACGGCTGCAGCAGAGTGAACCGTAAACAGTGACGCTGATACAGAATTAAAAACATTAACTCTGGATTACATCCATTCCTCTTTTCCTGTCAATCGCTCATGCGTAGGCAGGAAATTTAAACCCCTTACAGGAATAGTGGACTCCACCCTGAAAGCAACTATATAAAGAGGTAATTACTGTATGTTCATATAAAAACATGGTTTGATTTAATGAAATGTTAAAGATTGTAACTTTCTCTTATGTTACTGTAATTTGGCCGAAATCAGATTTACCTTTATTAATATTCAACAGTAAAAACAGAAGATTGAAAACAACACACAGCAAAGTTCCACAGCCAAACTTGAACCAGGGACGTTTTGGTCCAAGCCGTAAACCCCTTCACCATCAGAGCAGCCTTATTTTAATATTAACTTTCCTTTTCTGTCTCTTCTATCCCACATGCATACTTACATCCCTTTCTCCTATTCAGTAGTTTCTGTTTTCCACTCTTTCTCTTTCTGTAATTTCCTCCTTTCTTTCTTTTTTTCCCAGGGGGAGACCCTTCCTCCCCTTCCACATCCCTGATTCAGAACAAGAAGGGCTGTAACCCCAGACACACACACACACAAACACAGAGTAACCTCAGCGCTGCGTCTCAGGATCAATTACTAAATTAGCATCCCAGACTGGAGTGCCAGGAAGAGAAAGAAAGAGAGAACAACAGAGAGTTATTTTTTATTATTCCCTCTTTCCCTTCCATTATCGCTTCCCCCATGACTTCCCTCTCCTCCATCACCTGCCTCACACTGCAGCCTGTTGTTTGACTGATGTTGTGAAGATGAAAACTTTAGAGCAGAAAAATCTGGCTAAATTTTTACAAGCATTCATTGTTTTTGTTTTTTGTTTTTTTTTTTTTGTTTTTTTGGCAGGAAGAGCTTTAAGCTTTCTGCTCCAAACTGTGCTGCAGTTAAATGTAGAATTTCTGATTCAAAGACATATGAAATGCCACACTGTAAGCAGACAGAAGTCCTTTCCTTTTTAAAACTGAGTAGATTCACATACAGACACACACACACACACTGTCTGGCCTGTAACCAGAGCCATGTGATTTTTTGACAGTAACATGAACCTGTTCCTTTTTAATCTAAGGTATAGTATCGTGCCCCTATAGGAGCAACCCTCTGGTCATTTTCACTGTGTGTGTGTGTGTGTGTGTGTGTGTGTGTGTGTGTGTGTGTGTGTGTGTGTGTGTGTGTGTGTGTGTGTGTGTGTGTGTGTGTGTGTGTAGAGAAGCAAGGCAGAAAGACAGACAGGATTTGTTGTAAACGTTCTTGTATTATAACATCAAACACTCACACTCATCTCTCACATTCCTGGGTTTTAATGGGATTACATTTTAAATGGGATTACAACCAGCACAACCTCCTGGTCACAGTGCGTCTCAGCTCTGTGAAGCTGCTCGCCACTCACCATCGATCTAAATACAAAAGTCTACGTTCAGTCTGGACCAAAGTCTGAAGACACTTTGGGGGTGATCAGTTTATCCTGGCTAATGGAGACATGTGGCTAAACACGCATTAGATCCTACCTGAATTTGTGTGTGTTACACATGCACACACACATTCACAGACCACTAAAGCTCTGGCACATGTGTGTTATTTAGTTTTTTTTTTTGACTGTTGCCTCAAGATAGCAGAGAAAGAATGTTTATAGTGTGTACGTGTGTGAGGACGAGATGATGATGGAGAGATTTCACTGCATCTGTTATGGTTGGTTTTAGATGCCTATCTGATCTATATCTCATTTCAGTATTTGTGAAGTAAAACTGTGTTTATCTGTTTGTTTCCACGTTATAATTTCATTTTCCTGACTTATTAACTGTTAACAGAAGCTGAGTATTGGATTTGAGATAGCAGAGGGTTCTGACTTTAGACACGCAACCACACACACACACACACAAACTGCTCTGAGTAGGAGCGGTATGCTAAAAGCGGTTGGCGAGGCAGCAAAGAGGCCAAGTTTTGACAAGTCTCTCTCTGTCCCGTACACGCTCTTTTCTGCCTCACTCTTTCACTCTACCCATCCATCTCTCCCGATGTCATCCCCTCCTCTTTTTTCAGACGTCACTCTCCTCCCAGCTCCTCTCACCCCAGACATGTCGGCAGCATTTTTGTCCCCACCCCCCAGGGAAGGCAGACACACAACATGAATTATTTCCACGGCCCTGTCCTGTATGGAGAGGCAGAGGCAGGGATTCAGGACAGCAGAGTCACTCCACGTCCTCCATCTTACCGCAGGAGACTTGTCTTTCCAGTTAGTGGCTTAAGAAACTGAAGAATAAATCCACCTCAGACACCTTCATCAGCATCACATCCAGTATTCTTTATTTTCGTGGTCTTATTGTTGTAGTTTACTTGTCTCATTGTTTAAAGGTGCTACGCACCAGAGCAAGTTTGTGATTATATCAGTATAATTAGGAAATCTGTGAGTTTACTGACTGTTCAGCAGAATGTTGTTTTCTGTATTTCTGCCGAAGGCTGCTGAGGCAGGACAGCGGACAGCCTCTGACAATAAAAATGCTTTGTGTTGGGTAAATGTGCAGCAATATTTTCTTTGTAAATATCAACTGACTGTGGTGAGTAATGTCTCAGGATGCTCCATTTTTCTCAGGGATGATTGATTGTTGTTACGTGCCTTCAGTTCTTCAGCTCAGTTTGCCTATCTGTAAAAGTCTCCACACACCACTGGCCTTAATACTCTGGTTTTGACAAGATCCCTGAGTGGACCATCAGGACAGGCGAGTAAGACCGTTCAGGAGGAAGAGAGGAATGAGTCAGCATGTAAGAGTAGGGATGTGATGAAGGCAGAGAGAGATAATGGAGAGGAAATGAAGTGTTGGGGCGGCTGGCAGACAGCAATGTCAAAACTTTGTCTGATGGGGAAATGATGGATAGAGAGAGAAAAGGAGAGAGTGGCTTCCACTCAGAACGACAGGAGTTTTTGTTAAAGGTTGCTCACATTCATCTTTCATTGCACTTCTCTTTCTTTATCAATTGTCAAAGTTCATGTGTGAGAGAGTGGTCAAATTTCTCTGTTTGATGTCCCTCGAGTTTTTGGTTCCGCTCGAAATGTCTCCTTGATTCCTTTCAGCGCGAGCTGTTCGGTTTGTTTTCACTTGTGAAACCAAGTGCTTCCACGGGCCCTGTGATGAGAGACAGAGGATCTGATTTCGGCTCACTGTTAGGAAAAGTGTCAGTGATTTAAACACACGAATTTCATTTACGGTGAGAGGAGGGCAGCAGGGAAACTGTGAGCTGAATTCACACGTGAAGAAGAATGTTTGTCTTGTGTATAATTCCTCAACAACACAAGTTCTCATTTCCTAAAAATCTATGGGACAGTGTCTTGAAGTATATTGAAGATCTCATCCATTTCAGCCGTCAGTAATTTGATGTTAGCAACTTTTGAATTTATTGTGGAATTGTTTGACAGTTCAGGGTTGAAATAAACAGGAATTTTTCCTTAAAGGAAATTCACTGGAACTACACAAAAGGCACACACAGTGCACACAGTGCAGTGTCCTTTGCACACTGGCATTGGACATAAATGAGATGTCAGAGTCACTAGTTCGGCAAGAAGATCCCTCACCTGCTTCCCATGCACAAATACAACCAGTTGTGTTATTTGAGGCTCAGAAATTGGATGAACCCAGAGTTGTTGTGGTGGTTGATATTACAGCTGTGTAGCAGTGACATCAATATTTTCAGTCAAATAGTTGTGGGGAATAGTCGTAACTCACTGGAATCCAGCATTAAGAATCTTAAAACAGCCACAGCCACTGCAGATAACCATATTAATCTGCTGCTGTTTTACAGGGGAAAATGACAAACTGCTATTTCCCAGGAGAGAAATGTTGGTTTGAATGTGAAGCTATGGGACCAGGAGCTAAAGTTAGCCTTCCTACTGTTGGTAAAGCAGCAGAAAAACTGCTTTAGATGAAGGGTATACATGTTCTGAGCACTTCGTAACTAATTACAGCAATGATCACAACGCAAATTAAACTTAATCAGTAAAATCTGGAGTCTGTCTCGGTTTTATTTGCAGTCCCCCTGGTTGACCCTTGCCAGTTGTGAGTGAATCAAAAGTTTGACATATGGGGAAATGAATAATGCGGCTGGGAAAAGCTCCTAAATTCTTTCCCATGTAGATGACCGGCGCAGAGCCATGCTGCCGTTTCCTAGCTCACCATGCTGATGCCAGTGGAGTGTGTGTCTGCTGCTTTATGTGTGCAGACGTGACAAGGACCTTCACTCTGAGATATTTCCATCAGCCACAGTGATGAATGACTGAGGAAAATGTTTAAGAAACCCAAACAACTAAAAGTAAACATTGTGAATCTGGTTTCTAGAGCTGCAATATTCATACAGAAAGAAACATATAAATAAAAACGTGCTGAGAACAATTCATATTCTCATTTTGACAGCCAACATTGGTAGCTTAGCACAGATTTATCAGATCACAGCCAAATTTAGAAATTGATGTGAGGGTGGGCTTTTCCTTTAGAGTTGTTCGTCTTTCTTTTCCTTTAGAGTCCTTCATCTGTATTTAGATAGTGAGAAAGTAGAGAGAGAGAGAGAGAGGGAGAGAGAGAGAGAGAGAGAGAGAGAGAGAGAGAGAGAGAGAAACAGTTAGCAGACACTTTCAGCACCAAAATCCAGTTTCAGGAAGCAGCCATGTTTCTGAAGTCCTTGCACTCCTGCCCGTTTTCTGCAGGTCAGTGTCTGATATCGGAGAAAAGAGAACTTCCCCATCAGGCCGACAACAGCATCATTGTACGGAACAGGCTGCTTTAACACACAACGCTGCACTCTCCAAATTCCCCTAAATCCAGCACATACAGTATTAATAGAAAGACAGAGCTTGTGACATCAAGGACACTTAACAGCACTTGTGAGGAGTTTCTGTGAAGCTCTTGTGTGGTGTCAAAGTTAGTTTGGTGTTAAATCGCTGATTCCAAATGTTTCATTGTTCTGTGACATCTTGGTAATAAAAGAGGTCTAAGATTTTGTTTTTCAGTGCCTCTAGCCAGTCCAGTCCCTGTTATCTAATCAGGGTTTTAATAGTGAATCTCTTTCATGCACATAAAGAAAAACACTGTGCTCGACTAAATCAGGATCAAACTTGTCCACTGACAGGGGTGATCTAAGGTTCAGTCTCTAGATGCACAATATGGAAAAATAAATTGCAGACAGGTTTTTTATTTTATTTTATTTTGTTTTATTTATTTGTTTATTTATTTATTTTTGTTTTATTTTCACAGATCAACAGTAGCATTCATTTAAAATCATGTTTCTGGTGACCTGATGAACATAAGTTCAATATTCGCTCTGCTTATACTGTAGTTTTGAGGGAAACATCTTGCTCTTTAGCTGCTAAATGCTCCACTATGTTCAGCAGCGAGTCACTAAGTGTGTCTGTCTGCTTTTTGGTGCTGGGCAGGTGGTGTTTGAACTGAGGAGTAAATTGCTGCCGTAAAACGAAAGAAATGAGCTAAAAGACGGCAAACACTGCACAGAGCTGAGCTGAACTGCAGAGTCTAGTGTTGATGTGTTGTGTGTTTGTCAGTGTGAGTGATGCCTTTTACATTACAAGTAGTGATCTGATGTATTGTTGACATGAAAATATGATTGCAGCTTTAATAAGTTGTTACTGCAGTGGTATATTACTGCTGCTTTTAATGTGGTTTGATTATTATTTAGCTGTAGAAGAAACAGTTTAACACTGTGCCCATTTAATTAAATCTTAAACATGAGCTCTTTGTTGTGTATGCAATACTCCTAACAAATATGTATTTATATTTGTTGGGTTTTTTTGGTGATAAACTCACACACACACACACAGACCAGGAAAGGAAGTCTTCGTCTTAAAACAGCTTTTGCAAGTTTTATAAATCTAAGCCTGTCAAACAATGTGACAAAAATGGTTCCATAAATAATTTATTTTCTGTTTTGTTTTGTTTTTTTTCTGAATTTCCATTAAAGTGTATTTACAACAGTGGTTATACTACCAGAGCTCCACAGTGCAACACAATCTCCTATTGATAACACTACACACTGCATAAACATTTGTATTTTCTAATGAGAACATTTTTTTTTCTTATTTACTGTGTCTGATCGTATTAAATACTACAGTACTGCACCAGCCAGAAGTGTTAAATCAGGGATCCAGATGGTTCATTTCAATCATGAACAAAACACTAGTTTAGTCCAAAATGGATCCTAATGTAAAAGTACATTGATTAAAATAGACAAAGTCCTCAGTTCTGTCTCTAAATTCAAAATTTCATAAGAAACATAGAAGTAAAATTGGTTACAGACAAAGACTTACAGTTAAATTATCTACAAATGTACACTTTTCAGTGTAGTTTCTCATTACTTGTTCTGGTGCATGAACCATCCAAGCAAAGTGGAAAAGCTTGAAGTGAAGTAACGATGAACTTACTGGGGGAAAAAAATGGTATAATAAAGATAAACAACAGATTAATTTTAAGGATTTATTATTTACGTAAAAGCTGGTCCATGTTCAGAGCTGAATGGAAACAGCAGACAAGTGTAGTGTTGAGCTGTTACAATAAGACTCTGTTATCAACCATTACTGAACCTCGTGAGGAGCATCCTGGTTTGACCGTAGGTGTCAAAACAGGCACAGAATTTCATAACAGCTGCAGTAAAACTGTATTATAAGAGGCAGAGTGTCTGTGGACATCACAGGAGCCTTTTAAATCTACAGTATAATAGGTTAAGTCACTTTAATAATGACTGTACTGTAGTGTTATGTAATCCAGTTTTCCAATAACCCACCTCCTTCAAAGCAGGCAAGTAAGTCAAAGGGTCAGTAAACTCAAGAGCACCTCTGTCTATTGGCATAATGAGGAACAAAAGTGACCTAAGTTCTCTGGCCTGCTGTGTCCTCTGTCTTCAAGCCTCCTTCTGTCTCTTTCTACAGGTTCTCATACCTCAGAAACTGACAAACGCGCAGAGGCCTCACTTAGTACATAAATACAAAATAGTTTTGCTATGCCATCTTCACACCACATGAGACTGCTGAAATCGTTTTGCTGCCCATTGTGGGTTTGGCTGGCATTAATGGAGCAAGTTATGAAATCAAAATTGTAATGAGAAGCGCCTTTCATGAAAACATGCAGACTATAGTACTGTCCTTAGGCTGCGATCACACCAAGACCTCCTTTACAGTGCACTGGCAATAAAATGTTTCTGGAGTCATCAGAGCGCATCTTGATTCCAAATGTACAGTAAATAATAACAGTAAACAACAGTAAACAAAGGTGATTCTGCTTAAAACGTATCTATAGATGTTTATAGTCTGGTTGTTGTTGATCTGAATCTGAGTGTTGGGTTCTGAGCGCTGCTAAAAGCGCAGGCGACCTAAACTGAACAGCCGTGAAGCCTGAACACATCCTGTGTAGATGAGGATGCAGCGCTGCTTCTGCTACACAGGCTTTGTGGAGATTGTGTTTGTCATGGTACATGGTTTTTGCATTACTATAATTAAGTAACTTGATTTTCTGGATTTGCAAAAACAAAACATCATATATATGGAACATGCTGGAACGTCGCCTAGCTGTCAGGGTGAGCAGTTATAGTGTGTAACATTTTGTAAATTATGCTTGTTTGACCTGATACACTCCGTATCAGCTTCATCTCTATAACAAAGGCTAAGTTGATTCTCTCATGTGACTCTGGGTTTGGCAGTAAACCCATTTCCCAAAATGTCAGACTGTTCCTTTAGCGAAGCCGAACAAACTAGACTCTCACTGTTCATGGCTTCTGTCGAGGCTGGGAGCAGATGCAGTGTTGGATGACGATTTGCCTCAGCAGACACTAAACAGGCCTCCAGGCTGAAGACCCTACAACCCCTCTTCATTCGAGGTCATCCAATGAAAAATATTTGTGGACGCCATGGTGGTGACAGAGACTAAAGTATAATGACCTTAGGCAGCTTCCTGTCCATTTTAAGAAAAAAAAAAAACAGTCACAGGAAGAAAAATGGTAAGAAAAGACCAGTCAAATCTTACTTTTTACCTACAAGGCTAACATTTTTGTATCTTTGCTGGTATCTAGCCGCCATGAAATGACAATTTCATGGATTGTCACACTATTAAAGGGAAAGAGTCTAAGTTGTAATTGTGCTGCAGTAGTAAAATTTTAACAGCCAGACACAAACTGTGCTAACTATTGATATTTCGTCTTTTCAAAAAAGGCCAGAATCATCCTTCTTTTTTTAAGTGAGTGAGATCTTCAAAAGTCCACTCTGGGACAGACAGAGACAGAGGACGAGGGGTAGGGCACTGTCCCACATCCTCCTGCCGTTGTCGTGACGATACACACGATGCTCGGAGACTAATCCACCAGGAAGTGGAGATGAGCATTAATCACTGCTCCTCTGATGGCACGCACAGATTACACACACAACCTCAAACAGACACACACATGCATGTATTTATTTCACATTTGTATATTCTCCTTTATCATATCAATACTAATGCATTTATTTTAACCCATTAACTCTCTGCATACTGGGAAATCCTGAATGTCAGACTTTTGTAATCACAATTTAAAAAAAAAAATGCAGAGTTGTATGTTTCGGTCTCTTGTCACAGATTTGATCAATTTCCAGCTGTCTGACCAGTAAAAGCCCACAACACTAACTCCCATTTAAATCAGTCACAGCTCTGCCACTGGGGGTTAAAAGTCAGGATGTTTTTTTTTTTTTTTTTCCGTTGGGTAAATGCAGACATAATCCGAAGGTCATAATCTAGCACAGAGGTGGCAGCGCGGGCCTTTAATCCTCCTACAACATTATCAGGGAAGCCCCCGTCATCACCCCCACCCCCTTGTCCCCGCTGGAGTGAACACATCCGTTTGGGCTTTTCACTGAATCTTACTACTCTGATGAAATGGGATTGTGGAAAACTGGGCGCTGAGGGGGAACGCGATGAGAGGAAGGGATTGTGAGGAGGACAGAGGAAGAGCGAGATCAAGTGGATGTAGGTGGGTTTATTATCAGATCTGCTCAGAATCAGACATGTGGATTATGAGGCCTTTTCATCCACTGAACAACAGACGTCCATTCATGAAGCGGTTTGCACGTCACAGCAATATCCTCTAGCATTTGTCCTGGTGGAAGCCTCCCTGACATGACGTCAAAGTGTCTGGACCATACAGGCTGTTGTTATCTATGATAAAGACGATGAGACAGGAAGAGCTGTGTAGAAGCACATATAACACCATATGTTAGTCTGGCTCCAGGAGCAGGGGTTATTTAGAAAAGCTACCAAAACTGATCTTTATTCTTCGAAAACTTGAACTGTGTTCAAACTATTTAAAAGTAACACAGGTTTCATTAGAACATAACTGAAGTTGCCTAATTCTGAGCTACGCTGTGTCTTGCTCACTGACGGTGGCTCCACTGCCTCAAATGACAAGCTCGCGTTAATCATAGGCTCTTGGGTTCGTCCTCAATTCTATGGCATTAAAGCCAAACTGCTTCCTTCTCATTGAAAACAGGACATGTAATGGATTGGAGAGGAGGAATATATCAGACATGGCCTGTATGTGGCACTTTTAAGCTCAATTTTGAATTTGAACATATCACTCTTTAATGCTTCCCACCTACTGAGCTGATTTTTTCCTGCGTTTTTACTGCTTGTTTCCAAATTTCTTTTTTTTTAAGCCGTAAACTTTTATTAGGACCTAACCTTGCGGGACTCAGGATTGTATGAAGTGAATGCCTGCAGTACTTCTTTCGACTTCCTCTATGTGATTCCTGTGAACCCAGCCAGTACTGTATGTGGATTGGTGGTGGTTTATACATACATGATCCAGTACCATGCATAAAAATGATTTTCATTGTGTGCTGTGGAACATCCTGGAATGTAATGTACTGTATACTGAGAAATTAGAACAACACCATTAGCGTTTGTTTCATGGTGCGACTGAAAGCCCAAAGCAGGTGACACACTGAAGCAAACAGCCTCTTTCAAGTGATTCCAGTAAAATATCATATGTTTACCAGTGCAGCCTTATTACTCTGACATTAACCTCTTCAAAAAAAAAAAAATCAAATGGGAGACTTTTCATTAGACCTCTTTGTTCAAGTTGCAGTATCATTGCTGTAGGAGATAATGTGCAGCTCAGTGTGCAAACCAGTTATGGATGTAGTGATGTGATCACTCGGTCCTGAAGCTGGTCCAGATAACATATCAGCTGGCTGGTCCTCCACAATGTCAGTGATTAATTTGCAGAGGCTACAAGACGTGCAGATCATTGCACGCAGCACCAAGTTACATAACAAAGGTTTCATTTGGCGATAAAGAGCGCTCTTCGGAATGTGGATTGAGGCTTGGTGGTTGTACTGGCTGATAAACAAGTCTTATTTATGGTAGGACTCTCCAGGCTGCTTTTAGGTGTAGTAAATACTGTAATGATACCCTTCGGGTGAAGGCTTTGGTCCAGAGGAAAAGCTGAAGAGGACAGAAAGACTCCCTTTGTTGATTGGGGATTTCCAGCGTAATGTAATACATTTTTTAATAAATCCACACTCTACATTCTGTTCACTACAGTATTGAAATGTAGTGATTCAAACATTATTGAAACTGCAGTTATGTAAAAGCTAGACGTCTAAAACACTTTCAGTGTACAAGCAACTTTAACCTGCTTTTTACCCAGACGTTGACATCTTCTGACAAGCAAATCACCACAACAGTGCTAACTGGATAGGTCTTCAGTCCTGTTTAAATATAAACATCAAATTTTATGAAAATACCAGTGGGAGGGAATTCTCTTACTCTCTGGTTGACCCAGCCCATGAGCGCCCCCGGTTGCAATAGCAACCTTCTCTGCACTCGAATCACCTGAGAAAAGTTTCCTGATGTTGATGGTGATGGCGCCATGTAGTGTACATAGAGTATGATGTTGGTTTCGTGGATACAACATGCAGTCATGTGGCCACTCCAGCAGTAACACGTATTCTGTATGGTCTAAACAGTGCTTTGCCCACACTGGCTTACACAAGATGACTCAGCACCATCCTTTCACATCATGTGAACACAACAGCCTTCGACCTCTGTGATGAAGGCAAACATAAACTAATCAGAAAGGTGATGAGTTTCTACGACCTTTTGCCAATTATAGTGCGCTATCTCTTTATTTAACTTTAGCTTCTGCCATGTTCACATTTCACATTGTTGCTATTCTTGATGTATTTTATTTACTAGTCTATAATCCTACAGGCCCAGTTATGGAAAATGTCTTTTTTTGGTTCTCTGTATTCTGAGACAAATAATGAAAATAACAGATACTGCTTTATTTTCCCAAATTTGTTTGGATCCCTGTTTGTGGAACTTATGTGAAGAGCAGGGTAGAGAGATCGTCCTTCAACTATTTCTACTGGAAGGCGTTCAACTATTTCTGAGTGATTACAACCGACCGGGAACACAGTAGGGCTCAGAGCCAAAGATTATATATCTGTCAGCAGCGCAGGCTCATTCTGCCACTTGTTCCTCCTGTGCAGCAGTACATGAGGAAAAATACTCTTCTGGGTCACTCTGCATTTCTCTTGAAGCAGGCCCGACCCCCGCCAGGAGTTTTTAGTCATTACAGAGACTCTTGTGGATTTGGTTGTAGTTGGGAGGGGAAAAAAATGTGAGAAATTATGGGGAAACTTGGTGCTATTATCCTGATTATGATCATTTGAAATGCCTCATGAACAAAATCTATTTTAAAATTTGGGGGGGAAAAAAAAACACAGGAAGAAACAAAGCAAGATAAAACCATGGCTCCAACTAGACTGTCCAGACTCATACGTCCCCACTGTTACTGTCCTAACCCACCGTAACAGCATGATTTGAAATTCTAATCAAATAACCCCAGTCAGTGTCTGGAGACACCTAATGAAGAGGAAGAAGAGAGAAAGAGGGAGACAACAAAACAGCAGCAAAACAGTGCTGGACAAATTGCTGCACCATTCTGGGCCTTTGTCAGTGACACTGCAAATACTGCATTAGAAAAAATATCCTTCCTCTCTTTGTCTGACACCTAAATCTAAATTTTTATCTCAAATATTTTGTCTGAATAAACTAAGAAAAGAGCGCCACCTACTAGACATCACAATCCTGCCCCACACTGTTTGACTGGCATGTGATCTTTACACATAAGAGTAAGAATCTGGCAGAGGGTTTGTTGCCTATCACCCTTCTCTCTCTCTCTTTAACCCAAGTGTTTTCTGTCTTTTCTTCTTTTTGTCTTGGCAAATAATGCCACAGAAATGTTTCAGGAACAGTTTGACATTTTGAGAAATATGGTTGTTTGCTTTATTGTTAAGAGTTGAACAAGAAGATAAACATCATTCTCATCTTCTCAAATGTGAAGCTGCAGCTGGTTAGCTCCTCTGAGGATCCACCTCAGTTTGCCATCCTGGGCCTTCTTAAAACAAACAAAAAAAACCACAGTTTTCTTAGCCTGTTTTCTTGCCTGTAAAGACATTCTGTACCACAGAAAATGTAAGTGTATATACCCTTAAAACACTTGTGAGACCGAAGAGTTCCCTCATTTCCTACCAGCGTATGTATTTTTAAAACACTGATTTCAGCTGCATGATTCAGCTGAACCATCACAGTTTTATAGTGTGCAGTGATCCAAGACCACACAAATTCCCAGGGTTACATCAACGGCACAGACTCCTAACAAATGTGATACTCAGCATAAGACTTTACAGTGAGCAGTGACAGGTTTATACTCAGTTCAGGTAAAGTCCAAACTGTATCCTGATGTCCAAGTCCACCAGAACAGTAACATGATATACGTTCACATTTTTGGCCTGTACTGTGGCTCAGCAGACACTAAAAACAGTTAGTGGTTAAAAGGTGAAAGGTCAGAGCCATGACAGCCTGCCTACTGTAAATCTGTGGATCAGTCAATAAGTTGTAGACGTGCAGATTTATTGATGTTCAGGATTTTGTGAATGTTACAGTAGTGGGTGAGATGTGATGCATAAATTAGCAATTCACAAATTTGTATTGTAAATGGGGAAAAGTGTCAGGAGTTAAAGCATTAATGTACCTTCACAAAGAGACTGAACACATCTTTCTATAGTTGACCTCTAGACAAAGAGCCAGTGTCCTCATATAATTCTGGGAAATGTACAGAGCCAGCTTCTGATCAGCACTGACCACACCTGCCCCCCCCCCCCCCCCCCCCCCCCCCCCCACTCCCCCTTAAGAAGAAGACAAGAACATAATAGGTCTCATTTTGCTCTGTGAGATTTACAAAGCTGTTCTCACAACCTAGAACTTGTGTTCTCTAATCACAGCTAAAATAGAAAGCGCATTAATTCTCCTGACAGGCAGAACAGTGTTTCTGACCCTCTCACTTACAGCTTGTAATGTTCCCTGTGATTGTCCTTCTGGAAATGAACCTCTTGATCATGCCCCGCTGATTTAAAGTTTGTTTACAGGGAATTAAGTGGCTCTGGAAAGAATAGAAGTTTTTAAATTGGAGTTTTCCGGGTACCATCAAGAAGTTGACCTTAGAATTCATTGTGTTCAGTTAGGACAACTAGACAGAGTCCAGCCCATGTCTCCAGCCCATGTCTCCAAGCACATGTCTCCAGCACGTCTCCGAGCACATGTCTCCAGCACATGTCTCCAGCACGTCTCCTCACTAATTTTGGCTCAGCTGTCAGTTGTGCTTTGAATCTTTTATGAATATTAGAGTTGAAACTTCTGAACTGTCAAATTATTTCATATTGTTTAGTACTAACTAACTTTAGTAACATCAAAAAAGCACAATTAAATAAAACGGTGGTTTGTGAGTTTTGTGTCCCTTAAAAAAAGAAAACACAGAATTACTTTATATTTGAGGGTCAGTTTGTCTCTGTTGAAGTGGGGTGTTTTTAAGGACTTTTTTTTATTTTTAGGTCATCTCTAACACTTTTAATTGGCATTCAGGTATAACATCTGTATGATATTTAATGTAAAACTGGGCCCCTCTCACATCATAAACCCGACAGCACCATCTAGAGCTTGCTGGTAGAAATGCCTCATTTTTTGTTAAATTTCAGTCCCTAAAAAACTCTTTGCAGAATGATGAAAAAAAATGCTGCTCTGAACGTTGTGAGACTGAACCAGAACAGCAAAGTTCTGGTCTGGGCAGATAAACCATGAGCTGAAACTTACTATAAAGCTCTTAAAGTCCAGGGGAGCTGCAGATTCAGGTCTTTGTAAGCTCATCACTACGAGTGACTCCTTTCACGTTGTCACAGTGAAAATATAGACCTCAGTATGATCTAAATACTAAAATATAGCAAAGCAGTCTGCAAACAGCTCATGACCTGGCCTGGGTTAATTGTTTGATTTTTAGTGTCACTTGCATCCAGCAGGTGGCGCCATTGCTGCAAAGTTGGATTCATTCACACAGAAAGTTTACTGAGTTCATACTGTGCTCTTTCTCTAAGCTGCTCCGGTTTAGCCGTCATCAGCCAAATGCTCCAAATGTGTGTACAGAACTCACTCATTTCCTTTTTTCATATTCTATTTTGCAGATTTTACCAACAATAAAAGCTCTGAGGCACAGCAGCATGAAGGAGAGTGTGGTGCTGAATGTGAGCCACCTACCTCCCCACTATCACAATCAGCCAGGTAAATACAGCTTTTCTTCTCCCTCTGCGTCTTGTGTTCTTTTTGAACTCGCACGTGAAGCTGACAAATTTACAGGAACGAACTGAAACACATTGGATCACACACCAGACGTTACATGAAGAAAAACCTTTTTTGTAGAAACAAAAGTGAAACCTCAGTCATACGTTCACCTGAAGTGGAGCTTATACTGACAGTGAAAAACCCACTCTTATTGTCACATTTATAAATTTAGAACAACAGCTTACACACACATTGCATTGCACTGCACTCCTTCTTGCAGCTAACCCATAATCCTATTAGGCAGCACATTTCCTGTCTGCCTTATGATATTCCTGTAAATTTCTCTTTTTCATATACTGTGAACATACTGAACTTAGACTTTCTACTCTAAGTTCTGGATGTTAGTGATTCTTCGGTCCAGCTGGGAATGTGTTTGCAGGAGTTATGCCACCTTCACATCAGAACAGCAGCAGAAAATGAACAGATGACACATGGGAACTAATTTGCTGATGAGATCACCCACATTTCAGCAGCTAAACCAAGCTGCAGTAGATTGAATTGTCAGTAGAGCTGCTGCAGAGATATTTTATTGCTGTGTGTAAACTACATCACTTGGTTTGGATTTTGTAGTTAAGGTGCCAAGTCAGACGCTTACATTAGCTCTCTGCTTTTTTTATTCTCAAGCTGTTTTTGCACTGTATTTCCTGAAGAGGCCGCACATTCCCTTCAAATCACTAGTACAACTGATGGGAAACAAGGGAAAGGCCTAAATTTACTTCCTGTCACATGATTGTCTGACTCACTCATCTGTGTGGTCAGTGAAAGTGAGTCATGCTGGGAATCCCTCCAAATGTGTGGTGTGTGTGTGTGTGTGTGTGTGTGTGTGTGTGTGTGTGTGTGTGTGTGTGTGTATTTTATTTCCCCTCACGTTATTTGATCTTAATCTTCAGCCTGTACGAGCTGAGCGCTCTGCAAATGTGAGGGTAGGCTTTCAGTTCAGATTAGACGGCATTATGAATTTATCAGGACGCGCTGATCTCGACACAGACGGACCACTAGACGGTCAGACGGACAGATTAGCCGTGACCGCTCTTCTAGACACACACACTCACACACTTCTGCATACACATAAATGGCTGGGTCCACAGATGACATGTGCACCATAGCCTACAGTGTAGTTTAATCTTCTGGTACAGTTTTCTGTATGGTTGTTTGATACCATCCTGGCAGTAGCAGGGATCCAGTGTCGTACTGCGACATGAGGGAAATTACACTCTGTCTATCTGTACTGGTGGACACAGTCAACACAGGCCACCATAAATATCCATATTTATGACTCATCACTTCGGCCATCTGAACTCTCTCTTTATCTCTCCTATCAACCTGTTATCATCCCACACTTCAGACTGACTCACATCCCTCATAACAAAGACGAGGATCACGGGATTAAAGGGAATGACAGCCTCCAAAAAGTTGTTCATCACTGTCACCTACAGACAAACAGCCGTAAAATGTTAAAACAAACAAAATAATTCTGTGCGAAAGGGACCAGAAGACACAGCCATGTTAATCGTCACAAAGGAAAAGATCTTGTTTGAAATTAATAACATTTTTAGCCAGATTAAATTAACTGAAGAAGAAGAGGAGATGATTCACGAATGTAGTAACAGAGACATCATTTATTACTGGTCAGATTTTGATCATGGTTTACCAAGGAACCTTCTGAAAATATTACTCTCACATCGTCTTTTCCAGTTCCACATGTTTTGCAATACATCATGTTTCAAGCTTTATTCACATAGTCACCCCCTCTCAGCGTGGCTTGTCAGCTTAACTTCGTAGAATGCCTCTCTATAATAGAGAACAGACTAATACTTGTTGCTTTTAATCAAAATGAACTTACAGGAAAGGTCATAACTGGCTAGGTGTCTGTGAACGTCCACGTCCTTTACTGCACATAGTGTATGACTGCTGTCTCTTCACTGATCTGTTAGGATGCTGCGTCTGCCACGTAAAGTGCTTTCATCTTATGTAACCACACGCAGATGTACAGAGAGGACTTGTTTCGCATTTGAGACACACTGCAGCACGGTCTTCTGAAGGTTGACTTTTATCAGCTGTTGTGTCCACATCTACAGCAATTTCCAAGTCTCCTGTAATGATTTTCTGAAGGCCAGTGCTGACACTGACACTTTAAGACTTATTTCCAGTAGCTTTCCATTTTCCCACTGTCACTGTTTCCACAGCTGAGATTTGGATTTGAGCAGTTTTTTTGTTTTATGGAGGTAGAAGAGCCTCGTAAACATCAGAGGATCAAAAAAACTTTCAACTGAAACCAGAGCGCTGACATTTTTGAGTGGTTACCAGCAATTTAATTGAATCGTTCTCAGTAAATCGTTCTCACTGGCAGTGCTAGATTACAATTTAAAGAACTGGCTGCAGCACAGTTCAAGCATCAGATGTTTAATGTTGGATTTATGTGTGAGCTCTACGCTGTGCATGTTGTTCTTAGTGCCCCGTATAGAGATCAGGGTTACATTAGTGGGCCATGCATCCTGAGAGTTAAGAGGATATACTGTACAGTAGCTAAGAGCAGAGACTGTCCGTCTGACTGATATGTTCAGTGTTAGAGCTGCTTTTCACACGGTGCTTTGGTGGATCAAGAAGAGGTTAACTGTACAGTCAGAGACCTGCAGCAAAGACAAACCCACTGACCCCTGTGGGTGTACGGCCTGGTTCACGTTTGGTTTGAAGAGCTGCCACTGCTTTGGTAATTTGCTTTCATTGTTCACATTGGCTCAAACAACTTGTATCTTATAAATAAACACATAAAAGTAGTTAATGATCTGAATACAGGACAAATCTCTTGTCTAATGTTAGACTTGCAAAAATGCTTCAGTCTATATGTAAAGATTTCAGAAATTTCAGTAGATTTTCGTTTTCGGTGCCTGTTGAATTACATGGTTGACTTGTTGAAGCAGAGAAATGCTGATAGAAAGCAGGTTTGTAAAGGATCCTGGATAAGACCATTAGATCTGCCCTGCAGCTGAGAGAACAGAGGATCAGAGAGGTTAAAAGTTTCCTGGAATCATCCACCTGCTGTGACGCTGAAGTCTGTCATCAACCAACAGCTTACGGTTAGCTTTAGCTCTGGGTTAGTTGTACATATATGACAGAGAGTCTTGTGGTAATTATAACATTATTCACTCAAAAGAATAAAAATAAGATAAAATTATATATATATACACACACACACACACACACATATATACAAATATACAAATATATACACACACACATATATAAATATATACACACACAGAGACACACACAAAACCACAAATGTTTGAGGGCTGATATTTTCTTAGAGAAGCAAGAGTGATAAGTGGAAGCTGAACTTTGTCCCCCTGAGTGTGAGCTGAGATTTGTAAATGCTTTAAATTTCCAGAAGTTCATTGTAGCAACACTGGAAATAGCAGCCTCTGATGCTCACGTCTGTCTGCCTGTTGCAAAAGAAACTTTTTGGAATTATTACTTATTTCCTGGTGCACAACTTTTGTGTTTCACACAGTTCCATATGAAATGCTTCCTCAAAATAACGATGCATTGTGACTAAGAACAATACGGCTCTGTTGTAATGAATCAGATTGATTTGGGGATTTGTACCTCTGACGCAAAGCAGGAGGTCAAGTTGAGTATCAGGTATTGTGGCGTCAGACATGAGAAATTCAATTTTACAAATCACGGAGTGTTCAGGTTAAGCAGTTCTGTCAGTGAAGTGCTTCTGATCCCGAAGCCCAAATTCATAGCTCTGTTCTGTGCACCTCTGCTGACTCCACGATAATCCTCCAGGGGCCAAATTCAAATTTCAAATCATTTTTGACCTCTGAGTTCAAACAATTGCTAAAATGCAGCTTAATCTCTGTGTGGCGATGTGGTTTCACACAGGAGCAGCGTCTCATCTTTGCCATTCATTCGTTTCTCTGTAACCAAGCCTTCTACCTTTCTCTCATCTCATCATCATCATCTGTATCTTTTCCCCCATTGTTTATTTCACCCTAACTGCCACACTCTTGTGGTCTAGTAAAGAAGGAAAATGTTCAGCAAGTCAGCAGAGCTCTCAGCTGGTCACTTGATTTCTTCCCTGGTTTACTGTTTCCTAACTCATGTGATTTCAAATAGTTTGACTTAACTTGACCCCTGGGCAGCACAGGCATCTACAGCAATCATACCCAACCACCTCTGCAGCAATCTCGTCAGCAAACAAGCAGAGGTGTGTGGATGATTAGCTAAACATAGTTGAAATGGTTAGCCAAAAGAAATGGATAAATGGTTGAAGTAGTTTGAAAACATATTTATTTCAAAATCTGATTACACCACTTTTAAAACCAAGAAGTTGATTACAGTCACTCGAAGCTTCCTGAGTGTCTCAACACAACAGGAATGAAAGTCTGAAGAACAAATGGCCTCCAGGTTAATAGTCAGTGCTATACTGTATATGTGTGTATGTGTACATGCCGTGGCAGTAATGTCAGAACCTAGAGACCCCTCAGCTAAGACACACACAGTATGATCATTAAGATCATTAAGTAAAAGCCTGAAGTGTAAACAGCGAGCAGTTGTTGGTACACAGAACAACTGAGTGGCACATTTGGCTTCATGGATGCTTTGGACACTGTGACATAAGTCAGCTCGCTGCCAATCTGCCTCACCCCAGAGTGCCACTCACCCTCCTCTGTATTTATAGGTCAGGTTAGAGGTAAGGTTTGTCCGCTCCGGAGACAGGAAATGGTAAATTCCTTTCTAGCCCTTCTAATGTGCAGGTTTGGATGTATATAAAACTTAAATGAGCCATGTGTGAAACTGCTGATGGAGAGAACTTTTACCACGTTTGTTTTCCACTTTTCTTCGTAGAGCACTGAACCGCACTATGAGCTGTTACCAACAAAACAATGCAAAGGCAAAAACAATTGTTTTTTGATGTTGTGACCAAACACGTCTGGTGGTGTTTAACTGTGCATTAATATCTGGTTGTTAAATCCTTATTTTCCTCAGTCTTGAACCTGCATGTCATGTAATCCATGGACTTGGCCCCCTCTTGTACTTTGCTACTTGAATACAATACTCACACAATAGCTTGAGGTTGCTCAGAATAAATGAACTCTTGGTGCACCGAGAAAATGTCACATCGTCCGTCTGGGTCACCAACAGAGGCAAATTCAGTTCATTCCAGTGTTTTTCCTCTCGCTGAGCACACAGTATGCCCTGTCCAAACACAAGTTTCTGCCCACATTCAGTCTACAGACACTTTGACTCACAGGCCAGACGATCCGATGATCCTTTTTGTGGAGATGGTACTTTTCCAGTGTCTGTATTTGTCTAATTTAGTGAAAAGCACTGGTGGTGATTATGCAGACTGCAATTCCTTGATTTGCCCCAGACACGGCATCCTGGCAAACACACGTGCATGCATATTTTTAATGAGCGATGGGGATGAAGTGAAACGTTGTGTAGATTGTGTGGTCGTCAAGGGCAGGGCCAGGCTACAATCAATACTTTTACATAAAAAAAAAACACAGTAAAATATTCGGTGGCGGTGGGATGTTGGCCATTTTACTAACAATTGTACTTTTAGTTGTGCAAATATTTTCCCGAGACAGAAATAAACTCCTTGGTTGAGTTGCACGTCGCTGCACACTCAGGCAAAAATACGCATGAGCAGCAGGAGGTGCTCTGGGCACTGATAGCTCACTCTTAGCCACTGTACTGTAATATCTGTACCACATAAACATCCTGGTTCTGGTTTGCTTACTGGACCAGAGTCTCTGTGTAGCACAACGGACTTTCCGTATGGAAATCTGTACATCAAAAAGTTAGCTGAAGTATACACTGCACTGAGGTAGTTGTCCTCCTTGCCGGATCAGAACTGTTCACTGTCTTCAGATCTGATTTTTCTGACTTTAAGCTCTCCATTTATTGTGAAGGTGTAAAGGGAACAGAGAGCATGGATGACATCTCTACCATTCGTCCCATATAACGTGAACTCAGCAAGTCGCCGAGGATAGTCCTGAGAAGAGTTCAGAACTTAGAAAATCACTTCAAATATTTGTAGGTGTGCTATGGCTGTATAATAGCTTTGACCAGTCAGACTGTTTTTGCTGAGAGGCTTTAATCGTTTAGATTATTCCTCCCTCCAGAGCATGTTTATCCTAACGACACCAGTCACACAGCTTTGCATGGAAATATATCGGCTTTCAATGTGGTGCTACAGTGTGTGTGTGTGTGTGTGCAAAACAGTGCTATCTTTGGATTTGGATATTTGGATATTTGCAGTGGTCACACAAAAGTGGCAACAGCTGTCAGTAGAGGGAATAAAATCATCAAGTTGGTATAGAAGTTTCTAAATTTTGACATTTGGCATAAATGATTCCACCCATGAAGTTTAAATCAGCCAAACAGAGTACTGAATTAGAGAACTGTATGTGGACATCATTACTGTGCATGTTGAAACCCTGTGTTTTCAGCATGTTTTCTCACTGTCCCTGACTTCACAGAGGAAACAGATGTATCACCGTGTAATTTTCAGACTTATTTCATCCTTAGTGCTGCTCTTAGTTCCCTCCCCATCAGTGGATTTACTCCGCCTTGGAGGGTTTTTTTTCTCTGTCTTGCTGAGACTACGTGAGCCTCCTCACATCACTCTCTGAGATCAATTATTCATGCAGAGGGGAAAGCAAAAAGGGGAAAAGAAAGATGAGGGAGGAGGGATGAGAGTAGGGCGTGCTCAGGTGGACGTGACTTTGCTCACGCTGAATGGTTGCCATTTCTTTTTCTGTGCATCCTCTCAACTTCTTCCTCAAATGTCACCCCTTTTTTTCTCCTCATCACCTCTTTCTTTGAACCTCTTCTACCCTCCTCTGTTCTTCTACTCCTCACATCCTTTATTCTTTCCTCTCTCCTTTCCTTCCCTTCCATTTCTTGCTTTAACATGCAACCTCCCCTCTTTCCTTTGTCTGATCCTCCCTTGTGTTTTCCTTACTTCTAGCTCCTTCCTTTGTTCCTCTCCTTTCCTTCCCTATTTTCTCTCCTGTCCCACCTCTCCTGTCCATCCTAATGTTGCCGTGTCTGCTGTCTAGGACGATCCTATTAGTCGGCCATCTCTAACCCATTAACTTGGCGAGGCTTTAGAAAGAGTCAGGACACCGATATAACAGGAAGTAAGCCGTTGTTTTCGTCAAGAGCACTCTGCAGCACTGAAGCTACCTTGGCAACTCTTCCTCTTTTGAGCATTAACTCTTTTTTAGTCCAGCAACTAATCTAATGTCTATTTCAACCCAAAGGGATGATGTCTCTGATGATGTTAATGTCTCAACTGCCAAGGCAGCTGGCACCTACTGTGAGCATGACCTATCTCTAATTTTAATTCAGATAGGTTATGTGGTAATCACAGCAGTCTTTAACAGAAACAGGTTTAAAGTTCAAACATCCAGGCCCAGACATTCAGAATCAGCACTGTGAAGACATAGCTCAGTTTTTCTTTCCATTAGTGGATGATGAATGCCATCATCATCATCAGCAGTGAACTCTGAGGTAACAAAGAGTGCAGCAAGTCTTGACATAAAGTTTAGGCTCACACGCCAACACAGATCATAGAACTGGTTACTTTTACTTATTTGACTTATTTAAGGCCTTATATATATCATTTCCACTTACCAGTACACCCAGTCCTCTGTTCTTAAATTAACTTTTATAATTCAGATTCTTTCTGACAGCGACATCCTGGGCTCCCTGCAGTGTGAATCACATTCCACATGACCACAACATCCTGGTTTCAAATTCAGCCAGGAATCTTTGTTGCTTGTCATCCCAACATCCCCCAATATACTTCCTGTTGTTGATCTCCACTGTACACAAGCCGAGTCAATGATGTCAACAACAAATGAACACCCCCCCCCCTCAGCGGTACAACCTCCAAATGTGTATCTTTGCAGAACAAGGTATCTCAGTGCTCTCCCTAAACCACCTTCTAAACAACCTCAGTGATATTATCAATGTTTATTTGAGCATCAGGCCTAATCATGTGTTTCCACTCTAAAATTCCCCTTCCATTCTATGTGAACACAGTCAGTTGGAGAGCTGTAAGTTATTAGATGAGTATCATCTACATAGGTGTGGTGACCGATGCAAAGAATTATGTAACCAAGACAGAATAAATAGAATATAAGGAGTTAGTCAACTGAGTACAGATCCTTGAGGGAGGTCATACCTAATGGTATAGAGAGGTGAACTGTTATCTAGTTATCTCTTTATTTGCTTTTAAGTATTGTTGTAACTTCCTGTTTTTAGTTGCTACCCTCACATTCAGTGCCACAGTAAACAGGAAATTACAGACTTTTGAAATGTCTCAGCAGTCCTCTAGACCTTAAACTTCCCAAGTGGAAAAAACTGAAAAAACAGCAGTATTTTTGAAGTACAAGTGGTATTTAGTGGTATTTAGTGGTATTTTTACAAAGTAAAGTTAAATGGGAGGTACAGTGTAGGAGGCTCAGAGGATTATTTCTGTAGAACATCCTCAGTAGAGGATGTAAGAGGATGTTAAACAGGAAGTGATGATTCGGAGGATGATGAGGCAAAATTTCTGTTTCCACACAGAGAAGTAGAAAGTTTTATCCAGACTTAAAACTGAGAACCGGTCACACAGTCCACTCAAAACAAAACTCTCCACTTTCACTGTTGTCTCAACTGGCACACAGAACTGAAAGCTGACGCTGTCATTTTGTATTAATGATAACTTATTATTAAAACACTGAAAACTCACAGGAAAAAAGAAAAGATTCAGTCTGTGAAATCCATAATCTACAAACAAAAATGACACAAAAACAGTGGTTTGACTCACTGTAGTAAGACAATTTTTGGTACAGTGAGGGGACTATGCAGAGGATCACGTAAAAGGGCTTTTATTTCAGCGCCAGTGAAATCAGGGATAACACATGGTCTATTTAATCTGCTGTGCCCCATTCAAGGCCTGCTGAATGACTTATCCTCTCCATTCAGCGCAAATCTCCCCATCAATGGCCTCTGCACAAAGAGAGAGGGATGAGTTTACACTCCACCGCACGAATAGTGGAGCTAAGGCATTCCTCACAAAACAGAAACAAAAAAACACAAGGTCAACTTTAGCATGTGTGTACACTCTTCCATAGTAACACGCTGCTTCATATCTCCTACTGTCAGCTGCTGAGCTACTATACAGGCACTGTGCCTTGCTGAAATGCATTAATGAGAGTGATTGAATCCTAACTTTACATCAAAAGTCCAACGAGAAATTCAGACATCTGTAAAAAAAAAAAAAAAAGGCATGAAGACAGTTTCTTTTAACCACTCTTCCATGCTCACGGATTAAATCTAACTTTATATAGACTGGAGTCTCGGTTGTTTCGAAACCTGTTTGGTCCGTTTGGAGAGTCAGAGCAGCAGGGTCTCAGGAGGGCAGCTTTCAGGTCTTGTTGTAAATGAGTTTTCAGGGGTTTGAACCAGTAAGTGTCCTTTTACGAGCCTGACAGGAATGTGTGACCTTGCCGTGTCTTTTTAGGTAAAAGGGGAATGTTCAGCCAAGATCATGTGATCACTGATGTACGACAGTCATAAAGACATAAATATGTCTTCACTGGCTTAGGCTGCTCTGATTGTGTGTATTTTCTCTCACGTATCTGGGTCAAAGAGTCCATGTGTATATGTCTGTATATATACTCTGTATGTAATGGGTATATGTAGACAAGATTACTTATAGCTCAAATGGGACTGGGACATATGACCAGCTAATAAGGTAGAGCTTATCAGGTGGAAGAGGACAAACTGCTGAGTCACAATAGAAGAGCGACAAGGGCAGAGTGTGAGACATGGCGCATGTTATGATGAATCAGTCTATAAAAGAAGGTGTGTAGATGCCAGCAAAATGTCACCAAGCCTTTGTTTTTTGTTTTTTGTTTTTTTTTGTTATGCTAATCACAAATGTCCAAATGAGCACAACTGGCCAACTGGGCCGGTCCCCATTACTCTCTCTGTACACCTTCAACCTGGCTGATGAGGAACGCTCACAATCCTTCATCAGCGTAGACTTAGGCAGCTATTTGTGGAGCTGCTGGCTTAAGTGCTGCGTGTTAACACCAAGGCCATGTACCATTCATATGCCTGACGCAGCAGCTCCTCTCTCCCACAGAGATTACACACATGCACACACCACAGTCATCGCCACTACCAGGCCACATTCAAGTCTACTTGCATGTGGCCTGGTCTACTAGGCAGTAGCTGCTAACACACCACACTGCAGTCAGACAGCTGAGCTACCACTTTTCATAAATTTCACATATCACAGTGCAACAAGAGAAAAATAAAGGCAAGTAATTCATAAAAAAAGGACATTATATAAGGCAAAAATTCTGCGTGTTCACATTTAAGCACCTGCACAGGTAACGAACCCAATGTGAACAACAACAATATGCAAAGTTAGAATGCAAAGTAGGTTTCTGAGTTTCAGTGACATGGTGAGTACTGGGAAAGGGTAAACCTGTCAGGAGTCACATATGCAAGTGTGTATTTCTGTGTGTGTGTGTGTGTGTGTGTGTGTGTGTGTGTGTGTGTGTGTGTGTGTGTGTGTGTGTGTGTGTGTGTGTGTGTGTGTGTGTGTGTGGGTATGTGTGTGGGTATGTGTGAGTGAGTGACTGGATGAGTATCAGTGAGGCGGAGCAGTAAGTGGTGAACCTGACAGCAGTCACATAGTCAAACTGGCCACAGGATGGGCAGACTGAGCCAAGACACTCAGTCTACCCATGATTCAGACAGGAGGAAAATACCACAGTCAGCTGGCAAATACAGACTGTATGGTTGTTAGTGTGTGTTAATGACTGAGTGAGCTGAGTGAGAGGGGGAAAAAAATGACATGCCACTGCGTGCACTATCCACAGCCGCAAATGTGTCTTATCTGAGGGCCAATTTATGTTAATTATTATTAAGGATTAATATTAAAGCATCAAAAAACTACTACAACTCTTTTCTTCTTTTAACCTGATGATGAAGCTAAAGGAAAGTAAAGACAGTCATTAGTAATCATCTTTAGAGGACTGGTGTCAATGAATATTCATTATTCAAATCAGCTGCGTGGCAGCAGGTCAGCACCAGTTCTAACCATGGCAGCACTGACGCAGTGTTGGTTAGCAGTCATGTGAAACCTGGTGCAGATGGGTACTGAAATGTTGTCAAAGTTTCCCCTCTCTGACCTGTAATGCCTCTCTGGATTTTCTTTAAAACTTTAAAATAAGGCAACAGCAAGGCTAATTTTAACTGTCTGCTGTGACTTGGTTTGTAAAATGCAGCCAACAGCTTGTACTTCACTTCTGAACAAAAAGCTTAACATGCTGATGTTATACTTTATACCATGTTTACCATCTTAGGTTTTCCCAGGTCATGCTAACATTGGCTGACTAGCACTTGACAGCCGAGGCCGATGGGAATGTCTGTAATGGACAAATTTAGTCTTATTTGCTGGATGAGAAATTAGGGAATCGCCAAAGTTGTTTCATCCTGAGGATATGAAAGTACCAAACATCATGACAATCCCCAGGACCACAAGTCAACTCGATAGCAGCACTTTAGGAAGAGTCAGGGGATTTTCAAAGTCATTAGGATACTTGAAATTTTACAGGTCAGTCACACACCTCAGTAAACTGAACTGCCAAAACGTGGCTTCTTTAAGATGTGAACTTTGTGATGTGTTAACAGTATCTGCTTTTGTAACATGTTGGCATCTTAACTTTCTTGCACTTGATGTTTCGAAATTCTTTTTAAAATAACCGTGAAGTAATCATCAGTCAATATTTTTCAACACTCTCTACCTAGGAAAGATTTTTTATCTACCCTGGAACTTGAATTTATCGCTGCTACACTTCAGAGCACAAAAGCCTCATTTTGTGCTCAGTCTTGTTGGGGAGAGAGAGAGCTGTTTTATTATCCACACTGATGTAATTTCACAGCAACATCCTGAATGCACTCAGTCACGATTATCCTGATAAGCAACACGCAGCTCACAGTGTGTGACTAATGGATCTTGTGAATGGGTGAGATAGTGAAAGCAGGAGTGCCCAGAACATGCTGTGCGCTCAGATTACATCCATAAATGGAAACACAAACAGGGAGATGGAATAGTAATGTTGGACTTGGGCCAATGGCAATAAGCAAACAACAAACACTGCTTATTTTCCTGGAGTGAATTTATTGGTCCAGCAGTTGCAAAAATCAACTGTACAACATACTGTTCTCCCATGCGTAATCCTCAGATTAAAATAACATGCCTCTCGCTCCAAGCAGTCATTTAAAACTACATAAAAATAAATAAAGAATATAATAAAAGTTTTTACAAAAAACAAATTTCAAGTATCTCAAGCAAACATGTTTACAGTTTTACCAAGAGAGGTTAAGCAGCAGCTTCTTTCTCCGCAGATATCCTGCTTTCCATTCAATCCCAACACATTAGTACAAAAACAGTTATGCACACACACGTTTGTCTTGAAAAGAGTACCAAGTTCCCACACATCTCCAGTTACACTGTATGTACACTAACTTTTACAAGGATATTATTAACAGCACGCATTGTTATAACAAAAAGGTGCTTACGTTTGTGCGTAGCAGACAATAACAGCAAAACGAAATTAAGGAAAATAAAGTTTCCCACCGGTGGAGACAACTTTGTTGAATGATTGACATGTACTGTAGCATTTAAACTACACACGATGAAAAATAAATATGCAAACTGTGAAAAATAAAACATTGAAACGATATGAGAAGTTATTAGGTGAAATGTGGCGCTTCTCCTCAAGAAATCCAGTCCAGAGAAATAGCAAGAGAAGCAGCGTCAGGCTTGCAAAACAAGCACTACAGGCACTCTACGGCGAAAATGCCCTCCATTACCGTGAAATACACACCGTGACACGTGAACCAAACAAGAGTAAAAATTCATCCCCACTGTGCAAAATGACGACTTATTTTGTAGCGTGACAGCATACAAAGGAGTCAATAAAATCGTGGCGCTGTGCCACGTGTACATGGAAAATGCCAGTGCTTTCAAAGAAGTGCCAAAGAGTTTGCAGTGTAAACTAAATACTATATCCTTCTTAATTAAATACAACCACGAGAACCTGGTTGGAAAAAAAAACAAAAGTATGAGCTGAGAGTTTTATCTGGGTGTGAGGGTTAGATCTTTGGTCTCTCCACGTGATAAACCAAAAGAAACTGGTTTCCCGGAGAGCCATCGGAGCTGTGAGATGTAACAGGAATGACGGTCGGTTAAAACGAGTCACAGTTCGTCTCCTTCAGTCTGAGTAAAGTACACACACGACTTTCTAAAAGTTTGCCAGACAACACAGAGTCATCCGTCTCCGAGAGAAAGAACATGTCTGACAATGACAAGAAATGGAGAACTTAAGAGTTTTGCTTTGAACTAACATCTCTGTGAACATAAACAACTGACAGGACAGAAATTGAATAACCATGGTCCATGCAGGGAGGACTGTAGCCTCAGCCCATGGGGTGCCTGCTCTACCAAGTGAGCTATAGGACGCCCCGACCGTGGTCCTTTTTGAACAATAAAAGGTTCACTAACTTACGTCCCTGACTGACAAAATGATGCGTTTTACAAACTGAGACACGTTGCTTTTTGAAAAATAATTTCAATTTGACTTTTTCTCATTGTTTTCTGTTATTGTCTTTTTTCAGAGATCCGCTTTCCGGGCTCTTGAGCCTCGTGACACATCGGTGCAGTTTCATTGGCAGGGCTGCAGGACATCATGGCGGCCAGACGAGCTCCTCCTCAGGTTCTGCAAACACACACAAAAAAACATGCCCAAACAGTGTTAAGACTTGAGATGTATTCTGCACTGAGACTAACACAAAGCAATACAACACATGTGGCTACCAGGAGTTCAGCAGCAACACAAAAGGCAGTGCTCTTGCACATATATCCTCTGTCCAAATGATGCTCTCTCATGTAGCGTAATCCCTAAACCACAAGTTACATCACCTGTGCTTTCTCAGGCCCTGATTTCCTCTATGATATTTTTAGAGGGCATGAAAACTAGCACTGAGTTCATGAGTGTGTGTGAACAGGCTGGAGTCGCTGACTTTGTGTGTGTGTGTGTGTGTGTGTGCCTCCACTGAGTTAATCCTGAAGTGATGAATAAAGCTGACAAGATCCTCACATGCCAAGGAGGGCTATCCTCACTTTTCCACTGTGACAGCAGAACTAGTGCAGACATGCTACTTCCCCTCATGCAGTCAATGAAGTTTAGTGACTGTGGGTGTTCATCTAACCGCCTACCTGAGCACTATCTGGTTGGCTACGGCTGTGAGCGTTGGTTGAAGCTGTGGCCATTTTGGAGGAAATTTGTGAAAGCAGTGAACTGCTGCTCTTCCAGAACTTCTCCAAAATGATCATTAAACTGATCCTTTCAGTTTAGTTTCTGTTAACACGCTTCAATAGCGGAAAACAAGAGCATCTAGTCAGCAGATATAAGTGATCTGAAGCAACTGCAAAGCCACTACGGTGCATTTTTACCTTTGGAAGACTAAGAGTGAAACCACTTTCAGATACTGGAGGACAGTTGGTCTTTAAGCAGCACAAGACAGGCCAAAAATACACCGAACACGGGGACAAGAACAGGACAGTCAGCATGAATCAGCGTAGTACAGTAACAAGCAGAGTGTGGTGACGACAGCAGACAGGAATCACAGGAATGTAAACTTGGAAGTGAGTTCTGTGAACAAATTTAGTAAAAAAAAATTTTCCCTTTTCCCTCACTACCAGGAAATAGAGCCGTTAACTCCTCAGCATAGTGCATCATTTCCCATGAGTCAAGTCTGGAAAAGTTCAGACTCACTGTAAGAACATATTTTATCTTGGCACAAATAGACCACGGCTGAATATTATGGGAGTGGAGGAAAAGAAATGTCAACTGTCAACACTGAACACAATGTTAACAAAGGTACAGGAACAGGAAGAGAGTGGACGGATGTGACAGACAGAGCGTGACAGCCAGAGATACTGAACTGAGCGAGTACTTACAGGCAAACTTTGCCCAGCCAGTGCTGTAAGGTGCAGAGGAGGAGGAGGAGAAGGCAGCAGAGGAAAAGAGGACGGGACACAAGTGAATGAACATACATGCAGAGACTGTCAGAGAGGAAACAGATAGAGGAAATTTTTCATTCTGTTTGTGTCATGGTGTCCTAAATGCTGTTCATAAGGGTTTTCCATCCTTTATTAGGCACGAAACATCAGCTTCTTGCGACCTGAGACTGAATAACTTGGCCTCAAGAAACTCATTTTGCATAAATGCTTGTAACTCTAAACCTATAGAGCTTGAAGATGTCAAGTGTGTTTTGGATAAACCCACCTGTCCTGCCAGTGTGAGAGGGAGGTGTGAGGGGCTGCAGAGCGCCAGCGAGGCAACAGATGGAGGCAGCTCCTGGATGGGAGCCTCGTCCAGGTCATCGATGCGAGGTTTCTTGATGTTTGACTCGGGGCTGGTCAGGGGAGTCACACTGTTCCTCCTGATCAAGGTGCCAGGACCCCGCTTCACCTCCTGCAAGGACAACAAATGTTACACATTTGAGACTTAAGAGTCAGGAAAAAAAATCTGCGTACGGACATATTGCTATCCAAGAACATAATAGTGGCCCGAGATATATTCAGATCCCTGTTGTAATAAACTGGAGTATTCTGCCAACCATTAGAGTTATACAGGATGTGAGTGACGAGAAGAAGTTTCCCATGGATCACTTCATCGGTCATTACCTCCGGTCTGTCTCTGTGGGTGTTCACTGCCTCCACATTCAGATAGATAGACTCCACTTTGCACCCATAGGCGACCGGTGTGAGCTTCAGTACCGTGTGGAGGGGACACTTCAGGTAGGACATCTCATCTGGGAACAATGAATCACAGGAAGATTTGGATCAAGATGCGGCGGATTGAAAGCATTGTAACTCATCATTTTAGATGAGTTTAAACCAGCGGGCTTCTGGGAGTTGTAGTCCCTACCTGCGCTCTTATCCAGGAAGTAGGCCAGAAGGCAGCGCATGACGGCCTGGTGGCAAATAACCAGGACGTTCTCTTGCCTCTCCAGCTCCATGATGACTGGCTCCACCCGCTGGACCAGGTCCTGGTAGGACTGCAGTCAGGAAGGTGAAGTTGTTTATTATTCTTTGTAAATTTGATTGGAAATTTATGAAACAGAAATGAAGTGGGGTTAAATGTGTACCTCTCCAGCAGGATAGCGGTAGTAGAATTTATCCTCATCTCTCAAAGCAAACTCCTCTGGGAATTTCTCCTTCACCTCATCGTATGTCATCTCCTCACATATTCCCTGTAAAGAACACATATATTTTAGTTTGTGAACGACAAACAGAGTTGTGTGGTGTGCTTTCATAGTGTGTGTGTTAGAGTGACACTCACAGCATCGATCTCATTAAGAGCCTTCCACTGTTCGTACGGGACTCCCAGGTGCTCAGCGGTCTGGATGCTGCGACACAGCTGGCTGGTCCAAACCTTCAGATCCTTCAGCTTCTGCTCCTCCACAAACCGAGCCAGGGCAGCTGAAAACTACAGCAGGGAGGGAACCAGTGTTTAACCCCTGAAGATTATCTTTGATGATGTCTAAAATCTTTTCATCTTGTAAACCATGGGCTTTCATCATCTATCCCACGCTCCTGTCTGTGGTTGTTCGTACCTGTCTGCCCCGTGGCGAGAGGCCGGAGTCTCCGCCGAGCCGCCCCTCCAGGTTGTCAGTGCTCTCTCCGTGCCGACACAAGTAGATGGTTCGGGGCTGGACGTGGATGTTCATCAGGTAGTAGACGATCTTACTCTGGATGTGATCCTGGATCCGGTTGACGAGGAACCGGCGACCTACATCAATCACCTTGATGAAGGAGAGATCCCTGAAGGAAAGCAGCAAACGGGACAGGATGAGTGGTTAATATAACAGTTTGAATGTAACGTTGCAGATGTCCTGATAAAAATCAATGCTGGTGATTTACCTGTCGTGCTCATCAGGGTCCAGAGGTTGGTAGCTGGTTTTGTAGCATTCAATTCTCCTCTGAAAGTCCAGCATGGCGTCTGTCTTGTTGCAGTCCCGGTAGTCAGGACATGACACTTTCACTTCCTGCACAGGGAGGAAGACTGTCAGACGGCAAATAACACGCCTGATGCCAGAGAGTTATGAACATTTTACGTCGTTCAACACAGCAAAAGGTGGTGCTGTTATGTCATTTTTGTGACTCACCATGATGTTTGACGCAATGACGCTGGGATCATCGCACACGGACTCAATGAAAAAGATCTGGGCAGAAAAAGAGAAAGCTGTTAAAAGTCGCTGTATCGGCAGTAATGTTATACCTTGACTCCTCAAGTCGCCCTAGCAACACTTACCTTGAAACCATTCTCACTGCCGAATTTGAGGATCATGTCTCGCCTTTCTCTTGTTGTGTTTGTGGCATCGAAGACCTAAAAGAGACAGGACAGGACTTGTAAGACGATGGGAGTACTGGTTCGGTTTTGTTTCATCAAGTTCCAACATGAGGACAGAGCTTTAGAAAACATAATGCATGATGGGAAACTCACCGCTACTTGACCTCCCTCATCCTTCAGATAGGACTTGACATCCCTCAAGGCTGCTAAGGCACACTGCCTGAAGAGCAAAGTTGGGGGAAAATTAAATTTTTTTCTCATTGTGAAAAAAATATTGATACACTAACTGTGTGTGTGTGTATGTATGTCGAACTTACTGCCTGATTTTCACGGCACACTCATTATCGGGCTTGAAGAAGTCATAGGAGCTGTAGTTCTTGACTGCCTCCCTGCGATACTCTCCCACGTTGAAGACTACAACACACACACACACAGGAAGAGGGAGAAACAGGTGTGAACATGATGTCCTGGTGACAGAAACATGAGCTGATGCTTCCAGGAAAAGCACTCTGCAAGTGTGATTGTGTAAACAATGAGCTACTGAGCAAACTGTGCTAGAATTTAAATGTGTGTGTGTTCTGTACCTTTGGTGGGCATGCCGATCCAGTTGAGGTAGCGGGTGAGTTTCCTGGACATGTACGTCTTGCCTCGAGCCGGCAGACCCACCATCACAATGACAGTGGGGGGGTTGGCGAAGTGGGGTGCGCCAGCTGCTGTAGAGAGGGATGGGTGGGGGAAATATATCATGACAACTGTGCCTGTTTACAAAACTACAAAAACAAAAGAGCATCTTAATTAATAAGGCATTTAATTCTGAACACAGTGAAGAAGCAAGGGCAGAATTAACATCTTGTGCACTGCAACCTGAAACGACTCCACCAGCAGCTGGAGATCCTGCACCATAACAACTGCCTAAATTTATTTATTAAAACCGCTAACCTATAATCTCTGTTTCCCTCTGCGCTGACACACTCCCAGCGAGCACATGTCTGTCTGCATCGGCCAGACTCGCCTTTTATTTCCACTTCACTGCGCGTCTGACCCACTTCTGCATACTATGAACCCGCTTACATGAGCCAGGATGAGTTGTTTTCCCTTGATCAAATATACTGTAACCCCACCCTGGAGCCCCATGGGAGGCGTTCATATCATACGATGTGTCACTGCATGCTGCTGTTACAGTGGGTGAGAAGTCGGAGGAATGCAGGGCGTTGATTCTACATGAAAAATATGTTCTGTTGGGCACTGAAGCTGTGAAATATATTGTTTGACTGTAGGAGTACACCATTCTAACTGCTGTAAAAAAAAACAAACAAAAAAAAAAAAACTGGAGGCACAGAATAATTAAAAGCAAAGGATCTCTTATGGAGATCTGCTTTGAGTTTTCTTTGCCTCTGTTTTTGACCTCTCATGTCAAATTTCTACAGCTTCAAAAGTTCCTGTTTTGGGCCTGATGTACAGGTTATTTTTCCCTCTCCACCACTGCAGTTGTAAGCGGTGATCGCTCATCGCCTGATAACTAAAGAGCTCTAATTTACACTTCCTCCCTGCACAGCTAATCTTGTTTCCATAACACAAGAGCCATGTTGCTTCAGTGGAAAAACGGATCAAACTCTTAAGGCGATGCTCGGACATGTGGTTCGTCATTCCCCAATCTCTTTGTTCTCTTCTCATCCATCTCCATTTCACTTTGTATGGATGTATAAATGTCACCACACCCTACCTCTGTACTTTTAACAGCCATAGCTCATGTGCTTTTTTTAAACTCTTTTCTCATTATGGAAAAGGGACAAAGGACAATTTGCTAAAAGCTTGTTTCCTCCATCAGAGGATGAAGTGAGTTAAAATCTTTTCAGTCATAAAAAAGAAATCCTTTCGTCCTTTCTTCATCTTACATATTTCTCAGATGGTTGCTCTTATATTTCTCATTAAAATGTAGCCCAATTAAACACATTCACCCAAATTTGAGACGAAATCTGAGGCAACAAGCTGAAGAGGGATGGAGCTAAGAAAAAAACGCCGCAAGTGCGTCATTTGTGTTTTCTTGGTTAAAATTTGCAGATATGTAACGAAACCTGCACAGTGACATTAAAGTCATTATAAGCTGCTAACTCCTAAAATTCTTTTTTTCCCCTAGCTCACATCCTTCCTTAAACGCTCTCCTCCCTGGTACAAAGCCAGGAACGAGACAACGGCACCAGGGTCGTACCATGCACACGCGCTGCCGACTGACCAATTAGAAAGCGGTGCAGCTTCAAGAGCATCTCTGTCTCTCTCTCTCACACACAGGTTGGGGGGGGGGACTTTGGTAACCATGGTGACCAGAGCTTCCTCCTGCTACAGTTGGAGGACGGTGACGTGCCTAGCTTGCTGATTAAATCCACTACCCAGTGAATTGGTAAGTTAAAATGCCGGTGTAGGACAGATACACTGAAGACTCAGATACACCAGGGCAAAACAACCATGGAGAATGAATAACAATGTCCATTTATGATCGCTGTTTAGTTCCATAGAAATACTCATTGGTTCCTCTGTAGGTGTATAACGGGAGTAGGAGTGACCTCGTGATGCTAGCTGAGAATTGTGACTGAACATATAAAAACTAATATTTATTCATACTAAAAACACACATAGAACTTATTAGAATATAGCGGGTACCTCTCCGGGGCGCCGTCTTGTCATCTTTGGTGGGAACCCAGATCTTTTGGATCCTGTTCTGGGTCAGCTCTCTGGGCATTCCTTAGGTACTGAAGAGCCGCACAGTACACGAGAAGCGAGCCGCTTATATCCCGGGTTGAAAAGACGAAAAAGAGACCGGTGGCTGTTTGAGCAGGAGCCTCTTCCCTTCAGGTACAACTAACCGGTTTGTTCACAGCGTCTACAGAGCGCGTCGAGCCGGATAATCTGCCGGTCTGCGGCGTACATCCCCTATTTAACTCCGCCCGGCCGGGAAGCAACGTGACAGCGATGACGAAATTTACATGCGCTGAGTAGGGCGCACACACAAATCCACACGTACCTCACTCAGTGAACACACACACACACACACACACAGAGGCAGCAACAGCGCCCCCGTGTGGCAACCTCTTTATGTCAAATTAGGATGATAATTTTACATGTAGTTTATTATTATTAGTGCAGTAGTTCTTAAACAGAGGCCATGGTCCTTGTTTACATCCGTCGCTTCGTTGTGTTTAATACATTTATATGTTTGAGATGATTATACCTGATATAATCTATTGTTTTTATCGTTTTATATGTTGTTTGTTATGCAGTTGGCCCTGCAGTCATTTGATGGCCTCTGTATTGTGTAAGTATTGTACATAATTTATACAGCTTTTCCATAACTAAGTGTGTTGTATTTATTTATTTTTTTAACAGTTCTTCTTGTGTTGTTTCTTGCCACTTTATTTCTGATTTTCTGTGATTTTCTCCTCTGCAGGTCAGTAAAGTCTTTCTCCATGTCCACCTGCTGCTGCAACATAAGCTCTGCAGCGGTTTCTTAAGTCAGAGTCTGACATGAAGCCTCACCCTGCTTCCTCATACTGGGCTGCCCCATTGAGTCACAATGTTTTATATATATATCTTGATTTGTTCTTTAGAAAAAGCCCAAATTGGCCAGAAAATGTTCTAATTTAAGTGTACTGAGGGAGAACCAAACTCCCATAATGAATTCAATTAAAATAAGTTCAGCATTCGATACTAAAGATAATCCGGTGTTTGACTGACAGCTGAGGGACCTGGAGAGGCTTGATGACCTCCTGTAAAATCACAGAGATAATCCACTTTTCCCAAAAAGGATTTAAAAGGTGTGAATCATAAAGATCCTGACATCCAAGCTGGTTAATTTATACTATTTATGTTATTTTTGATCATTTATTTAAACCAACTTCATTCTGTGAGCTTTTTATAGCACCTGTGCAGAGACTAAATATAACTGCTAACTGTGTTTCCTCTGGTTTACAGTTTCAGTCTGAACCTTATGGTACCGCACTGCAAAAGGAGGGCAAACGGAGGGCTCAGATGAGGAGACACTATTACTTTGCACTAGTTTTCAGAAACAATATATCAAACCTTAAAAGCTTTCTGACAGTCAAAGAATTCTCATATAACCTTTTCTTATTTTCTAAAGTGACTTAAAATGCATCTGTGGTCCTTATTACTGACTTTACTGACCCCCCCCCCCCCCCCCCCCTTTGTACTTCTTTGCTTTGAGTTGAATGTTCAGTTTGTTCCTTTCAAACAGAACTACATATGTAAGACAGTGTCAGGACATGTGGTGAATCATGGCTGCAGTGTAAGCAACCATAGTCGTTCTTTTACAGTGGGCTGAAATTCCTTCCTTGCCTTCAGTCTGGATGTGCTTTGAAAACACTGTGAACTCTATCCAACCCTTTCCCAAAAATATAATTCTTGTTTACTTAAAGGAGTTTATTAATCAGAATGACACACTCGTTCCTGTCAACCATCTGAACAAAGGGCAGTTGTGAAACAAAAGACAACAGCAGTATAATTGTGATGTGTATGTGTCAAACTTCCTTGTGTACCATGGCTTCTCTATGAAATATAGTTGAAGTAAGAAGAAATTTAATCTTGGACGTTATGACCTTTCCATCTGAAGGATTCAGACGTGTCACAGTCGGAAAGTGCTCAGGTGGAGAAACCGTGGTTGTGAAACTAAACTGGGTTTGTGTCTTTTGTTTGTTCTGATAGTGAAACACTGGGAAGATAAAGTTTAGGAACACAGATGCAGTTTCTGGGTTTTATAGAGGATAAGATTATCACCTTCTGTCAACTCACAGTAACGGTATTATTTTTAAAGAAGCTGATGATGTGTCAACTCAAGCTTTTACAATTTTAATATAACGTCTTACTGATCTTTTTTTTTAGTGCATGCAAATGAAAACTGTCTTCTCTTAAGGTCCCAGTACTCACTTACATTGGACAACACAATGCAGCAATACAGTGTGTAACTTTTACTTTACAAAGTCCGTGTTGCACATTGTATTGTATTATCCAGATCAGCTTCTCACCTCAGTCTGTCAGTGCACATTTTCTCCATTTAGGAAGATGATTCAGACACTTCTTGCTTATTTGTTCCACTTTTTTCAGAGGAACGTGGGTTTGTTTTGTACTGAACCTGTAAATGACCTGAATCTAACTTTCTAAGAAGTCTTTGGTTGCATTGTTGATCTGTTGTTTTCTATATTTTCTCTATGCACAGAAGCACACCCTCTTTACATGGATCACCGCATGTCCCTGTGATGCCCCTGTTGTGCCAGCAGTGAGTTCTCTTCTTCGTCAGAACAGGAACGAGGGAAGGACTGTGAAGATTCGCTCAAGTACTACACTTAAACACAAATTTGAGGTACTTTTCCATTTTATTCTAATATATACCTCTACTCCTCCACGTTACAGAGGGGAATACTTTTTTCATTGCTACATTGTTTGCCATTTGTCAGGTTAAGACATTACATTAAAAAAAATAAAATGCAGTGGCAAACAGAAATATCTTAAGCTCTGATTGAAACAGACTGAGAGTTGAAGCTGACCTCAAGTTTTCTGAGAGCCTGTCCCAGATATGTGGTGCATAAAAAGTGGAAGCTGCTTCTCCATGTTTAGTTTTGACTTATATGGTCTCATTTAAATAAGTGTTTTAGATTCAAACTGGTAAAGACTGATACTTCCCCCCCAAAAAACAATAAGCAATAAGAGAAAAGTCCCAAAAATGAAGTACTTTGCAGAACAGCACAACAGAAAAATGTTGCCTACACACTGATGAATCAGTATCCTAATATATAGTATTTAATAATGCCATAAATATGACTTTAAGTACATTTTGCTGCTGCTTGTTAGAAGGACTGTAATGGAATAGAGTCCCATTATATTGTACTAAAATGCACTGAATGGGTTTAAAAGTGTTATGATCAGTCACCAGAGAGATATCAGTACTGTACGTCCACTCAAACCTAATAATTTTGTTCATTCATTTTAAGCCGCACTGAAGTCTTTCATGATGTCTTTGGCACGGTCATGGCATGGTCTTCAGAAGAAACCGCACACAGCATATGCAGGTCAACATACAATACTTGCTCTTACCAACCCACATGGTGAACCATAGCCACTTTAAGCCACAGGCATCATGACCCCTCGACCTCGTCTCATGTCACACCCACTGGTATTTAGGTCAGGGTTTTATAGGCCATTGACAGCCAATCACATCGCTCTGCTCTGCTGTGCACGTTCACAGCACGCTCTCACCATTAACCTCACACCAGGTTCCTACATTTATACACACACACACACACACCACTGCTATTGGCTTGAAGGTAGCCAAAACAAACCTGATGCTGAAACCCAGCACGGACACTTGTTTTTCCCTCAACCTTTGACCCCTGCGGCCCTGCAATATAACTTTAGGTATGAAACCTTTCAAATGGCTCTCATCTCATCTCTCTTTTTCTGTCCAACCTGTTTCCCAGATCTGAATTAAACCTTCTCCACTGGGATGCCTCCTGACATTCTTCACTGGAACCTCCAGGGTCCTTTAACCGCACTTACGTAAGTTCTGAATGAGGCTGGGGCTGCGCTCGCCGTCCCAGTCCCCTTCCCATAATCCATCAGGGCTAAGTTAAGACTATCGGGCCCTGGGGATGTGTTAACGTTACTGTGGAACTTGTGTTATGTCAGACAAAATTCTGCTGGAAACTGGGCTTCTTGGATATTGTGCGCTGATCCACAACAGGACGTGCGAAAGTTTGGAGTTTAATTTATGATTTTGGCAGAAACTGTTTATACCAAAATGAAATATTTCACATTTTGAAGCTGAAAAACAAGTGCAGCCCAGTCAATATGACTAGACACATTTGTGATATTGAATTTCAGAGAATAATTAGCGATAGTGACTCTAATAATACAGGTTCAACTCAAAAAAACTTAACATAAAAAACATAAAGAAAATGATGAACTTAACATAGTTTAGACCCTTTATTTCACCTTAACATAAAGGTAATTTTCATCACAGGAAAAAACAAAACAAGCAATAATCTACAAGTTGGACTCATCATCGCTCCAGTCAGACACTTTACTGCTGCTCAGGAAATATAAAAAAAAGAAGGTTTATGTACAAGTTAGGGAGATGATGTGTGCTCATTGTGTCTGCTGTTGTTTGTGTAGCTTCCCAGGGAGACATCAGACCTGTTCGCCCAGATCCAAAATCCGAAACTTGTCTAGATTGTAGAAGCAGGCCTTGACGACTCGCCCGCCGAAGTAACGTCCGTTCAGATCCACCACGGCTGCGGAGGAGAGAGACAGTTGAGGTCAGACTGTACCCAAGTACATAGATAAACCTTTCAATGACAGGATTAGTACTGCATTATTACAGAACCACAATATCAACATTCAGATACTCCTCCCAGAATGTGTCCCAGAATGCCTTTTGATTAGGTCCTAAGAAGAATAGCGTTTGTCTATCACTGCAGAAAACATTCTCAGAATCCATGCAGTTTATCGATGTGTTGTGCTGGTCTCTGTGAACAATCGAACAAAGTGGCAGCTCCACAAAGAAGCTCCCGCTGTGTACGCTTTAGAAACGCTGAGTCAAAACCTTCATCTCCACTGTTCTTTGGAGCTCTTTCATTGCTATTAGCATGGGCACAGTGGCTGAAAATATGTGGATGTAATGGCACATCAGTTATCCAAAAATAAAACCCAAACACGCCAAACTAAACAAAGTCAGGATTGTTTCAACAGTTCACTTGTTTCATGGTGGATTTTTTCCCTCTAACCTCCAAGAACGTGTCCCCAACTGTTCTTGTAAGAAGAAATCATTTGATTTGTGTGGAATAAACTATTGTGCGAAGCAGGAACACAATGCAGCGACAGTTTACTCTAAGTGTGAGTGATAATGGGCCCAGAAAGAAAAAAAACTTGGCTCTGGTTCTTACACTCGGGCCATTCTGAGAAAAAAAGATGAAATCAGTGTGGCTTTCCAGGACTGTTGCCTGTTTACGCCTACAGAGGCCACAGACAGTGAGTACTGTCCTGAAGAGCAGGTTCTTATACGCAACAACGTAACCAAGTGAGAAACACATTGTTCAGTGTGTCCTTTCTGGTAGTGTTAACCTTATCAATGAAATGTGTCCCAATCCAGTAATGGGTCCAATCCATTGTCCTTGAAGGACTCTTAACGAGTGCATCGGTCAGCACATTGTCATGCAGTGCCTTCATCCATGTGTGTGCCAACACTGGATGTACAAAACAAAGTGTGTTTTGTTGCAGCGATTAGACAGTGTGAGTCACTGTGGCTACATGAAATACTAAAAATGAAAACAAACAAATTTCAACATGGGGCCTGATAAAGACGGTGGATTCAGCCACAGAAAGAAACCAGGTTCAACTGGGACCAGACTCAGATTATGTTGTAAGCTTTGCTGCTGATCTTTGAGCAAGATACTGAATTTCTATGTGCCCCTGACCTCTGACCTCCCACATGGAGGAATGGCACACAATGGCAAATTATGCAACGCAACTGGGAGCAATAAAGCCTTTTAGCATCATCATCGGTGTCATCCACAGAAACACACCATATAGTGCGACACCAGTATAATTCCTTATGACCCTCTGTGTCGTTCTTTGAGTACCTGTCCCGCTTTCCTCGGAGCTGTGATATAACAGCGGTTCTGCTGATGCCGCAGGGAGATGGCTGGGTTGCTGGGCCACACATTATGTAACGCCGCAGGGAGCCGAGTCTCACCTTGTTTCTGATCTGGGCCGACCCATTTAGAATGGGACACACTTTCACCCACATTATTGGAGCAGTTATACAATGATAAGAAGTGACGCAATTACCTGAAGTTGATCTCCACGCCACGAAACAACAGCTCACATATTCAGATGACATTAGAAATTCAAACATGACTCGGTGAATGCAATAAATATACTTTTTTGATACCTTCCTGAAGCTCTTGTGAAATCTAATCCATTTTAAAGCATTTTTACCATCTTAGTTTCAAGTCCTAAGTGTCATATGACGTGTCAATTATTTCTTCTGATGTGTTCAGGCTTTACAAAAGGTCGAACGAGTTGGAGAAGCCTCACTGGGGGCTGTCTTTGGGGTTGTGTACCAAGACAACAAGAGAGCGCTGACCTTTGATGGCTGACTCCACCCTCTCAAACTCCAGAAATATCCTGACGGCTTCATCATCTGGAACATCTGCAATCTGAGAAGGAAAGTGTGTTTTTGTGACTGTCCTGTCTGATTATTTGAAGTTCATCAAGTCGAGCCCAGTGACTCAAGTCTCTCACCTCAAAAATGACACATTTAACCACTTTGCCATATTTCTCGCACTCTTCTTTCGTCTCTCCCTCCAGGTCTTCATCCACCTCTCCTCGGCCCACCATGTTCTGTAAGACAGACCCACATACATCAGGCTTCTGTGAGTGACATTATGGAAGATAATCAAATGTGATTTCCATAATTCTTTTGTCTCCATTTTCTAACTTCTGATTTGTTCACACTTTACAATGACTTGTATATTTTAACCATTATTTTCTGTGTTAAACTGTTGAATGAGCAGCGTGTGATCTGTTTGGTGGAATATATGGGTAAACACACACAGACATACCCTCAGCAGAACCACTTTGGTTGGGTTTTTGAGAATCTCTGTGAGCGGGTTCGCCTCTGTCTTCTTAGCAGAGTCCGCTAGTTGGATGGAAACAGACACAAGGGTCACCGTCTTTTGTTTTTTTTCTCCTCAAAAGAAAATTCACAGGCTGCTGGTGAGCTGGATGGAGCAACTGAAGCTGCGTAATAACAAATTGTATCATGTAGTATTGTTCAAGAGCCTGATTCAGTACAGGTGATAAATGAAACAATTCCTCTCATCTTTTGTTCAAATACTGTTGAAAAACACTGTTCTGTGTTTGCTAAGCCAGCGTGGTATCTACTCTTTCAGCTGTCACGTCTCGCTGTTTTCGTCATAGTTTAAGGACGTTTGTATTATTGTGTTGTACATGCTGCTTAGATACAGCTCTATATGAGTCACAAGTGCAATTGTTCGATTGTTAGTTAGTATTCCTGAAAAAACCACTAAGCAGTAGAGGGGTAAATGCCTTGCTCAAAGGAACACTAACATATTTAGGTGTACACATATTGAAACTGTACATATTCAGCTGGTCTCTGATTAAACTCACACATTAAGATAGATAAACTGGCAGTCATCAGACTGGTAATCAGGGGACACAAGGTGTAATTAAGGTGGTACCTGGTGTCCTGGCCTCCACTCTAAATTGAGCACACTGATGATAATAATGAGAGCGACTACACTCCTGTCTAAAGCCTCAATCTGTTCTGTTTGCAGGGCCGGGCTCAAACAACAGTTCTGCTGAAAATAAAGCAGCGATGATGATCCTGACATTCAACCATGACATCTAGTGGCCAAAAGCAACCACCGCTCTCAGAAAGAAGCAAAGGAAAAAGTCTACTGTCTGCATTTCAAAGGTAAGCATCTTACTGGGCCATTTCATCTACAAGTTACGTGTGTTTACACACTTCAGCTATGAGATAACAGCTGGTGCAGCTGATAAACAGCCTTTCTCATGTTATTATATCACTGGCAACAGAAAGAAATTAGAAAAGTGTGAATTCTAATTTTCATAAAGAAAGTTTGACATTTAAGAAATACGCTTTTTTAGGGAAAACTCTCATATTCATTTAATTTGAAGCTACAGCCTGCAGCTTGTTTGCTTGGCTTGGCACAAAGACTGGAAACGGGGGAAACAGCTAGCCCGGCTTCGTTAAAGGGAACGAAACCCACCTACAGGCCATCTCTGAAACTCCCAAATGAACATGTTTCTCATTTGTTTCCAGTCTTTAAGCTAAGCTAAGCAAACAGGCTGCTGCCTTTTATTTAACGGCCAGATTTAAGGGAGGTATCAATCTTCTCATCTCGTTCTCCCCCAGAATGTGAATAAGTGTGGAACTATTCTTTTAAAAGAGAAATTAAAAGAAAAGGAAAAAATGCAGACTTTAAATTTTTGATAGATGTAGGCGAGTCTGAATTAGAAGCAGAGCTGTTAGAGAAGGAAAATAAGAGAGACCAACAGCTTACAGCTAAAAGCCCATTTCATGTGGTAAAACAAAGACCACATTCAAAGTAACCAAAAATGAAACCAACACTACAACAATAGTGCAGACTGCAGCATTAGAAAAGACAAGCAGATAAACACATGCATGGATAAAACACATGCAAACACACATATACACACATTTCTAGAGTAAAAGATCAGTGGGACAGCATTCTGCATATGAAAGAGAGAAAAATGGAGTGGAGGCCAACCTGCAGAGCCTCCGCCTGAAGTCTCAGCAACACCTGACAGGCTGGACCCTGCTGCTCAGTCATACACACAAACACACATAACACCAACACCCGCACACACACACACACACACGAGTACACAAAATGAAGAGGGTACAAAAATGTGCACACAAGGTCACAATAAATTGTCTAAGTGCTTCTAACATGACACTATAATGGTCGCTGACGAGCGTAGAGCAAAAATACACATGAAGATCAAAAGGGAAACCAAATGCATTTGTCACAACTAAGCGCCAATACAGGTGAGACAGAATGAGAAAAAAAAACAAAAAAAAAACAAACTTATGCACTGGAGATGACAAGCTAAGGTCACCTTTCATGCTCTTGATAAGTAAACTAGACTTGACAGCAAGCAAACTGAAAAATGGACCCAGTATGGCATGTGTAGCAGTAACGATGACAGGAGAATGTTCACAGTTAATACTTACGTTTTTCTGCAGCGTCACCTATGATGATCTTTCCGCCTCTCTTGCTGGTCTTCTCCACAGACAGCGCTGTGCTGAGGCCCTGCTCGTGCTTCCCCAGGCCCTGGCCTTCTTTGAAGCCGTACTTCTGCATGATCTTATGGGCCACCGTACCTCTGTGGGAATAAACAGGGAAAAACATGTTATATATTTAAAAAGCGTAACACGCTGTAATTCACCCTCTCAGATTTCAAGAAAATTCAATGAGTTCTGTGTGTGTGTGTGTGTGTCCTACCCACCCCATGTTGGCCAAGAAGGAGCTGGTTGGTCCGGGTGGAGAACGTGGCCGGTCTGTGTCCTCATATATGGGTGGAGGGATGGCAGCCTTTGAGCCTCTGGCCGGACGACCTTCATCTTCATAGGAGTATGAGGAGGAGCCTGAACACACAGAAAAAACACCTACTATTGACAAGTAGGTCTCGTTGTCTTATATTTATTGTTGTCAGTTTGCCTAAAATGCTTAACTTTTCAGGTATCAGGAATATATATAATTAATTTTCCACCATCTAACCAAAGCCTGACATAATTTATGTCCCCAATGATTCCTGGTGTTTGTTTATTTTCTTTCTTTTTCCTTAAATGTGTCTGGGTTGTTATGACTGTGTATTCATTCTGTTGATGTTTAAAACTGACAAAATACAGTCTCACCTGACGGATCATCAGACCTACCATCTCTGTCCACAAGTGATGAAGGAGGAGCAATGGCAGCTCCACCCATACCTGCGAGAAACAGTCAAACAGACAGAGAGAAAAGATAAGAGAAATTGAGATTTTGTTGTGGTGGAAACATGACTATGATGTATAGCAGTTGCATTCACTGTCAAGCCAAGCTGTGGGAAATACTCACTTCGTTTCCTCCGCTCCTTCTCATACTCCTCCTCCTCGTCTGAGTCTCCCTCTGCTGCTGGGAAACGAGAGAAACCGCTTGGAGCTCCACCGTCATGTCTGTCTTTCCTCTTCCTGCAACACGCCGAGTTTCAGATTCAGACAGGAGCCCAGGTATTTCTTTGGTTTCTTCCAAATTACTATGACACGACTAGTAACGAAATCCTAAGTTTTCTGGGTTACAGATGCTGATTCATTTTCTTTCTTTCTTTCACTGGATGGTTAGATTGATTACCGTATTTACGCTGCATAACTTTGCTTCTGTTGCCTCCTATATTATATACTCTCATGTTTTGTCCCTGCTGCATTTTATCACTGTTTAAGCAAGTTAAACAAGCATGGCAGTACTTTTCTCTCTCCTCAATTTCCTTCTGCCGTTCCTGCTCCCTCTGCCGCTGTCGCTCTTCCCTGTGTCGCTTCACCACCTTCTCATAGTCGTTGGGGAACATTGGGTCATACTCATCTGCCAACGGGATTAGTACATCGCCAGAGGAGAAACCACTGGGCACAGAATCCTGAAGTAAGCATAAACACACCCAGGATGATTTAGTCATATGAAAGTTATTCTATTGTGGATATTTAGATAAATATAGCAGAGAAAAGGTGAAGTCTTTGCGCAGCTCCATCACAACTCCACACACTGTGTGTGCTTTAACTGACGAATGACAAAGTTCACAGGTTAAGACTGACCTTTAGTCCAGCGGCAGCATGTGGAGGAGTGTCTGTGATCTGTCTCTCATCACTGGAGCCTCCCCTCTTCAGATCAATGACAGGAGCCAACACAGTGGTCTGCTTCATCCGCTGGGTCTACACACAAAAACAAAATCACTGAATATGTACACATTTGGGTTGGGTGTTCTTGATGCTGTCCAGCATTCTTAGTGTTTTAGTGTAAAGCGCGAATGCAATAAGAGAGCATTCACTGCTATCCACGTACTCAGTACTTTAATACTTAGATAATGCGTGCCTACCTTAGCCTGGGTTAGAGCTGCCTTCTTCACCTTCAGCTGAGACTGCAGCAGCTTGAAGTTCTTGGACCATCCTTCGGTCTTGGTGTCACTGGCTGCCACGCCGAGGTCATCATAAAGCGACATTGCTGCCCTGTTACCTACACACAGACACAGGTTTTATTTCATTTGACCTAAACCGGCTTCGGGAGCTTCATATCGTTCTGCAATACCTGAGCGGAAACTGACTTTGAAACTACTGACTTTGTGAGGTTCATTTTGAAACTGTGTAATTTTATTCATTAAATGCAACGGTTTTTTTTTACTAAGTAGGCTAGCAAAATACCAAGCAGGCCATGGAATGTATTTTAATAAGTGGATAACCTTTAGCTAACATTAGCCAATGCTAATCTAGCTATTTAGCATGAACTATCTGCTCCTAAGCGAATTATTAAGAAACAAAACGTAACAGTTTAGCTAGTTTTCCACCTACCGGGGTTAGAAATACCCGGGCATTAACTAAACATAAGTTAGTGTCACAGAAAAAGGCTCAACAGCACATTTGATGTCGCTCCTCGCTGTGTGTGATAGAGGCAGCGGAACAACAACAAAACTAAGCGCGACAGTCAACGACGTTTGCCAACACTTTCCGCTCTTGCGCCACTTAGCGGTCGGATGTCTTATCGTCACCACTGTGCAACACTTTCAAGCATTTATAGAAACAGAAATGATGAATGATTCTTAATGACAGTTTTTTTTCCATTGGAAATGTATGTATGGCTCGACTGAATCAGGAAAATAAATGATATGCAGTGTGGGCGTAGTTTAATTGCAGAACTATATGGCCTCTGTGGGCGTTTTCGATTGTGATCCACCCACTACTGCAGATATTTTTAAAGTCGGTGAAAGTGAAAGTGAGCGATAATGGTGCAGCAGGAGAAGGATGTCTCGCAGCGAAGGTGGTCTTCACTGGTCTGAGTTTACTTGGTGAACATGTTTTAAGTCTCCACATAGCTGTCAGATGGATCCCGGTTCACTCTCACTCCGCGTTATCATGGTCTGTCTGCTCGGAGCTGCCCGCTGCTCCAACGGCGGTAAGTGCAAAGTGAACACACTCTGCAGTGAAACGTGTTCAGATCTTCCTTTTAAAAAATCTAGTTTTCACTCTGGGTGTTCGCTGCGGTGATTTGGTCCAACGCAGGGCACTGAAAAATAACAACAAAGAAGGAAGCTTTGTTTTTACTGTTTTCTGCGTTTATGTTTTCAGTTTTTATATTTCTCTGGTTTTATTTATTTATTTATAACTAATACGGAAGCGTATTGCTGCCAATTTTTATGTCGTTATTACGACATACAAATTTCCCATTTATTACCAAACATTTTTCTTGTTTAACAAACTACTTTTGGTGTTAAAAAAAAACATTTATCTTGATATAATATGAAACGTTTCACGTGATAACTTTGCCTATATTGTTATGATGATGTGAAACTCACGTTTGCATAAGAAAAGGAGAACTGAACAGTAAGAAAACCATATTAAGAAAATAAATCTAAACACGTAAAAAAATCGCAGGTTTGAAGGAAGTAAGGCTAAGTATCTAGGAAGGGGGTCAAGGAAATTAAGGAGGGTCCAACTCCTCTAATGTTAGATCTTAAATTTTGACAGGAAATAACTCAGACTACATAAACAGGTACTTCACTTGCAGATTCAGTTCATGAATTTTCAGTATGAACCCTCGACCTAGAAACTTTTTCTCAGTAAGAATCATGTAGCTGTGAGAAACTGGTGCATGGTTTTGAGTTTTGCTGAAAAGTCTGAAGTGAGAACTACTCGATTCGCCAGTGTTAATGAGTTACACATTTATCCGAATATATCCAGTAAAACACATATGGCAAAGCAAAAAAGCCAAAACTGTGTGTAAATTTTTTGTTCAGCTAAAGTTCTGACCAGGACTTTATCAGGTTTTTACCTTTGCTGTTTCAAACTCACAAGGAAAACAAAAAAAAACCTAAGCTTAACCATTTAATTGATCTTACCACATGCCTTTCTTTCTTCCAGGTGATATCACTTGTCCATGTCGAGAAATTTCTCCACTGCCTCTCACTGAACCTCCACCACAGGACTGTCTTCACAGCCGTTTTCGCTACACCTGTTTAGACGGTTACTTGAGGAAAGTGGGAACCTCAAACCTCATCAAATGCACGCAACAGAAGATCGGTGGTCCAAAGTGGTCCACCCCCACCCTCGTCTGTATAGGTAAAAATTATTTAATTTATTTGTCTTTACATTTGAGAAGCACACTCCTAAAATCCAATCTTCTTGAGTGAAGTATATATGTCATCACTGGATTACTGTGGATTGACCCATAGGCCTCAGATAATATGATGGACTGTTAGGCTCAAGACCATCTTCCCACCCAGTAACATATTTCATAAATAGAGGGACCCTTCAAGACACTGCGAAGAGACAGAGCAGTATTGTCGTCAGTGTATGCTGAGATTTTTGAGTGTCCCACCCAAACCAGTGAAACTGGTCTGTATTCAAAAAAAAAAAAAAAAAAGTGCATTCCAGATCATGGAAACAGAATTTTGTATAATCACTCCTGTTAAGCAGAGCCAGACTATGGTCCCAGATGTTGCTCTGACTGAATACATAAATAGGTTTGGGATTTGATATCATTTCACTGAATCTGAATCCAGAATCAAATCAATCAAGGCAGTTGTTGTAATCCTACCCTTTATGACTCTATTTGTTTCTCATTCGTACTTTCTGGCCCCAGATGAGCAATAAACAGTCCAACTTCTCATTTGTTTTGTTTCAGCTGACCCAAAGAGAACCACAACACCAACACCGGAGAGAACAGTAGCAAGTGAGTCTGTCTGTGTGTGTGTGTGTGCCGGGGAAAATAATGTTAGTCATAGCAGTTATCATTGGTCATCGCAAAAGAACAGGAGTACTGTAGTTTCATTGTGTGAAGAGTCAACCCTGCAGTGTGTGTGTGAACATCATCATGCATGTCAGCATAAACTTCATTTCGATTTTTCTTGCATGAAGCTGAACAAAAAAACAACAAAAAAAGAAAGTTTTTTTTTTCACGTTCATAATTAATGATGGTCTGATTTTGCAGAGGGTCCCACTGATATTCCCCCAGACATCAGCACTTCCACGACGATTAGTGAGTTCTTAATTTGCTCGAATTTTACTTGAAAAACAATACTAACAATCGGTACTAATGGTGAAACTAAAAAAAAATACTACGTGTGTCTGTCTCGATCACTTTTGTTAGTTGTGGTTGAACCACCAGCGGCAGTAGAAGTGGTAGGGCTACTGCTAGTGAGGGTAGATTGTGAACAGAGTACTACATTTTTTTTTTACTTTGTTCAGATGTAGAGTGAGTAACAGTTAATTTGTCTCATGTTTAAAATGGTGAGTAGAGAACAAAAAAAAAAAAAAAAACAACTTCCATCTCAATAAAGTCTTACATGTCAGTGTGAGGCTGGTATCATTGCCATTCCAGCGCCTTGTCTGACTTGTCTGAGCAGGAAAAGCATGCATGCAGCTACTAACATCGATGGTTACTTTGTCTGGTAATAACAACCTAATGGAATTCAGCCATTATTAATGTTACACTGCTGTTTCGAAAGTCAAGATGTCACCTCACCTCTTCTCCTCAGAGGACTTTAGCACATTTTTACTCCATTCTTTTGGTTTTCCTGTTAGCAACTAGGTACTGAACACAGTGGAGCGTTCAGCAGCTACAGAGCCACATATCTCACTCAGGTGTTACAGGAGTTATAACTAACACCTAACCGTGCATGTTTTTTTTTTCAGCTTTTATTAGTTATGTGTATTAATTATGTGGTGTGTTGTGTCACTTTGTCACTTACATACAGTACGTCTGTGCCACACAGCCATTTGTGAAATGTCCATGCACAAGTAAAAGACATCCGTACACCTGGACAGTCCAGATCACAGTATGAGTTTTGCTTTGTTTTTTATTCAGCATGCTTTTTATTCAAGGTAAAAGAAACTAGACTAACTAAAATAGGGTGGTAGCACAGCAGTAGTATGGGTAGTAGAAGTAGTATTAGCAGTAGGAGACACAGTCATGCTCTCAGCAGTATCAGTAGAAGTAATTGTGGTTTTCTTTTTTGGAAGCAGCTTCCAGCATCCCAAACACGATCAAGAGTGCAAGCACCTCAGCGTCAGAGGCCACGGAAACAAACAGTGCAACGTCAGCCTCACCAGGTGTGCAGTCAGAGCACTCACAAGGTGAAGATCTTAAAATCACACATACTATGCTGATTTTCCCAATTACCCTCCATAGTATTGTTGCAAATGACTGATCTGTATCAGGTCAGATGATTGTATTGGCAACTTCCAGCCAATTACACCTGGGCCTGTATGTATAAAACGTCTGAGAAATAAGATTCATGCACAACTTGTCGTGTGTATGTTTTTACATATTGTAGCATGTAAGATGAAAACCTTTATAAGATTTGTATTTGCATGCTGTGCATAACTGTAAAGGTTGACCTGAAAATGAAACTTTTCATAAAAGGTTTAAAGGCAGGGTTCAGCCATTTAGAAATAGTTTGTAGTTTTGTAGTAGAATGTAGTTTTTAACTTTGTTATATTACCTTTCTAACTCAATAGAGTCCTTGTATTTCCCTTTAGTTAATATGATAATTATAATTAACCTTTTATGATCAGTATAGGTTTGGTTAATGTGTTTGGTTAGTACATTGGGAGGAATCAGAACTTTGATTGAATCCATGCTGAATCCATCGTGTGGAACTTTTTGTTGTGACTTTGGAGACTGATAAATGGTTATTAAATGACCTGGGAGCTGACACAAAGTCTTAAAACTTGGGAACATTTATGTATTTATGCATGCCTCTATATTTACTCTGCTGGTTCCACCATAGCTCTTCCTCTTTTTTGAGGAATTTGTAAAATGTGTGTTGCTGAGACAGTACAGAAAACCTGGATGACACTGGGAATATCAGATGACCAGTTATCCTTTACAACTCAGATCGCTTTTATCTGCAAATGCAAAAATTGTCTTTGAATAACTGACCTACAGGAACATCTTGTTAATCCTTTCTTTCACCTCTTAAAAAGTAAACTTCAAGGAGACCAAAGCAACAGCCTGGACAACATCAACCTCAACCTCAACCTCAACCTCAACCACCCCCACCACCACCACCACCACTGAGCCTTTCAATGACACGACACATAAAGCTGATGTCCACACTAGCCCCAGTAAGCTTCCACACTGTCATTGTACCCAATCTTACCAAATCTTACCAAATCTCCTACAAGCAGAAATCGAATGATCTGAAAATGAGTGAATGATGAAAGCGTCACCCTGGAGCTGAATGGTGCCTCTAAAGCTGATGTTAGAGGAACGGTTCCACTGGGGTTTTTTTAAATCATTTTGTCATCTTCCTGCACTTTGATGTTTTGTTTGCTAAGCGCTAAAGAGATTCACATGGAAGGACTGGGATCACTACGTTATACCGCTTGTTCTCTGTGGAGAAACAGATGCTGTAAATCATCAGCACACATGGGGAACAGTTTTATGTTGAGTGTTTCTCTCGCAGGACTTGGCCCAACAATTCCAGCGGTGATCATTTGCTTTTCATTGCTGATCGTCTGCGCTTTAATTGGACTCAGATACATATGTTATAGAAGGTAAGCTAGAAAAATCATGTTAAGGCTAAATCATTTTTCAAAAACCACAAAGTTTAGTTTTGCAGTTCTGCATTAAAAACCAAGGTGAAATTCCCATGTGCTGTTTATAATCTTATCACTATTTCCTTTATACCTCAGGAGATCAAGAAACAACAACCCACCAGCGACAGAAGAAGAAAAGGTTGCCATGAGTCCTGTGTCACTGGAATGATAGAGTTTGTGTTCTATGATTTTGTCTTGCACGGAGAATGAAATGTCTCCATGCTGTGAAGAATTAATTATTACCTCCGTGTGTGTTGCCTCCATCTGACAACCCATTTGAGGGTCTGTGGACATTAGCCCAAATTACAGAAGCTGACTTCATAGGACAAATTCCCAAGAAGCTGAGCTTATGACCTTTCTCCAAATAGTTCTCAGGACATTTGCAGCCGTATATTTGAACTGCACATAAGGGACTTTGAAGACCTGTGACCAATCACCTGGTGCTACAACAGACAGTGCTTTTTTTTCTACTTTTCTTGGATAAGTCTGGTGATATTCCGTGTTCTTTTTACACTCATCAATCTCCATGAACTGGATCACGTGATTGTCCCCATGCATGAGTTCCACAGACAGCGAAAGCAAGGAGCTGACTGTTGATTTCAGAAAAAAGGAGGCAAAGACACACACGCCCGTCCACATCAGTGGAGCTGAGGGGGAGCGGGTGAACGGTGAAAACTGCCCAGAGCATCATCGGCACCCATCAGCTGACCCTGAAGGATAGTGAATGACAAAACTAAGCCACAGCCAGTTCACCCTGCTGTCAAGCAGCAGTTTCTCTCCTCAGACTATGAGACTGTGGGGAGTTCATCCACCACCACCACCACCATAACAGTTTTATTTTTATGGCTTGACTATTTATTCATGTTTGTGTGTGTGTGTGTCTGCTTGTGAGTATCATAAAGAGCCTGTATCTGTAACCTTGTTATGTGTGTGTAAAACAGTAATTAAAGTGAATCTTGAAGTAACAGCAACATTTAATCAGTTTTATTTATCTTTATCATATCACAAGAGTGTCTGGGCTAAAAATAAATATGGCAAAGAACAAACTGGTAAAAATATGAGTAAAAACTTGTATTTTCTTCTTCTTTTAGTCATTCTTCACTATGGCATTCATGATTTTGGAAGGTCAGCTGGCTGGCGAAGTGACTACCTGAAGAGCTAAAGGCTAGTATGAGTAGTTTTAAACTAATGCAGGCGAATTAGCACACATATTTTGCTGTGGATAGAAGGTCCTCACTTAGTGATTATCATCTTGTCTGTCTCAGTGAGCTTATCTGGCATTGCCCTTGATTTCTAACTTATTTCCTGAAGCAATAATCTGTTAGCAATTGATAGTGAGCCAGGGGGAACCGAGCGACTTGCTTATCTAAAGTGTGTGCCTGGGGAACGAACACGGGTCAGATTTGAAAGTTTAGGTCACCCACATCACAAAAAAACAACAAAAAAAAAAACGAAACATAGCTAGTCACGGCTCTCGTCCACTAAGATTTTGAGATCCTCGGCTCTGAAACGTTTCCCACCCTTTCAGTGCAACGGGTACGAATGGAGAACTGTTTGTGCTGCACTGAAAAATTACCAAAAAAAAAAACCCCAACACCGAGGTTTCGTTCTCGTATTAGCTGCTGCAGGCTCATTAGGTGTGATAAGATAAATTCTGGCTGGCACACAAGCCAGAATTTAACCACCCTGGGGTCAAATACTGGGGCTAAAAACAATAGAATGAATAAGCAAGGAAATGTGGAAGTTTTGAATCCACCCAAACAACCCTCCTTACAAATATTTTCAGTAAAAACAGTGACTTCAGGATGGATGTTGATAGAGCAACCCCCCCGCCCCCCAAACACCACACACACACACACACATCTGCCACCCTTACTTCCCCATATAAGGTTTAGACTTAAAGCTTTTTCTTTATGAATCCATATAACCAGACTGCAAAATGTTCATCCTTGAGTCAATTATTTCCTTTGAGCTAATTTTCCCCACATAGTGATGCCTGTAAACGAGACATTTCACAAGCGTGTATTAATCTCTTTATTATTTGTTTTATTTAAATATGTACCATTTCCAGTTATATTTGATATATATGGACGACCGAGTATTAAAATATATTATAAACTGTACAAAAAATTGGATCTTATTTTCATGCAGTTAAGTAAAACTTTCCAGTGTTTTCTAAAAGGTTATTTTTGTTAGAGTGACTAAAGCCTGTGGAAATACCCAGCAACACAGTTTCTACTGAACACAGGACACATATTGTGGCTCATCAGCAGTTTAAGGCAGGGTGACTTTCTTAGCTGCATTACCTCATGTCATGTTGAAACAGAAGGTGCTTTCTTCCTGTTGATCTCCACTGTCAATTTGTATTAGTACAAATTCTATAAAAAATAGAATCAATTGCCTCTATAGCTGCATACAACGGAATCAGCTTTCGAGCACACACATTATAAAAGAGTGACATGTTTTTGTTCATCCAGAATGACCTCTCCAGTTCCTCAACTTGGTCCCAGACTGGTCATTTTGTATGTACAGCAGCTTGGTTCAACAGCAAGTCCACACAAAAGATTTCCTGTTATGTTCAGTTGTCACTCTGACTGAAACACACAGCTGGTCGCAGACACCAATGTGGATCGTCTCCCATTCCCACTTAGAATAATGTAAACGAGACAATCTCCCTATCAGTCTCCTGCAGCCTCATCATCATCACAGCTGGTACTAACAGTACATTTTATCTAATATATTAAAAAGCTTTTGTGTATTTACTGGAACTGTTGTTAGTGCAGTGAAGGCAGGGCTGATTGGTTGCAGCTGTTTGGCAGCAAGGAAAAACTTTCTGTCTTTCTGTCTGTTCTGTGGTAATCTTCAAACAGTGTAGCTTTATTTACCCATGTCATCGCAGGGAAAAGAAAATCAGTTTTACCTTCTTAAGATACTTTTTATGGTCATAATATGAATCTTTTATTGTGAAAATATGCTGCCATAAAGATAAGAAGATTGATTTTGATGAAAGATACTCGCAACAAAACAAAATGTGTGCCAACTCACACAGAGCTGTCCAGCTAAATCCCCCTCCTCTGTGTGTGTCACTGGGACTATTGGCTGATCATCTCAACTACACAGTATACTGCAACATCAAATCCCTTTTATTTCACAGATAAAAATAACTATACACACACATATATATATATACAAAAAAACTGACACATCAAACAATCAGATGTTTTGTCTGTTCAAAAGAAAAGTGGATGATCGAGCACCTGTTATTGCTGGCTGTTCATGTCCTGGTTGGTGCATTTAAGGCCACTAACAGTTTCATTTTGAGTTCTGGAAAACAAGCTGGGTTTAGAAAGCGTGTTGGTCCAGGGGGGCGAGTCTTTCTGGTATTTCAGCCATGGAGAGGATGTCGTCAGTCATGAGGAACGCTGTTGGCCCGATGCGTGTCCACACACACCTCTCGCAGAGTGGGCCGCCCTCTGACACACCATCGCTCTGGACAAAAACAAAAGACGAATGAAAATCACAGCAAGTGTTTAGTATTTAGAGACGTTAGAATAGGGGCTTGTTGTATCTGAGTGGAGGTTGGATATTGTCTTACACATTTCATCTGTTGTTTGCACATGATGAACGCTGAGCCTGGTGTGATGCAGTTGGGACAGTTTGGGACGGAGCACGGGAGAGGCTCGCCCACCTTCATCAGGGAGTTGGGCATCTCCGACTTCAGGAAGTATTCCTGGAGGTGACAGGAAGTTGATGATGTGGTAGAGGGGGAAAAAAAAACAACAACAAAAGCCGACAGTTCAGACTACTCCACAAAACTGCTTCTACAAAAGGGGACATTTAATACAAACAAAGAGTTAATGTTAGAACGGTTTCTTTATTCGCACAATAACTTTGTGTAATCATGTTTTTTTAATTATTCACAATAGATTTATTGTGTGAATAAAAGGATCAGACAGTGATCCCGCTGAAGGATGTGTTTGTTTGCAGGCCACATTGGTCGGAGCAAAATGCCCCCCGGAGTCTTCTACTCCAACAAATTCATATAATCAGCATTTTATTGCTCAGACTCTGGCATCTGTTCTCCATAGCAGAAGAAAGGTTGAGTGTGAGAGGGAAATCTTTTGGCTGCAGCACAGAGGAGACTTTGCCCTCAGTCCCACGCTGTGCGGTGTGAGGTGACAGTCATACAATTCTGCATGTTGTAATCCCGGGTGTTGCATTCAGTTGTCCCAGTGTGACAGGACAATACCAGAACCCTGAACCTGAAGCAGCTAAATGGAATTTAGCCATCAGTCATTGTATTGTTTACACCTGTGCTTTTCCTGCTGTGACATGTCAAAATGTCTTGTGTGATGAAGGCCTGTCAGCTCTGTGTGTTGGTGTCTCTCTCAGTGCAAGCTGATGATGGACGGCTGTACATACTGTGGTATTTGGTGAGAAAAAGATAAGAGACTAGGAGAAAATACTGAAACAAAGTACTGTGAAATGTTTATTTTTAATGGGTGGAAGTGAACCAAGTCCATCTGATAGAGGTGGTTCAGACGCCAGCAACAGTCAATAATTCAGCGTGTATGACAGCAATGGAAACGGGAAGTCTAAGCAGTGAAGTGTGCACAGATTCAGACTCAGTTTGGTTTGGTTCACCAGATGTTCACCAGATGTCACAGGTCTGAAAATAGCTGCAGAACACCAGCTGGGTCCAATAGGAGGCTGTGGAGCTTTGAAGTAATTGAGGGGGAGCTTTAGAGTTGGCAACAAGCCAGTCCTTTCTATAAGTACTTAGTCTAATCCAGACTTAATCAGAGCTCATGGCTGAAAAATCACTGCAAGGTGTGTCTGACTGACCTCTTCTACTCTGGAAATACTATAATTTGGATCACACAGACATGAGTAAGTGCACCCCACAAAGGTAAATGTTTTCTTTTCCCCAAGTTTCTAAACTTGCTTTTCCACTCCAGCTGGACTGTAATCCATCAAATGCAAATAATTACCAAAACTTATCATGCTATAGTTCTGCAAAGTGACCCGGCTGTAAGTTTTCTTGACATTCCCAGCTTCCCCAAAGAACTGACCAGCCACTGACTCGACAGGAAATCAGTTTAAACTTGGGCCGCCTCCCGAGTCTGTAGCCAGAACACAACTGAGGAGATTTACATGCAGGAAGTGAAACTCTTTCACAAGGCTGGTGGCATGGTCCACACCATGATGGTGTAAAAGTGTGATATGGGGGAATTTCAGAGCTGCTGTGACATTCTACTTGTGTTTGGCACAACCGTAACACCCTGACAGCTATATGAATCAGAAGGAGACACTTAAATTAATAAGGAATGAAAACCCGGCTCCCTGGGAGGCTAATATTCTGTACCCGCTGTAAATACATGCACTTCTGGCCAGGTACAGGCTTAAATAAAACTGCAGACGCGTTTAGAATAAAGAGTGAGGAGCACTGTCTGATGTCCTACCCCAGCCACTGTTAGGATGCGGCAGACGTCCTTAGTGATGATCAGGGAGGTCTTGGCACGAGTCACCGCCACGTACAACAGGTTCCATTCATCATCAGGAATATCAGCTGGACGGGTAAAGAGAAGGAAAAACATAGCTATTTCCCAACAGACGTATCTGAAAATATTCGTTCAAATATTAAGCACATTTTAGACTGTGTGAAGAATCTAGTAGTGACCAATGTGTGTAACAAATTAATATCCGCTGATATATCCAGCCAAACTAAATAACTTCAAAACAGCCTCAAACCACAAGAGTCGGTGAATAATCGGAAACAGATTCGGTTCTTCCTGTGAAGGACAGGATGCGCGTCAATTGAAAACATATAGTTTTACACACGTCAAGAAGAGTCCACAGACACACTCACCAAATGAGAAGTCGGGACTGCGGTGCAGGTTGTGCCCGGAAAAGGGAACCTTAACAAAGTCACCTGTGACCATCACAGAGTCGAACTCCAGACCTTTAGCCTTGTGGACTGTTCCAACTATGAAGTCTGGAACAGGAGTTGAGTGCAGGGTCAGTGCAAAATACAGCAGACACACAGTTTTTCAAGAATTTAAAAGACGACTCTCCTAATGTGCCAGTAAACCACGGTGGGATGATTACAGCTCATCTGTAGGTTTTCAACAACAAAATTAAAGATTCCCTTCTTAATTAATTTCTGCGCTAGGATATAATTTAACCACAACAATCTGTAAAAAGCCTTTCCTGTTTCTGCGTGAATGTTGTTATTCAAATCAAATCATCAACTATAAACAAAGTTTGACTGAATCCACAGCTGAAAATATCCCCTAAGTATGTTGTGGGCGATATCTGGTCTTTTTTCAAGATGTGCATGTTAAGTTTCTTGTGCACACAACTTCTTCCTGTGATAACCTCAGACTGGACAACAATAGAACGTGATAATAAGATATTCACCAACAGATACTGTACTGCTGAGTGGGCTGTAACTGTATTTAATGTTTTACATTTTATTTTTTGAAGTTTGTCACGTCTGTGATGTTTGCAGGTGTTTGCAGGTGTGTGCATGCAAACCTGCGTTGTGAAAGTCATGTTCGAAGCAGCTGTCCAGGCGCTTCACCAGGTTGGGGATTCGACTTTCATATTTTTCAACGATGCTGAGTTTGGCCCACAGCTCCAAGTCCTCGGTCTGTGAGACGTACGTCTTCAGGGCCCAGAAGCCATTTTCATTTGATTTCTTTGCGAAGGAGCGAATAAGGGGGTCTTTGATGACTGAAGGCAGAGCAAATTCAACATGAATGCCAAAGGTCAATGCAAGTTTTTTCTTTTTTCTTTTGAAGGGGAAATAAAGTCTTACATTTTGGTTGTTCTGGCCCGTCGGTCGCCTGCCCTGCCATCTTCATCAGCTGCCAGATGTCCAGGATCCGATTCAGGCCGATATTTTGGACACCCTGAAGAAAAAGGCAGCCCTATAAGCACCTCAACAATATGGGCTTTTGAATGCTACTTAGCTGTGAGTTTAAGTTTGTCCTTGACTATTTTTCTGCTAATATTTGCAAATATTGAATGTTTCTTCCCTCACTTAATTCTTGTCACAGAGGAAATTCATTGGACAATGGAGGTAAACAGCTCTGAAAGAAAGGATCGGTCAGCTATTCAATGGTATGTAAACCCTGCTATACGCTAAACCCTGCTAAACCGGCTGTAGCTTCAGATTTAGCTTCATATTTACTGTACAGACACATGTTCCTGTCCTGTTTCACTCTTTCTGCCCCTCTGTCTCTGTCAGGCTGTCTCACTCCCTCAGCCCCCCCCCCCCCCCCCCCCCCCCCCGCAGCAGTGAAATCAATCTTTCTTATCTAACACTCAGCAAGAAAGTGAACAACAGGTAAGTGGTTGAATGTTTGTCATATTTACCACCTGACATGATGCTACCGCTTCTTTCTGTATGTCTGCTTTGCATGTACACTCACTCCTATGAAGTGGATCCGACAGTTTGGGTTGGCGTCTGTCAGCTGGACGGCAACATTGAACACAGTGACATTGCATCTCGCCAAGATTGCCGCCTTCCCCCGGCAATGACTCACACCCGTCCTCAGACTCTCCGAAACTCTGACCGCAGTTTCGTCACACACTCCTCCTGCAGAGCGGACAGGTAGCACACGTACACATGTGCAAACAAAACTGTGAAAACTGAATGTTTTCATATTATATTAACTTTCCAGGGCATTAAAAATATGTCCGTTTTTGAAGAAGCCTACAAAAGGTAGCTGTTTGGAGTATTTACCCTTCTGTTTTCCTCCTACAAGAATCTTCTGCACTTTCTTGCACACTTCCAGGATGGTAGCACCCACATAGGCGATCTCAGCTCCAAACCTAAAGCTCTGAACCAACACATCAGCGCCGTAGGTTAGTTTTTCTGATGAACTTTCAGTATAATATAACATTTTATTGTTTGGTCAGAAGCCAGGAACCAGACAGGATGAGGATTAAGCTTTATTATCATCCACACATTGTCACTTCTTCACAACCTGCCTGAGGTCACGTAAACATGAAGAGAGTTAGCTGTGTGTGCTACATCTGACACCTTCTTTTTTTAGCCTGATTCTAGTGAACTTGCACAAACTAGTTCCTGTTTAGCCTACATCCACTAATGTCCTGACAACAGTGACCTTGACTACTCTTAGATTAGTCTTCAGAAAAAGCCTAAATTTGATGACTGTGAGGAAAGATCTTGAATTTTACAAGACACTGAGTTTAATATGATCTCTAAATGGATTTATGAAGTGGATACTGGAGCTTTGACTGGAAACTGTATCATATGCATCATACTGACTGATTCCACTGATGGCATTTTTCTAATCCACAGACAGAAAACGATCAATGCTGATTCCTGTCACCATAACTGCTCTGTGTATTAGTGTATACCTGTGTCAGGTAATAGATGTGTGTGTGGTCTACAACGTGCAAGGCATTGACGGCTCCTTTGAAGGTGTAGATCTGCTGATGAGGATCTCCAACCAGGATTCGCCCACACCGCTGAGACAGCAGCACATCCATGATGGCTGAGGTGGAACGAAGGAAGAGAGGACACCATCACAGAGGTAACACACAGACACACACAAAAAAAACAATTATGCAGGAGGGCTGCGGGACAGTTACTAAATCATTACCTGGAGTGCAGTCCTGAGCCTCATCAATGAAAATAACATCGTATTGATCAGACAGGCGGGGTTTGGGGTTTCGGAGCTGCCATAACTTAAGGTAACCTGGGAATGAAACATTTCAGTGACCACCTCTGCCGTATTCCTTCTCATATTATAACATATATTGATGGTATACAGTTGGTGTACCATCATGGGTCATGTAGTAGGCGTCCTCTGTTTTTTCATTGATATCCTTCATTTTGATCCAGATCTGCTGGGCGTCACGGACAACCAACTGGGATTTCACAATCAAAGACAGACAGTTTATATGTGTCTTTTATTTCTTCTTTACTCATGTCAGCTGTACGCATTCATGTGTTCATACCTGCTTCTCGCCATCATCTATAACCACCCTATTGCCATTATTAGTTATGTGGGTGCTGGGGACGTGTCTGGTAGTGATGGTCTGGTCCGTTGAAGCCATGAAGGCATTGAGAGTCCTGGTTACCACTTTGGCCTTGGTAAAGCCACCTCGGCCTTTAGGCAGAACAGAGCTGATGGCAAATGGCTTCAGGCTGGAGGTCAGCTTCTTTTGAGAACAGTACCTATGATGAGAACCATCACAGAAGAGATGTGGTTTTAAAATGGAAAAACACCAGATGAAGCTGCGATAAAAAGCTTACACAGAAATTGTGGCTGACAAGCCACAATAAACATCACGAAGCTGTTGCACTACGAGTCACCACAGATATAATCATCACACATATAAATTCTAGGTAACAGTGAAGAGCAGTCCATCTCTTTCTGTGGACAGACGTCAGTAGAAAGTTTCGTTAGCATAAATCAGGTGAGAAGATTTTTACAGGAATGTTACCTACCTCTAGGTTAGACTATATACTGAACTGCATGTAGGGTACATTTGTAATTTATATCAATTTATATCATAATCTGCGTTTGCTCAATAAAGCAAAAAATAACACATATGCACCTTTTTTTAGTCTGTCTGTGAACAAAAGAAGTTAAAATCTATGACTGGGAGCATCTGAGGGAAAACTTGTGTCCTCACCTCCGCCCGACATCTCTGAAGGCCATCGAGTGCACAGTCTTGCAGTCCACGTTCCTGGGGAAGCGGCGCTTTGCCTCGTTAGCCACCGACTTATTGAAGGCCACATACAGAAAGCGGAGGTCTGGACGCTGCTCAGCATACTTCACCAGCGTGGTCGTCTTTCCCGTACCTGTGACAGACAGGTCAGACCGGCCCACATCACACCTGTTACACTGGCACTGACAACAAAATAGTTATTAACCTTTCACATCTATAGGCAGTACACACGTTCCAGAATGGCACAATTGAGGTTCTGTGATGGAGACCAGTGATGCCTCCTGGAACTGAACTTGAGCACAGTTTCGATGAAATGACGCTGGGAAAAATCAAACCTGTCACTACTACGCTGTCTAAAGGAGAAAGAACGCCCCCTGGTGATGCTTCAAATGTTGTACATTTAAACTTAGTTGTACTTCTGTTTTACACACACACACACACGATGTGATGCTTTGTTCTGTGGCTAACATATTTAGATGTAAATGCTGTGTTGGTTTTACTAGGCAGTCTATCAACCTGCAAACCAGCATGTACCTGCAAAAGCTATGATCTTGACAACATGGTCTCCCTGGATGTTGTGGCTGAGGATCTGCTGCTGCTCATGGGTGAGCTGAATCTGAGGCTGCCTAGAAAAAACACAGAAAATATGACTTACGTTACTGCCTGTGGAAGGCAAGAAAAAAAATATTCAATCAAGACCTGCAGATACCCAGATTGAAATATAGTCCTTGTAGTCTCTCCCCCCCCTGAACTTGGACCTCACCTGCTCTGACCTGAGCTGACAGAAAAGGGACCGTTCTCCATCAGGTGAAGTACATAATAAATGTTGTAATGCAACCTGAGAAGGCAGAAAAGCATAGAGATCATTGAGAGGCTGACCAGAAGTGATGAATGGTGTGTGAATGTACAGTCAGGCTGTTACCTGTTACTAATCTGGATGTTACTCCTCTTCAAAGCCAGCAACATCATGGCCATGTGGTTGAGGTACTCTGTGATGGCGGTGTGCGACATGCAGCTGGTGAGCAGAGAGACCAAGGCCTGCACGTCACCAACGCTCTCACTCAGGATCAGTATGACAGCCATGGCTGCGTATGGGTTGGGACCCTGAAGACCAGACATGAACGATGAAGACCTTAAATTTTTCCATACCAGTCATTTACACACTTAACTCCATTTTCCATGTTGTGTTTTGTTTGTGTATGTGTGTGTGAGTCGTACCTCAGTGCCAAGGTTAAAGTTCTTCTGAATATCAGGAATACGTAATGTGATGGAGGCCTCAGCCTGAGGAAACAGGCGGTGCTTCTTAACACACTCCAGAACGTCCCACGGCCTCACCAACTCACCGACCTTATGCTGAGCCATTAAACTAACCAGAGCACACACACACACAGACAGGATGATTATTACGTATAATTATATGGAGCACAACTTTACACAAACGTCTACAAAGGTCAGCTTGGTTTGAGTTTTTGTCGTGGAGACTTTTATGTCAGTTTGGTGTTTGTAACTGAAAAGTTCCAAAAGTGGTTTGTCGCCTCCTGCTTCCGTGTCTTCATTATAAAATTGTGATGAGACTCTTCATTGTGTTGCAGAAATCTTAACCATCCCCTCACTGTGGAAATGCAGACTTACACAACGAGGTTTCGTATGCTGTGCTGTGCTGATGCTGGATCTGTTATGCCGCTATGCTTCAGGATGGAGACGACCTCTTGCACTGTATCCTTCTCTCTCATCATGTAGCGATAGTATCGTTTCTTCAAGGGCACAAACTACAAAAAGGAACACACAACATCCACAGAACAACAACACTGATTTAGTGAGCTTTATTTTGCCTCTGAGTGTGAGTTGGACTGACTGTAAGTGGTTTTGTTACATCACTTTCACTAGAGTAATGTTACTTAACTTATACGTTAGACCTCACAACTCCTGCTGCTAAAATGCAATTTAGTAGAACTCTGTGTTTTGTTTAACCTTGGCGTCCTGGATAATGTTCCACCAGTGATGGCAGACGAGGCTGGCACTGCGGTAGAGGTCCTGGGCAGGGAGAAGGCTTAGTATCTCGATCAGCACCTCCTCTGGAAGGTCATCCATGCAGCCCTGGGGCTGCAGCAGGACGCTGCTGATGCCTAGGAGCCCATAGTGGGCATCAGGGAGGGCCTCCACCTCCTCTTCCTCGTTGTGAATGTCACTGTCACATCGATCAAATTCATCATCAACCCCAAACATCTCTGCCGTCATTCCCTCCAAATAATCCACCATCTCGTCCTCCTTTGCCTCAGGTTCTGGCACCATTGCAGCAGCTAACAGGCTGGCATCGTCAACCTCCTCCTCTTCCTCCTCCATCTGAGATGCTGTCACCATTGCAGCGGCTAACAGGCTGGCATCGTCAACCTCCTCCTCTTCCTCCTCCATCTGAGATGCTGTCACCATTGCAGCAGCTAACAGGCTGGCATCATCAACCTCCTCCTCTTCCTCTGCCTGAGGGTCTGACACCATAGCAGCAGCTAACAGGCTGGCATCGTCAACCTCCTCTCCATGGAGTCTATTTGTGCATATGGAGGAGCAAGGCTTGGTGGATTTCTGTGGACTGGACCTGAGGACTCCTGCCACAGAGAAGAAGTCGATAATGCCCTTTTGCTGGCCAACAGGACGTCCTGAGGTAGATACTGATGGTACTGAGTGACAGAGAAAGGACAAAGATTCAGTATCTGACATCAGTTCGATGACTACAACACTTACAAATGGGCACTGGACATGCAGAAGGTGTAGAGGAGGTTACCGAACTTCCATCGCTTGGTGGGTATCTTGGGGTAAAGCCCCCTGTTGGGGTCGCGGCTGCCATGGCCCTGGTTCGAGAAGTGGGGCCGGGTAAGGGCATTAGTGCTCTCTGTACTCCGTCCCAGTTCATCACACTCCTCTGTGTTTAGGTGTCTCCTTTTTGCCTTTCCTTGGGAACCATACAAAACACCTCAGCACAATTTGTTACGTTTAGTGTTAGCGTAATCTGTAGCTAATTCAAACGCCAATATCGGACACAGAATTCACTACAAAGTGCTTATTTGAGGTTGAATTAAAAACTAGGAAGTAGTTAGTTATCTTCACCTTCCCCTGTGGTTTTCAGTACGTTTTTAGTTACTGGTCTTTATAATGAGTTTACTTACCTTTGGCAGCCACCTCCATTCGCGTCTAAGCAGAAATGCCGTGGTAGTGTTATTAACTAGCTAGCATAACAGTATAACACTGGGACTACAAGTTAGTAAACAACGACTGCTGCTGCCTTATTTAACGCTACACTTTAACGCCGCAGTTAACTTTGATAACTGACACCAACACGGACTTGTCGGTGTGTTTGTCGTTATGAAAAATATTAACTTTCATTAACTTTCGTGTTAAAGCATCTGACTGGGTGAGGATCGGCAGTTTGGTGAAGAACAGGCGAAGAAGCACAATGGTTTTCGCTTCTTTGGTTTTTAAAGGCGCATTACCGCCACCTACTGGAGCGAACAGGCGCTCACTGACAGGACTGAATACAGCAAGAAATCAACATGAGTATGGTTAAATACACACTAAATTTTATTATACAACCATATAAATATTAAACATTTAACACTGGATTAGTTCAAATCCTACACAATACTGTACTGTTGATTAGAGGGATCGCACATAGGACATGTATTCATCTATAATAATGAATGCATTATTATAGAACTGGGAATAGATATCTTGTCTTCATGGGGTAAAATCCCAAATCACATCAGAGCATTGCCACTTACAAAGCTATTTGTAGGAGCTTGTGTCTGATACATGCATGAGCACATGTGTTGCTAACATATTAAGTGTATAAATAACAGCTCAGACACATGCCCCTAGCAAAAAATACTTTCACTTTTACTATTTGTTGCTGACAAGTCAGTTTGAGACAGAAGCACAGAGTCCAGTAAGAGCAAAGGTAGTACCACATTTATTCATTGGTCAGTAATTTCTAGTTTCTAGGGTAAGTACAGTTTCAGTGTCCAGTTGCACCACAATGAGTTTGGAGGCACAGCATGGAATATTTCCTATTAGTTACTGCCTTTATCAATACAGTACTTCGGTTGTCAATTACAGTGGCATGACAAAAAAAAAAACACCCCAACAACTCATTAACACTGTTAATAGACAAAAAAAATGTTACTGTCACCACATATGCAGGAGTTATTTTGTAACTAATGGCTTGTTTACCTTCTCTAATGTTAATGAGTGAATTCCTTCGGCTCCCAGGATGCCTTTAGGCAAAATCCAGAAGAGTGATGTGTGCTTGAGTGATTTATGATCCGTCCATTTCTTTTTTCATTTTCCTTTGACTAAGTGAGTCATGTTAAATGTTTGTGCAAAAATCTTTAAATCTTTGATTCTGAGGGATTTGACACCAAAACCTAATATTTACTACTGAAGTTTCCAGGAGAAAAAGATGAATGTACCAAACAAATGGAGCTAATTTTGCAACATACTTCACTCATAGCCAGTTTTTAACAGTATACGTGTTTTGAAGTTATTTTCTTTCTGCATTACATCAGCAAAACAGTATGTTAGCAAAAGACAGGAATGTTTTACAATAACTACCTAAAATTACTTAAATTGCAATCCATTATACTACTTATAATCTCATAAAAACCTGGAAATGACTGTTACTCAAGGCATACAAGACTAAAGCCTGAAACAAATTCTGCTTTCAGTGAGCAGATAACTGGCCACCAGAATATGTTTCCGGGCTTGAGGTGTATCGTAGAACCTCCACACTGAGAGCAAAGTGGTCCAGTACATGTAGTGTAAACAGGGCTCCTTCATAGGTTCAGTTTCTTAGTCCGAGACTTTGATTTCATAATTTGATTTCAAGATTTTTGCATTCAGTCTGAATTAAACGCATATTGCCTTGCGTCTTCTGACAGCCATCTTGCTCTGTGGATGGCCATTACACTTCACAGATTTCAGATATTAAAATATGAGGTTACATGGCATGTAAAGCCGTAATACAAGAGGAATACTTCACATAACGTCTTATTAGAATTTGGAAATCATCCATTTCCTTTTCAGTACATTTCCAAATTTTCCAGTCCTGTGTAGGAGCCCTATGTAACAGAAAAGACTATTTCTTTCTCTCATTCTCATCCTGATTTAACTTCACTGCTTCAGGATGGGGAGCTCCCTCGGTTTGAAGAAGGCCTGAACCATCCCCATGGCAAAGATGTAAACTTTAGCATCCACCACGATTTTCTCTTTCGTCAGCAGTTCTGCAGGATCAAACAAACCGAGTTAGTGTTAGTGTGTTTGGGACGGTCTGCGTGCTCATATGGCTCTTATAATAAGTTCACTCGAAAAGAAAGCTGACGCCTCACCATCTATTTTCATCTGGAATTCATCAAGAGGTAAAAGAATGACTTCAACGAATTCTGAAGAAAGAAAAGACGAAAGGCTTGTGTGACAATCTGCTTTATGACAGAAAAAAAGACGATTTCTGAAAAATAAAGAAACATAACTCACCTCCATCACCTGTGGAAGAACAGCAGAGAAGAAAATTATCAGGCATGTTTTGTGCAGGTATATTCTTAACACACAGTACATGTGAGATCTGATCATTAGCCTTAACAGTGCCCCCAAACTGCTAGTGTCATGACACAGCCGTACTGTTCGAGAAATCATGTTTAAAAACAGGGTTCAGAATGACTGAACCCTGCCTGTCTTCTCACCGAGCTGCTGCGTCGGGTTAATATTCTCCACTTCGTCTCCATTGATGTTGACCAGGACGATTTGGGTGGTGCAGTTAGACAGCCCGGGGTCCAGACAGGTCACTACAATCAAAGCAATAACATTACACACTTACACATGAATGTGGGACCCCTGAAACTCTCCAACACATGAGATAAGATACAGGCAAGAAAGGCAGCTAATGCAATCAAGTGTACAGTGTGTGTCAGTGTAATGATACCTGGAGTGACTCCTACGACTTCTCCTTTGTAGCCTGTTTCTTCCTTCAGCTCCCTCAGTGCAGCAGCCTCCGCAGTTTCCCCGTCATCAATCAACCCTGAGCACATCAGAGACAGAGAAAACAATATTCTAAGTGTCAGTAAACAAAGATGTGGGATCAGTAATTTGTATCTTCAAAAGTATGACGAGAGTGTTGAATAAGTCCCAAATCCCAGCCAAAGCCCATGTCGACCAAAACAATCTCCCCGATGGTTAGTGAAGGACTTTCTGACCCGCAGGAAACTCCAGAGTGCAGCATCCCAGAGGAGGACGAAACTGCTTCACCATCACCACACAGTCTTTGTGGAGAGTCCGTTTCAGGAGAGCAATGATTCCCACACCATCTGCTTCTGTGTTGGACTGCCTTGTGGTCCTTTTCACAGTCTCCCAGGTTCTAGTGGATGAAAACAGGGGCTGAATGCAGCACACAGGGAAACTGCTTGATTTTTAAGCCATGTTAGCGAATGACAGAACAGTACCTGGTGTTTCCAGCTGGGTCCACGTATGTCGTTTTCTCCAGTTTCACCCATTTCCCTGTTGCAATGAGCTGGAACACAGTGAGCAGAGTGAAACCACTGAGATGACCTGAAAACTTTTGAATCCTCTATGAGCACATACTGTATATTGTAAAAACTTTATTTAAAAAGACAGTGGTGGTTATTTTGTATACTTTCTGTCTATGGTGATCTGTGAAAGTGTCATGGGAAAGCAATGACAGAAATCATTCAGCAGCATCTTATTTTATATTAGTGAGGGTCTGATTCTATTTTCCCCCTCCAGCAGTTTAACCCAAGCTTTAAGGTAATGCTGTGATGAAACTCTGTGCGTCAGATGGCGTTAAATTGTGCAGGTGTATATTGCAGCCTCGTGTCATTACAGGTGACATCTGGTCTCCTCTTGAATCGGTTATGACAGACGTACCTCCTCCTTCACTACGTGTGGAGCTGTAGTCACTTTGGGCTGCTCAGAGCTGCTCATTGTCAATAACTGGACAACTGAAAATGGAGGAAAAGACGAGTTTGAAAGCTTTAAGCCGCAACACAACCCAGTTTAAACAAAAAGGCAGAGATATGACCGCGGATTCAGTGCAGTCGAGACAAATACGTCTCTGATCATGAGTTGCTCAATTAGCTGCTACAGTCAGAGGCAACTCTAACCAAGTTTAGCACCGCCCGTCACGTTTCCACACTTCTGCTTGTTTGTTTATTGACCTTACGATAGTTATCTCCTCTACACGTTACCGTGCTGCAACGGCTCTGAGATTTTAAACTTTAAACAATCACGAAAAACTGAAAAAACACTAAACTTAACTCACGTGAGATTCCCGGCCGTGTGTAAGTAGTAGTAGAGATTGGGCAGAAGCGCAGAGGTGTCACTCCGCTGCCACTTCCGGTTACAGCAAACGTCACCGGTGTCAAGATTTGTGAAGGACAGCATTTAATATTTAATGATTTTGGAGTAACTTCTGTCATATGTTTATTCAATAGGTTTAATTCCTTATCTTTTTACTACAGTTTTAATACGACGTAAAATAATTAATAATAAACGAGAGACTGGCAACTTTACCTATCCAAAGGCAGCGCGTTCTATCTTTATGATTAGCTTATTTGCAATGTTAGCTACGTTCATTATGTCTGATTTTAAAACAGATTTTTACAGTCTGTTGTGAAAATGGAGACTGACGTTCCGCTAGTAGTTTTTCAGGTGTTGAGTGAGAACTCTTTTTAATAAACGATCTATGTAGCAAGTCAGCGGGTTTTACCTCGACCACGCCCACATGTGCACCCCAAAAAGACCTCCCCATCCGAAAACACAAAGCAATCACATCACTCCTAAAATAATTTTTTTTCTTTACTGTTTATCCGTGGGATAATACATTGAAAATAATTAATAGCAGTAAAAATAGAAGCAACATTGCCTTAAAATGTCAAGGCGCTGAATAAAATTGCTGCCGGGAGCCTCATCAAAACACCCGAGATTCGGACGATATTTACTGATGGACGCGTTTCCATTACAGGATATTGCAGCATGAAGAAGGAGCAAGTTTTCAACTGTCAGTTTTCGGTTTGGTATCCGATATTCAAAAAACATACGATTAAAAGGTAAACAGCTGCTGTTTGTTCAGAAATCCAGCGGCAAACGTTTTCATCGCTCTTTCGGTGAAACGTAGCACAATGAGTCGACAGCTAACGTTAGCTAACAGAAATAGAGAGCTGCCATCTCTGTTTTAGTGCCTTTAGTGTCTTTATCCTTATCTTGTGTATTACTGAATAATTGTGCTTAAATCCTATCCAGAGCTGTTTCATTGCGCTGCTTGCTTTTCTTCGTTTCATCTCTGTCGGTCTGTCGGTTGTCTGTTATTTATTATTGTATTTATATGTATTTATATTTGGATTTTTCCCCCCTTATTTGCAGTCTGATTCTCCCATTACCTCAGAATGTAATAGACTATTTACTGGACGATGGGACACTGGTAGTCTCTGGGAGGTATGAGGCCACACACATACACATACACAGACTCATCCCAAATAGGCTTATGTAGTTTGTAATGCTGTTGCTAAATATACCAGTATTTCTCTGTGGTTTCTCTTCTCTCCAGTGACCATAACACACAGCAGACACACACAAACAACAGCGACTCAGATGCAGAGGAAGACATTCAGGTAAAGGAACAGAAACTAAGGTTGTTTGTCCTCTTGGAGGATCCTTTCAGTGATTATCCTGTTTCATCTCCAGTTCACAATTAGAAAAAAAAGTCTTTGTCTCCTTTGGATATCCAATAGAATGTGACTGATCTAATTGTTAAAAGACCAATGTGCGATCAAAGGTTATAGACTGAAGTCAGATGCAGATATTTATTACCTTTAAATTGAACCATTTTATAGACTAAAAAGAACAATTATGTATTGTCTTGTAAAGATGGACGCCTTCCACTGAAACCAGGAAGAAACCCTGAGATGAGACATGTTCTTAAAATAAAGAGTTAATTTACATAACTAATTTGTCTGCTGGACAAACGACCCCAGAACTTTAACAGTTAGACAGTTCAGTGTAATCTTTTTTTCTTTTTTCCTAATCCTGTTTCTTGTTCTTTACTCCCCTCTAGTGGTCAGATGATGAGACAACCACCACTGTCACAGTAAGGACATTGACCATTCCCTGCTAAAACTCACTGTCTGGGTCCTTAAGACTCATCACACATGCTGAATACTTTTCCAACCTGATAAAACTTTTTTTTTTAATTCTTAAAACCTACATTTACATAGGTCTGAAGTCTTTATGGTGCATTACTTCTCTCCGTGTGCAACACATAAGTCATCATGCTTGTGGCATGTATGCAGTTTAATAATGCAATGATGATTGTGTCTGCCAGGCTCCAGAGTTCCCAGAATTCACCTCTAAAGTGCTGGAGGCCATAAATGCCCTGGGTGGACGCATCTTTCCCAAACTCAACTGGAGCGCTCCTCGGGTGAAGCTCCGCACTAAGCTGCTTTATGAAAAATGGAAAAGAAACTTGAGACCATCAAAGTGTTTATGTTAATTTAGCAGACCTGTAGAATTCAGTGCATTGAAGAACAGCAACTGCTTCTTTTATCCCTGCCAACATTAAGGACTAAGGCATAATTTAACATGTGTGTGTGTCTGTGTGTTTGTTCCAGGATGCTAACTGGATTGCTCTGAACAGTTCCCTGCAGTGTCACAACCTCAGTGATATATTTCTGCTCTTCAAAAGTTCAGACTTCATCACCCACGACCTCACGCAGCCGTAAGCTTCACTGTTCATCAACACCAACACATGAGATCCAGGAATCTCTCTTTAGACCAAGCAAAGATCAGGAAAAGGATATAAAACCATTTCTAAAACACTGAGTGTTCTCAGGAGCACTGTGGCTTCAATAACTGTGTAATGGAAGAAGGTTGGAACCACCAGGACTCTTCCTGGAGGTGGCCATCTGGCCAGAATGAGTCACTGAGCAAGCAGCGCCTTGGTTAGAGAGGTGACCAAGAACTCAGCGCTCACTCGAACAGAGCTTCAGAAGTTGTCTGCAGCAATGGGAGAACCTGTTGGATGGATGACCATCTCACCACTGGTCAGAACTGAGGGATGAATGCAGCCAAATACACATTTACCTAACAGACTGATGGGCAAAAACAGCAAATTTATCAATTTAAAATTAAATGTACAAAACAATACAGTTTGCAAAAAGTGAAAGGGGTCTGAATAATCTCTGAAGCAACTGTATATGACAACCTATATCAACAGCTTCGCTGTGAACGGGCCGATTAGAATCTGCAGTAAAACTCAAGTGGCGACAGGAGAAACTGCCGTGATGTAGATTTATGTTTCACGCTCCTCTGCTCTGCATGACAAACATTCACTGCAGCAAGTGATTTACTGCAGAGCACAGCCTCGAGAAAGCTGTTTGTGTGAGTGGAGTGGAGAAAGCAGTGTGATATATGCTGCTGTGCTGGACTTTTTTTCAAAACTTCTCTCTCAAACTTTCTCAGAGCAACACAGCAGCCAAGCTGTTGGCAGCATGGACGCCCCGATTGTGCCCTTGTGATGTATTTTATTTATTTAGGTTTTGTTTTACATTTGTAACCTTAGTTCATTTCTATTTCTAGATTCCTTCAATGTAGTGACCAGGACTCCCCAGATCCAGTCATCAAATATGAGGTATTTTTATCCTTCATGGTTAAATAAAAAGACATACATAAATATTTGTCTACACGCACAGACACATACACCTCTGTGGATTTTATCACTCATGTTACACTCTGTCCTCAGCTGGTCCTGAGAAAGTGGAGCGAGCTGATTCCTGGAGGAGAGTTTCGCTGCTTCGTCAGAGAAAACAAACTGATCGGTAAAAAAAAAAAACACTCCACTCGCACTCACCTCATCAGTCTTCACTCAGGCTTTGTCCCCAGACATTTGGGAAATCATCAGCATGTTAATTTAAGATGTTAGTACTTGCTGTTAACCAAAGACACTATTACATCTCTATCACATTTTACATCTGGAGCCACTAAGCTGAATCAGGAGGGAAACCTCAAGCCTTTAAACAGTGGTATAATAATGTTTGAGCAGTACATTTATTCAGCAGGTTAATTTAGAAACAATTATAAAATTCAATTTGAGCTCATGTGGCGTGCACCTGTCTGATCTCTCAGCTATCTCCCAGAGAGACTACACTCAGTATTACCAGCACATCTTGAAGCAGGAGGAGCAGATCTGTCAGGCCATACAGGGGTTCTTCAGCCAGCACATCCAGTACAACTTCCTGGACGAGGACTGTAAGTACCACTGTCTGTTATTTTTTTTTTCCTCCACACCTTCTTTCAACTCCAACTCCATACTCTATATAGTCCTGAAATATTTATGTGAAATGGCTCGTATAGGCAGGTGAAAATGCTTCAAGGAAAAAAGATTGATCAAACTTGTGAAATAATATTTTTCAACAGTTCTTTCAAGTTTTTACTTTGCCTTTGTGGAACTAGCTGATAGAGTAATGGTTAAATTGCTGTGTTGGTTTATATATATATATATATTTTTTACTGTTTTGCAGTTGTGTTTGATGTCTACAGAGACAGCCAGGTAAGAACACTAATGAATTCTTATTTAGTACATTTTCAAATATGCCACTTGCAAACTGTGTTACACTCATGTATTGTGTGTGTGTGTGTGTGTGTGTGTGTGTGTGTGTGTTGTAGGGGAGGGTGTGGCTGATCGACCTGAACCCGTTTGGAGAGGTGACAGACTCGCTGCTGTTCAGCTGGGAGGAGCTGACGTCTGGAGGAGAAATCGCCCACCAGCAGGTCATAAATCACCAAACAAGTTTTATAACTCCAGATTTAATTATTTGAGAATCTATTTATTTATTTAGTCCAAAGCTCAAGTACATTCATGACTGAAAACAGCTTCATAATCAATATATGGTACCTGTGTGTGTGCAGGAGGGCCCGGCGTTCCGCTACACCACCAGCGAGGTGACGGTGCAGCCCAGTCCCTGTCTGAGCTACAGAATCCCACGGGACTTTGTGGACCTCTCTACCGGAGAAGACGCTTACAAACTCATCGACTTCCTCAAACTGGTAGGACGTTCACATAGTGTCTCAACTTGTCACATTCTCCTCTGGACTTTCTTGGTTTTCAGATCCTGTGTGCCAGTCACTCAGATCCTGATATACAGACATGCAGATCAGAGAAACCCTGAGAAGAAAAACTAGTCAGTACACGGGAGTTTGATTCCCATCACAGACCTGCAATCAAAGGTTCCCTGTTGAGTTTTAGACTTGTGGTTGCACAGTGGAGCTGCCCCTGTTTTGTTTCTGGAAACAGTGCATGCACAGAACATACTGGATGATAAACAGAAGACACTGCACTGAATTTCTGTGGCTGTGCATTAGTCATGTAGTGACATCATCCTGAACTCTCGGGCATTTTGAAGAGGGAACACATGCATTGCTACGAACACAAGCACTGTGATTTATAAAGAACACAAGTTGTTTGTTTTCTCTGGGATGTGTATTATAAAGACATTTATAGCGTTACTACCGGTAACCACAGGTGTCACCAGATCAGCCAGAACTGAATCAGAATTATTGTAGAAAGTAAAAAAAATGTTGTCATTGAACATCAAGCATCAAAATCTCAATTCAGCAGGGAGTCCTCTCTTCCAGGGTGAACCTAGTTCACACCCAAACAAGGTTAGAATTTGAAATTAGTCTAAACTTGAGATAAAGGGTGCATCTTAAAGTTTCCTCTCCTTTCTTCTTTTCGCAGAAGAAAAGCCAGCAGGAAGAGTCTGAGGAGGAGGAAGAGGAGGAGAACACTCCACAGTGACACGGTTCCCCTGAAACCTGAAGAAGAGCTGCTAGCATCACCAGTCCTCCACATAATGTTTTCTGCATGAAGTGACTCTTTATCCTCTGTCCTGTTTGAGCTTTCTTTTTTTATTTTTTATTTCAGCCTGTTCTCTCTCACGCTCTCCTGGTAACGGTACGTGGTGTACCCCTGGTTTCTTGAATAGCTCTCTCGCGTTAGTTTAATGGAGCATGTTAAATTAACGGATCGTGTTAACGGCTCTTTGAGGATTCATTTCATTTTCTGTCGACTTGCTCTCTGCCTCCGACGCTGCTGAGAGCTGTCTCGCCGATCGTAATGGTTCTGTGAGATGAGGGGAGGGAAGCCTCGGCACTGTCAAATGGTCTGTTGTTTCAGTTTTGGTGAAGTGATTTGTTATTCGTGATTGGGGGTGGGGGGGGTTTGTGTAACTGCAGGGGGATGTGTTCACTTACGCTGTAAAGAATGCCTGCTTTTATACTTTAACATAGATGTGTGTATATTAGTTTATGTATCTTAATTTCTGCCTAAACGTCGTCTCTGGATTTAAAATGAACTTGTCCACACACACGTTGGGTCGTTCGTCTGTGTTTGTGTTGTGAGGCTGTGACAGACTTAACACTAAAGCCATTCATCACTCAGTCACCTTTAATTTTTCTTCCCAGCCATCTCTGTCCCCACCCCCCCCCTTCCCCCTCCCCACCCCCACCCCTGCCAATTTCCTCTGAGCAGTTTTGACACGCTCATTGCTCCAAGCCACTCCGGGCACTCTTTTCAAGTCCTGTTTTTCCCATCATGCATCGCTGTAGACTGTTGCTCCAAAGAACACCATTAAATTTCTTGTCGTGTATTGACGTGGCTGTCAGTCTGGTGGGTGCAGTAAACTAGCACATTAGAAATTGATTGTGCTTTTACGCAGGCTCTCATTACACCGTGAGCTAAATGGGCTGTGCACACACGGCGCGTGGCAGTTCATTTTGGGTTGGTTTTTTTTTTTTTCCCCTTCTTTGGACTGATAGAGCAATTACAGGGAGATGGAAAGAGCTGGTGTGATGAGAGTTACCGGTCCCCGGGTGAAACGCCGCGGACGGGAAACATTATACAAGGCACATATTGTGGGGAATGTTTCACATTAATCATTATTATGAAAATGAAATCTGGCTGTAAACATGCCGTCCAGGCGTGGAGGTGGTGTCCTGATTTGACCTGTGATGGTGGATTAACTTCACTACTGAAATCCTCACACAGTCTGGTGCCTGTCTTTCCTGTGGTGGAGTAATGGTAAATACAACTAAAGACTAGTGGTGAACTCCAGTCTGAAACCAACAGCAGCATAATCATGATGATAAACAGTAAAAATATTGTGTAGCGCATTGGGTTAGTTTGAAAACAGACAGAGGCAGTTGCCTGTTTATTAGGTACACCTTGAAACGAATGCAGTCTGATCCACTGTAAATCTCATCATGAGCTTGTCTTGTTGAAACTGTTTTACTGGGATGTCAGTCCAACTTAATGGTCATTGAAAGGCAGTTACTGGTTAGTAGTAACTTAAAGCTTCTATAATCAATATTTTTATATTAACAAGGGATCAAATAGCTACATATAAAGGGAGTTGCCTGTCGTGACAAAGGTACACCCTTCTATGTATCGTGCTGACCAAAAAAATCAGTTAATGCTGGTTTAAGATAAGAGTTTGCTTAGTTACACACCTTAAGTAACCAAAATTTTAATCTGTGGATAAATCTAATTCTGCGCAGCCTGAAAAAAAAAAAGGCTGAAATGGTTGTAACTTTCGATGTGAGAAGAAATGTGGATATGAGTTTCTCAGCCACACTGAGGAGCTGGTTCTTTGGCTCCTTTTATTAGGCCAGCCAATGAAAATACTTCTGTATGTGTGCACACTTGCAGTTTATTTCTGTGTTCAAACTGCAAGCCAGAAGACTGCTCCTTCATCTTCCCTGACTTTCATCCTCTTTTTAACCATCTCTTTTATGCCCTCCTCTCCTCTGCTCCTTCCTTTGCAGCTGGGTAATCATCTTTCATCGGGTGGAGGTCAGATTTGCTGACTCAGACTAAAGGATGAGGATGAAGTGGGGGGAGGGGAAAAGGGGGGGGGGGGGTTGGGGGAGGGAGAGGAGTTTTCCTTGGTTGCTGCTGAGGAAGAGCTGCAGTAGTTTGCAGCCAGAATACTCATGAGCAGCTGAGGCTGCAACACAGTGTCCTCCCCCTCTCCCTCTCCCTCCCTCCCTCCTCTTGTCTGTGTCTCCCTACAGTATAGCACACACAAGTAGTAAGACCAGAAGTCGAGTCTAGTGTGTGTTTGTGTTGTGGGGAGTGGCCGGCTGGAGCTGACCTCAGCCCCCGCAGCTGTCCCGGGGGATCAGTGCGGGGGGGATCAGTGCTCCTCTGCAAACTGAGACTCTGTAATCCAGGTGTCATGAGGGTTAAGCCCAGGTGAACGTGCAGCTGCAGCCGGGGTCACTGCTAATCACCGGGCAGCTGTGCTGATCCACGCGGACGCCTTTAGGATCCTAAACGGTGATGGCTGAATGATGGTTGTTGTCACCAAGTTGGCGCATTGCGAATTTACTGCTCATGTGTCCTGACAAGACACACACACACACACACACACACTCTCTGTCGGACAGGATGCATTAGCAGCATCCCATCAGCTCCCTTTATTGCTGTAACAATATACACTGCAACAATAAAGCGCTATTTTTGGCTAATTGTAAAGTACAAATACTCAGTGGAGAAACTTAATTAGAAGAAAGGTGTGTGTGTGTGTGTGGGGGGGGGGGGGGGGGGGGGGGGGGGTTAGGACACATCGTTAGTGGAAAGGTGGAAACACCGGAAACGTGCCAACAGCAATTAACGGTGTTTAAGCTGTTGCAGGTGGCATCAGGTTCGCGGTCAAGTTAGACATACGTATCCAGCATAGTACAGGAAATTGGTGGGGATTGCCTTAAAAATAAAAGCACAATTGAAATGAGTTGAACGGATTGAATTTGGTTGTAGCCGATATCTGTGAAACTGCAACAGCCAAACTGTGAAATTTTTATATTGAATAACTGAAATAGAGGCTTTGGAGAGGGAAAACTTTTTTCAATTTGAGTCTGATTTGATCTTTATTCTGAAACGAGAAATGATCTAACATGCAATGAAACCAAAATAAGAAAAGGAAAAACTGCTAGATATCTTCATGGCTTTAGAGAACATGTTGTAAACAGTAAATATGAATATTACAAACCATCACAAACAAAACATTCTACAAAGCCTTTGGTCTGTGGCCCCTGGCTGTCGAAACTGATTCTGATGTGCTTCTATTATTTAATGTCTTTTTAATTCTATGTGTATTTGTGTGTGCGTGCGTGCGTGCGTGCCTGTGTGTGTGTGTATCATTATTGGAATATCTAAACAACAAATAGAAATATGTTTTTACGTTCATTTTTCTATATTATGTAAAGCCAATAGGCTTTTATTCTGAAAGTTCCAACGAGAAGTGCTGTTATCTTGTTTTGATCTTGACAGCTGGTGTCCAGACGGCCGGAGAGGAGGGAGGGGGGCGGGGGAGAGGAGGGAGAGCGCGAGAGAGTGAGTGAGAGAGAGAGAGAGAGAGAGGCAGCAGGGACACGGTAACCTGCAGGAGGACTCACATGGTCCTGCAGCAGAGGAACACAGACCTCCGGGACTGTCCAAACCTCTTCCACACAGCTCGGCTCCATCCTTTTGTTGTTTTTTTAAAAACACTCTCTCGTTTGTGTTTTCTGTTTTGTTTTTCCGCATCCTTCCTCCGGCAGCCCAGTGTCGGTCGGACTTGGGCCGGTAAACCAGCGCCATGGCTCGGGAGAACGGAGACACCGGCAGAGGGGAGACGTGGAAGAAACAAGTCGACGACATCAAGAAGATTTTTGATTTTAAAGAAGTCCTCGGCACGTGAGTACATGCAGCTTTGACTAACTTCACCTTGGATATCTCTCTGATAATCCAGTAACATTGCCTCTGGGATTCAGTCCACATGTGGGGCTCCACAGTGAGTTTACAGTGACCTTACTGCACTCATTGGCCATGGTACAGTTTTCCAATGATGCATCCATAGTTAGTGAAATGTGCCTCAGTGCTGACCTTACACTAAGGTCTGTTGTCTCACTGCAGTATAATATTGAATGTGGCTGCACAGCAGGGGGTTTAATCACATAACCTGCTCCTTTCTGTGCTCTTATTATTACAGAGATGCTATGGCAGCACTGTAACAGGCTATTTGTATAAACTGATGTGTAATGTTTCTGTAATACTCCTGTGTGGGTTTGTTGTGCTGAGTGAAATTAGTTAAATACTCATAGCAGTTAAGTGGCTTCACAGCAACATTACTGTTATCCACTGATTTAGCCACATGGCTATGTCAACCATTTATCAATAATATGAGCTGTTTCAACCATTTATTCATTTCTGTTCGCTAACAATTTCTCCATTGTAACTGTTTATGTGTCACTTAGCTAACAGTGCTTATTTATTGATTTATTCATCAGTTTCCACATGTATGCATTACTTTTAACTGTTTGAATTTTAACTGAAACCAATCAGGTAATTGGTTTTAATGCTGTGGCCTATTGATGTATATATAAGTACTTTTATCTGTGCATTTATTTACTCTGTTTTTTTTTTTGTTTGTTTGTTTTGTTTGTTTGTTTTTTCAAATCAGTTGAGCTACTCCTCAGTCTTTCCCCGTACACTATGCTAACTGCAGAACTGTAACCTGGAGCACAGGTAGCCCTGGTAGCATTTTTGTAAAAATTTTTATATTATGTTTTAGAACAATTCACACAGCACTAATCCTTGTTGTTGCTTTAATCACTGGTGTAAGAGCCACAATATGAAATCCCTATAATGTCTCCTAAAATTCCCATCGTACTGTATAGACAAAATTACTTTACTTTTGCATTCAAACTACTTGCAGCAGTATAACAGTTCGGTGCTAATGTGTTCAGTATTTCTTAATGAATTTAGTATTTTCATAGCAGACCTCATTGGATTTCCTTTTGATCTCTTATGCCATGATTAAAATTCGACTCGCCGTAAACCTCTGACAGTCAGTCTCTGTCAGCGTCTGTCTGTTTTCCTGCTCTGTAGAGTGATCTGTGGCTGGTTGGACGGCAGCCTGGAGGGGGACGCATGGGGTGGATGCAGATTGAGATTAACTGTGCAGGGATTAGGAAAACTTCCCCTGAATAGAAGGAAGTTCAGTCATGTTGTGTAATGACGAAAGATGGGCATCTAGCTGGCGAGGTTTGGAACGGACACAAAATGCACAGACACACACACACACACACACTTTGGATGCAGACTGGTACAGGACTTAATGATCCGAGTCGGCCATGTTGCAGCCACACATTAACCAGAGCTGCTGACGGATCTTTCAATCTGATGCATCAGCAGAAATGGGGAAAGCGGGGAGTGTGTTTGTGGGATGGAGGAGTGACTTGTGATTAGCATGGAAGAGTGGGATGGTAAAGTAGAGGAGGAAGAGGAGAGGTGGTTGCTGTGCTTGACTTAGGAATAAAGGAAAGTTTTGATCAGCTTGATGAAGCAGAGGACTGAAATAAAAGCTGCAGCATGGAGATCAGATACTGACAAATTATCAGCAGTAACACTGACACTAAATGAGATACAGAGTTCAGTGTTTGCAGGGTGGACAAGTCACCTTCACCTGCAGCAGTGTTGTGTTCAGGTGCAGCAGCACGTGGGAAAACTGAAGCTTAAGAGTAGTTTGAGTGTCACTGCAGTTTTGAATGTCTGTGTGTCAGCATTTTTCATCTCACGCAGAAACATTCTGTGCAGTCTGTGCTGACAGGATGTGATGTCTTAGATCTGACACTGACCCATCACCTTTTGTCTCCTCACACTGGGTCGGCCTTGTCTTCACTGCTCAGTGTGTGTGTTCACTTTAACACCTCTTCTGTCCAGGGTCTTAATACCATTCCTCATTGTGTGACGTGCCATTTTATGTCCCCTAACACTGGATTAATCTCACCAGTATTAGCTCATGCTGGCAGGTGTGTGTGTGTGTGTGTGTGTGTGTGCGTGCGTGACTGTTTGCAGACATGTACATGAGGTTCTCCTTGGTGTCTTATTACCGTCCCCTGGTGTGTATTCTGTGTGTGCCCCTGTTGCTCACTATTCAATAATTCAGTACCTACAGGAGTGTGTGTGTGGGCGTGTGTGTCAGTGTGTTTGTGAGCCTCAGGTAGGCTGCTCTCAGCAGGAGGGATCACAGTACGAACAAGATCAAAATGCAGGAAAAAAAATGTCCTTGTGAGCAAATTTTACCCGACTATAACTCAGCACAGTTTATGCTGAAGTTTGGATCAGCTCCACGTTTTGGACTCTGGGTCCAGGTTTGACGATTTAGATGAGGTTAGATAAAAGTGTTTCAGGGGAGGCCAATAGAAGGACAAAGTGTATGTTTGTGAGACAGAGACAAAAAGTAAAGTGGTGGCGGTGGTGGTGATGCATTGTGGGAACATCACCGTGCCATCTAGGGCACGCTGCCCTTAATTGATGCTCCACTTCCCTGCTGCTGGCACTGTTCTCTCCACTGTTTCTGGGACTGCAGAGCCCCCCCTCCCTCCCTCCCTCCCCACCTCCACTGTCTTTATGTCTCTCTATATCTCCCTCTTTATGTCATGTATCTCCCTGTGTGTCCCAGTGTTCAACTCTAACAAGCTTTCCTTTTTTGTCTGTGGATGCAGATTTTAAAGTTGCTCTTCTTTTATCCCTGTTATAAATAACACCTTATAAATAGAACAAAAGATGATTGTTTGCTATGTGACAAAACCAACTTCATTGACTGTAGCCCACATTTAGCTGTGTGTGCGTGTGTATGTGTGTGCCTAGTTTTGTAGTACTGTTAGATGTAGTTCCATATGTGTGTGTTGGTTTATCTGAATGTGTGTACACATTTACAAGCAAATGTTTTTCACATTCAAGTGAAAGGTGAGCTCTTACAAACAGTATGTCCACAAGCATATCCTCTGTTCATCTGTCCATCTGTTCTGTTCAACTGTAATTGGTTGCTGTTGTTGTTAGTTGTTTGTTTGTTTTGTTTTTGTTTGTTTGTTGATGACATTGCATGGGGGATGTCATCAACCATCAAGCTGATGGTGATTGCTCAATCATCTGTAATTCGTTGATGCTTGTTACCATTGTTTATATTTGCTGATGATGTTTTTGGTGTTGTTGATGTTGCTGAAGCACAATCAACATGTTCATTCTGGTTGTTGTTGTTGTTGTTGTCAGTAACAGATGTCAATGAGGTGTTGACATAGTTGAGTAGTAGTAGAGCTTTCAACTGCACCTCATGCTCCTCATCTTCTGATGAAGCTTGCTCAGTTGTCATGGAGATTGCCCAGTTGGTTGTGTGGAAGCAGATAATAACAGGTGACACATCTTCATAACTGAGCAAACTCCATCCACTGATGAAGACTGGATGATTTGAAAGGTTTAAGGAAAAAGGTTAGCAAGTGAATGTTAAAGAATCTCAAATCCAGAGAGTTTAATGAGACAGGAAGTGGGTGGAAATGCTCACCTGTGCAGGGGAGGAGCTAAGGAAGTGATAAGAGGCTGTGTGTTCTCCACAGATTCCCTTTGTTCTCAGCCATGCTGCCATACCAGTAAATTGTTCCATGCTTGCCTCTGCTTATATTTGAGTTTATTTATACCCAATTCTGTTGAGTAACATTTGTTGTATACTAATTTCTTTCTTTAAATAGATAATGTGACAGAGCAAACATGACAACGGTGCACTAGAAACTGTCTGATCACCGTGACTGCTCCTCTTTCTTGCCCTTTGTATTTCCGGAGCTTCAACTCTCTGAGTGCAGTGTAATTATTACCAGCGTGAATTATAGCCAACACTACAAAAATGAGACCAAGCTGTATTAGACCAGAATGATCCCTTAATGGTATTGCTGTTGTTATTTTTGCTTCGTTGATGACTCCGCTGGCGATGCTATTGTTACTGACATCATTACTGACGTGGATGCTTTTGTCAATCTTCTAGCAACAGACGAGCTGAGGATTTCAAAACAGATTAACACTGAATATGCTGATCTCAGTTTGGGATCTCAGTGCTTTGAAATTTGAGCCACAGTCATGTCACATACACTCACACCCACACACTCTTTCACACCCACACACACACACTCACACCCACACCCACACACTCTTTCTCACACACACACACACACACACACACACACACTGAGCAGGACATTTAAAAGCAGCAGAGGGGAAAAGTCACTTTTTCCTCTTCATACATGGAAGAAATAAAACACTTCTGCCAGCTGCCAGGACATTCCTCATCACTAAATGCATTTAATGGGAAGTTGTGTGTGTGCTCCTGTGTGTAGGGGGAGGGGCACCGTCCATCTCCCTGCACAGATTGACACGTGTGTCCAGACCTCTGAGTATTAATGATCATAAACTTTAGTCCATTATCGGATCAGCGCTCTATTTTAAGCCTCTCAGCGACCACATCCAGCTTATAATGGCCCCGAGCTGAAAGCCTGCTGTCTCTGTGCTGTTGTGACATACATGGCTCTGTCTGACAGCTGTGTGCACACTGCAGTGCGTCGCTGTTCATGTATGTAAACACGGCCACATGTTTGAAAAGGTATGGAGAAACCTTTGATGGGTTTGACTTAGGAAGAAAGGCTGAATTGAGTTATTCCAGTGTGGGCAATTTTCCACGTTATCACACTCATATTTATGAATAACTGCCAAAATGTGACATTTAAAACATTTTTTCTTGTACCGTTTCACCGCTTCACTTTATTTCCGTAGCATTTACTTCAGGCTGTGTCATTTGTTATACGTAAAAAAGTCAGATATTTGTGAAGCTTGACATGATGCATCAAAAAACGCTTCACACTTTCTGTTTTTGTCTGGGGCATCTTGCCCTGATATCCCACTGTGACTCCATCTTTGTGAGTTATGAAAGCAAGACAAAATTCATTTTTCTCATGACCTATTAAATGACAATTCTTTCAAGAATACAGAGTTCAAGACGGAGATATTGCACTGAGCGCACAGACGCCCACAAAAGACATTTCACAGCGAGATACATAAACTTTGCAGGAAGACAAAACTAGTGCAGGTGCTGTGGGGCAGCTGCAGAAACGGGGAACTCAGTGGTAATGCTTCGGTTTGTTTCTCCTGGAGGATTTGGTTTCAGCCCTGTTGCGCAATCCTGAGGGGTCTCGACAACAACATCTGCTGTTCGAGAGGGAAAACCAGGGATACAGCCTGCTGGGACACAAATGCTTGTTATGATGAATTTAGCAGTTGGTGGGTGGCCATATTTTAATGATCAGGGACGACAGGTTACCGCGGGTCAGCGGAGTTGTGGCGACATGAGCAGTGTTGGTAACTGTTTCCCTGCAGATTGTTGAACTCTCAGAACATCCTTAGAAGTCAACAGAGGACATGGTGTGGTAATTTGTGCCTGGATAAATGTGTTACAGCTCTGCTCTCAGCAGAGAGGAGCTCCTTGCTACCAAAGCACCACCGTGTATTTTGGCAAAAGGAACTAAAAGCACGTTGAACCAGGCGCAGAGAGAGAAAGCGTCTCCTCTCCTCTGAGCCGGGCACAGACACAGTGACTGCTCAGCCTGTGGTCTGATGTGAACATAATGTTGCTGAGACAAAGCAGACCTGTTTGTTTCCTGGACAAATCGAGATTGTGTCAGCAAGTGTTGTGGTTGCCCTCAGGGAAGTGCTTTCAGGTTGTGCAAGTGTGTTGGAATTGCATTGCTTGTAGCTTTACCTCAAGCTTTCATACTCTTATATCCTTTTAGAGAAACTAAAACAAGGAAAGCTCTCCTACAGCACAGCCAAACGCCCTCAGTCTGCAAACCATAACAGTGATTAGCTTAAATGTCATAATTTAGAATACATCTGGCCTTCGGGTCGATTCTTAATTCGTTTTCAGATTTTCCGTCGCTCACTCCATCACAGTAGCAGCACTCGAAGGCTGGACAAATTAATGAGATGCTGTGGCTTCATATTCCTACCACATAAAATGTTTGGAGCAGTAAATGGAAGAGATTCCCTGAAACTGATATGCACTAAATTGATCACTGTTAAAGAAGACAGACGGGAAATGAAGTCTTCTATTTCTAAAAATGCTACAGGTCAATATTTAAAAAATGTATTTTCAATAAAACTTCTACAGTAGACCCTGATGGCTGTGATATTCCCTGACTGCTGACAGTTTTTCATGCAGAGCGGCAGAAAGCAGCTTAGCATATTTTCCCTTGAGGCTCTGCTGCTTCTGACAGAGGCAGTGCAAAATATAACAAAACACTAGAGCAGAGGAGGAGGAGGAAGAGATAACGGAGAATTGAGAAATGAGGAATTGTAATGAAAAGCAATGAGGGTGGGGGATTGAAGCATATATAAGCCTTAGGGGGTGGCCTCAGGGGCCCCTAGTGGGGTCCTGCAGAAATATGTTGGAAGTGATTCTTCGATCAGCCTTTCGTTCCTTCCACCATCTGCCGTCACCAGACACTTGGAAGGTTTTTGCTCTGAAACAACAGCATCCTCTTCCTGTTTTGTGCTGTAAAGCATTTTAGATTTCCCTCCAAATCCAACCTCATGTAAAATGGAGTAGAAAATGATAAAGACTTACAATCTGTGTATTCATGGATTTGATCATAGTAATAAAGAAGGAATGGTAAACTGCAGCAGCATTCAAGGCTCATTTTGGAGACGATGTGGGACACTGCTCTGAATCCACAGTGAATCACCAGTCAGACAGTCTCAGTCTGGGTCTGTCCGTCTTTCCTCCCTGTGCTGTCCCTGTCTGTAAGCTTTTGTCCACGGCAGGAACACAGAGTTCTGAGCTTCCCTTTCTTTCGTCTCGTCTCCTGTTGTGACGGCAGAGAGCAAGATAACAAGTTGTGATTGATTCTCAGAGCGAGACTTTGCAAAAAAAAAAAAAAGATACATCCAAGTCAGACTGTTCAGTGTGTTGGTGAATAAAAATGTGGTTTACTTTTGACCTCAGGCAAAAACTGCAGAGCAGTTCATAGTAACAGAACTCCCAGTAAATTCCCAGGAACCTCATACCAGTTTGATTTTATTTACCGTGATCGATGTGAGGTTCCCCTGGTAGATGAGATTCAGACTAATGGCCTGCTGTCAGATAACAGCCGTGTAGGTCCATGTTTGCTTGTATGTGTGTGTCTGTGTCTTGTGAGATGGACACAATCGTCTTTGTGATAGGAAATAATGATCACCACGTAGACATATGGTAAACATGGATAAGACCTTAGCTCCTGAACCAGTCTTTCTTGTCTGTCTGTCCTAGAACCAATAAAAGCAGTGCCAAAGCTAATTCAAAATGACCAGGTTCATTCCACAGTATTACCCAGGCGTCCAGCTATTCAGAGAAATGTTTTCAACATCATGTGGCACAAACTGAGAGTTAAATCATTCGTGTAACTCGTTGCGAAATTTGGATTGTCTTGCCACTTGAACATGTGCAGTTCCAACCAAATTTGATAATGAAGCAAAATAACAGCTCTGTTTCTGAAGCTCTTCCACCTATAGATTACTCTGCCCGCTGATCTGTGGGTTTGGATCGATCACGGTCAGTAATCACCCCATGATGAGGCAACAGATGGAGGTAGCTTGTGTGTATATGGATGATCACCCACCCATGGACACACATATTGGCTTTGGGGGGGGGGGTCTCTCTCTGCAAATCACAGACATATCTGCACTTAATGTAGGACTGTTTTTGACCCATGTTTGTGATGCAAACTCTTTGTAGCTTGTCCAAACTGAGCCAACTTTAGCTTCAGCAGTTAAAAGCCCTGCATGGCCAAGCCTGACCTGTAATTGTATTCATTTTCTATGGGATGTCAGTAGCAGTTCACTTCTTGAGGCAGTGTAGCTGATAGCATGACATGCATCAAAACACATTTGCTTGTTTTCTATGTAAAGTCCTGAACACCAGTGGCGTCTTCAGGAAGGTTAATTCTCCTGAAAAGCAGCAGTTTCATCACATCGCTCGCCTGCTGCACCCTGACTCCTTCCTCCGTCTCTGTCGTGTGTCCAATGTGTGCTGCCTGCCATCCACAGAAATAGCAGAGAGAAGGAGAGATGTGGTGGAGGAAGATGTGTAAAAAAGAGGTGCACGGCTTAGCAGGGACAACGAGCACTTGAAATCTTTGCTTCTTGTCTTCATTTAACATTTAGTTCACCACCATAACCTTTCTGTGTCTTTATCCTATAGCAATCAGATGGCTGCGATTAGTTGTAGTGTAACAACATGTACCCAAATAATATTTGGAAGGCATGCAGCAGGTTGCCGTGGTAACAGCTAGCTGTTGCCCATCAGATTGTGAATGATCACTGCCGTTAATGGCAGCAGTGCCGCAACATCTCCACTGTTGGCCAGCACACACTCTGCCTTCTGGACAGGTCATTTAGGGGAGAGCAGACACACACACACACACACACACAACACGCACGCACATGCATACACCCTCAACTACAACCCCTTAACATATTTATGTTTATCCATAACGATACTGCAAAATGACGCACGTACACTTTCTGTTCTGGCACTTCACAAGAGTGACACACACATGCACACGCACTCATCTGCACCTTGGAGGCTTTTTCTGTATTGTAGCAGACCTACTTTCATTGAGTCCCACTACTGTACTTAGATCAGTGCATGTGTGTGTGTGTGTGTGTGTCTGTGGCTGTTTATCTGGCTCAGCTTGGCCCAGTTACACTCAAGTCGTCCTTGAGCAGAACAGCAGAACACAATGCAACACATGCACGTCAGATACACACAAATCTTGAAGAGCCTAAGTTTTAAAATGTCTCAAACTCTGTAAGCACTTTTAAGGAGAGAGAGAGAGAGAGAGATGCTTTGTTACAGCTGAGGAGCTATTTGCATGAAAAAATGAAAAACATCCAGCTGCACGTGTTAAAAACCTTATTTTTCTGAGTAACATGCTTTCGTGATATTCAGTACATTGGATGTGCTGAATATTTCTGACACCTCTGACTAGATTTTGATGAAAAGCTCAACACTGTTTTAGCATTTTGGCACAAAGCTGGCCGGGCATGTAGCTGCTGGTGGGTGCCTTTCACTCTGTGTAACCTCAAGGCAAGGGGCAGCCTGAGCAACCTTCTGTTGACACAACTCCTTTGCTGTGTTTGTGTATGTTTATTTAACGTTTTTATGACGTAGCTGTGAGTAAATCAATTTGTAATCTATTGAACAAAATCAAGATAAAACTGACTGAATATCTTGTGCTGTTAACACACATGCTCCTGCGTGTGATGGCAGTATATTTGGTTAGCTGTGTATCTGGAAGAGATACAGCAGAGCTCCTGGGAAAATGAATGCATAGTTTCATCCGTAGAAAAAACAAATATGAGCGTGCATGTGTGTCAGTAATGGAAATTGTAGAGAGTTGCCAGGACTCTCTACAAATTCACCTCTAAGTATTTGCATTAGGCTTGTTTATACTGATATAACCAATACAATAGAGGCAGTTTTATCACAAATCTCTTTAGCAAACACGTAAGTCTCCATTGGTAAGGTGCTTTTTAATTACTCATTTCCATGTCTAACAACCAGACTGGAAACAAAGAACTACATATAATAGCTTGTTGTGGTGAAGCTGTAGAGCCATTCAGTAACACTCCCATTCATGTTCTCATTGAGCAGTCTCTGAAGGGTTTTTCTCCAAATAGAGCCTATTGTTACAGTCAATTATGTCTGCAAAACTGTCTGATGATTTTGAAGGTGATTTTATATGATATTGTAATTTCTTTTTTTAGTAGATCCTGGTGCTGAGTGTTCAGTCCTTGGAAAATATAAAATGAAGAAAATGCAAAAGGTTCAAGACGGCACCTTCATTACTTCAGATAAGTTTTTCTGTGCCAGCATATTTCCGAGAGCCGCTTTCCATTCAATTAATTACACTTCATTCAGAGACACATCAAGGAATTGACCATCTTTAACAAATGGTTACACTCTGTTGGTGGAAAACTCTGTGGAATCTGAGCGAACGATGAGGAGTCTGCTGGGTGAACTGATCTACCTTTAATAAACACATACAAGAACGATAACGAACTATAATGGCTGTTCTGTACACCAGCATGAGTATGATTAGTCGTTAGTAGTCAGCCTTGCAGTTGATGAATGTGACAGCAGATGCCAGTGAACTAATACAAGAGTGATTTCAGCTTCACTAATAGGATGCATATACATTTTGTACCCTTTTGTTTTGTACTGCAGGTATTCAGCATAGGTTATGCTCACTCTGCATTGGCCGACGGAGTACTCAGTGAAGTCGATATGTTGGCCTCCTGCCTCTGAGCCAGACTCCACTCTGTTAAGATAAAGGGAATGGAAACATAATGAAAGGGCTGTATCTTAGGCAAATATAGTGGTGTTTACTCACAGTGTGTGATACATGTAGTTGAAATCCCCAGTGACCCAAGAGGTAATATAAAGCAGCTATAGAGTCAGTTGTGTTTTGAGCCTGTTTGCTGCTTGCTTTTTTCAAATTAAAGCTCAGAATGTAAATATGTTTCTATAAGTTGTCTTTTTCCTCACGTGTCCCAGTCTCATAAGGATGGGTTGGACTAGAGTTATTATGAGGACGTACAGGGTGGCCTTAAACATATTAGGTCATGTCTTTTTATCTCCATCCTTTGAGAAATGCTGCCTTGCTCTTTGTCTACCCTCTTTCTGTCATTCCAAGTCTTTCACTGCCCCCCTCTGTGTCCCTCTGCATGCCTCTCTCTCTCAGCATGGCTCTTGTAATACTGACTGGGAGGCTCTGGTGCTGTGCTGGCAGTGTTTGTGTTACTGTCACTGTAGTCAGCCTTGCACCTTTTTGCCACATTTGATGTTATTGTGGGCCATCAGTTGCTTGTGCGTGCTTGTGTGTGTGTGTGTCTGTGTGCGGTGAGAAGAATCTCCAAGGTCAGAGGAGACAAACTGCTGAGTCACCTACTGCTCTCTCATCAAAACAGCTTTCTCTCTGTTGCTATTTGTTAAAGGAGGAGTAAATGATTCTGGAGAAAGACAGCTGATATTTGAACAGCAGCAAAACAAATGCACCCGTCCCTAAAGAGCTTCTTCAGAAGCTACACCCATCCCAAATTCATGGACGTGCATTTCCAAGGAAATAACACTAACAGTGGACTGAAAGAGAAATGCAGCTGAGTCCAGAGCGTCTTGTCTGGCATGGAGGTGGATACTCTTTCTGATAGCTGAAGCAAAACCCTGCCTGATCATCACACCCTCTCCTCCTTGTACCATGTGCCAGATTTCTTTCACTTCCACTGCCCCCTGTCCCCCCCATCTCACCTCTTCTTCTTTCTTTTGCCCTGTGCACGAGCAAGAAAAATATGTCCAAAAACACCAAATAACTTCTTTAAAGTATTCAGGTATGCCTACCCTACACATCTATCCAACCATCAACACCCAGGGCTTGTCTTGGCTTGCGTTTCTAAATGTGAGTTGAATTTTCAGTCTCATGTTTGTTCTGTTTTGGTTTCCACCAAATTCTAAGGCGCTGAAGGCTTCACTATCTTCTCTAGTTAGTCAGTAACTCTGTACGTTATATGGTGCTGGGCAGGTAGCACAGTGTGTGATTTTTAGAGCTTTTTCTCCTCTTTTTTTGCGTAACACGTTTGTCATTTTAGCCTTAAAACATACACTACACTCTCACAATATAATCTACCAGTACATTTATTAATGTGCAGTTCCCAAATTTTGCCTTTCAAACTGATCACACACACAAGGACATACACACTCACACAAAAGCACGCATCATGCACAAAATGGCCATGATCCATTGGATCACCCAGAGTCCGTGCACTTCCTCACACACAGGCTGAAGCTGTTTCCATGGTAATTAATGTAAACAGAAGGGAAGTCTCCCTTCATCCCAGCTGTGGTCAGGGCTGTTGCCATGGCAAATCCATACCTCAGTGGCTGTGTTTGTGTGTGCATGTGTGCATGTGTGTCTGTGTCTGTGTGATGTGAACGCACAAAGCAGACAGGAATCATCATCTTCCTCTCTTTCCTGTGCAGCCACTCCCTTCTCCCACTGAATTACACACACACACACACACGCAAACACACAGACACACATCAGATGCCACTCAAGCATTACTGGTATGAATGCTATAAAAACAATGTTCCCAGCATCTCTAAGAAATATTAGATGTAAGAAGGTAGATTGTATGTTTGTTTTAAACTTTATTCCGAAGTGGCTGGCACTCATGGTTTGCACCGCATTTACATTGTGAGATTTTAGATCTAAATGTCTTCTGCATATCTACGTTATTCCAACATTATACGTGCATGTGCATGTTAGCGTTGTTGTTGTGACCATTTGGCTTTGCTGACATTAACACTGAACTCAAAGCATGTCTCTAAGAACAGCTGCACAGAGCTGCCAGTATGACTGTGGACTCTTCATCTTGTCTCAGTGTTGTTTTAGGTGCTGATGTCAGCAAAAGCCAGATTGTCTGTGGATAATTGGCACCTGTGAATCGGTTACCTCACAGTTCAGGTCCAGGAAAAAAAGATAGTTTTGTCTGAAAGTTGTGTGTCCAGACAGGGATCTGTTTTTGTTGCGTCTCTGTTTTGATTCTCACTGTTTTATGGTTTTAAACCATGTTGCGTATCGCAGTTCTTGGGTTTATACACTTGAGATCTCACAATGTCTTTGACATACAGTACATCCAGTGCATTGATTCATCCATTTTGAATGTGTATTATCGGTGCATAGTGACCTGAAGTAATCTCACCCTGCATGCATTGGTTCATGTTAATGTTAATGTTTAATTTTGTCCTGCAGAGTTCTGCACGCGTGTCCCATCTGTTGTGGTACTGCTGGTGGAGTGGAGCCCACTTTTCACACCCATATGGACAGCGGGTTGGATTACACTGTCTTTGAGACCAAATCCTGTTTTGTGGATTTTTGACTTAATTGCAGGGAAGACTGTACAGGCATTTTCCTTCTGTGTTCTTTCTCTTTCTCTCTCTCTCTCTCTCTCTCTCTCTCTCTCTCTCTCTCTCTCTCTCTCTCTCTCTCTCTCTCTCTCTCTCTCTTTCCCCCGTCATCTTCTGCTTTCGGAGTCACAGTGAGAATACAGACTATAATTGGCACTTAATTGCTGCCGTGGCAACGGTGCTATTTAAGCCTACACACTGTGCAACAAAGGCATATAGCACGGTCACACTCAGGCAAAAAAGGAGGAAGGAAGAAACACATGGAAGGAGGCTCTTAGCTTCCTTTCCCTCATTTAAGTGTTTATGTTTTTACACATGGAGACCAGTTGGGGTAGTGAGGTTATGCTGTGTGTGCTTCTTATTTTTATGCTCCGTTGTGTGTAAATACCAGCTGTAATAAAACTCATATCCATCATTCTTTGCCTCTAGTCACCATAGTGATTCAGATCAGTAGTTTTCCACCTGTTGGTTTAGAACATACAACAGATGCTAAGATCATTTTAAAAGGTTTATTAGATGATGAAACTCCGTCAAGTTATTTCCCTTGTTGCTGATCCCTTGGTCTTGATTTAATTTCAATTTCATTAGATAAACCGGAAAAAATAAACGAGCAGTTAAGTTGCCTTGTGTGACTTTTCATTTTCAGTGTTGTATCTTATCTCGAGATGTTAGTTGCGCCTCTGTCTCTTATTTCCTGTCCCCTCTCTGCCGTCTGTAATAAAGACATAAAAATGTCCCTAAAAAGAGGAAATATCAACAAAGTACTGTAGCTGCAATTTTAACTGACTTATTAGTGGAAAATTGTTCTGTTTGCATCTTTTGGGAGATTCCTGTTTGAAACTGTTTGGTGCTCAGTGAGAACTTGTTTTCCTGTGACTCTTGATGATACTTTTGTTGTTGTTTGAGCCTGAGGAGCAACTTGATGAAGCAGGAAGAAGACCACAGTAAAATTTTAATGAAATTAGTCACTATCACTATAATCACTACTACATTCCCCTTAAAGGAAAACATATTGTGTGCGCTGCCCATTATGTTATGATGACACTGTATTGAGCAAGGTGACTGCTGACTATATTTAGTTTTAGCAAAACTGAAAGTTAGCACACACGTGATGTTGTTTTGACAGTAGGTCAGAGTTGAACCAGGAAGTTTGGCTGAAACTTCTGCCACTCATGTTTGTTGCTGCGTTGGATCTATTTTTAGTAGCTGTTATCGGCGCTGATGTTGACCTTTATGTAGATCAGGCATCATATACAATGTGACTGATGCCACAGTAAATACAGTTTCTTTGAACTTATCACTGTCACGATGTGCTCCAGTTCCCCGCAGCTCCCTGTATCCAGCCTCTACTCACCCACCAGATGTTCTCAGACTTTCCTCCTTGTGTGGATGGGTGATACCTCTCTGTAACACCCATCCACACACCTGTTCTCAGGTCCCCAATCATCCCAGTAAAGCAGTCACCTGAAATCTCCCCACAGCCCTACACTCCTTGGTATTTGTCCCTTTGTCAGCAGATTGCTTTGTCTATCTAAAGGAGTGCAGGAGACAGGAGATGGATTTATTAGTATCTTAGCTTTTGAATTCCTGCTAAAATCACATATCTGCTGTCACAAAACTACTGTAGATGACTGTTTGCTATCAGACTACAAACAAACACAACAAGAAATGACTCCAGATGCAAGGGATTATGGGTGTAGGATGTTGGATTACTAAAACTCTTATTTAATGAACTTGTTAGTCTTTCAGTTGTGAGACTAAATGAACCCAATACTATACGATAACTGCAGTAAAGTGGACAACAAAAGCTGCGATCACACCCTCTGCTCACGCCTTCCTCCCCCTCTCCCTCCTGGTTCGGCGAGCTGAGCGTGGCACAGACAGTGTTGAGGTCATGCGTTGGATTCCCAGTGCACCAAAACCGCTCGGCCTGCTGGGTAGTGGAATATGCCTCCGATGAAATGTTTCTGTCTGAGAGCCAAGTGGCGCGTACCCAGAAGTGAAGCAGGACTTGTGCCAGACCTTTTTCCACCGAAGCACACCACCTACCTGCATTTCATCTCTTTCTCTCTATTTATCAGTATCCTTCTTTCCTCCAGATCTGCTGCACATACACCCTCCTATTATTTCACTCTTATTCTTTCTTCCCTTCTTTCCATTTTCGATGGCAATGACACGCAGTTCAGGCAGATTGCTTTGTATTCACACCACATGAAAATAATGGTGCATGTGTGTATGTATGTGGTCTGCTGAGTGATGACGTTAGCTCAGTGCTGTACATTTGTCCTTGTCCATGGCACATAACAGAAGGCTTCATAATGACAGACGTTATGTGGCCGTCTGCTGTGTGTGTGTGTGTGTGTGTGTGTGTGCTTACTGGCTACCGCTACCGCTGCTGCTTTGATTAAACTGCTTATTATTGATCGGGGCAGGAACACACCTACAGAGCTGACATTATCTGTGCGTGTGTGTGTGTGTGTGTGTGTGTGAGCACACTTGTAGCACTTTTTATCATTTAGCTCCCTTTGTCATCCATTAAATCAGTGTATTTTGAGGCTCCACTTGATTTAATTTTAATAAACAGCTATTCATACCCAGTTGCATTTAGACTTCAAACTCAAATTACCACAAGGAAAATAACTTGTGAAACTGATGTGAAATTCTACAGATAAAAGCTTCTTACAGCGACAGGAGCAGGGAAGAAAACCTTTGGAAAGCTTCGGACATTGCCAAGAAGCTGATGAAATTGGAGTACTGTTGTGCAACCAGTGAATAAGAGGGAGTTAACAAAGGGCTCCAGATTAGTGCAGGGAGGAGGTTGCTCCTGATCTCGTGAGAGATGTGTTAACGTTTCTCACTAAATGAATTAGAGCAATTACTGGAAGCCATTAGAGCCATTTCAGAGCCTCAATTTATGGCAGTTACACTGTACTGGGCCATTTCCTGATCCAACAGAAGGACCTTGATGGATGGTGTACAGAAAAGTACTTAAAAGGATATACTTATTACATAAATAGTAACCACATTTATTGAGGCAATGAAATGAGGACATTTCTGTAAATAATTAAATACAAGAATTGTACTTATGGAGTGGAATTTGATGGTGGGTTAAGTGTCTTGTGCCTTCAGAGAACAGTATTTTGCATCGTGAAATGCAGTTAATAAACACAGTCGAAGTACTGAAAGGCGGGAAAGCCTGGGGTTACTGCAGCGCAGGAGGGTGTGGCAGGGTCTGAAAAACACAGGAGAGTTAGTAATATGGAAAAGTCAGGCAGAGAATGAATGAACGCATGAATGAACAGTGACAGTTATTGTTCTTGTAGCTGCAACTACATGTGTGTAATCCAATTGACTTCGAGTTCAATATTTGTTTTGGTCCATTGAGAACACCAGTGACTGCACAGTGTGACAGCAGCAGGCACAAAAGACCTGCGGTAGCGCTCCTTCACATACTGCAGATGGAGCAGCCTGTCACTGAGGGGCTGCTCCGAGCGCTCGTTGTTTCACGTGGGGGGATGGGAGGTGTTGGTTATGACTGCCGGTTTGGCCATTATTCATGTTTCTCAGGACAGACCTCGCCTGTCTAGATTTTTATATCATCTTTGAAGGTAGATGTTGTTAAAGAAAAAAAAAGGACCAACAGCATAAACAGTGGACATGGTGATGGACAGTACCCTGCTTTTTCAGCCATGCCAGCATCATAAGTCAAGAGATGGCAGGAAGTTTTACACTATCATGGTCCCCAGAGGATGACACATACTTACTTTGGTGATCCCCTCACTTTTTCCTCTGTCACCACGATTAGTAGAATATACTATCTCACCAACTACTGGAGGAATAGACTGTAAAATTTGGTTCTTGCATTCATGCCCCTCTCAGGATAAATTGTTATCCCTTTGGTGATCCTTTATCTTTTCCTGTAGCACCATCATCAGGTCAGTTTGTCTAGTCTTGTGGTTTAGTCTTGCTGCTGCGTTGTATTCAGGTCCGTTTTCCTGCTACGACCTCTTAGCCTCCTCTGTAATGGATTTCGCTGTGTTTGATTGTTTCATGGTGGCCCTAAGAAAGAAGCTCTTGCTCTCTGACACAGAAGCGTTGAGGCCAAAACCGTTTAACGTTTAACACTGCTGTGTGAGATTGCCGAAACATTTTCCACTAGACGCTGCTGCTGCAGCTGGACATAGTGCCAGGTCATTTACATAAAACATACACAAGATGAAATGTGTGATCTGTGTTTAGAGGTGTTGCCTCTGTTCCAGGTGGATTTTTGCTTTCAGTGAAACAGAAGAATCTGACTGAACAACTTTTCAGGATGAATGTATTTTCAGCTTGACATTGAGAAGCACTGATGGCTGCTTTCAGCCTCCACGTTAAATGTGTCACTGTCACCTTGTCAGCCTATTCTAGTCCCTCTGTTTCTATCTCTGTCTTATACCGTGCGTGTGTGTGTGTGTGTGTGTGTGTGTGTGTGTGTGTGTGTGTGTGTGTGTGTGTGTGTGTGTGTGTGTGTGTGTGTGTGTGTGTGTGTGTGTGTTTGTATCCAAGTATGTGTGTGTGTTACAGATTTTTTTGGGATATGTGTGCTTGATGAAGAAACACACGTATACACACAGCCAATACATTTCCTGTTCGGTGCACTGATGGAGGCAGTGGAGCTCGACTGACATAGTTACACAGGTTCGTGCTGGAGAAAATACAATCATTGTTGCCGTGGGTAACGGCAAGCGGGGACTGCCAGCTAGTCAATCCCCGACACGCACACACACACACACACAGCCTAGTGTGTGAACTCAGCTGACAGATGTTATACAAGCTCCCTTCCTCCAGTCAAATTAAACACATAGGTCCTTTACCTCGTGTGTGTATGTGTGAGTGTATTTGTGTTGCAGGCAAACCTCCCCCTTTTACACATAGGCATTCGATCCATTTTTAATATAAAATGTTGACTGTAATTCATAATGCATTACCTCTTTATTATTTTACACATCCAGTTCAAATCCTGGATCAACTAACAAAATGTCAATACAGAGCACCTTGGCTGGGAAGAGGACACGCCCCATACGAACACACATTTGTATTCAGCGCAGAGTGTGTGTGACCACGATTGAGAGCTTACATGCATTTACATCCCTGTTGGGCTTTTTTCCTCAGTGGATGCTCATTCATGTATGTTCCAGTCTCTGTCTCTGTCTCTGTCTCTCTCTCCCTGAGAGAAATGAATGAAAAGCTCCAAGTGTGTGTGTGTGTGCGTGCATTTCTGCGCATGTGTGAGTGAAGCAACAATACAAACAGCACAGCTCTGACGTCATCAGAACCACAGCCATTATCAGTTCAAACAGGTGTCTGTGTGTGTGTGTGTGCGTGTGTGTGTGTGTGAGGCAGCTGAATTGATCTGATTGGTTGCCGGAGTGTCCACTTTGATCACTAGGGGCAACCAGCAGTATGATCACTTGTCACTGTAAAAGATGTGTGGCACAAGGGGTGAGAGACCAACAGGGAATGACAGAGGGAGGAAGGAAGGGGAAGAGGAGGTGAAGGTGAGAAGAGAACGAGATTCTTGCTGAGAGGCGTGAGAAAAGCACAAAGAGCAAGCACTGCAGGAGAGGAGGAGACGATTTTGTGTGTGCGTGCGTGTGTGCGCACCACTGTGACGGTGCGCTGGTGTTTTTAAGACGAGTCGGCCTCGTGGCAGATGGGTGGCTTGTCAAATGTGCTTCGGTCTAAAGGGCTCAAGGGCTTTTTTTCCACACCAGCACACACGCACGCACACACACATACTGATGCGACACAGAGCTCATTCACAACATCCACCTTCCCCTTGAATGAGGAGCGTAAAAACACACTCGCATCACAAATGCACACACCAAAATGCACACCAGCGAAACAATGAATGAATGAAAACCTCAGCAAAGAGAGAAGAAGGGGGGGAGGTGTGATGAAGGTGTGATCTGTATTAAAAAGCAACCTGGTATGAAATTCATTTTCCAAGCAGGCAGCTGTGTAAGATGGAAAGATGGAAATTATTCCATCTGTGCTCCTTGAAACCTCACTGATGTAAATATAAGGCCTTGGCAGAGCAAGGTTAATAGAGTCATTGTAAATCATAGTTGCACTATTCATTAATGCTTTCTTTCTTTCTTTCTTTCTTTTTCTTACTCACACTCGTGTAGTGGAGTTTTAGATCCTTTGCCATGAACCTGACTGCTCTTCCCAGCTTTCTTTCTTTTTATAATAGCTGTAGTAACACTCTTACCTGTAAAGAACTTCTGGAAACCAGGTTCACACAACAGAAACTAGATTAACAAGGCAAAGTCTTCAAACCGTGCTAGCAGCTCTGTGAGGCTTCATACAGTGGTATTTTTAGTTAGTTAACCCTAACCCTGAGATTAGCGTGCTACCATGGTTACAATGACAGACAAATTAAAATTCTGACCTAATGATGGCATTTTATTGAAGGTTAAAGAATCAGCAGATTTATTCCAGTTCATCCTGAGAGGAACATGAATGTCTTTATCAAATTCCATGACATGACATTAAGTTTTAGCTCCAAAGCACTATTGTTGTCAAGTACAATCTTGTACAGTTGATAGCATGGCCAAATTACTATGTGGAGCGTGAAAGGGGTGGCTCATAGTGACAAACCCCCACAGCATTATTATCACACTCTGTTTCCCTTATGAAGAGATTTAAATGATGATACTCACTCAGCCAGGCCTTTCTACAGCTTTAGAGCCCTGGATACACAGTCTCAGCCCCCTTTAGTTCAAAGCCTGCACTCCAGAACAGAATGAAAGACCTCTGGCTTTTAGTCCCATATGAGACAAGCTCACATGGGACTAAAAAGTCAGAAATACAGCAAAGAGCCACACCTTGAAGTGCCTTAAAAGCATTTTAAATTTAATACCATTCTGCAGTTAGCGCGTCTTTGAACATTATAAATTTGGATTAGTGTCAGCTGCAGGTAGCCTGAATGTTGGACAGGAAGAGATAAAAGAAAACAAGGAGGGGAGCCCAACAGAGAGAAGAGATAAGGACAAAGAGATGTTTACTCTAATGTGACATCGGTGAAGCTGAAGGCAGATCGACACAGGAGTCAGCGCACAGCTCAGGCAGATTAACTCGCAATAGGCTCATCTTCATTCATCACCCTGCTTGTCTTTATGACGCACACACGTACACAAACACACACACACACACTAATACAAGATCTGAAAGACTCGACTGAATTTAAATTTCCAATTATTTGCCTAATATTGATGCAGTGATTGCTATTGAGGATTATCAGGTTTTATGATGCGAGAAACAAAGATGTGAAATCATATTCAACCGTTGCAGGTGTTCTAAGTGAATAAATAAAAAAATTGCTTAAGTTCTAATGTTACACTCGGCAGATTCAATCACATTACCACTGTGGTGTAATTTTCTGCATATTAAGATCATCAGATACTGACTGCACCTGTTGTAAATGGAATCTAAATGGCAAAATTCCTGAATTCACACAGTGTTAAATCTGGAGTTACACTGACTGTTTTTCCTTTTATTTGCTTTGTTTAGTTTATCAGTGCCAAAGGCACCAAGGAAAATCTGAATCTCCATTTTCTAAAGAGAATTGCAGTGCAGTTTGTTAGAGGTGGGATGTAATTGACCGGCTGCAGGAAATAACCAAAAGAATCTCTGTTTTGATTATGGTCAACTGAGTTAAGCTGTAGTGTAAGTACAGGTGCTGTTACTGAACTGAAGGGGCAAGTTTAGTGTGAAACTAACTTGTTATATCATAACACCTAATGGTGACTTCACACTCAGACATTCAGCTGGTGTGCAGCAAGCAGCAGATTCTGATTCAGGTGTTGCTAAATGCTGATTAGTGTACAGAAATGTGTGGCGACTTTTTCTAACTGAGCCCCACTCTCATTGAACCAGTGAGCATTCTCTTCAGGGTGTTCAGTACAGCTTCCCTCAACAGATGACAAAATCCAGTTTGTCTCTCACCACTGTGAAAAATGACTCTATGTTAAAAACCAGTAGGACACCAGAGCATGGAAGTTCATGTTAGCCAATAAACGAGCTGCTGGTGACTCGTGACTTTTTGTTTTTGTGTTCACAGAGGAGCGTTTTCAGAGGTGGTCCTGGCCCAGGAGAAGCTGACGGGCCGGATGTTTGCGGTGAAGTGCATCCCTAAAAAGGCCCTGAAGGGGAAGGAGAGCAGCATCGAGAATGAGATCGCTGTGCTGAGGAAGTGAGTGCTGTGACACAAACACACATGCATACACACAAATGCACATAAGCCTCCTAATTCCTGGTTACCGGGGCAACTGTGCATCTCCTCTCTCTTCCACGCATCACGACCCCCCTCCCCTCCCCAGGTCACGATCCACAGCCCACCTACCACACATATACACATCACGACTGAAACTTCTGTCTGTGTAACAGACCACAAAACAACTGCACAATATTAACAACAAGAATCAGGGTTGAATACTGTCTTCTCTGCTTGTGTTTAAAGAAAATGAAAAGAAAAATGGAGAAGTATTGACCTAGAATGGCTGAACTCATATGAAGAGACATAAATTCTGACTGATGTCATTGATTTTGAAAGATTTGACAACATCTTATTGTAAAAAGACACACTCCCAGCTCCTTCAGCTCAGTTCAGCTCAGCACTGAAATACACTCATTACAACAGAAACTGTAAAACAGGGAAGAAACATGTCTATTTAAATATTCAGTCATGTCGCCATGTTATAGATTTGTGCCAGCTGTCGACCACCAGTGCTCATGTGCTGGTTGGAAGTCACAGAAACTTCTTCTGCAGGTGAGCAGATTTTAATTGGAATGAATGAGCGACCTTGTTTGGATGCATCATGCCGTGTATAACACAGATCCACGGGAATAATTAGTCAGCGCAAACAGCTAGTTAACATGCGAGGGGAATAAAGTGCACCTGATTCACAGAAAACCTTCAAAAGAAAAAAAAACAATTACTTTGTCTTTGTGTCTCACTCACACACAAGTGTGTAACCACACAATTACACAGAACTGTCGAGCCTCTGTTTGCTGTGGCAATACAGATGTATTATGCTATTAAATACAATAAATTTGCAAATTTGGCTGTACTGTGCAACATTAGAGAAAATGAGAATTGCCTCCAGTAATGAGGGAGAGATAGAGACATTCATGTAGATGAATGAGTGTCATTATTGTAAACAAATGAGAGAATCACAGAGCAGACTGGCAGTCTCTGTCAGCCTGTGCAGTGTGAGACACCAGGTCAGCTTTGGAGGAGAATCTGCTGGATTACTTTACAGCACAAAACAGGAAAATGTTGCTGTTACTCAGTTCGATTTGATTCAGTTTGATTGGATTCTTTATGATTCAGTTACATTGGATAAACACCAATGCTGCGTTTCTCAGAATTTGTCCAGGGAACTCTTTTTTTTTTTTTTTGTTGTTTCTTTGAATATAAAATGGCATAAATTGCAGATTAAAGGCTCAGTTAACTGCTGTCAGCTCCATGGCAGGGACAGACTGAATAAAGCAGAATCCACACTCTTTTCAGTCGACTTCTATGGTCTCACTTCTCGTAGTCAGAGATAATATCTCTTCAACAAACGCAGTGTGGAGTCTTTTTTCAGTCTTTTTTAAATCCTTCTCTTAGATTGAATCTGTAGATTTGCTGTGAGATAGTCAGTTAACCATCCAGGGTCATAACAGTCCAGTAGACTGTGGCTCTGCTGAGACTGTAATTATTCCCATCCCAGTTAAAAAGACTGTCATGAGTCAAGGCATGTAGGTGATAGCCAGCTATCAACTACATTATTTCTCAACTTAAAATAACCCGTTTGTGCATGTTGTAATAACTCGATTTCCACAAAGCAGACGTTTCACACGACAGCACAGTTGTGCGAAACATTATTTTTTAAGAAACAGAACTAAAGCTTTCAGAAATTCTGGTGGAGAAGAAATCATTAAAAAAAATCAAGAAATTTGAAAAAATTTTGTAGGAACACAAACACGAATAATATCGCTTGTGTTAGTCAGAGGCCAACAGCAACATCTTGATTGTTGACATTTCCCCACCTCCCCATTTCCCATGGCACAAATTTTCCAGGGAGTGTCCCAGCCCGAGTGCTAAAAATAGGCGATGTGCAACACAGTGGTCTCATTAGTTCACAGAAATGCTACCAAGGTATTACTTAAATGATAAAAATAGAGACTGCTGTCCTCTGAGGTTCTAGCCACTGAGCCTTTCACAAACAGCTGATAATACATTTAGCAATGGCCAAAAGCCCATAAGAAAAATCTTGTTATATCCTCATAATTTGTTGTCTCTCAGTTGATTTTTAACATTTATTTTAGCATATTGAAGGCCAATCAACTCCTAATCTGATACTTTTTTATGTCTATGAAGAGAAATGCTTTGCCTTTTGTTCATTCATAGATTTATAGACAGATTTTGTGCCCTGTTAATTGTATTTTGATTAATTGATTAATTGTCACCTATGAAAACAATTGAAAAAATTGAAATTTTGCTTGATAGATTACTTAATAATTAATTTCTGAAACTGGTGTCAATTAATATTTTCTTCAAACAATTTAAATATTCAGCATGAATCTGAATTAATGTTGCATGAAATTCATTTGGAGAGTTTAAAAAAAAATAGATATAAACATCAAACGTCACATCTGTCAGTTGTTCCAGCTGTGTAGAACAGTAACAAGGACACATGCAGGAGAAATCCATGAATGAGGACAACTAACTCCCGCATAAAGCCTGTAATGTCTGAGAGGGTTTTTCTGAATGCACCCTGACTCTCCTCTGCCATTACACTCAGGCTGTGTGCTGCCAGCCCTTCATTATCCCAGGCAGGGCTTAAATACACAAACATTATCCCTTTTCAACCTGTATGCCTGTGTGTGTGTGTGTGTGTGTGTGTGAGTCACGTCTCAGCTCTGCAGTTCATCGCCTGCCTGCCGTCACAGAAATCATACGCTCCATAATAAGTGTTAGATGCTCACCTGTACGCCTGTATATGTGCTTGTGTGTGTGTGTGTGTGTGGGAGAGAGCTAGACCAGGGGGAATTACCTCTGTTCACAATGCGAAAGATGATTAACCCACACACCCACACACAAAACCAATTGTGTTTCTACAAAGTATGAGGTATTAGGATAACGAATGCGCACCTACACATACACACACACAGAAGGTGGAAACACCCCCGTCACAGAGCTGTAACCATGGAAAGAAGTGACGAAAATTAGCAGAAAGGTGAAGCAAAGATGAAAATGGGTTTTGGGCAAAGTGGCTCCTTGATAACAAGCTGTTGGTTTGAATACCTGAAAAAGTTTCTGCTGAGATGAAATGAAAAATACGGTTTGAGTGTGAAAGTTCATTCTTGACTTTGGCATCTTAACTCTCTCACTATTTTCCTGGGGCTTTAAGCTGCTTCTCACAGTCTTCATCAGATGCCAATGATCTTTCTTCTGTTTTGTCAACTGGACTGTTTTGTCAACTGCTGTTTCAAAAGTCAAGAATGAACCTTGAAGCTAAACTTTATTTCCAATGGCATAGCCGACAGAGGAGCTGCACCAGAGCAGATGGATGCTATGGCTTGAAATGTAGTTCAAAGCTCAGAAAAATACTAAATGTACCTTAAGATAAAATTATTATCAAGAATGAACTTTCATTTTTGTCAAATTTTCTTTTCCTCTCAGCACCAAAAAAAGGTGGCTAAAAAAAAATGCCCTGCTCTGGATACTGAAGTCTAGATTATGAGGCCACGCTGGGTAAAACACTGCCGGATTATCAGTCATGTTTATTAATGTGGCAGGAACTTAATGGGGAAGCAAACTTTATGCAGTCCAAAAGCAGTCATTAGGATTAAGAGTCATTTAGCTCTGTTAATGGGTTATTGTGTGTGACTTAAAATGTGCTGTAGCTCTGTCATAAAAAGCTGTACTGATGGATTGTCTTCGCTTTGCAGGATCAAGCACGAGAACATTGTGGCACTGGAGGACATCTATGAGAGTCCTGACCACCTCTACCTGATTATGCAGCTGTGAGTTGATTTACTTGATTTTTGGGGGGATGGTTATGTTGTTCAGTATAACTTATGAGAACACACACACCAATACCATTCATGTGTCAGGTGATCTGACAACAGTGAGCACCATACTGAAACTTACAGGTGCGTTTCACCAATTTTGCATGTGAACTTGGTGGTTTACTTGAGGGGAACTGCTCAGCTTGAAATGAGGGGAGGGGGACATGAAACAATGGTCAGTGCCTTCAGCTTCAAGGCCTCTGGTTTTAAATAGTTTTAACAGAAAACCATTGTTACAAACGTTCAGCGCTGCAAAAGTTTACAGTCTGGATGAAGGGGTCATTTAGGAGACAGGGATGGTTTAATGCAGGATCTCAAACCACCAGCCTTGGGGTCAGATCCAACCCAAGAGACAGTTTCATAAGGCTCTTAATACTAAAGCTGGCTTACTCTGTAATTATTATTTTTACTTTTCCCCAGGCCCATATTCTTACAAAGCTGTAGTAACACAGGAGCATGGAAATGTTATGTATTAAAATACAAAAATATATATTAAAATATTTTAAATTCTAAAGTCAGTGCGGTAATGCATTAGGATTTGTTAACATATACTGACACACTCATAAAACACTATATATCTGCCACAAATGCATAATACCTCATCTCTGTCCTTCTCACACTTTTAATCCTGTTCTGCTGCCCACCCGTCACCGCACACACACTTTTCACTTCAGTGACAGCTGTACTGAGACGACAACAACGTTTCACACACTAACTCACACACACAAAAAAGCCCACTCATCCTCCCACACACACAAACACACCATGCAGCTACAGGCCCTCTATTACATCAGTAACATCTCTGCTTTGATGGTCAGCAGAAGAAGGAAGCAGGATCGCCCATGGTTCACCCTTGGGTGTACTACTAACCTCCTCTGCAAGGTTACTGCTGCTTACATAAGAGGAGAAGTTGGTCTGGAAGTTTGGCATTTGTACTGGAAACATTTCAGTCAAGTTCAGGTGGAAGTCATGGCTGTGGATTACACAACAGTGGCTATGTTTACAGCCCGGTGTCAGCGGATTATCTGCTCACCTATCACATGTGTTTGCGTCCTTCAGTTCCTACACCTGCTCCAAATACAGGAAACTACAAGTTTTCTCATGTGACTCTGTAAACTAAAACTTTGATACAGGTAATGACCTCTTAAGCAGAGGCCAATATGTTACGTTTAAATCACAAGTCACATTAAAGATGAAGATTTTGTGTATGCTTAAATAATGAGGACACTCAGTGTAAGTTGCAGCTTTGTAGGTTTTTCCCACTCTCTTGTATTTGTTTGACTAATTTGTAAAATTAGTTTATTCTCCACATTTTAAGATGCAAATACGGATTAATTGATCCATATTTTTAAAAACACAACTAAGCTGAACTGGTTAATTGCATTTTCTGTGATCTACTCCTGGATTTCCTAAAGGAGATTTATGTCAAAATCAATTAAAACAAAGCAAAGGTAAAGCTATAAAATGCAAGCTCTGCAGATTAAGCAAGTGGTACCATGAGACTCGACAGCAAACTACTCCTCTTCTCCCACCTTCTCCCCCTGTCCATTCTGCTCAGCCCAGCCCTTCACCTATATCCTTGTCACGTTCGCTGTCTCAGCTAATGCAGGAATGAGGAGCTTGCTAGCCTGTGAGTCAGCCATACCGACGTCTTCCATACCGACGTCTTCCATCAGCTAATACTAGCTTGAAGCCTCGGTGCGAGAGGGGTAGTAGACCAGAAACAGGTTCGTGTATCAACTGACAGCTGTGAGCTCCCACGCCTGAATTTGGCCTTCTCTCATTGGTTAGAAGGACGAGGCATACTCATAAACCTGAGAAGGAAACGTCCCTGCGCTGCTGTAAGGCCTGAGTCACAGAGGCACCTCTCCACATTAGGATATTCTCTGGAGCATATTTCAACTAAAAAAAATATTAGAAATAAGTTATAAACATCAATGCATGTATTCCCAGCTGCTCCACACGTGTTCTCTTTTCTATCATACTAAGAAATGGACATTTTACAGCAGCAGTCATAATAAAAGGCAAACAAACTCTGGAATTATGGCTTAACAGACAGTCCACAGACACTGACTGCAGAGGTTCGTGTTAAATAAATCTAATAGCAGCATCAGCATCTTAGAGAAAACATGGACAGGTGTTTGTTTGTCAGCAGCAGGTTAAAAACAGCTGCTGCAGCTTGCTGTGGTGTGGTTGTAGTATCATCCTCAGCAAAACGAATAGACTGACAGGGTAGACTTGTTTACTAAATAGGTTATTGTGACATAGTTAAGTCAGACCTCATCTGGTTATGGAAGTCTGAACTGACATCACTGATATTTAATGGTATTTATGTTCAGCAGCAGGCAAAGGGGTGCATACAGTACTGACATTTTCCGTCTAGACCAAAGGTTTCAGTGTCAGGAAAACTGCAATGTGTCTGCTAAATGTAGTACTTGAAGCATTAGGGGTATTATTTGCCCATTAATGTATGCCTCAGGTGGCTATAATCAGGATTTCTCTTATGATAATCCATCTACATACAGGCATGCAGGCTGCATACAGTGTGAAAAATGTCACCTGTTCACTTCCACTCTCACACCAGGTGTTTTCAGCCAAAAAGCTTTAAAAAAAAAAAAAAAAAACAAGTGACTCACTTTAAGTTACAACAAGCAGATTATTTAATCACTTCTGTTCAGTTCTTTTCTTTTCAGGCAGGCAAATGGTAAATTAAGACACACATTCAGCCTTTCACAAAGCTGAAGTTCCTTCAACACGCCTGCTGAGAAGTGTGTTACAGAACCTGAAATCCGTCTGTTGGCCAGACTCCAGTCAGAGGTCTTACTCTGATTAAGCTGTTTACCTACAGTGTTGACCTTTTGATTGAGTTTCCTGTTGTCATGGATTAACCAGTTCAGTAGTAGTAGTAGTTCTGTTTCCTGTCTGGCTGTCACCGCCTGTTTGTTACGGTCATTACTGTTTGTTACAAGACACGTAAACAATAATCCCTATTTGCTGTGAAAGAAGCTGATGTTCCAGGCAGTTTTACTTTTTTTTGTGTGGCTAATTTTACACTGTAGCTTGAAGTTCTCTCACTCAATATTATTAAATGTTGAAAGATAATGCCTCATTATTCAGCAGTTCTAGGTGAAGGCTGGGGATCAAGACTGACACATTAAAGTGATTTACTACCAAATTTACAGCTGCAATTACGTTTTTACTTTCTCCAAATTTAAGAAACAGGAATTCAGGACTGGTAGTTTAGCTGAAGCGTTGCTTGCTGTCATTGCTGCAGTTAATGTGTCTCTGGGTAGTGATTGATTTTATTATAATTACTGCTGGTTTGTACTTATTCCTTTTATACTTTATTGCACAGGTTTACAGAGTCAGTAAATCATCATCTCAAGGGGTTTTGACTGTGTAAGCTGTTGTTTTATTTTTTAACATCAGTGAATTGCTTTGAAAGGGAAAGCTATCTCAGATTTTAGAAGTTGGGTGGCAGAGACAGTAACAGGAAAGACCTCGCCTCTGCTCCTTCGTCCTCCTCCTCCTCCCCTCACCCCTGCATCTTTTGTCTCTCCTCTCTCACACTCTCTGCCCTCGGCTTCGTTCACATCATTGCATTCTCTCACACCTCATTTCCATCGCCATCACCTCTTGCCTTTCTCCTGCTCGCTTGCATTTTCTCTTTCTTCCATTTTTTTTTCCACGTACCATCTGCTCTTTGAATATGGGTTAGTTGCCATAGTTACAGGGTCGGAGGTTACATCTGGGCTATAACATTTTAGAGCAACCTTGAGAATTGCAACTGGAGGTATTGTGAGTATGAGAAGTCTGTTGTGAAGTTTTGAAATGCCTCAAAACATTAAATATGAAGTAGCTATATTTCAATATGTCAACAACAATAACTCAAATACAAACAAAATATTTGTTTTAATCATTTTAGTTATCTATTTATCACACTGTCTGAAGATAAAACAAACTTAAGAACAGCACTTACACAATATAGACATGTTTCCAGAGTGAAAGCACTGTATAATATATGGCCAAAAAAATTCAATGAAAGTAGGGTCAAAACTGCATGGATAATTTTTTTTTATCATAACAAAGTAGTTGACTATTTAAAATAAAATTCAGTTCAAGTAATGATGAACCCCATACAATTCTCTAAGAGAGAGAGTCACAGACAGATGTGTTTTATTTTGGAGAAGAATGCTGAAAAATGTAAGACTTTGGCTAAAAACATCAGAGGGGAGAGTATAGTTCAGTCTGCCTTTTTATCTGGCCTCAGTGCTGCAGGCTGCTCTTTCTTAAGCAGTTCACAGTATCTTCATCACAATACAGCGGATCTGTTTTAACATAAAGCATTTGTGTCTCTCATTTCATGTTACAGCACAACAACTTGGGGCTTTTCTGCTACGTGAATTTGTACCAACCACTAATATAATAAATATTATTTGTTATAATTATTTCACATTTACTGAGATTTCAGTTCTTGTTTTTTTTTTCCTAATAGACAGAAATCTCCTTTAGGGACGAGGATTTTTGAATATTTTCTGTGTAATTGCAGTGTGGCAGATCGATGCTGTCTCACAGCGTTTCCTTCAGTCCCGTTCATTACAGCTTGTCTTACGTAACCTCAACCGCAGGGAGGCAATCAGTCCGTGCGGCTATGAAAATCGATGCAACCGAGTGCAACGCGGGCTTTATATTGATGATCTTTGCGCTGTGAATTGCACGGCAGTAAAAGATAAAACGCGTTCAGTGTAGAGACAAACTGCCAGCGTGTGACTGTGATGATGCATCGTCTCATCAAAGCTTTAGACAGGATGGGTTTTAATTTGACGTATTAAAATACAGTTTGTGGTTTGATTTTGGTGCTTTTTCATTCGTGTTCATAACTGTAAATGTCCTTTGACAGCAGGGCTGTGATCACCGCCAGCAGTTTATTTGAATTCAGCTGTGATTTACTTGCCCTCTAACAAGAGCTCATGTACATTTTGACATGACAACAATAGTATTTATCAATAGTAAATAAAATGCAGGAGTTAAAGCAGGATTCTCCCACAGGCCCCCCAAACACCACACAATGATTCTATATTGACTTTTGGTGGATTAATCATGTTGTTGCATCACTGTGGTGTGGTTGTGCAGGGCCTTTTAGGATTTCGTTTGAAGAGTTTTGTCAGAATTAACTTGGAATACAGAGGAAAGCAGTTTATGGCATTCAACATCAGTTTTGTCATTTTATATGTAATTTTGCAAAATGTTTGTCATCCCTTCATATATATGGATCTTAGAAGTTTATTCTCATTTTTTTTGTGATACTGATTCCAGACAAATTGTCCTTTGTTTGATAATTTTTCATTTATGTCTGGAAGGATGTGAGGTAGCCTACAGGTCACTTTTATTAATTCTACAAAATAAGGAGCAGAAAAAAGAAACATTTTATTAGTGTCCATTGTTTCTGTTGGCGCGTACTCAAATTGTAAGCAAGAACAAATGACCAAATCAGATTAATTTTAATTTATTTATTAATTTATTGAGTCATTGCTTATTAGCTGTCGAGCTGTGTTAATCAGGTTATGTTTACAGAGATTAGGCGTTTAATGCAATCAGCATAATTATAGTGTTTACATGACAGTTTCCGCAATATTACCTTAATCTGATTTAAGTGGTGAGGTGATCAAAGCAAACGTCGACTGGATGAAAGAAAGCAAAGCGGAGGTGTGAGCGCAGGCTTAGGAACGGTGGGGTTTTTCTCCCCGGATGTCGACTAATCACCGCAGCAGCTCGATCGCTCCAGTCAGATGTCTATGCTGTGATTAGTTAGTTTGGCCCTGGGACTGCGGTGGCTCTTCATCTCTGCCATGGTGAACAGCATGCATCACACACACACACACACTTGCTTGAAATTAAGGTTTGCTGTCAGCCTTGATGCACAACCCTCGAGAGAGCGATACGAATGGCTGCCTCTAAATGGATCAGCTGATGGAGGAGAGATGGATGGAGAGACAGGGAAATGGGAAGAAGGATGAATGATGCAATGTTTACTCTGGAAGAATGTCGATACCTGAAATTTATCAGTGGTTGGAAAGCAACAATGACTCTACTCCCAGAAACATTTTGTCCTTAAGCAAACGTCTGAAGATGGCTTGAAATTTAAAATGATGCCACTGATCTCTTTTATTTGAACTTTGAAATCTTATTATATGCTTGGCAAGTTTACTCTGCATATATACACACACACTCACACTTTCCCAGTTTGTGATTTCAAATTAGGTTTGTGTTTTTATCAGTGTTGTCGTTATTAAAATGGGACTTTTCTTGATTTCTTTTTTACTTGAAGTGCATTGAATTTGAGTCTTCGAGCTGATAAACAACAACGGATTGTGAAGATGCTGTGCTAAGCTTTTATTTTGTCTTTTCACAGCTCTTGAGTATCGACAGAGACAGTTCAGTGCCTTTTCCATCTGGATTTAGCCACGTCAAGTGTTTTTAGTCAGTATGAACGTACATGCAGTATTTTGTTCATGTGCCATACAGTGGCGTTCATTCAAGTCGGCATAAATGGAACGTGCTGTGTTCTCAAAATCTCTTTTGGAGCCCACCCACTGAAAGCACAGTGTGTGCACCACCACACTCCTCAGAAGAGGTTTAATCTGTCTAAATAAGTGACCTGTGTGGATGGACTCTGGTGTGTGAGGCCTTTAAAGGTCAGAAACAGAGGAGTTTCTAGTTGAATGCATTGTTGTTTAGTTAGTAGTTTACTCTACAGCGAGCAGTGACGGACATATCGATCATCATCACTTTGCGTTATCTCAGATCGGTGTAGAGTCGCACAACTGTAATTTTGTTATCTTAAAAATGCAACTCATAATGAGGGATTGTTGGCTGAACGTAGTGTTGTGGTGTGGTGATGTATAAAATCACTGAGGATTCATATATTGAAATATGTAGTAAACAGGGAGCGATATCCAACAGATCCCGAGACAATATCGAAATTATCAGAGCGCTGTGACCTTTGACCTCTTTACTATTGATGGGTTGAGATTTTTTTCAGAATAAATCAAGTGAGAAAAGCTGAACAGATTTCATTTAACAACCCTCCAGCCTCAGTTTACAGCCTCTGTGTGTGCATGTGTGTGACACCATGTTAATTGTGTGTGCACTGTTTGCCTTTGATGTGTGTGTAAATGTGTGTTTTTTTTATGCTTGTCTTTGTGCGTTTGTGTGTATGCGTTTGCTTTTAATATGTTTTTGTCTGTGTGTGTAGGTGTGTGTATGTGTGTGATCCTGCCCTTGTATCTGTGTGTGTGTGTATGTGCATGTGTGTGTACTTGTGTGGGTGCTCCTGTCTGATTGCCATGGTCCCCTTACGCAAACGATTACGCAACCATGCAGCCTGGTGGCTGATCTCCCTTTTGCCATGTATGTGTGTGTGTCTGTGTGTGTGCGCCTGTGTGCATGCGCGTGCAGCCCTTTCTTGTCATTCCCAGACATGACTGCCTCTGAAACCAAACGAGTCGCTGCCCTCTTTGAAGAGAGAGAGGATTAGCAATTAATTCTGATCTCTTTTTTTCAGAAACTTCATTAGAGTTTAACTTCCACAGGCTCTAATCTGATCTGTCGCCGTGACGACGCCCCACAGATGCACCGGCCAACTGTGTGTTTGTGTGTGTGTGTGTGTGTGTGTGTGTGCACGAGCATGTTTGCCCTTGTTCATTCTTGTGTCTGTGGTGTGTTGTATGTGCACGTCTGATGCTTATGTGTGTGATTGTGTGTCCTTTGCTGTTCTTTAAAGCACAAACTATAAACAGTATAATATTTACAGTATAAGGAGAGAATACAATGATGTAGGCTGATCGCTGCTGCTACTGCTTTTACAACTACTACTATTATTATTATTGTCATCACTTTTACTGCTACTAGATACTGCTACTGTGCTGCTACAGTAATTTATACTATGTACTTGTGCTACAGTTTGAATTGCAAATACTCTCAGCGCAGTGGCTCCTGAGACATGAACATTTTTAGATTCTGTTGTTTGGGCTGATAAAGGTGGTGAACCTCCAGCAGGGGGAGCTACGTGTCTGTACAGGAGGTGATGAGCTAGTTGTTACCTGCACATACTGTATGTGCCATATACCCAAACAAGTTATTGCATGTGGTCTGGAGTCATAAAACATTAAACTAACTATTGAAAGAATCTGCCAGAGGGAAGAAATTGTATATTAACTTAAGTGTTTTCTTGGGTCAAATGTCAGTGAAAGCAAAATGAGAAAAACACAGATTTTATACTGATTGAAGATTGATTTTGAAATATTAGCTAAAAATTATAGGATTCTATATTCCAGTTGGAGAGAAGTCAGAAAATCAGTGTGAAGAAGTGGAAGGAAAATATAGAAGAATCTGTTCTCCAACTTTTAGCACATTTGCAAAAATAACATGAACAAGTTAAAAGGTATGGTAAACACTGCAGGGTAATGTGTGTGTATGTGTGTGTGGCTCACAGCTTCCACACACTCTTGGCTGGAAACATCTACAGCTCATAAATTACCAGAAATATCAACCCAACCCCCCGACCCCCAATGCTGCCAGTTACTGCCATGTGTCTGTGTGCGTGTGTGTGCGTGCATGCTAATGCTTTTTACACACATACACTGACACACACGCACTTCTTCCTATTCTGCAGGGTGTCCGGCGGCGAGCTGTTCGACCGAATTGTGGAAAAAGGTTTCTACACAGAGAAGGATGCGAGCACGTTGATCCGACAAGTCCTGGACGCTGTTAACTATCTTCACAGGATGGGCATCGTGCACCGAGACCTGAAGGTACTGGAACTCACACACACTCACAGATGCATAGACACACTCTCCACTCCCACATTTTAAATCCTTACAAGTGGTTCGCTCTTCGCAAGTGATTTACTGCAGAAAATAATGGCTGTGGCTCAGCACATGCAGTGCATTGTGGGTCATCGTGGCGCGTGCTGGCTGTTGGAAGAGAGAGGATTGGTCAGCTCAACCTCCATAAAGCAGCTTAGAGTAAAATGATGAAGAAAAGAGAGTGTCGGACTCTTTTCTTCAAACCAAAACAACCATAAATTTAAAACCAGTCAAACTCACAGATATGACACAAAAACACTTCTCTCTTTTTCATTCTTTTCTTCTGTCTCCTCTTTCCAGCCAGAGAACTTGTTGTATTTTAATCCTCAAGACGAGTCAAAGATCATGATCAGCGACTTCGGTCTTTCCAAGATGGAGGGCAGTGGCGACGTTATGTCCACTGCCTGTGGTACTCCAGGATATGTGGGTAAGTCAGTCAGTCTTTAATCACCTCTGACAGCCTGTAATCTTTCATCTGTTTCTTTATATTTCCCCCCAAAAAATCACCACTATGGCGTCTTTGAAACCCCCCTCAGTCTGTGTTGCTACTTAGGGTTAGGCTTAGTCGGGTTTTCTGTTCATGACAAGTATTCTAGGAATAATAGTGGCAGAGTTACCACTCAAAATTCATGGTAATATTTAAGACACTGGGTCCTTGATTTCAAATAACGGTTCCTAATTAGCAGCGTTGACACCGTCTGCTGAAACGACAACTGTCACTGACAGTGTTTTTCAGCTGTAGCGAGCAATTTCAGCTAATGTTCCCTCCATGATTTGGTCCCTCCATGTTTGCCGTCCTTTTGTAATGTTTCCAGCTGACTCGGTTTAAAACAGAGTGCTGTAAAGGAAAAAGCCTCACCAGCTGATGATTCATGTAGAAGACATGGAAATAAAGAAACAGTATTCTTTCTGTATTGCACTGCAGTTAGTTCCAAGTATAAGATTAAAAAAAATTAAGATTCGAAGCAAGACAGAGGGTAGATTTCTGCTTCATATTTCAGAATTTCAAATTGTTTGTTTTGCTTTTAATTTTACAGGAAGTAATAGTTTCTAATGTTAGACTGACTTCTGATAGCATTCAGCACCACAGTGGACTCCACAGTGTGCTGTAGTGAACATAGCTTTGTTTAATGTAAACTTAATAAAGTTGTATTAAATGCTTCTTGTCCTTGGAAATAACGTGAGGCTACTACTGTGGGTAGTAAGCTAAGTTAAATATGAACTGAGCTCTCTTTACTTGGATTTCAGCGGGCGTGAATCCAGCGAGACACATGAACAATTCAATGAGCGCATGTCATTTCCACCTGACACCGTTTATGTTTCCTGCATCATCTCTGTTCGTTCAGTGTCATCTGGAGCAGTGTGTGTGTGTGTGTGTGTGTGTGTGTGTGTGTGTGTGTGTGTGTGTGTGTGTGTGTGTGTGTGTGTGTGTGTGTGTGTGGTGTTCAGATAGTCAGTCTGTGTACACCTTGCAGGCACACACACACACACACCATTCGTGCTTATCACTCCCTGACAGACAGCCCCCCTCTGTAGATTCAACATGGAGCTCTGCTGTGTGTGTAGGTGTGTGTAGTCGTGTTACAGAGTATATGTGTACAAATATTTTATATTTTGTGTGAATTTGTGTGTATCTGTGTACTTGTGAGTTCAGTTGCTTGTGTATGTGAACGTGTGTGTGTGTGTGTGTGTGTGTGTGTGTGTGTGTTGTGTGTGTGTGTGTGTGTGTGTGTGTGTGTGTGTGTGTGTGTGTGTGTGTGTGTGTGTGTGTGTGTTGTAAGAGACAGATGTTCAGTGTTGACAGCGCACACTCTTCCATGGTGGAACACAAACAGACTGGTTGCTCTGATCGTGTTTCTGACAAACAGCGTACAAACTCTCACATAAACAAATCTGTCGTAGAAGCACAGACACACAGATACACAAATAAGAGTTTTAAGTTAAGTTAATGTTGAACTTTTTAAAGTGATTTTGTAGTGCCCCCATTAGACCAACTGTACTACACCCAGCAGGGCTTCATGCTGTGTCACAGTTTGAGGAATTACTTCAACCTGTAGGTACTAATGACTCAAATACAGTCATGCAGATGCACACACAGGATTTGACTTTAAAAGGTTATATCCTCACATTCAGTCACTCTTGCCCCCCCCCTTACCTCTCTCATCCATCTCTCTCCCCCATCATTTGGGGCTTCACACTGGACCCCCACCCTCCTCACTCTCCTGCAGAGGTTTGCTTGGCCATAGGGCATTTCAACCCAGACAATGTGTGTCTAAATATAACTTGGGTATAAATAACCCTGGAGCTCACCAAATGAAAACCAGATGAATCACGAGCATGAGTACGTGCACGTGCAGTGACTTGCTTTGTTTTACCAACTAATGACAAACTTCCATCAGCCAAGTTACTTCCCCGGGCCAGTATTGTAACTCTAATTTACCATACTGCAGGAACCTGAACCTAAACTGAACTTTTATGAAAACATAGAACACAATGATCAACTCATTGATCTATTGGTACGATTGATCTCTTATGTCCTACTCCAGCAACCTGTTTCAGTGGGAATTACATTAAATTAAGGATGTAATTATACCATTTAATTATACATGAGCAGCCAGAATATCTGCTGAATCGATGCTGAACATGTCCACTGAACTACGATTAGATCAACTTCTATATGTCATACACCTGCAGCTGCTTCACTGTTAACATCCCTCCAGTTATGTCTCATTAGTTGTATGAAGAGCAACAAAGTTGACAGACCATTGTTTGTTTCTCCTGTAAAACCAAAAGTCAGCGTAGCTTGTTTGATCCAAAACTGTGTTTATTATTGTAACCAGGATGAAAAATTTCCTCTAACCAAGTTGTTTTTCTGCCTAAGCCTAACCAAACTGTGACCATTACCATTCCACAACCTTAACTGCATGTTTATTATTGTTACCATGATGATGAAGGTCAGTACGCCTGCCGCTGGTATGCTCCTTTGGGTCATACTATTGTTACCATGACGACAAAGGGTTAGTTTTCTCCCACAAAAACAAAAAAAAGAAAGAAAATGAGACAAACAATCTTGGAAGTTTGTGATAAGGAGAAACAACTTTTGGCACAACAAAATCAACAGCAACAGGAGCTTGTTTAGAAGTAACAAAAGGAGAGCTGAGTAGTTATCTGGAGCTGAAACGCAAATTCGATGAAGTGCCACCCAGTGTTTCGCAGGTTATTTGTAGTATGTGCTGTGTGCAAAACACCCAAACAATGAGTATCTAGAGAATCAAAGAGAAGGAAAAATATCAGGTTTCTACTGTATAAACATGACATAAACATTACATGTTCTAAACCAAAGTAACATCTTGACCCAACACTCACTTTTAGGAGGGAGCACCAGACACAATGACCTCAGTGTGTAACAATGTCCTAATTCTAAATCCAGAAAAACAACACACACACCTTCACAATGAGTCAGCGCAGACCTATAAACAAGCCGAAGCACTCTGATTCAGCACACATGTGCAGAGTTTGTATTTTGCCCCAGATACGAGCGGTATTTCTTCATATCTTGCTACGTGTGTGTCCGCGTGCCAGATCTGTTTCCAGCCAGCCTTGTGTGTGTATGTGTGAGGTGATGTTATGGTGAGCTCGTTGTCAACAGTAATTTGCTCCGTGCGGGGCCTCTGTAATGAGCTGCAGAGGAAGGTCAGGCTGGGCCAGATGGCCTTACAAAGACAGAGAGCAGAGAAGACCACAGAAATGTCTTGGGTTTGATAGTCGCAGGTCTCTCTGATGTCAGGTACAAGTTTTTGAGGCCGTGAGAACCTGTACCTCCTGCAGAAAATTTCCCACCATCAACCAAACATGACATGTGATTTTCATTTGTATAGGCATGGAGAGCCTACTAATTTTCTCTGTGTTCAGGCTCATAAAACTACTTTTTCACATAAACGTCACATACATCTTTAACAAGCCACAAGCTGACAAAGAAAGTGAGATGCTACTATAAACACAATCCAGTTTTAAGCATAGGTAAACAACCATCACTGCAAAATGAAGTTATAGACCCAAAATAACTAACTGCTTCTTTCTCTGACTCTCTTAGCTCCAGAGGTTCTTGCTCAGAAGCCATACAGTAAGGCAGTGGACTGCTGGTCCATCGGAGTGATCGCCTACATCCTGTGAGTACCCAACAAAACTTTTTTTGTCTGCTCCAAGACTCGACTCATGTGTGACTGGACTGCTTAAAAGACCGCACACAGGCAAAGTCCACCCTCACCGGGCAACTGTCGCTCGTACTGGTTCATAAAGTTTGGCGACCACATGGAATTCTCTGGCCTCCTCAGCCTGAGCAGGAGTCTAATTACTGAGCTGAAAGAGGATAAAAGCGTCTGTAGAGATGAGGGGAACCGCAGAGTGAGGTGATAATCCTCTGTGAGTTTGTCACTACAAACGGCACCTTTCACAATATACAGTTATTTGATCCATTAATATGAAAATTTTGATTAAAGCAGCTTTAAGCTTATTAAAACTGGTTTCATGTCATTTGAATGGACACTATCAACATCGCTGCTAACATGTCAGGAACACACGTGACATATGTGAGGGACTCACTTCCATTTCATTTTGTGCACAGGCACAAAACCAGCAGCTGGGTTGTGTATGTATTAAAAAGTCATAAAACAACAATAAGCGACACTCTCCATGGTTCTGATTTGTCATGCACTAATAACAGTGTAGCAGTGTGTGCTTGTGTATGCTAATGTGTGTATGGAGCCTGATACCCTCAAAGGTCATATAGCACCACATTGGACTGTAGTTGAACATGAAGCAGTTGCTGTGGTCATGCATGTTTGTTGATTTTATCCTGCTTGTGTTTGCCTGTGTGTGTGTGTGTTATGTGTGTGTCTGTGCCTGTGTGTGATGATGTTGCTTGTGAGCCGTCATCAGAGCCAGATGGAGCTCTGCTGAATGGCCTTGTATGGACATGGAGCTGCAGGCTAGATTTATTTTTCACTTTTTTTTCTTCCCCCCCTCTGGTGTGTCACACACACACACACACACACACACACACACACACACACACACACACACACACACACACACACACACACACACACACACACACACACACACATCGTTCACTTTTGTTATGTCTGTGTGCACATGCTAAAAAACTACAGTATTTGTGTGCTTACCATAATGTGCACCAGGCAGTTTTAGAGAGTGTGTGGAATGTGTCGGATACTAACCCCCATATGTGTGTGTTTCTGTGGAGCATGACCCCCACAACACTACTGACACCTGAAGTCACTGCTTTTATTATTTTAAGGTGTGTGTGTTTCTGCATGTGTCTCCATACGTGTGTATATGTGTCCGTGTGTTCCACCTGACAGACACATTAGTATCTGAAGCATGAGGTCGGATCAGGGGTCAGAGGTCAGAGGTCAGCATTAGGTTAATGGGATGCAGAGCGTGGGATGTGGCAGAGAGGAAGGCACGCATCAACTGAACAAATGTTTGTGTCCAACTTGTCTGTGATTTGTCTGTAATTTTTCTTTAAAAGTGAGTAAATTGAGGTTTTGGTGGCTGCCGGCAGCTCAGCAGAGAGAGTGACGCTGTGTGTGTGTGTGTTCCTGTGTGTCTGTGTTTGTGTGTGCAGAGAGAAAGAAAGAGCGGCTCCCTGCCGGCAATTAGCAGAATTAGCGTTGGGATTCAGACCTTGTTAGCTTTTAGCTGTTGCTCAGGTGGAAAGATCACATCAGGTAATCAGCCATGATAATCACCCAGGACCCTGAGAGTATGTGTGTGTGTGTGTGTGTGTGTGTGTGTGTGTGTGTGTGTGTGTGTGTGTGTGTGTGTGTCCGTGTGTGTGTCCGTGTGTGTGTCTGTGTGTGTGTCTGTGTGTGTGTGTGTTCACTGGGATGGATGGTGAGTGACGACTAAGCCTCCAACCAAATGTGAAAGCAGAAAAATAAAAGGGAAGCATCTCTTCACACCAGGTGGGACCTTCCTTCCTTCCTTCCATCCTAGTGTGTGTGTGTGTGTGTGTGTGTGTGTTGTGAGTGTGTTTGATGAAGTGGAGGGTGAGCTGAGTGACAGGTGAGTCTTTAACCAAATGAGTAACAAGAAAAACAAATGGAAACCCTTTCGATCCTCACAGCGGGCACAGCCTTCCTTCCTTTCCTTTTTTTCCTGGTGTTTTTCTTTTGTTCCTTTGTGTCTTCGTGTGTGTGTGTGTGTGTGTGTGTGTGTGTGTGTGTGTGTGTGTGTGTGTGTACTGATGGAGAACGGCATTTTAATGAGTTTTTATGAAAATCTCTTGGTGCATCCAGAACTTGAGTAATGAGGTGCAGATGATGTTTTTAGTTGACCAGCAGCTCATTATGGAGACTCAGACTGGTTGTTCACCAGCACTGGAAACCAGTAATCTCATGTTAACTTGATTAAGGTGATACATCCGACTGCTGCTAACACTGAGAGCAGAGGGGCTGTCACATTAACTACGGCTGTTACAAGATCACTTTGTTCTCTGCCATTTTGACCATATCAACAAGGTCTTAAGTCAACTATCAATTATTTTCTTTATTGATCAGTCTATTGATCAGACAGTGATCGACTGATTAAGCTCCTTGTCTGCAGGCTGTGTGGTTATCCTCCCTTCTACGATGAAAACGACTCCAAGCTCTTTGAACAGATCCTGAAAGCCGACTACGAGTTTGACGCTCCATACTGGGACGACATATCAGACTCAGGTGAGCCTCCCTCTTCCTTTTCCTCCTCGTTTCTTCACCAGTTGTCCTTCCTCCTCCTCCTCCTCCTCCTCCTCCTCTGTCCAACATGTGGCACATATGGACCACACATCACCTCTCCATCGTGGCCTCTGACATCATCCGCCTGTAATGAATGTGTGGAATGTGTGTGTGTGTGTGTGTATAAGTGTGTGGCAGCTGCACAGCGTGGCAGTAAAAACCAAATTTGGGTGTTTGATTGATTGTGATATGTTTTACAGAAAAAAAAAATGGCACTCCATGGAACTGCACACTCTAAAAAGTCAATTATCAGTGTCATTGGGTCATAAATTGTTTTTTTTTTAAAGTAGATTACTTTAAGAATTATCTAAAAAATGTATTTAAGTTGATGCAGTGTTTTGGGGGGTTTTTTTGGACTTTTTACTGTCCTTTTTTTTCTCTCAGCCAAGGATTTCATCAGCAGTCTGATGGAAAAAGATCCAGCCAAGCGTTTCACCTGTGAACAGGCACTCAGACACCCCTGGTGAGAGACACACACATGCACACACTCAGACACACACACACACACACAGTGTCAAACCCAGGCTAACAAAAAGGCCTAAAATCAATATAGATATTGATGTACAGTCAGAAGTGTTAACAGCGGATTTGTGTGTCTGTGTGTGTGTGTGTGTGTGTTAGGATCGCTGGGGATACAGCTCTCTGTAAGAACATCCATGAGTCAGTCAGCCGACAGATCAGAAAGAACTTTGCCAAGAGCAAATGGAGGGTAAATTTTGTTTACTACAGTTTTTTTTTCTCTGTGGTCTTGGATCTGTTGCAGCAGGCTGTTGTGTTGCTCCAGGACAGCTCCTCAAATGATTGCGTTTTTGGAAGATGAATGTGTCTGTAGGTAAATACCTGGCTCACCTCCTGATGTTCTTAGAAGAAAAGAAGGTAACCTGCAGATATGAAAGGAATCACTCTTTCTTTAAGAACTGCTGCTCACACAGTATGGCAGCTTCAGCTCTTCATCGTACGCCCAGCTTGTGTAACATTTGAACCTCAGGTGTTTTTAATGGAGGATAAAGTGCAGCAGAGTTCTATATCACGGTAAGTTTAGCGCTAATGTTAGTTCATTGAAAGCAGATTCTGCCCTGTAACTTCAAAGACACTATGAAATGAAAAATCACCAAAAATAATCTCCTCCTCTTCTTACTCGGGAAACAGTGCATTGATCTTATGCCAGACAACAGGTTGAAATAAAAGCTTCATATTCACACTTCTCTCCAACTGATATTCATTTTCTTTGCCTCTCACTGATATGTCACATCAAAACATCCTATTTTAGCAAGAGACACTATTAAAATGCTGTTCTCACGAGCTTTATGATACACAGACTGAGAGCTCTCTCCTTCTTTAGTTTTCCATCTTCCTATCTTTCCTTCCTCTCTCCAGCAAGCGTTCAATGCCACCGCCGTGGTTCGGCACATGAGGCGGCTGCAGCTTGGCAGCAGCATGGGGAGCAGCATGGATGCCTCCAACACGCTGACCAGGGCGAGTCAGACGCAGAAGCCGGCCCAAAGCCAGAGCCAGACCGGCCAGAGCCAGTCAGCTCAGAGCCAAAACAGCGGCCAGGCGGCGGAGAGCCAGAGCACCAACGCTGCCGCCAGCAAAACCTCTTCCACTGATAACAACATAGCAGCTCCACGCAAGGAATGTGAGTCAGTAGTATCAGTGGCTCCAGAGAGGGAAGAGAACATATGTGCATGACAAAAAGACTTGATTATTAAAACCCTCCTCCAAAGCATAATAGTCCAAACCTAGCTGAGCAACTGAAGTTCTGAATCTCCCCACAAGCATTTCATACTTTTTTGTAATGTTCTACTACAGTTCATCAGAGTGTAGGCAACACTTAGCGAACAAGCATTTAAAGAATGATAAAAACCATAATAGGTTGCTGATTTAACCGTTAAGTCCTCCCTCTCAGGTGTCACCGCTCCAGTCACACCCTGCAGCCTGGCGTCCGCAGCCTCTTCCCCCGCTGCAGGGGCAGAGCTGAACCGGCCACACCCCTCAGCGGTGCCCGCCCCAGTGCTGACGGAGACCAAGTGACGCCAGGTCCCGCGGGGAACCAGCTGGGAGGCCACTGCGCTGTGAAGAACAGAGGACAACAGGAGAGGAAGAGGATCGCCCTCTTCCTCGTCCCTTCCCTCTCTTCACTGTACTTCCTCTTGGACGCCCCCCAGCCAGTTCCCCGCCCTGCTCCCGGGAGAGCAGAGGACTTTGCCTCCACCCCACCGATTCAAGCCACACAGCGCCATACTGTACTCCCACCACCCTCCCACCAGAACAGCAACGGCCACTGACTCTCAGTGAGGATTTGTGTACGGCCAGCTGTGATTGGTTGCTGTTTAATGATAAATGGGTGGCAACTGCTCCGAGCGTGAGCAGTAACCAGTGGTTCAGGAGGGGCCGGTGGTATCATGTTATTCAATGTCAGTCAGCATCAACTTCCCTCTTCAATCTGGTCTTTCCTTCACCACTTTATTTAGCTTTTTTCAACTTAGGTTTGACTGTTGGCAACTGGATTGTTTTACTTTGTATTATTATTATTATTATTATTAATGTTCATTTTAAAGGTGCTATGTGTAACTTTAAGCAAACATATCATTGTCCAGTTGATAGTGCTACTTTGGTATTACGACTGTAAATATAAGACCACAACCACAGAGATAACTTGTCGCTATTGATTGTGCAAATGTTTCTCTAGATTAAGACCCCACACCCCACAGATAATAAATATTCCCATAACCCCCCTTCTTTCACCGCGTTCTCTGAAATCAGCACCCTTCTCTGTAAAGCAGTCGAGAAGATTTCCCTCCAAATCCGACCCAGTAACTGAGTGAAACGTAGAGGCTGACAGTCTTCAGAGTGATGTTTACACAAATTCTACTGATGTTGCAAACTAATGTGACAATGATTTATCCACGTAAAAATGCTACACATAGCACCTTTAATACCTTTTCTATGTCCTTACGGGCTTGTTCGTCTGTTTGCTTGTGCTTTAAGAAGTGCTTTAAAAGTACCATACGACTGTTGAGATGTGAAAACATGAGTAAGCGCTTTACCTATTTTGCACAGAGAGGCTCAGATATGTTCTCAGACACAGATTAGCAGCCATCCACTTATGTTTTTTCAGAGAGTAGAGATTGTAAACCTTTGTACAAAAAAAAACAAACAAAAAAACAACAGAGTGGATGTCAGAGCATTGTACAACTTGTTTATTGTCTGAAAGATTCTGATTTGTTTGTTATTTTCTTACTTTATAAGACTTTTATAACGATCGCCCTTTAAGGGGCACACACACAGGTTACTATGAAGCATGCAGCAAGTGTTAGGACAGGATAGGAAAAAACAGAAGTATGTATTTACTGGAAAACTGCCTCCAGTTGAGAATGTTTGTGACTAAACATGGCTTGCCATTTGACTTCCCAAACAAAGGAGCCACAAGCAGCGCAATGCAGTTTCAAGGTAGCGACAAGAGACAGGACGCGTTAGAAACCATCTCAGAGATATTTAACCGCCTCCAACGTGGAGTTAAAAATCCAAGTTGACGAAGCTGTCGCTGGCCGTTGATCCCCCCACCCCCAACGAAGCCATGATCTCACCTTGTTGCTGCGCCCAGTTCAGAAGTGCTCAGGGAAAACTGCAGCTGCACCACTGTGTGCTTGAAAACACCGGTTTCCTGGTTTAGGTCTCTGTCTGTCACGGCCCAGGTGTTGTGGCATCACAGTTCCCAGGGCTCAACACGTTAGCTGTGACCTTACTGCAGAGCTGTAGTGACCTGTGACTTAAATATTGAGGTCTCAGACCTGGTTTCAGACTACACCACCAAGGACTGAGTTGTGAACTTATCTCCTTAGACGCAGCTTTATTTTTTCTCAGTGCTAGTCAGACGTTTCGCCTGATCGCCTGATTGCCTGGTTGGTTAGCAGTAACAGCAGAAAACATCAGCTGGCTCGCTGTCTGGGTGGGACAACAGGTTTTTTTGCATAATTTGGGGACTTTTCTTTTTTTTTTTTTTGGATCAACTGAAATCCACAGCTTAATATCTCATTATAACCGATAAACTAGGTTCAACCTGACTTTTTTCTCAATGGAACTCAGACTTAACTTGAACATGACCTTCTCTTGACTTAGATATGACAACAATAGCTTAAATTGTGGTGATGGCCTAAGCGTTGGGTGCTCAGTCACACATATCAGATTGTCATGTCTTTATTTGATGCAATTCTACTGATCCCTTTATTGTGAACTGTAGCCAAAGACTAGTGCTAGCTATGAAGATAATTTGGTTCATTCTACAGTACTTGGTGAATTATCTAGAACAGAACTAGTCAGATTCAAAGTTGCTCAAGACACAAGTGAACTACAACTAAGGGCTGAACTCTGCAAATTAATCTGGAGAGGACATTAATGACTTTTGACTTTCCCTTCCTAATCTGTTGCCATTTGCTTTTTTTTACTATCTCCACAGAGTGCTGCTGAAAAGTATGTGCAAATTATTCACAGTGCGTGTTTTTATCTGCATGGCACACGAGCCGAGTGCGAGACCACAGCTGGATTAAAGTCAAATTAAGGTAACAGATGACGGTAAATCAACACTCAGCCGAGCCTTCTGGAATTCACTCTTGGCTGGCTGCATTGTTTTATTAAGATCAACCTATTTGGCTCTGAAGCTAAAACAAACCACAACAAGATAATTGTGAATGCTGTCCAATGTAAATCTGTCTCCCTCCTCACTCTGCTCTGCAAGGACAATCACGGTGTTGATGTATGTTTGGATTTTCCGCTCTTTCCCCATGTGCTCTTAGTTTTATATCACTGCTCTCCAGCTTTTATCACTTAAAGAATAAAGATGCCTATATCCTTTTTTCAACTGATGACAAATCCCATTTACCGAAATCAGCCATGTCCAACCTCCCTGTCCGGTATGTGGCTTTCAGCTCCAACCCCGCTGGTGAAAGGCTAAATTATTTCCTGAAACATCTGGGAGCTGTAGTTCAGATGTTACTCTGACAGGAGTAAATAATGCATTTATTTGGGACTATCTTGGCTACACAGGCAATACCTGTGAGTGTTGTTTGGGATTTGTTCACATAAAAAAAAATATAGAATATAACCAGACCCGTTCTTTGAAGTGATATTTTAAATCAAATTCTGTGAATAAATGATGAGTTACAGCAGTGAAGTAAAGCTCAAAGATATACCCTAAAGTAAGTGAAAGTTCTACCATAAGTTTAATAATACATCAGGCTCAATCAACCAATCAGGTTTTATTTGTAAAGCACTTTTCATGCAAACACAATATAGTTACATTATGCGGTGACAGCACTATCGTGGAGCAGACACCTTTTGTCCGTACGGAGACTGGTGACAGATTTGCAGTGACTTGATGTGCGTTGTCGGAGCAGCTGCTGCGGTCGTAGCAGAGTTACAGCTCAGTAAAGCTGACAGAGTGAGGTGTGTGAGCAGAGGCCAGTTTACCTGATTTATTGTGTTTTTTTTTTTACATGTGCACGTCTCAGAGCAGCATCGCAGAGAAAGCTAACTTTTTAGTGTTTCTTACTGAATTACAGCTCTCGTTCAGCTGTTAGAAACCTGTATTTATTCTGACTTTTTTTTTTTTTTTTTTTTTACAGCGGGGTCTTATGTTACATTTTTCTCTCTGAAGTCAGTCCATGTAATTATCCGTGTGTCACTGAGGGAAACTTTCAACCATGAAAGGGCTTTATTCCAACGATCACCTTAATCTGATTAGCCACTGTAACCATGTACACGTACTCATTTACTGCTATGCATTTTTGAACATTTTGAAGTGTTTTTTCAGTGTTTTTTTCTTTCCTTGGGAGTGGAAACAGGAAACATCAGCAGAGGATATCTGTTTTAGTTTGGTGCGAATAAATAAGTGCAAGACACAGAATCTCTGCCAGAACCTAAACAATGTCAATCACTTAAATGTTCATTATTATTAATATTGAATGAACAACGTTGTAAAAAAACGGTGTCCCAGGTTTTTCTCTGGAGCAAAGATCAGCCAAGAGTGTAAAGCATACTGATTAAATATGCTGTGGTCTGCTTCGATCTGGACGTGTTGGGTTTCTGAATGTGCTGTGAGGCAGGCAGAGGGTTCAGGTTCAGGCTCCTCTGGAGTTTTATTGTCTGCTGTTTTTGTTTGCTAAAGAGAGAGAGAGAGAGAAAAATAATGTTTTCTGAATGACTCTCAGATGCTACTGTAAATACATTGTGAATATGAATGATCATTTTCAAATTAATATATATGAATGTTTTGCTTTTCAGGCATGTGTGAGTGGATGAGTGAGTGAGTCTGTGTGTGTGTTGAGGGAAGTTGATTGATTGTATCCTCTATGGAATGTTTAATGTAAAAAAAAAAAAAAAAAAAAAAAAAAGCTGAATTCCCCTTTACTCCCCACTGCAGTTTGCTCTTATACACTGTCCAGCACTGTGTGACTGCCATCTGCAGAGCTGCACAGCACAGTTCAACGCCATCAGTGTTCCACCACCACTTCAGTGTCACCCCAGCTGAAAGGGAAAGCATTGTTTACTGAACTCAGGCTTATGTTGGTTTTTTTTTGTTTTTTTTTGCCATTCTAAAAGGAAGAAATCCAAAGCTGTGACCGACTCAGAAACACACTGTTGTGGGCGGTGAGGCGATGACGAGCCGCTCTCGTCCGCTCATTACCCGACGAGCTCACATCCCTCTGACCTTTTTTTTTTTTTTTTTTTTAAACGAAGACGCTGCTGAAGTGCATCGTCGCAAAAGATGAAAACACAAGCATGTCAAATTCAACTTCACCATGAGTGTTTGCATAATCTTATATGCCCTTGTATGATGTTAGTATCTCTGTATTATGTAAAGACGTGCACAGGTGGAGATGCCTGAGTCCACGAAAAGCTGAGGACACTCAGTGGCACATCAGAGTTTCAGTTCTACAAACAGAAAGAATCTCATTGGTTATTACAACTTACTGGCATAATGTGTTTCAATGAAAATTACTAAAATTCTGCCGATTAGATTGAATTCTTGCTGATTCATTCCAATCGATCAATACAAAGTCATGTTTGGGCGGTTGTGGCTCTCAGAAAAGTTTTAGAGTAGTTATTTTGTGTTCTGTTGTGTTTTGTGTTCTCTTGGTCAGCGATCTTCAGGTTATCTGCAGGTGAGACTGTGGCCTCTACAGCTAAAATACTCTCATGGCTTAGCAGCATTTCTGGTAAACATGGCAAAAACTCTGGTAAAAATCAAAACCTTGACCCAAAGTGACTAAGGATGTGTCTGCATGTGTAGCAGCTCTGGGGTTCAGAAGTAAATCTGGTGTACGGCTGGCAGGCTAGCAGCTGTGTGTCAGTCTAATGTCTCTTTCCTGAGGGCAGCTCTGCCTCTAAGCAGTGTTTGTAGGACTAAAACTCTACATGCTGCTTCCTGGGACCTGGTGTCTCCCTGTGCGTGTCCTCGTCCAGAGCCTGCTGAGTTTGGCTGGCTGTATTTACTCTCTGCATGTGACCACAACAAACTCCCATCTTGTGCACTGTCGTCACATTGACGACGCCCTCATGTCTCAGAACGGGCACTGCCTGCCGCACTTATTGTGCTGTGATGATGATGACGATGACTTTCTGTTGATGGGGCTTGTATATCCGATGCCTTCGACAATCATGTGCACATATCAGAGTTACCATGACGACACAGGCCAGAGCGACTGATTGTGTTTCGTTTGTCTTTTCTCCTGGAATAAATCCTGAATGATCATAACAGGACTCATCACCCATCCCTCGTTTCTTTTTCTTGGGGGGGGCGGTTGGGGTGTGTGTGTGTGTTAGTGTGTGCATACATGTCTGATGAAAGATGGTTATTTCCTCTCAGAATAAGGACCACATTCCTACAGATATAAACACGTGTGTCTCTGCGTGTTTGTACCCAGTATTTCAACATGCACAAACTCTGGGATCCATGCATACAGATATAAAGCAGACACCAGACACTCCTTTCTGCATTGACTGACATTCAGCCTATAGATATGCTGCGCAGCAGATGTTTAGCAGACATAAGACAGATGTTGCAGACACTTGAGGCACGTGTTAGGATACATTATTAGGGTTAACAACACATTGTCTACAGATGTGTTTTCCCCATGTTAAAGTACGTTCAGTCTGAATGGTTTCTCCTTTGGTTTACACTCGTGCGTTTGCAGCTAAGGGTTCGATTCAAACTCTAGAGACCACTCATTGTTTTTGCAATATCAGCGTGTTTCTGTGACAGCAGTGTCCACGTTTCTTTGAGGCTTCACAGCTGCTCGACTTCAGTGAGAATTATTGAGTTGGTAGGAGTTGGTTAACTATTGGCTGAAATAAGCAATGGGAGGGGAGCGTGGTCCCCATGTGCAAGATGTGTCAGTACCTTAAATATACAGCCAGGTTGTTAGATGAAGTGCAGGTTATGTTAACCTGTTGAAGAAGTTGAAAAACTATAACATACATACATTGCTGATTTTGGATCGTTTAACTTATCTTCAGCTGAAGTGACTTTGATGTTGAGTTAATATTGGTGCTTTATTAGCAGAGTTTGGATTGTTGGAGCTTCTTGTGGTTCAAGTCATCACACTTCCTCTGCTTTCCCCTCCACCTCAGTTGGAGATTTCCCTTCTGACTGTCTCTCTATCTCATCTCAGCACAAGGGAACTCTCTCTCTCTCTCTCATACACACACACACACATATGCCAAAGCACTGAAATGAAAATTGTGAAATCAAAGTATTTCACATCCCTTTGACACTCCATGCCTAATTACATGCGCACATTCACCATCATGCCCTGACACACACACACACACACACACACACACACACACACTCACTCTGTTTATTTCTGTTGAATCAGAACTGCTCTTCATATTCACACACATACACACACAGATATAAACGCTGCTTGTTGACATTGGCTGTCACGCTGTAAGTGTGTTTGTGCTCGGAGTCACTGATCTCTCTGCCTCTTAAACTGATTTCTCCTCATCTTTAATTCAGGACTTCACCCTTCACCCCACATCTCCCATCCTCTCTCTCCCCTGCAGAAACATGTTCTGCACTAAGCAGCATATATATTTTTTTTTTCTTTTCTTTTTCCAACCACTTTATTTACAGATCATCTGAAATAGTGAGATAAGACAGTGTCACAGGAAATGGAGGCTGGATCACGACATGCTGTGTCATGAGGACAGACAGCTCTGGAAGCAAAGAGCAGGAGCTGATGTGATGTTTCTCTGTGCTGCCCCTAAAAACTAAACCAAACTACAAACTGTGCTGAAATGAATTTGCTGCACCCTCATTTTTTTTTTTTTTTTTTTTTTTTTTACTACCAGTGACCTCAAAAACCTTTTATTTTAGAAGGGAAATGGCTTTGGTAGAAGTCTGTGTTTGTTTCAAAGCATGTATGGAAATCTCACGATCCTCACTTGGCTGTAAAGAGGAGATGTGGTCGGTGACAGAGAAGTCAGTGTCTGTGACATATGAAGGCTATTGTGGCTGCTTTCTTGTGTGTGTGTTTGTTTGCTTGTTTTTGGCATTTATTGGACAGTTAGTGGTGAAGAGACGGTAGACAGGAGACAACAATGGAGAGAAAGTGACAATAATGACATGTCCTACACGTCCCAGGTCAAATCATAGGGCATCTTCAGACCAAGAAACTAAGAAAATGAAGCAGGTAATAATAAAATGCTAAATGTTTTAAAATGACCATAAAAGTCATTTTTAGCTGGCAGCTCCTGACCCTCTTCAACCCGTCCCTCTAACACAGCTAACCCAGGGTCACTGGGGTGACTGCACACATTTTTGCCAAGACCATCACATGGTTGTTTACGAAACAAAAAAGCTGCTGTAATCGCACAAACATTCCACACATAGTGGCTTTAATCTTTTGAATTATTGACTCTTTTGCCAATGTTTTCAAGAGGACAGCGAGGGTTACAGCTTGTTGCAACGCTTATTTGAACAGTTATTGTTTTTATTTTTTCTAGAAGATTGTTTATTACTTTCAGTGATTCTGATCCTGTGCTCTGCAGCAATATTTCTATAGAAACCTGGTTCTTCTTAGCATCAGGTATGTGTGTCTGGCTGTTGTAGGGCTAATAAAGGTTTGAATTGCTTCCTGTATTTGTTTTACTTGCATGCTAACTAAGCATAGATGCAGGTCTGCTAAAGCTTTTGCAGACGTCTTGTTCAGCATCTTGTTGATCATTAAATGCAGGTCATGATTCAGTTGCTGTCCTCACCTCATCATCACAGTGTGTTTCATTATGTTTCTCCCACAAGTCAGAAAGTGAAACTCAGTTTTTGTGGTCTTCCTCTCTGTGTCCCTGTGCGTCCGGGCTGCCTCTGGTTTCGTCGTGTCTTGGTGGTGATTTGTTTTCCTTGCACTGGCCGAGGTCTCGTGATGTGACGGCCACTTGCCTCCCTCCAGAGCTTTTGGTTTTCCAGACTGAATTAGAGGAATATTTCAGCGACGTCCTGCTGTTCAGAACACTGCTGCCCACACAAACACATTCCAGTCACTTGATGGACCAGACACACACAGACACACACACTCTTTCTTTTTCCAAATAGTGCACATATACACATACAGTGTCTCCTCTGACCTTAACCTCTCTTTACACTCTCTGCGTGGTGCTCTAGAGCTTAACTGAACCACTGGTGTATGTGTGTGTGTGTGTGTGTGTCTATTTGTTTTTTGTACTCCAGTGACCTAGATGTTAATATTCTTCTTCAAAACACTGTCAAATTCACACTGTAGTTCGTCCAACTTCAATTTTATAAGCAGAAAAACATTCATACAAAAATATTCACGCACGAGCTGATGATCCAGACTCGAATTAATAATAAATGAACCATCTCAATCATCCCAGAATTCTTGTTCACTGACATAACGCTCTCAGCTCGAAATTTAATTTGAAGTAAAAGTTGATTAATCACAGTATAAATGTAACGTCTCTTATCAGTGCTCCATTGTTTTTTGGTTTTGTTTTTTTTTTTGGTTTCTTTTCACTCTTCTCATCGGCGGCACTATTTTCAGACGCAGTAGCTGTTTTTCAGTAAATAGCACTAAAAATCCACTGTACCCCACCGACCCAATACCTGACAGTAGATAGATACTGTACAGTTATAGGTAGTGGATCATTTAGTGATAGGATATTTCCCTCAGTAGTTGGGGGTGCAAGCAAATTAGAGCTAAAACGAGAGTAAATAGTGGACTTATATTCATGTGGTGGCCAGAAACAAAACTCCAAATCAATGCTAATGTTGTTTAATGTCTGCTGGATGTGTAAGCAACCAGTCAGCTGTGTCACTTTAAAAACTGATGATGTGTAACTGTTGTGCTTACAGCTTGTTTCTATTGCACCCAAGTTGCCAGAAGATTTAACTAAATTGCATAAATCTGCAGAAACAGACCTATACTAAATACTTTCTTTGGTTATTTTTTGTTTTAAAGCATTCACTTCTCTTACTTTAGTTTGGGAAAGCTCACAGTTGTGCTTTGTGTTGGAGCAAAAACACATCCGATGTGATCACGGCCTGAGAAAAGCACTGACTGGATCCAGTCAGGGAGGCAGCTGAGCTACAGTACGGCTCCACCTGCAAGACGAATTATCGGGGCAAACAGATGATTGATTATCTTTTAGGAAACATTTTTGTTCTTTTGTCAGGTGACCAGAAGTCATCCTGACCCTCCCTGTTGTGTTTTTGCAATCAGGGACAGAGAAGGAGAGAAAGAGCACTTTACTTACAACAAAACTATGTCGATTATTATTTTTAAAAGTGTGTTTACTCATATGTAACAGTTGCTATTTGTTTGTTCCTTGCTCAGAGACCGCCCAGCAGTCTCTCACTCTCCACAGCCGGTTTTCAGTCCAAGTGGGTGGCAGGTTGGGGCAGGTAGGATTAGTTAGAGTTGCATTTGTTGGCGCATTGCTGTGCTTGCATAACGCCCAGGTGGAGGCTCCTCCTGCGTTATGGCATTGAGGTGGTGCCCCTCTCTCCACTCTGCGGCCTTCAGCTTCTCTTGCAGCTCCTGCACCTCCTGCTCAGCCTTGCGCGTGGCCTTGCGTGCGTTCCTCAGGGAACGCTTCACCTTGCGAACGCGCTCCTTCAGCTGCCGGTTCCTCCTCTCTGCTGCGGCCAGGCGATCCTGCAGCGTGCGGCTTCGCTCCTCCTCTTCAAACAGGGCCGCCTGCACTGAGGAACACAGCAGCTGTAGGGAAGAGGAGAGGGAGAGTGTGCCTTAAGTTAACATACAGGAAGGTTTGTTTTTTTTAACAAGCTAACCAAACTGTTGTAAACCACCAGTTGCCATCACGTCAGCTGGTTGTGTAGTGTGGGAGCACTGGTGATGGGATTTTCCCAGCAGCCTCTCTGAGAAAATGAAAAAAAAAAAAAACACTGGTCTTTTTATCTCCACTGCGCTGTTATTTCTCCCTTGTTATCACACTTGGAAGGAGGGAGGACTGGGAAATAAAGTGGAGGTGATGACCTTCGTCATTTACATTTATCCACAAATCCCAGTCCAAAAACACATGAGGAGAATGTGAGCAGTTTATATGTGTCTGTGTCACCCACGGACCTCCCATCCCTCCCTGATCATGCAGGGGTCACACACTTTGATGTTTCAGGGCCCCTAATTTTCCATCTCATTATTAGACCAGAGTTGACCGGAACCAGCAGGGTTAACAGGAGTAAGTGAGAGAGAAACAGAGCAAGGGCATAGCGTGCAACAAAGGTCCCCAGCTATAATCAAGTGTGGGACATTGCAGTTGCTCAGGTGCTTTAGCCCACAAGGTCAAGGAACTAGAGACAAGTGAGACATTCAGACTAAAGTCAAATCCAGATTACATAACTCTGGTACTTCTTTTTTTTCACAGTTTGAACTTGTTGTCGTGCTGATAGGAAGACTCTCAGTAGGATGTCCCCCAAAAAGACACACACACACAGACAGCACACCACCTGTCAAAACATCTGGGCGTTGCCTGTCTGCTGTTTAGCATCATCTGTATAAACAGTATTTAGAGGACATGTGAAGACACACACGTACATGTACACAATGTCCTCAAATTCAAACGTGCTGAGTTTTAAGGGCAGTAGCACAGAAAGACAGTGCTTCTTTTGTCCAGAACTATCAGCATTGCTTTTTGTCCAGAACTATCATTTAGCAGCTCAGATATTTCCCTCAGAGGATGATTGAGACCAAAACAAAGCTAAAAGGAGAGTGAATACTGGACTTCCAGGATGTGTACAGCCTGACCAGACTGTTTATTTATTTCTCCAGACTTTTGAATTCTCCATCCAACTTGCAACACAGAACCTCAGCAGGGGTCACCCCCCCCCCCCCCCCCCCCACACACACACACATACACACCACACACAAACACACAACTACCTTAAACCCCTACACACACACACTCACCACTCTTAGTGTCTTTAGAGCTTCACCATTGACGTCAAAGAGAGAGGCCAGGGTTTCTCCTCTTCTTCCTGAGGTTTTATTTTGCTTTGTGTGTGTGTTTGTGTGTGCGTGCATGCGTGCGTGCGTGTGTGTGTGTGTGTGTGTGTGTTCATGCATGGGGAGGGGAGGTTAGACAAGAGACAGAAGAGAAAGTGAGAGATGTAGAGATAAAAAGAACAAAAGGGAGGCAGAGAAAGAAAGGAAAACAAAGATGGGACAGAGAAAGTGGGAGACACACACACACACACAAACACACACTGTATTCGTGTACTGAGTGAAACAGGCAGGCTGAGTGTCCACATAAAATGTTAATGAGAGTCAGAAAACTTGTTAAAGGCGTTTACATGACACTTACAGCTACAGTATTCCCTCACTGTGGTTCTAATCAAATCATTAGAGGGCATGTAAACACAGAAATGTGCTGACTTAGAGGTATTTGGGGAATTTGTCTCTATCTTACTGTGACCTATCAAATGAAGGCTGAAGAACCCAAGAAAAAATCTGAGAAGAAAGGGCATACGATATATTTCTGTTTAAGGAAAATCAGTATTAAATAGGTGAACAGAGAGCTTACAGGAGTCTCTACCTCTCTGGCTCGCAGTAAAAGCGGCTCAGCGTGCTGCTGATAAGAGGAGGCTTTGAACAAAAGCTAATTGAAGGTTTTGGCAGAAAAGTGGAGGAAGTCTCTTGTCTGTCCTTCTGGAGGGGCGTCTGGTTCCCACAAGGCTGAAACCAGAAGCAAACCACCTCCCAACAGCCAATTTTAAGGAATGTTTTGTGTTTTTAACTCCAGCTGACGGATGACTTGAATCCTCAAAGCCCCTGGGAGAGAGATGTAACCATGGAAATGCTTTCAAGATCCTTTAGATGAAACCCATAATTCAAGATAGTGAAATTAGAAATAGGATCTTGTTCTTTTTAGATGTGCAGAGCTAATTTTCCCTTCATTTACAGCCCAAACAAAACAGAAGGAAAGAAAGAGGGTTTTTCTTCTGCTCCAAATCTGATACTTTCACATTCAAAATGCAGGGAAACAGAAGAGTAAGGAGGGACACGAAGAGGAAGACGGTCTTTCCATTTCACGCTCCTCCATAAACTCTCGGAGCGAAACACCTGTTTGGCCCCCCTTGCCTTGAAGGTCACGGCCTCTACATGCGAGTGCTCGTCCTCTAAATAAGCAGTGCATTTAACCCCTGTCTCACTGACCTCTGACCTCATAGCTCAGATCCCTGCAGGTCAAACCCAAAGACAGAGGGAGAGGGAGACACCATACCACCGCACCTCCCGCACCTTTGCTGATTTAGCTCTGCAGTTTTGACCGTGGACAATGAAAAAGACTATAAATTAATTCTGGGAATACAATCAGTCACCGGTCAGCCTCTGTGAATGCTGCAGGCAGAGTTTGGGCCAGTCAGGAACAAGGTGCAACATCCTGCCTTACTTTCATCAGAGTAAGGAAATGGGGTGTCTTAAAATTTTGTGTCTTAAATGACACACAGAGATGCAAATGTGATGGAAAGTCAGTGTGACATGTTGAATGGCTGTAATAATGCTACTGGACACAAATCTGAGTTGGCTTAAGGTCTTTTGGGGAAAGTCCAAGTCAAGTCAGAAATCTACCAAAAGAAATTTTTGTTGTTTTGTGATTTTTACCTGCTGAAAACGTGAGAAATGAATGTTTTTTGCTCAGTTTACTCACCTGCAAATCAAGACTTTCACAAGATAATTCTCATCTGAGGCTCAACTCCACATTTTTGTGACTGACTTGAACTCAAGTCACAGCTCTCCAACTCTAATATAATTCCAGAGAATATGAAGTTGTCTTGTATCTTGCATGTGTTCAAAATGAGGGAAAGGCCTCTCCTGTCTGTCTCCCGCCAGCTTGTTGTGTGTTGTGTTGTGACCTGCTCACATCAGTCAGAGGACGTGTCATAATAAATGCTCGTATCTCTGCATCAGTTGACAGGGTTCAGCTTATCGCTGGTCCCAGGTCAGCAGGGTATGTTGCTTCATGCTGATATGGATCAAAGACTGAAGACTGACACACTTTCAAACTGCTGCCTGTCTAAGATGTGGATCTCTGCTATTTGACCTTTGACCCCTGGATGGCCAGCATCCTGTCTGCCTGAGGAGCCAGATGGACGGACCTCGACCGATCAGTAATTGCTTTGATCCTCGACTTGCTGGGACGAGATCACATGGGACCAATCACATGCTGGAATTCTGTGAGTAAAATCACTTTTTCTGTGTATGTGTGTGTTCTTTTTTTTTTTTTCCTTTTGATTCAGAACAGTAAGGAAATATTTACGTGTGTGTGTCTGTGTGTGTGTAGTTTTGCACTGTGCCCAGGGGCAGTTAGAGTGATTCTACTGATCCTCACCACATTCCTGTCAGCAGAGCCACAACTCAACTAAGGATTAGGTGTCCACACACACACACACACAAACTTCGCTCTGCTGTCTCACTTTTCCTCCAACACATGCTGAACATTCACATTTCAGCTTCATGCCACAGCTGAACCAGGTCCTGAAGCAAGAATATTGCAAACACCTTAACAATGTCATTAGCCCCCCTGTTCCCTGCACCCTGCTGCTTGTGGAGTGTTAATGTGTTATCACCATGGTAACCAGATGGCATTGGGCTTGTTTACATCTTTCACAAACACTAAAAAGCTGACCTGACTTTAAGAAAGAGACATTTTTAACCTTATTCTTCTCAGAAAGTCATGAGGTCATACACAGAGGGGGGGAATCAGGCCAACCTGTCAGAGTCACTTTTGTTTTCAAGGTAGCAGAGAGCATTACTATGGCAACCAACTATCCAATCATGCTGCACGGCAGTCTTTAGGGTCACGGTTCTCTGTTTAGCTTTAGACATTTAGAGGTGAGCTATTCCTCATGCATGACATTTTATCAGACAAAAGGGTGCGTGTGGTTGAAACAATGTGATGCCATACCCTGCTGTCCTCCTGTGTGTCCCACTCAGGGGTGAAGGAGTGGAATGGCTGGCTCCCCTGGGTGCAGTTGGAGAACTGGAAGAGGCTGGAGAACACGCGCCTGTTCTCAGTCGTGTCGGGAAAGATGGCGTCCTGGAAGTTGACGCCATGGGGGAGGATGTTGTAGTTCTCATTCATCCTGCAGGTGACACAAACAGGAGGAGATGTGGGGAGAAGTCGAAATGGAAATGTTTAATGAGCCTGCATTGTTTAGGTAAAATTTTGCTTTACTAAACACAACTACAAGTGCCATTACAGATATCAAATTGATGTAGTGCAGAAAAAGTACATAATTACAAGGTTTACTTGATGGAAATACTCAATACAGCCTCAATTAGAACCTCAGAGTTATATTTATGTGTAGTCAAGCAGTGAAAAGTGTTAGTTTAAAGCTGCTATTTTGCAAAATGCACTTCTGTCTGGAAAAACATTTTCTGGGATGCAGTTTTATTTGTGTGTAAACAATAACACTTCTAGCCTGTGCAGTTTGAATTGGTATTTAGGAGTCAAAACATCTGTTGGAGCTGTTGTTGTGTCCAGACCTTGCACCTCACCTGAGGAAGAAAAAGTAGGAGTAGTTCTCCATCACGGTGTGGGACTGGCAAGACAGGTACCCTAACCCGGTCAGGTTCAGCCTGGATCCAGTGGGTACCTCCAGCATGCTGCCCCAGGCCTGGTCGCACAGCAGCTCCACCTCTGCCGAGTACAGCAGCCCTTCCTCCGCGCCCTCGTACCCATACCCGAACCCGAAGGGCAGCGAGTTGTACAGGCTGCCCGCCCCGCCGCCCAGAGGCTCCCTGTGGATCGCCAGGACCCGGGCGTACACGATGATTTCCGCCAGCTCCGCCCGGCAGCCCTCGCTCAGCGGCCGCCACTCGGAGGGGAGCTGGCACCCGTGCGTAAAAGCGTCCGGATGCGCAAAAACGCAGAGCGCTGTTAGAAGGAGAGCCGCGGAAAGCATCCCGAAGAGCCACAGAAGTCAGTGGCACTTAAACCTGTTATGATGCTTCACTGGAGAAATGTTTGCTGGGCTTTTTGGTCAGAACTGATTGTTTAATGCAGATGGTCCCCTCAGTGCATCCAATTTGCTTATAAGAGCGTTTCAGAAGCTGTATTTATAAAGAACTTTATAAATAAAAAAACCCTGATGTTCACCTGAGCGCTTAAGGATGCTCTACTTGGCCAAAATAACAAAAACAAGTCAAATAACTTTTCTCACTACATTCAGCCACAGTTTATGTCCATTAACTAATCCTGCAGAGACCTTTTAACTATGTCAGACTCTGTGAAAGAGAATAAAACGAAAACATCAGTGTGCACAAAGTTCAACAACTCCAACCTGTTGCCGTGTTCCCGGTGTCTCCTTCTCCTCTGTCTGCTGTGGGAGCGAGGAACCTCTCCAGAGCGCACCGATGCTGCGTTCAGGGACTGATGTGACGCTCTGACATTTGAAGTTTCCACTTGGGCTGCTCGGAGTATTCAAGTACTACTTTTTTCGGATAGGCCTGGTGAACTTTATTTTGAACTTGTCAACAAAGATTGCAAGACAGCTAACACATGCATAAACGTTAAACAAACATTATTTGTAAGCTATTCTGGCAAACCATAGTCTGAAGATCAAACATTTATCACATGCTGACACAATGTGTGTATTTATTTATTTATTTATTTAGATTTTGAGGTATGCTCGTGGGGGAACGAGTTCTTGGTGGGGTCCCAGTATTTAGTAGGGATCTCACGAGAGACTGTGAGAACGTGTCAGGTGTATATGTGTCACAATTACTTCACTGACTGACAACAGGAGTCCACAGAAGAACACAAGTGATGAGGATGATGAAATTCATGTCCAGTATGCAGTTCTATACAAAATCTCAACTAATTATATGTGTGACTCCTTCAGAATATGAGGTCTACTCTGTGAATGGATCTTCTCCCTGTGTTTTCAAATACAGGGTATAGTTGCTTGGACAACACTGCCATCTAGTGTAAAGTATTGTGAACAGGGTTTTTTTCATGCAGCAAATGATCAGAATCGAATAATTACCATATATTTTCTGTGACCCTAAAAAGGTTGCTACGAAAATGAGCAAAGAAACAAAGAAAATGAACAGTTTGGACAGCATTTCTGTCAGAAATTCTATCACAATTAATTATATTATTGTGATTTATTTTTTCAAGCGTTGTAAAACCCAGACATAGGCGTGGACTGAGGGAAACTCCTGTCCTTCCTTTCCTGTATCAAAGTGCAAGGTGACTGAGGGAAACTCCCGATGACAGCTGACAGTTGGCTCCGCCCTCAGCTCCCAGGCTTTAACTGATGTATAAAACATGCAGATGGACATGTCCGCGCAGCCACGCTGCTCTTACGCTGCTGCGGTATTTAGTCAGATCTGTTGCTGCTTTGCGACGCCACTTCACGGAAATGAAAACCTATGTAAAAAGCACTCCAGTCAGGGCTGCGTCGGACTAGCGACAATTTGGCCATGGTAGACAGGAAGTGAGGCAATTGAGTTTTTAAAATAAAAGCTTTTAAGCGGCTTGGATAATATGGCTTTAAAAATTTAACTGCAAGTTCAAACATTAATCTACCAGTTACAAAAAATATTACGGCTGACCTTTTTTTTACCCCCTCATATAACATTAATAATGGCATACTCATGCCTAATGTAGTGGCATGAATAAAACTGAATTCACTCGTGTAGAGAAGATTATTCTCAACTCTAGCACCCTTGACTCAAAGGGGTACTGACATTGAGTCTGGTTTTATTTTTAAAAACCATTACCGGAAGTGCTCTGTTTCTGTATGTGACTTGACACTTCTACAAATCTGAAACTGCAGTACAAGGTTGTTCGACACAGTTTTTTCTCCGTCGTAGTGTTTATGTATTTGGGGAGCGAACATTCAGACTGTGTTTAACTCCGGACTTGACAGCAGGTGAGTTTAAACCTTTAAACCCGTTTAATGTTTGATGTGACGCAGTTTGTTTTGGGTTAAACCGCATCCGTGTTGTGTAAGTTAGTGCTAACTTTTCTGTTTTGACCAGTAGTCGCACACCGGATGGGCCCCCTGGAGGAAAGTGAAAGTAAATTTATAACTTCAGAAACCGACCAAGAATATATCCATAAGATATTTTTAGTAAGACAGTGTGAGTGTAGTATTACACTGTGATTTTAAATTGGCATTTGTCCCATTCGCATTCACAGTAGTATTCCTGAAGTAATTACTGTTAAGCCGCTCTATAATATGCATCTCCTATAACATCAGTCTAAAATAACTAGCGTGTTATTTATTTGAGATGGTCATTCAGTAGCTGTGTGTGTAGCATTCTGCTGTCTGTTATTTTAATAAAACTGAATTATCATGTGACCTGCTGATGAGATAATCCGTTTGAGAGGCTGCATGCTGAATCACTGAGTCACTTTCACTTAGTGATGACAACATGGAGCTGCTGTGTGTGTGTGTGTTTTGAGTTAATCATCTTATTCAGTAGTAGTCTAAAATTCCTATCATTATGCTGAATTTTTTAAAAATCTCTGCTTTAAAAACATTTAAAATAAAACTTAGAGGTGTGGAATCAGTCCATGTTATTCCCAGGCTACATGACAGTTATCTCTGAATCAAGTAAAATCAACCCCACAGAGTTTCCACTCAGATCAATTTTAAGTCCAATATTTCAAAGAGAAGCCGTGTCATTAGTTTGGTTGTATCAATATTCAAAGTACCTGCAAGATCAACATTCTCAGATTTGTCTTTTATTTTTTTCCTCTTAGCATCATGGCGTCCGGAGGCCCCATGATGAACGGTGACATCTCTCGTTCTACCAGTCAGTCTGGCACGCTGGAGGAAACCCTGCAGCAGATGAACAACCTCATCCAGGAGAACCGAGACCTGAAAGGTGAGAGTAGTGCTGTTGTCAGAGGGTAGAGGAGACAGTCGTCCGCTCAGGATTTAACATTTTAATTTGTTGATGCTGCAGTGTTCAGCAGCAAAGAACTCAGTCCAAGTCGTCCTAAATGCACTCATCAGAACCGGCCTGCCGTTCCTTGCGGCTCACGTCAGGGTGGAGTCTCAGCACCATAGTGCTACAGACCAGCTTGGGCCCGAAACTCATAATCGCTATGGAAAGGGACATAATTCAAATAACTTGTCTCGTACAAGGTGCATTTGTTCAAATTCTGTATGTGTCTCTTGCCCAGAGGCCCTGCGTCAGACCAACCTGAGGATGAAGGAGCGCTTTGAGTGTCTGTCTGCGTGGCGGGAGAAGCACCGGGAGGAGCGGGACTTCCTGGAAACCAAGCTGGAGGAGGCTCGTGGCCGCATAGAGGCACTGACCTGCCAAAACGAGGAGCTGAGTAAGAGGCTGGAGGGGGTGGAGAAGGCAGGAGGAGCTCCAGGAGGATTGCAGGTGAGGGTGGATCAAAGCAGCTGAGAGCAAGTGTTATGTTCCTGTGTTAATAATTTAATTTTTTACACAATCTTTTCTATCCTTTTTTATTTACTAAATAAGATTTAATCTCTCTCATTGTACATTGAGTGGCATTCGATTAAACTTTGGTCAAAACAAAATAATTGTAACAAAATTTACACTTTAACTACTTAATATTCTGCCTTGGTGACATATGATGTCATCTCCAGGCAACATCTACCAGTCAGAGTGCAGAGCTGGATGCCCTGCGTGCCCAGGTTGCTCGCCTGCAGGCAGAGAAGAACGACCTGGTGGCCATGAACTCTGAGCTCCAGCTGAAGGCAGAGCAGGACTCTCAGGACTCCTTCATCGAGATCATCACGGTCTCGGTGAGGTGCCAAACACATGCACTTACACTTATTAAAGGAAATTAGAAGGATACTAATATGTAAACAGTGTTTAAAAGTTTGACATTATTGTGAGCTGTAACAACAAAATTCAGATTCATCCTTTTTCATTTTTAATAAAAATACAGTTTAATTCTGTGATTATGGGTGTAAACCGAAGTTTGGCATCTAACTGGCTGTGTTTCTTCTCAGGATGGAGGTGTCGATAGTGTGAATGATGTGTGCAGTACAGAGCACAGCAAGCGTCTGGACCAGAGCATGACTGCGTCCCGACTGGACAGCAAGGACGCGACGGTGAGCCAGTTGCTCCAGTCGCTGAGGGACGAGACTCAGCGGGCCGATCGGCTGCAGGCAGATCTGCTGGCTTCTGTTGCCAGGTAGACGACTGCCTCTTACAGGAACACTTGACCACGCCCACATTTCTGGTTTTCTTGCTTCATTCACATTTTTAGTTTAAGTTTAGTTTGTTTTAAGTGCACTGTTTTTGTGAAAATCTTTTGTGTTTGTTTAATCTCACCTTTTGAAATTTGTCACTTTATCCAACAGAAATAGGGAGCTGGAGGAGAGGAAGAGTAATGTAGATGAGTCAACACAAACAACCCAGCCAGAGACTACAAAAGAAGAGGATTCTGGGAAGGAGGAGAAGGTATTTTTTACTCAGTAGCAGTTCTGGTATTTGAAGAGATGGTACCATTGCTGTCTGATGTTTTTACAGCTGATCCTCCCTAATTATCTCCAAGAAAAGGAAGCTTTACATGCTGCATCTGATGGAAAGTGTTCACATTCCTTCTTGTAAAGTTTGTGTGTCACTGTGCAAATGTTCAGGTAACATCTGAGGTGGAGAATCTCAAGTCTCAGATGATGACACTCTTCAAAGAGCTGCAGCAGGCCCAGAGCAAGCTGGATGAAGCAGAAGGCATGAAGAAGAACCTGCAGGACAGGTTAGGCTCACACACTCACGCACATACACGTACTGTTCACATGTACGCACACAATTAGCTTTTAGCATCCTAACTATTTAAGAAAGAAGCGGACAAAAATAACACGTAGCAGCCTACCATGTTTTCCAGTAACTGATGATGATCGGTATTTGTTTTAATTGTCCACCCTTAAACAAAACCACAGGGAGATGCAGGAAGAACAGTACCAAAACAAAAGCAAACGTTTCCTCTTTCATGCCCGATGTCCCTTTCCTTCATTTTGATGTGCCCATGTCTTTTTTTTGCTCTGTAAAGATGCCGAGAGATGGAGCAGGACGTGGCGACGCTGAAGGCTCAGCTGTTGGAGAAACAGGCCGTTCAGTCGGAGAACGACCGGCTGAAGCTGCAGCTGGACAGCATGCAGGCCCACAGCCTAATAGAGCAGAAGAAGGCTGGGGAGGAGAGGTCAGAGGGCACACAAAAATACAGTGTACACAGACATTAACAGGTTGTTTGAATCTCAACTGTAATATTGCAACAGCTTACAAGTAATGTACACTAAACTATATGATTGTGTAACTATATGAACCTGGTTTGAATTGTCCCCAGGCCACAATTAGAGTCTTTTTCCCGGCAGTGAGTCATCTATATCTGGACAAACACACACACACACACACTGAGTCACTGATAACTCCCCACCTCTGTCCCTCACAGAAACAACCTGGCTCAGCTGAAGGATGCCTACACCAAACTGTTTGAAGACTACAATGAGCTCAAAGAGGAGAAGAAGAAGAGCGAGGTAAATTTACATCATATACTAACAACATTTAGCATTTTAGCTAAACATTTTAGCAACTGATTTCCACCAAATTATATGCAGGTATAAGAGTGTGAAAAAGGGGCGGTACTAGGGGCGAGTCAGGCGAACTGAAGGTTGGACTCAGACCAGGCGTGAGAGCTGTGGCCATTATCGTTATCATCATTAACAGGGGCGAGGCAGCGCCTGAGACGCTGTAATGTCCAGGACTCGCTCTCTGACACAGTGCTTGTGTTTCATAATCAGTTTCCACGTTCCTGTTGACACACAGAGCTGTGACGCCATGGTGAAGTTACTGTTGTGGAAAACTGACTGTAAAAGCACACATAAACACACAAAACACTGATGGGTTGGGAGTTAAAATATATTGTATACAGTATAGGAGACAGATACCTTCTGACGTGAAGTCAGAGGGGAAAGTCTCAGAGAAGAAAACGAAATCACTCTCAGCCACAAGCTGTTCACGTGCTAGCATGAGCTGGGCATGCACACAAAGGTATAGTACAAAGGGCCTCAGCTTAGTGATAACACAGAACATCTGGTTTCACTCAATATCGCTCATAGCTCAAAGCATAGAAACATAAATGGTTCATACTAATTTTATTTTCACATTACCAAACTGTGTAAACAACTTCCAACATAGAAAATGTAGCCGTCCTCCACTGTGTTTACTTGCCACATAAGCCCACCCCTGGCACAGCCTATGGTATAAACAGTTATACATATGAGATCCAGATGTATTTGACCTTTGCCCTCTGGTTCTGCAGTCTCAGCTGGTGCAGAAGGAGGTGGCGGATGAGCTGCAGGTCCGGCTGACCGCTGCCGAAGAGGCCCTGGCTGCAAAACAGATCAGGATTGATGAAATGAAGCAGGAGATCTTCCAGAAGGAGAAGGACCTGGAGACCATATCTGTGTTCCAGGCTCAGGTCAGTTACATTTTAACCAGAGCACCTAGCATTGGACCCAGAGTATCAGAAGTTCTCATGGCTCCCTTCAGTTTCATGGTGGACATCGTGCTTCTTGTTGAACTCTCTGTGCAGGCGGAGGTCTACTCCTCAGACTTCTATGCTGAGCGGGCAGCGAGGGAGAAACTCCATGAAGAGAAGGAGCGTCTGGCTGTCCAGCTGGAGTTTTTAAAGAAGCAGAACTCCCAGCTGCAGGAGGAGATGGATTCACTGGGCCGGTATGAAATCAAATAAAAGACTTAAAGTGTGTGGGACTAGGGCGATTACACTTGTACAATATCCTGACTCTGGAACTGATTATCAGTGTGGCTCCGGTTCAGTGCATTTTCCTCATCTTCCTCCGCAGGCAGTCACTGAACGAGATGCAGAGAAGACACGTGTCCCTGGGAGGAAGTGCACATGGAGCGGGTGCAGCTCTAGTTGGAAGAGGTACAACTTTTTTTTTTTTTTTTTGTCCTGATCTTAGCCTTACACGCAGACCCTCCTCCTAGACTGTGCACAAGTCCGATGTGCTTTATATAATTTATAGACCCCTTCATATAGGCCTGAAAAGCTGTAAAACATTGTTAATATATTATCACTTTATGAAGTTGATATAGTGGATATCTTACTTAACAGTTACTTATTTACACACAGAGCTACTTTAGCATTGATCACAGAAAAACCTAAAACATCTAACTGGTTCTGGTTGTTGTGATGTACAGCACAGTCTGGGAGGAAGCTTTGTTCAGTTTGACTGAAACATCTAAATACCAGGTTCAGATTGTGATCAGTGTCTCTCTCTCTATCTCTCTCTCTCTCTCTCTCTCTCTCTCAGGTACTGACTGGCAGCATCAGGGACACATTCCTGAACACGCCTGTCCCAAGTGCGGCACAGTTCTGCCAGACCTGGACTCCCTGCAGATCCACATCATGGACTGCATCATCTAGACCTCCACCATTATAAGCATCTACAATGACAGCAGCAACAATCGCACCTTAATCTGAGTCTTCCTCTGCTTTGACCCGTACCTCTTCTCTGATCCCCTACATTAGTAATATTCACTATAGGATGGGAACACTTTGCTGCTTCTGTCACAATTTAAGTGGGTGGATTTCAGAGCTGCATCAATGGTGACTGCACAGGATATGTCATGGAAACATGGAAATGAGAGCAAAAAGAATGTGTCATCTCGAGCCTGTAACATATTTATTATAAATATAATATATAATTACTCAAAAACATTTGGAATAGTATAGAAATAATATAGGACAAATCCTCTTGTACGTTTTGGGTAAATGGCGTCTGGCACATTGTCTGTTTGTTGCTGTGATGAATGAAAACAAGATGAAGATTAAATTCCTCAAGGCAAAACAACTTCAAAACTGCATGAGCCCTTTGACAAGATTTCAGTTTGGTGCTGTCTGCCTGTCACGCACACGTTAAATAATCAACCAAAGTTGAGACTTTACCAGTTGTATTTATATTTACCAATGTGGTTGCTGAGGGTGTTTTTAAAAGTTTTTTTGAAGGTTTCTTCATCAAATTAAAATGAATTTCTTTATAGATTTTTTTGCTTGGAAAGGATATTTTAGCTAATTATTAGGTTTTTGGGGTTGGTGTAAAAAGGAGCATTCACCATGCAGGCACTTTAAAATGAAGATATATATTTTGACTCTGCAGATGATATCTAGTAATTATAACTCACGATATTTAACTTGTTAATCAACATATAACTGTAAGCAGCAGCCTTTGTATGTTGTATGTATGTGCAGGAGGCTCCACCATCCTGCTGAATTTTCCTTCAAACGCTGATATTAAAAAAAATGTAGATATAAAAAAGAGTGCTTATTTGATTTTCGTTTTAAAATACAAAAAACAAAATTGAAATAGCCATGGCTAAAATAATCTGGCTGTAAGGTTCCAATGACATTTTGGTTGGGCGCACCGCTCTGACAGGAGCTAGGCTATCTTCTTCTTCTTGGCTGCTGGATTCTCCCGTTCGCCCAAACGCGAGATTATTATAAATAAAGAACAGTAGGTGGCGAAAATCCTGCAGCCGGTAGCAGGCAGCAGGTCTCCATTAAATAAAAGAAGAAGAAAACAATGATGACATCCGGTCTGTGGACACGAGAAAACCTTATACAGTCTATGGAGAAAACGGTCCTTTTTCGTTTCTACCTCTTCGTGATTTTGTATTTTGTTATGCTAAGTAGAGAAAAAAAAGTTCACTTTTAAGATATGCAGTTGCCATAATTTTGTCTAAAAGCCCGTCTACGACATACAAAAGTCTTTTTTTCAGCCAGGCAAATCAATGGGCACCTAGCAGAACTTTGACAACACAGCAGGGTCCTCCGTTTAGCGCCAGTTTGGATTTTCTCCCCCCTCTTGAGTGTAAGTTGTATTGTTACGGTATAAACCTAATGTGTCATTCTTACAAAATATAACTGAAGAAATGATGAATAGCTAAGTGCAGTGTTAGTTAGTGGAAAATAAACGCTATATTAACCGGTTGCTCGTGGCTGCAAAGTCCGTCGAAGTTGCATTCGAGCTAGCAAAGGACCCAAAGGCGTACCAATAGAATCGGAGGTAAGTTGTGTATTTCTTTATCTAGTAAATACAGTGAATAGCTAAATGGATAGCTAAATGCGTCATAAAAGATCTGATCAATAGTTTCATTGTGATATGAACAGAAAAAAATAATTATATTATAATTTGACCAAATGTTGACACTAGTGACAGTGAATACCGTGTTAAATGCCAGTTTAAATGGGCCCGGAGACCCAGGTCATGGCCTTCACTAAGACAGTTTGTTTCAGAATGAGCCCGAGTCCAATACTTACAAACTATCTTCTGCCTTTAGGTCACAAAGTCATCTGACATCAGACCCCCTTTTACATCTCTAAAATGGATGGTAAGTATCAGAAGACTTACAACAAATGAACTTAATCAATAGTTCAGGTGAAAACACCTTTGCACTCATTATCTGCTCAGGTGAGGATGATCTGGACATTTTGACGGCACTGCTGGCTGAAAACGAGGGTGTCGAAGAAGATCAGGAAAGCCAGGAGCAAGCAGACGACTTGGATGGCCTGTTTGATGATGACAACGATGAAGAGGAAGAGTACAAAGAGGGTGTCGAGGAGGAAGGGCGAGCTGTGGAGACGGAGGACACAGTGTCAGAGCTCTTTGGAGATGTGGATGACATTGAAAATGAGGACAAAGACACTAAAGGAAAAGCAAATGGAGAAGAAGTCAGTGAGAGTCTGAACAGGTCTCAGGAGGATTTACAAGGTTTGTGTCACAACATTCTCTCTCTGCTTTTAACTGACGTACAAAGTGAATTAGTTCACTTAAGTGTTGGTTGTGTGTCTGTGTCCATCACCGAAACCTTATGTCATTCTTCTTCAGAGGAGCTGAGGCAGATGAAGGAGCAGATGAAGAGATTGCAGCAGCAGCTGGAAGCAAATCAGAGGGTTTCCACCCCATCATCCACTCCAGTCAGGACTGCAGGAAGCTCAGCTGGTCCCAAACAGATTACTCCCAAACCAACACCTCCCCGCCAGCTGACCTCCAAAGTGGCCCAGGCCAAACCAGCAGCAACCACACTGAGGACCAGAGCACCAACAGGTAAACATTCTGTTGTTCATCGGTAAAGTTTGTTATTTAAGTTTATATATAAAGTACAAAATAAGACAGACAACAACACAGGGGAACAAAAGTTTATTGTGCTTCTGTTTTCCTTGTCTTCCAACAACAGCAGCGTCTTCATCCGTTCTGGTTAAAGGAGGAAGCGTGAAACTCCAGGAGTCCTCTGACTTTTCTGACCAGCTGAATAATGCTGACTCTTTCAAGCGCAAGCCGAGGGTAGCTCACCAACCCAAACCCAGCACATCACCAGGTAAAATATGTCTTTACACCATCTAGTCACAAAAAAACAGAATTATTAAAATAGTTCTGTCATTGTAATTTCAAAACTGATGTGCAAACATGTTACCTGCTTAGTTACCTGAGAGTATTTTCTTGACTGTTTTCCCCTCAGAAGACAGGGGGCCACTGGTGGAGATAAAGATTGGAAGCTCCTTCCAGCCTGTAGAGAGCACCAGCAAGGTTTCCAATCCTCTGTGTTCACCTCCAGCCTCCCAGACCAGACCAGCACCAGCAGCATCAGCAGGACAGCCTAAACCTTCTTCTCTTCCTCCTCTTCCCAAAGACGTAGCTATTGAGAAATACTCTGGACTGCGGCTCAGGTCAGGAAACAGAAATAATGTGATTGACTTTTTGTCTAAAAACCAAGGTCCTACACACAAATCCAGGCTTTTCAGTCTGAATCTAGGCTTCATTCCATTTCAGAAAACCACGGGTTTCCTCCAGCGACATGGACCGCAAGATGGCTGACCGCCGTCTGATTCGTCTCTCCCAGGTGCCGGAGCGTTTGGCTCGGGAAAAACTGGAGGACAGTGACTGGGTGACGTTTGCTGTGTTGGTCAACAAGGCCACACCACAAAGCAGCAGCAGTGTAGGTCCATGCTCCCTCCTTCCCTTTGTAACTCTGTGTTTTGCTGACGTGTCAACAGAAATATACCTAAAATGTCTCAGAATGTATTGGAAACACTGTGTATGACTGAACTCTTCTTCTCCACAGGGCAAAACCTTCAGCATCTGGAAACTGAATGACCTCCATAACCTGGAAGTGTTTGTATCTCTGTTGCTGTTTGGCGAAGTCCACAAAGAGCACTGGAAGACGGAGCCGGGCACGGTCATTGGACTCCTCAACCCAAACCCCATGAAACAGAAGGACGGATATGACGGGGTAAGTGGACCCAGTGTAGTTAACATATGTGCAGTAGAGAAATTTCCAGTGGTCTTAGAGTTCAGTCTGAGGACAGAACTTTTTCAGTTACAGACATTCACACCTGTACACACCTGCAGTACAACCCCAGTTAAACCTCGAGGTTTAACAACTGTCTCTGGTTTTTCAAATCATGGAATGATGGTAGAAATATTCCAGAAGAGAAGAGGAACAATTAAAAAAAATGACTTTAATTTGCAGTGAGTTAGTACAATTAAAGACAGGAATGACTCTGATTTTTCACCAAGTCGGATCTTACCACTCTGTTACATGGAAATTGCAAAGTGACGCTTTCATTACTCTTCAAAATGAACAGTTTTCAGTTTTCACTCATGGCGGTAAAGCCGAAACCTCGTTTTATTTATGTTTTTACTGAATCTGTTTTAAGATTTTTTTTTTTTTTTTTTATTGACTGGTTTGGCAACTGAACGCTTACCAGTTAAAGCAGGATACAGATTGGTGGTGTGAGTGAAAATAGACTGTAAGGTTGCTGGTGTCAGCATCGCATGACAAACTGAGATGTTAAGAGAGGAACGTGGTGAGGAAAGCCACAGCCGTTCCCAGTGTCACACCACACGTGCACACATACAGACACACACACACACACACAAACACACACTCTGAAAATGGCCTTAAACTAATTTAAGGAATCAGATCAGATCAATAAAAGTTTGTGTTTGACGTGCACAGGTCAGCCTGACGGTGGATCACCCACAGAAGGTGCTGCTGATGGGTGAAGCTCAAGACTACGGCACCTGCAAGGCCATGAAGAAGAATGGAGACCCCTGCTCTCAAATTGTCAACATGGTGGGTCCATCCTTTCAAGCTCTGCGTGTCTTACACATTTCCTGCTCCAGATTAGTTTTCTCATCAGGGATCAGTATTTCATTCCATCTTATGTCTGTGGTTGTTTGTTTACAGTACGAGTGCCAGTACTGCCAGTATCACGTCAAGGCCCAGTATAAGAAGATGAGCTCAAAGAGGGCAGAGCTGCAGTCGTCGTTCTCTGGGAAAGCTCCCAACAAGGTGAAAGGGAAAGGCAGCAACCTGAGAGAGCGGCTGTGTCAGGACGGCTTCTACTACGGTGGCGTCTCCTCAGCTGCCTGCGCTGCCTCACTGTGAGTGATGTTAGATGTCTGCCATGCCACGCCAAACTTATCAAGTCCCCTACAAATCCTTCCTTTAATGAACAATGTCTAATTAATACAATTAATATTAACTAATGCAGAAATCTGAAAAGCCCTGGTGTAGAAACTGAAAGAGTTGGTTTCACTTAAAAAAAAAAGACTTTGTAACAGGCAGCCGTGCATACCGAGATCACATCACTGTCCAGTTTGGATTCTGGCTGAAATTGTATTTGCACTTTTACACTGTGTGTTGAAGTTAATTTGTGCAGGCTAACTGCAGCTTACACAGCCAGGAACACAGCGTGGGACTGGGCAGAATCTCAGCTGCCTGACATTTTCAGTAACAGCTCTGTGTGTTAACAGAACGGCATCCAAACCGAACAAACCCACCCAGAAAACACTGGACAAGCTGTTTGTGAAAGGCTCGACTCAGCTCGTCGATCAGGCCAAGAGGCTCGGTGAGGACCGCACACACATAGACACACACACACAAACGTTCTGCATAAACATGAACACGTTTACAGGTCAGATCAATCAGATTAAGGAAGGCAATCATTTCATACTTTTTACTCCTGATGTGTGTATATAGTCTTTCTTGTTTTATGCTAAGATTAAATGTAGTTCAGGAAAACAAACCTCCCGTCATATCTTATATTTCTATATTTTAGGGTTGTACAGCTAAAAAAAAAAGTCTGTCTGCAATAAATGTTCCTCTGCTTTGACATTTTGCACTACATGTTTGTGTTTGTTTGTTTGTTTTTTTTTTTTGTTTTTTTTTAGCCATGAAGTCTGGTGAAGTTTCAGGTTGTTCAAATGAGTTCAAGAGCCTGATGTCAGTGCCAACACCTGGAGCTCTACAGCTGAGGAAACACTTAGCACAGGGCAGCCCGTCAGGTACACAACCTGGAAATCTCTGTGTGCCTTTGACTGCTCTTTTAGCTCAGTGCTCAGCAATGATTGGCTTGTCTGTTTTAAATTAAGCTATATATATATATAAAAACTAATTTCTGCAGCTGGGGTTAATTCCATATTGGTCGCCTAGTGTTTATAATTTACAGATATTCTTTTAATTAACACGTTGTCTGTCCTCAGTCTCCAAAGATGTGGCTGGAGCTCCAGTTCAGTCCATCTCAGCCTCAGACCTGCTGAAGCAGCAAAAGCAGAAGCAGCGGGAGCTTCTGGAGAGCCGTCGACAGAGGGCGGATCAGATTCAGAAAAGGGTGCTGCAGAACTCAAGAGGGGCCACACCCGGGTCATCGTCCTTACTTGGCCGAGAGGGTCTCATGTCCCCTAAAGCAGCTTCTGAGGTCCCCAAATCCACCCAAAGCCCTGCAGTGCCCCATACGCCCACCCTGGGCCGGGGGTTCTCCGAGGGTGAAGACATCCTCTTTTTTGAGAACAGTCCTCCTCTGGCTCCGGCTCCCAGCGCTCTCAGCCTGTCAGCCGCCAAGCTGGCTGCTCTGAAGAAACTGAAGGCTAAAGGGACGGGACTTGAAAAAGAAGACCCCAACGCTGTGAAGAGGAAGAGGGGTGACAGCAGTGAGATCAGCGCCCGGGTGGAGAAGAATCTGACCTCACCCAATGGTACATGTAAACACACACTCCAAAAGTTTAGAGATCATTCAGACTTTTATCTTGTAATGAACTGTTTTAATTCATATTTTTAGATAAAATCATCAACACAACAGTATAACCCTAATATTGAAATTTAAGATTTTAAGAATTCAGTTACACAAAATTCCTACATGAAATGAGTTTTAGGACTTACTGACTTACCTTTGTAGGTGAGTCGTCCAGTCACGAGGATGAGGAGCCAGCCCAGAAGAAGAAGCGAGATCAGCTGCTCTACATTCAGTCGGAGGAGTTCCAGAAGATCCTCAACGCCAAATCTCGTCATGGAGTTGTACTACAAGCGGTATGACCAGTGGCATTAAGTGCACACATTGTTTTTCGTCGCCCTTTTTGATGAGTGTAGATCAGATTTTCCTCCCGTTTATTTTTAGTTCTAATGCTTTAGAGAAACTGAAATCTGAATCTCTCCTCTCTCAGGCGGAGTACCAGCTGCAGGAGCGCTACTTCGATGCTCTGGTGAAGAAGGAGCAGATGGAGGAGAAGATGAAGGACATCAGAGAGATGAAGTGTCGTGCTGTCACGTGTAAAAAGGTATTGAGCGGTTTAGATGAACAAGTGAATGTGATGTTAATCACATTCACTTGATGTTAATCACCAAATAATTTATCCCTAAGCTTATGCGTGTTTGTGGGTGTAATAACGGTAAACGAGACCATGGTAGAGATGGTTGCCAGCCTCCGTTGCTGAAAAGTTTTGAAAAAGGATTATTTCCCATATTCCCCTGCTTCCAGTGTCGTTACACGTACTTTAAACCGGCGGATCGTTGCGTGGAGGAGAATCACGATCTGCGATGGCATGACGCCTTGAAACGTTTCTTCAAATGTCCCTGTGGACAGAGAGCTATCGCTTTGGACAGACTGCCACACAAACACTGCAGGTGAGACTCGAGCTCTTGTTGTCTCTTTTTCATTCCTTTAATAGTGTAGGGTTTCGCCTGGTCATGAAAATATCAATATAGCGTGAGAGGTTTACTCCAGACAGGAAGGGTCAGAGAATTTGATAAAATGGAGTTGTTTGCTTTCCATTATTACTGCAGGACACAGTTGTTAATGGTTTTCAGTCCAACTGAGTGGAAACTAAACTGGAGAATAGTAACTGGACTTTACATGTCGTAGCAACGAATGTTAAAACGTCTGTGCTTTTTTACTTTACTGATTTTCTGTCTCGTTCTCCTTTGTCATTTGAATAATTAACATTATAACTTTATATTTTTTAATAACATAATTAACATGAAGCTGTTGTTTTACCATTTCAGTAACTGTGGTCTGTTTAAATGGGAACGTGACGGGATGCTGAAGGTAAAATTTCTCTCTCACTCATAAATGTTTTCTCATTTGAAAATGAAAAACTAGATATATATGTATTTTATTGTTGTGGCAGAAAGCAGAAAGCAGACGTGAATCTGTTCTTGATATTTTATTGCAGGAGAAAACAGGACCAAAGATCGGTGGAGAGCTTCTCCAGCCTCGAGGAGAGGAGCACGCCAAGTTCCTCAACAGCCTGAAGTGACAGCACCTTCATCTTCATCACTGCCGCAAACTGGTTGTTAAGCAAACAACGTGTATTTAGATTTTTATGTTTGTCCTCTGTCTTTCTACATATGTGTGAATTATGTTTTTCAAGTTTTGTTTTTATGTTTTAATGTTTTTAAAATGGCAATGTGATCCGAATAAGAAATGATCAATCAATAAATGTGGACTACTTTATTTTATTCTTATTTTTAATATCAGGCAGTTGTTTACTATTATACTATACTTACCTACCTGCTGCGAATTGTAAAAAAAAAAGTCAGCTGTCACACAGTGAGAAATGCTTCAGCTGAGACGCACACAGTTTCAGCACTCACGTAATACAAAGCAGATCTGAGACAGATCGAGTCTGAAGGGGTGTGATTATCATCAGAGACACCGAAAACCCACAGCTGAATGATCACACATTAAAGGTGTTTATTTGACCTGCATTTAGCCAACAAACTGAAAGCAGCTTTTTCATGCCTCCCCTGTTTGTGTGGTTGTTGTTGAAAGGCACTCTGGGAAATATAAAGACTAGGCAAGTTTCTTATATAACAAAAGTGCTTCTTTATTATATCAGCAGGGAGTTATTACACTTCTGTCTGTAAGAAGCCCACTTACTATTTATAGTTCTTTAAAAGTGAGACATTTGGTTCACAGAAACTGAACCAGTTTTCCCGTATCAGGACACAAACATCCTCTAACACGCTCCATGTGTTTGGCGAGATGACAGCTGCGGCCAGGTGGTGCTCACTCAAGTCTCCGAGCCAATCCACAAGGCCTTAAACAGGAAAGGTCTGAAGTGGAATCACAGTATAGAGATAAAATAAGGTTTCTGGATATGACGCTGTGTGATTAGTAGGTACAGAGTGCCATGCCACAGCATTTTGAGGGTTTAATTTGCACTCATTATGCCGTTGCTGCTTTTCTTTTTCCCTCTCTCTGCCTCCTCTGTCTCTTCGCTGCCCGGTTTGTGTCTAATATTTCCACTCTGGAATGTGGGATTTATATCAGCCTGATGACTTCTGCAGCTCACTTCGTCTTCTTTTTTATTCCACACCGCCTCCCTCCTCCCTCACTTTAAATACTCCAAATACCAGACAGTGCTAGCTTGACTTAAAACACATCAGTGGTCTGGGGATCAGCAAACTGTTGCTGTCATTTTGACTTAAAGAACTGAAGTAAGTTTCTTAGCAAAAATAAAACTACAGGCCCCCTCGGGCAAAACAAGTCATTTCTTTTCATAAGAAGTTTATTTATTGTTGCTAATGCCTCAGACTGACATAAAGGACATTGTATAGCTTGTATGTACATGTAAAAGGCAGTAAAAACAAACATGCAAAACATAAAGCCTCCATTTAATATGATAATGTTTAGCTTACAATACAAAAAGTGCACTTTGAATGCACTTTACAGTTTGACCTGGAGACACATATTGCACAGTTCAGGTTGTATAAAAAAAAAATAAAGCAAAAGAAAAGAGAGCCTTTACTTTGTAGGTTAAAGTCGGAAAAATATTTGTGATTACTTTAGCACTTGCTCTCCACGTGTCAGCAATCACCTTTAGTGAAGGTGATGGAGGTGTTACCACTGCTCCAGTGAGAGCTGGCGTAGCCCGGCCCTCCACGCGGCGGAGGGAGCTCAATGGTACCAGTAGTAGCGAGGATAGAGGCCATCATAGTGATACTCTCGCAACTGCTCGTTCGTCTCCCTCGATCTCTCATTCACCTCTGCAGATTAAAAAAAAAAAAGTTCAATTAAAGCAGCTAGCCAGATTCAGGTAAATATATTTAAAACCATTTTCAGTTTTTTGAGACTACAAGGCCACGCGGTGATGGTAACCATCTTGGAACGTGCCTTTGTGATTTCAGTTCAAAAGAACAGAGGTTTTGGGTTTTTTTTTTGTTTGTCTCTTTGTGCTGACATGATGTAAATGCAGGACAAACAGCAAACAATCTAGAGACATGAAAAGTAAGAGTTTTGACATTTATGCTGTCATGTAATATGACCAATGAGTCAGTTTCTGCAAAACCTTAGTTTCCTTGAACTAGTGAGGATCTTCTTGTTTTCCTGCAATAACTCATTGACCCAGATCACCCAAAACAGTGTGTATCTGACAAATAAATCCCAGTCACATCTTTATGGTTAGAAGTTCTTAGTTTAGAAACTGTCACTGCAACTATATCACACCGGACAGACAGCCGCAGAGAAGATTGTCAGCTTGGGGTCAACCACAAATGAACGCTTTGATTTGGTGTGGAGTCTCAGGCGATCTGCTGCGGTCCGCAGGCTCGTGGGTGCTGAGAGGTTCATTCGAGATCCAAACTAAATCTCTGGCTTCCCTCAGTGTGTTCTTTTGTGAGTCCTCTTGTGACAACTGACATTCAAGTAAATCTCAGGTTTTCCATAGGGTTTCCATCAGGTTGGCCATTAATTTGTCTTGACTGATAATTAGTCTTTACGCTTCATCTTTCTGCTTCATTTGTCTTAGAGCGGATTGGTTTTGAGACACACTAAATGTCAACTATGGGTATTTTCAGCCCTCTGTTGCAAGGGGAAATGAGGGCTTGATGTATAATACTTTCACCCTTATTTCACACAGTTAGAAATTAGTTTCTACTTTTGTTTTGCCGCCATTCTGTTCCTCATTAGGAACCGAAAGCGGCCGCATCCAGGTCTTACCATCCCGGTCCTCCTCTAAGTAGTTCTCGTACTCATTCCTCTGTTCCTCCTTGTATTCCCTCCTCCGCTCGTTGGCTGCAATCTTTACCCTCTGCTCAGCTGTGGAGAGAACAAGACAAAACTTTCATCTGTGTTCACCTCTTTATGACAGTGACTAATGTTCCCTCAGTAAACAACCTGATGCATCATCTGCTATGTGATTTTTTTTAGCAATGCTCGTGACATGGTGCATAATAAGGACCTCATGCTTACGCAATGATTAGATTTTCTTGAGTGTATACTGGGTCCAGTGAGGTGTTGAACACAAATAAATGTGGGTAACCCACACTACTTACTGTAATGTGTTAGATATTAGTGTAAATATCTAAACAATCCCTCCTTCTCGCTCTCTGTGCAAAACCAAACATCCCCACCCATGCAGGTACAGGGCAGCCACTGTATATATATATTAGACACTGCTACTCTGTCTGTGTTTTTGCCTCGGTTTAACTTGAATTACAACGAGCTAATAAGTTCAGGGAGTACATCACAACATTTCATGTAAACACATAGATCTGCGTCTACTCTGTAAACGTATTTTCCCTCCAGATGGGCCAGTGATTTGTGGCTTAGTTGTACTGTAGGAAACATGGCTCACACCCACCCTCACACCAGCTTCATGTGGAAAATGACCTGTCTGTTAAGTTTGTGTGCCGCCTCGCTGTTTTTTTCTCCACCTTGTCTTAACTTTGACTCTGCCAGTTCATCCTGTATTCAAGTATTAGCTCATTGTGTGACCTGTTTTTAGTGTAGTCAGGCAGTCGGTTGGTCGTTCCACCACTTTTGTCCGAGCTAAAATATCTCGACAGCTACTGGATGATTTGGTGATTCTCTGCTTTGCAAGATTTATGCAATATACCTTGGAGTCCAGCCTTAGCTACCTGCACACCTCTTTTTTTGTAAAAGAAAGTAAGTCAAAGTCCCTTATGAACACACACACAGAGCTTCCCCCTCAGGTTCTCATGGACTGGGCTGGCAAGGGACATAATCAATGTTTTTCCTGGAATGTGGGTCTGTTAGTACTCTGATGGGCAGCCAAGGTGAACTGACCCTCAGCCTGTCTCAGGAGGCCTGCTGAGGGGCACACATGTGCTTCTCTGTTGGGTTTTCCAGTAGAAAAGAGAGAAATGAACAAAGACGTGCTTCAGTGAAAAGATGCTAATCATTGTTGTCATCTGAATTGTGTCAGATTTGGCTGTTTCCTGTTTGCTTTCATCTGAGGCAAATGAGCATCTGAATCTGTTTTCAGCTGCTGAGAATTTGATTTAGAGAAACACTCTGATGATAAATCCTGAGTTTGCAAGTTTGTCCTGAAACAGCTCCCATCTGCGTGTTTGTTCCTTTGGTCCGAGGTGTGTTGGGGTTGTGTATCGTGCCGATACAGGCAGTGGAAGAATGAGCTTATTGTACAGAGAAACTGAGTGAGGGAACCTGCTCCATACTACCCTGTGACTCCTTCTGCAGCCTCCAGCTCATGTGCGTGTGTGTGTGTGTGTCTTTTAGACTCACATTTAAGAGCTGCTACTGTATAGAAAAACACCTGCTTGAGTTTCCACTACTCTGTCTCTCTCGAACTCTCACAGCTTGCAGTCAAAACCTCAAAGCAGGTCGTCTTCAGAACTAAACTGCAGACAAACCAACACTCACATTCACACATTCTCTATGGGAGAAACAGACATGCTATAGTGGAGACTGTCCACAGTGTGGCCACATCAACCACTCAGGCGACGTTAGCAAATCAACCATACAAATATAAATATAAATAAACACAGCCGTCCACCCCTAAGTTGAAACCACAGACCAAACATTTTACTCAAGATCCTGGTGGTTTTCGAGATGACGGACAGGCCCTCCCTCCCTGAGATGAAAATCTGTCAGAGAAGTTTTGCTGCTTGAGGTAATCTTGGCTGTCAGGTGCGACGAATGAAAACAGGGAAACATGTGGGCTTTCTTCCAACTGTTGCAGGGATCAGACTTTCCCAACAGCAACCTTTATCTTGGCCTTTGAATGGAGGATTTAAATGTGCTTAATTAAAACTTGCCTTGGAGCTCATAGTATCTGGTTGAGCGGCGACTACGGCGTTTGAAGAAGTTGGAGGCGTCCGGCTCAGGCATGAACACCTGCCGTGCTGCAGCTAAGGGTCAGAGGTCAGACATTCAAGGTCACATACGGAGGACATTTGAAGCGAAAGTTATGTGAAATATTTAAACAGGTATCACCTTTAGGATCAGCTTGTTTTGAGTTGTCCCGTACTGCTGCGCTTTCCACCACACTGAAAACTAAAAGTAGGAGAAACTATTATTTACTCTTTTTAAGCTAAGACACTTTGTCTTTTTATCCTGCTGATAAGAGACCGGTCTTACACAAAACTCCACATGCACATACACTAGATCACGAAATCGTCTTTATGTAGCTGAGTACAACTTGATATCTGAACTGCAGACAAAAATACATGATAATTAAAATCCAGATTAGCACAGGATTAATATTACAGGGGAATTTCAATCTTAACCAGTGTATGGAAGAACATCTGGGCCACCATTGTTCCTTTACAAATTATTAATGTGGCAGAAAATAACAGGATCGAAATAGCCATAGACGTAATTATCCCTAATTATTGAAAATCACAGGATGTGTAGCTACAGAATTTCACTTTACTCACAGTCGTAGAGGTGTTCAGTACACGTGTGGACAATTCTTCTAACCAAGAATCTTTAAAGTGAACTGACTAAACTGCAGCAGCATTATCACTGAACAAATCGGTAGCTTTTAACAGTGGAGCTCCCTTTACTGGTGACTGACAGCACTATTGTCAGCTCCATCCATGATTATTTCTTGGTTAAAGGTTACGGAAGTTAAGCAGAAGCCAGAGAGACAATCATGAATTAATATATCTGTCTCTGAGCCAAAGAATTAGTATTTACTTTCATCACTGGCCCGACTCATCAATCCAACAATCAGTATTTATTACAAATGGATTCACACTAATCCCTATGGCAAAAATGATTGTACAAATAACCAAATAATTATTAGGTGAAATTTGAAAATAATTGTGGAATTAACAGATTAAGTTATAAAAAGGTCTAAGATGAAAATAAAAGGCGACAGCACATCTCAGAGCTTTATACCCTCATAGGTCTTCCAAAAATACCCTCCTTCCCCCACAGTTTCCCCACCCACCCACATGATACTCACAGGTGAGGATGAGGAGGGTGGTGAGCAAAGAGAGGACAAAGGCTCGAGTCCAGGACATCTTGAAAGGCCAAGGCAAGAACTGTACTGGGCTTAACAGCACACCTAACTCGACTGACAGAGGAGGGAAAGATGAGGAAGGGAAGGGAGGAAAGGAGTGGGAGGAGAAAGAGAGGGAGAAAGGCTCAGGGAGGGGAGGGAAGCTGATGGAATTTCAATTGCCCAAGGGATGAGAAGAAGTAGAAGTAGAAGAAAGCAAGGAGGAAAAGCAGGAGTGAGGGGTGAGGTGAATTAAAAGGAGGGCTCCGTCACAAATAGTCATATGACCCATTGTAAAAATAAAAGCATTGATTAGAGGAGCCTTAAAGGTGCAGACATTGAATTATATGCCACTTGCAGGGCTCAGAATAAGCTTGCCTCAGGAAAGTATTGTCAGCAACGACAACTTTCTGCCTCTGTTTCTAATTCTCTGAGAGACAGAGGGGAGTCAGGATGGAATAAAACCCGAGGAAATGGAGGCTGTCTGCTGATTTTGTGACTCCTGCAAGTCATTAAGTAATCACACCAGCAGACACTGCCACAAGCTGCATTGTCTTGCACATAGAGAGTTGCTTTTAATGAGAAAGGGGGACACAAAAAAATGTCTGTATCTGATATATTTGGTTGCTTCAAGCTGTAAACTGTCCCGACCCTCTAATACATAGGTGTCCGAACTGTTCCACTGTGACTGCAGGTTTTTGTTTCAACCAATGAAGAGCACACAGTTTGACCAATCAACTGTCTGAAGACTGAGATCAGTTGATTAAATGAGTCAAGTCTGGTGTGCACCTCTGCAGGTGAGGTTCATACAGTTTGCAGAGAGGTAATGTACAGTTTGTGTGTGTGTGTGTGTTTTCTCTGTATCACGAGTTAAATTTGAGTTTGCTGGCCAAAGTTCACTAAAGTTGAACTGAGATGAAGAGAGGTAAATAGGTCAGTTTGCAATTTGAAGACTGACCAACCGAGGTTTAAAGCTGAACTCCACCCCTCATAAGAAAATATATATTATACTGTACAGGTGTAACACCATAGGAATAGATAATGAGTAGGTGCAAAAATAATTCCATATTATAACGGTATTTAATAACAGAGAATTTAACAGGCCTTCTTTGCTCATAAATTCTTTACATATACCTTGTGTTGGCTTTGATGACTTGCTCTATTGTGCATTGTTACACTTCTATGTGAATGATGTATATTTCCCTTACAGGCAGAGTGCGTGCAGGTGGTAACATCTTGTTTCTGCAGTGGACCCGTTCATTATCATTCCAGGTATGGATGAGCTCAGGGTTCAACACACATACCTTATTGTTCTAACCCGTTTTAATGTAGAAGTACATAGGCTGCTGTGGATTTTTCCTCTAACTATGTGTGATGCAGTTAAATCTGAGACGTGTTTTGAAACTGGGCAGCGATGACTGGCCGCTTTGTTCAGAGAAACGATAACAGATCTGGAGTCTGGGAAATATTTAGTAGTAAATGAGCCTGCAGTTAGACTTGGGAGTGTGTGTGTGTGTGAGTGTGTGTGAGTACATTTATGTGAATTTGCAGGTTTGTGCATGTACAGAATGTGTGTTCAAATCTTTGTCTGTCCAAGGGTGTATGCATATTTTTTTCTGCACGTCAGTGTTTATAAGTAAATGTGCCTGTATCTGCATCTGCTAAAGCTTATTTGGTGTTTGCTCACGTGTGTCAGTTTTTAGGTGTGCTCTTCTGTGCATTTGTGTTTTGTGTGTCAGCGTATTGTAAGTGCATGTACTTAGCATGTGTATCTGTGTGTGTGTTCTTTGGTGTTCACTGTGACAAAGCCTGCATGTGAATGAATTTCCTGCATTTCTGAATTAAACCAAGATGCTGAGATGTCCCCTCAGGGTCCTGGACAAAGACACTGTTTAAATACACACACTCACTCACACACACTCACACTCTTAGCTGTGTTGGATCAGGTGTTTTTTGGAGGGGTTCCAGTGTGGGGAGTCAGGAAATAGCTGGGGCCTCCGTCTGAACACAGCTGAACTCTCTGATGTGACTGTTGCTGTTCAAATGTCTCTCAGTGTTGAGCGACTTCCTCTGATGCACCTAGAACAGTGCGTCTGATTTTAACACGTATGGAAGGAAAATTCATCCAGCAAGCACAGAGAAACTTCCACGGTTTGCTTTTATGTCTTTGAATTTGCTTTGTTTAAGTTGATGCTGCAATGCCAAAGCAACTAGGGCTGAAAACCAAAGTCGTGCGACTCTCAAGCAGCTTGTTTACCAGAGCATAACCTATTGTGGTCGTTGTAACCTGTCATCCTGCCAGTTAGAGATGAAACACACATCTGACTCCTGCAGATAAGACTGTAAGGATGCTGATAAGACCAGTCTTATCTGATGTGACTTTATGTTGCTCTGCTCAGCTCAGCTCTCCAAGCATTAGGTCATGTATTACATTACATTATTGTGTGACTGTATCACATTATTGGCACTTTGTATTGTAGACCTTCTGATATAGACTTATATAGACTCAGGCAGGTGTGTCCGAAGCTTTGGAAGAAATCAAAACAAAGTCTCATTATTACAACAGTCATTTTTTATTATTAATGTTAAGAAAATATTTCACTTATCATAGCAAGATCCCAAAAACAAAATCCACTCAGTCATCATCAGTTATCAATCTACAGACACAAGAAAATTAGCACAGTGATACCTTTATAAGGCAGTAAGTGGTCTGTTATTGTTAGTTAAGTGCTACAGTCGGTCAATAATTCTCATTTTTTCTAATCAACTTGCCATATTTATTTTTCAGCCTTGCCTTAACTGTCCAACTGTCCAGGATCCGAAGGAGTCAGTTTTAGAGAACCTAGCAGATTTATTTTTCAGCATAGTCCCCTCCTACATTAATACTCCTAGTCCAGCAGGCGTGGAGCATACACATCCTTTCTTTGCAGAGGCTGGTGTCTTGGACCTCCAGAAAGTGGTCAAAATGACACCGGCTGAGCCGCTCCTTCATCTCTTTCTACCTTAGGCCACGAATGTATCAACCACCCCTCGTAACATCCCCTTCCATTAAGGTTTTGGTTAATTAAACAGCTTGATAGTAGACATTTCAGGATGCAGTCACACTGTTCCATTGTTTTTGGTGCCACTTAAGCTTCATTTTGTGCTGTAAAACAAGTGGCAGGAGGTTTACAGAATGTCAGACGCTTTATTCTCCTATGCACTTTGATTTGTTTATGAGATAACTGACATTTTTCATTTAAATATTATTTCCTCTTTGTGTTTTCTGTTAGGGGAATGTCCTCTTATGTCCAAATTACATGTGCAGTAAGTAATCTAAAAAAAAAAAAAAAGTAAATTAGGGATTGTACCATAAGAAAAACTGCACTACTTTAGCTAAAAGGAGGACACGAACACTTTCTGCGTCAGTGTGAACATCCAATCACTATTTTAATCTCTTCTCATGTCAGCTCAGTGATTCATCACCCCGCAATCATGTAGCGGTCTTTTGAAGCACGCCTGTGGTGTCCTCACAGTGAAACCCTCTCTCCCTGCACCAGACGGCCTCGGACAGCCCAAGTATCCTGTGGGGGAAGAGTTAAAGGTTTGGTTAACCAAAAAAGAAAAAAAAAAACTTTGGTTTTTGTTGTGTGCAGAGGCCGCTCTGTTTTACGTAAAAGATACTCCAGGAGTGCTGTATTTCAGTTACATGAAGTTGTGTCACTTTTAAGATGCATCGTCATGCATAAGCATCTTGCTTAGCTAAATTTCAGTTATGTATATGTACAATAATGACAAACAACAACTCTGATATGTCACTGTGTTTCCTCTACAGTATGATGGGTTCCAGGCTTCTAAATACAGATGCTCCCTGCTTTGCAAAGGCTGACCACAAAGTAAGTTTGGCTCATGACAGACATCTAATGGGGGATTTTATTGTATTCCTCACAGATGCATGCAAACAATAACAATACATCAGCTAGTGATGCTGCTATTGCTACCAGACTTTAATTATAACATGCTACTGTAATCTTACCATTTTAGAAATAGTCTCTCTGCTAAGTATGACTTTAACATCTGCTTAGATGTAGGTGTACACCTCTAATGATCTGCAGACACAGAACTTATACAAAGTTGCTCTGTGTGTTCAAGTGTTCTTTGCTGCTGCTGCACATCAGTTACATGCCTGAGAGTGAAACCAACAAAAATGTTACTTAGTAAAATGGCCCGATGTAGATTTCACCCTCAGAGTTCAGAGGAGCCTGGCAGCTGCTACGTTGCCCACATATAAGGGGATTATACATAATAGATAGCCTGTGTCTGGCTTTGCATCCAATGCATCTTTAAGGGTTAAGTTTGTTATCACGGTTCTCTGCTCTCTCATTGCACTAAGCTTTAAAGTGTATACTGGCAGGGTTAAGATCAGAGCTTAGACTCCAAATATCAACACTCTACATGGTAGAGGTCATTTCTACAAAACTATTTTTTGTGAATTCCTATGAAAATAGTAAACGCATCTGATGCTAATTCAGGACTTTTTTTTTTTTAACTCAACAGTTCACAATGTCACAACCAACGCCTCCATTTAATCAGCCCCACCTGCATCCACCTGTGTGCTCTAATTCTATGTTCCCCCAGGGGACAGTTTGTCACCATCACTGCACTCTCATTGCACTAAGCTTTAAAGTGTATGCTTGCATGCAGGACAGGCAAATTTAGATACTACAAGCCAAATATCAGCAATCCACACGCTGTCATTCATTCTCATAGATCTGTCCACATGTTTTGTCTGACTGAAATCATGCAGTCATGTAGGATTGTGTGTAAACAGTGTGAGATCTCAAAATCCAGAGGAAGTCAAACTGCATCAAGCCTTTTGCATGCTTTATTGTGCTGTGGGCTATAACAGGAAATGTTCAGAGCCCATGAATGTAATGAGAGTGTAAGTGTCTCACCTTGAACATAATTTCATCACCCACAGAATACTTCCTAGCTGCGATCTCCTTCACCTCTTTCTCTATGTTTTCCTGTGTGGTTCCCTTCACATCGATGTAGTAACAGTCAGCGCTGGCATAGTGGCAGGAGATGGCCTGGAAACACACACACACACGTGAACACACACAATTATCTTTAAATTTATAATGATATTTTATAATCACGTGTATTCTCGTTTCGTAGGTGTTTGGGCCTGGAAACTCGGGAATACCAGGTGCATTATGGGTAGTGCAGTACCTTGCGGAAGCCCTGCGTCTGATTCATGCCAGAGCCATGGATGAGCAGCGGGTGGAAGAAGACAGTGTCACCCTTCTCCATCTCCAGGTGCACCCTGGGGTGTTTCGGGTCATAGTTTCGCACTCCGTGGTACATCTTATTCACTCCGCCCTGAGGACAAACACAGAGCTGAGGTAGTGTGTGTGTATATATATATATGTGTGTGTGTGTGTGTGTGTGTGTGTGTGTGTGTGTGTGTGTGTGTGTGTGTGTGTGTGTGTGTGTGTGCCTCTTAGCAGGTGTGATCATGTTTCTGGCTGCGTGTGTGTTTGTGTACCTCCCACTCGGGGTAGTCGTGCTCCTGCAGCGTGCCAGTGTGTGTTCCTGGCAGAACGACCAGGCAGCCGTTCTGCCTGTTCACTTTCTCCATCGCTGTCCAAGAGCAGACAATCCGGTCGGCCGGTCGGAACGGGAAGTAATGCAGATCCTGATGCATCGGGTGACGAGATGTTTTCTTACCTGAGACACCGGACACACACCAGATGTGTCATAACATAATAGGTTTAAAGACACTAGAGGAAAAATACTGTCCTGTGTTGTTTGTTGTTTCAGTTTTGGGGTTATCTTTGTTGAAAGTTGAAACGTCCCCAAAACTGAGGTACATGTCAGAAAATAGTTTACTATCACAGTTTCCTAAAGTCCTGAGCTGATCATGACTTCTACAAAACATTTACACATTCAAAAAGTTGGGACACTCCTCACCCCATACCTGCATCAGGAGGTTTGTTGATCAGCATGGTGTGCATGGCCATGACGTTTGGTCCAGTGAAACACTCCACATAGCTCAGGATCTGACATTAAAACGCACACGTTTTTGTTGATCAGTGTTTGGGTTTAAATTATTTGTGTTGGTGTATCACAACTAATTTGATATTCATGTAAAATGTGACACGCTGCAGCTTCAACTATTAATTAAACGAAGAGTTTGAGCCAGTAGATCAAAACAAGGCCCAAATGAAATGTGCGGTACGTGTGTGTTGTTGTACCTGTGGTAAGGTGCAGTACCGAAACAGTTCAGGGTCCTCCTGGAAGTCCTGAAGTTTGGAGACAGCTTTCTGATCTGGAACAAACTCTGACTTTGCGATCGCCACATCCCTCATCACCACCAGACCGGGAACTTTTACTTCCTGTCGACAGATCCGTTCAAACTCCAACCTGAAGAATATATTTGGATCATGTTTAACACTTCACTACTCAGTATCCCCAGTGTTTCTCAATAATATATTCATGGTGGTATTCATCATAGGAAAGTGTATTACAGTTACTAATAATGATATTAAATGTTTATGCACGGGGTGTAAAGCATCATTCTCTTTGCAGTTGCCATAGTTTGTGATCGTCACCTGAACCTGTCGACGTCCTCGTCAGACACCAGATTCTTGATGAGAATGAAGCCATTTTTCTCATAAAAGAGCCGCTGTTCTGGGGTCAGCAGGTCAGTATCAAGTGTGTATCTGTCAAACAAAAGTGACAATACATTGTAGTTTATTATATGCTGGTTTAGTTGGAATGAAAAGCTTCTGCAGACTATTTGGCCTTAGGGACATAACTGACAGATGGTAGTCTGGTACGTTGATATTTTCCACTTTCTCTCATAACAAAACGCATGAATTATTTAGACTATGTACATCAGTACCTCTGTTCTGCTTTGAATCATGACACTGTCAGTGAACTACCTTAAAACAGCTCGAGTTCTTGTCCCTTTAATGGATAAGTGCACTATTATCTGCTAATACACGTGGCAATACAGAAACTGTGCCAAAAGTGAATGATAAACATGGATTGTATAATTGTGTTTACAGAAACCTTTGCCCTGAGGCAGCTGTGGAACCTGCCAAACGCTGTGGTAGAATTACAGAGTGACTTGAAAACTAAAGGTGGATCTCTACCTCAGCTTCTGTGGGTGAGTGCTGTAGGTGAAGGTCTGAGCAGAGGTCGGTGCAGCTCTCTGGAGAAAACCAGTTAAGGAGGAAATAAGGCAACAATAAGAGTGTCTCAGAAAGACGGATTTCAGACCTATTTCCCCACCGATCTAATTAAAAGAAAAATCCAAACAGGGTATCAACGCTTTAACAATACTGGGCAGCTTCCAAAATATATCTAAGTGCAGGTTTGGTCATTGAGATCCGTCCGTATCAGTGCGGAAGCAGCGTCAGCTTGCAGAGACATAAAGATCACGTAAACATCTTGGATCATTTTCTGTGTTATCTTTTCTCTTATGTGAAAAGCTGCGTGATCGCTGCGTGATAATGCATGTGAAGGGCGCGTCGAGACAAAGCAAGAGAAACAGAAAACATCCGATTGTTTAATTTAAAGATAAACAATGCCAAGCTGCCGGGCTTCCAGCTGACCTAAAAACACACACAGACTAGCCTTCTTAGCTGTTCAAAGCTAATGCCAAACAGATGTAGGTATAACTGTGTAACAGCCTTCACGTAACTTTATCGCCTTTAAGCCTTTAGCGTTAAGTTCCTACATAACGACAGACTGCTGCAGAAACATCGCCTCCATTAATAATAACCGTGGTTACGGTACCGTGTTACAGGGGGGCCTGCTCTATAGAGGGACCCCGGTCCGCTCCTAACAGAACTGCCCGTCGCTCGGTGTGCCTGCGATCGGCTATCTATTCTGCACTGCGAAGCTCCAATGATACAGATAATAAATGGATACGACAGCAGCGGCTGATCGATCGAGATGATTGATCAGCAGTTTGAGTCTATCCGCAGCGCGAGACATCGTCCTGTCAGGTTGTAGTCCCGATGTGATCCCGGTTTACATGGACACACTGAGGAAAGTGGTTCTCTCTGGGGCAAAGGTCAGAGTGATGACAACACACACTCCCACTTACACAATGTTAGTACTGTACGTTATTCACGCACACTGATAGTCCAGTCATGTCATTGATGAGGTTTGATGGGATTATTAACTGGTCAATAAAGAAGACAGTTTGAATACAATGCATCATTTTATTTGATTACTTAAAAATATATGGTAAAAAGGAAGTTGCAACGAGCATACCGATTTGAAGCTCATTTTCACTGACGGCGACTGATTTGGTATCTGATAAACCTTTAATTAACAGGTTCCACCGAGATTTGAACTCGGATCACTGGATTCAAAGTCCAGAGCTAACCAGTTCTTTGATTGTTGGTGTTTGAGTTTGCATGTTTTCGTTGCTTTCGCAGGATGAGGGCATCAATATCAATATTACCAAACTGATCTCAAAACATGTCAGCTGGCCTCAGAATTATGTCATCTTCCATTAAGTGTGTGGCAGGAGGATTTCGTGTTCTGTGCCTTGTGGTTCCATGGTGTAATGGTTAGCACTCTGGACTCTGAATCCAGCGATCCGAGTTCAAATCTCGGTGGGACCTGAACTTGCTTTTGTAAAAGGTACTACAGTTTTAAAGACTAAGCCGCCCAGTTTAGAGAAACACGCATACGTTGTTCTTGCTGGAGGTGATGTCTTTGCTCGCTTTGGATTAGATGGAATCTAATGTTCTGCAGTCAGGATGGCCGAGCGGTCTAAGGCGCTGCGTTCAGGTCGCAGTCTCCCCTGGAGGCGTGGGTTCGAATCCCACTTCTGACAGCCAACATTTTCAACCTGAATAAGTCACTCTTTTAGTATCACTTTACTGCACTGTCACATCAGCCAGCAGAGAGAGTGGGTTTCTCTGTGGTTCCATGGTGTAATGGTTAGCACTCTGGACTCTGAATCCAGCGATCCGAGTTCAAATCTCGGTGGGACCTGTTTTTGGAAGGGGTCAACTGTTGTGCCTGTACCTGAATTATCCGAAAATGACTTGTTAATTACTGCCTGTAAAGATATATGCAGTCACTTAGATCAGTCAAAATGTTTAATACTTCTTCAGATTGTAGCTTGCATTTCCAGCGGCATCATAAATACCTTTGTTGAGAGAAAAGTCTAAATTTTTCAGCCACAAAGAATAAACCTTCTGCATTTGTAAAGAGGAACTAAGTACATGTCAAGCAGAGGTTAAGAGATGCCCCCCCTGCTGTTAGAGTTTTGGAGCAGCTTTAGTGAAAACTGTAAATAAAAGGCTGCAGCTGTAAATACAATCTCAGAGACTGAATACATCCAACCCATCCATGATTCTCTGACAGTTTAAATGTTTTCAGGCCAGTACCAAACATTACTGTACAGCACAACTGTTGCCCCCTGCCAAAAACAGGTCCCACCGAGATTTGAACTCGGATCGCTGGATTCAGAGTCCAGAGTGCTAACCATTACACCATGGAACCACTGAGAATTCACTCCCTCTGCTGGCTGACTCGATAGGGCAGCAAAGTCATACCAAGTGAATTAGTAAGTTGTGAAATAAGTAACCGTTAGGTGGTTAATGTAGCACCTACACCTCATGGAAAATGACATAATCTGTCCAGTTTCGAGACCAGTTTTGTGACATTATAAAATTGTGCCAGTAGACTTCCTCTGTATGTGACAATCTGGAATGCAATGTACCCTTTCATTGGACAGCCATGGTCTGTTATGACGTCCCCATGCAGTCAGGATGGCCGAGCGGTCTAAGGCGCTGCGTTCAGGTCGCAGTCTCCTCTGGAGGCGTGGGTTCGAATCCCACTTCTGACATGCTTGTTTTCACGGTGGCGCGGCATCTGTCTGAGATGTGCTCTTTTACAAATGCAAGTGTGTGTTTGTGGGGGAAGCTTTTGGGCCGGTGGTGTCCAAACTGTTCCACAAAGGGCCGTGTGACTGCAGGTTTTTGTTCCAACCAATGCAGAGCACACAGTTTGACCAATCAACTGTCTGAAGACTGAGATCAGTTGATTAAATGAGTCAAGTCTGGTGTGCTGCTGCTTGGTTGGAACAAAAACCTGCAGCCACACGGCCCTTTGTGGAACAGTTTGGACACCTCTGATTTAGGCTTTTCTCTCACCAAAAATTTAGCCCAAAGGTATTTATGCTGCAGCTGTAAATACCTGAAGAGCTAATTATGAGATGTTTTGATTGGTTTAAGTGGTTGATGATATCTTTATTGCCCATAGCCAATACATCATTTTCTGATAAATCAGGTGTTTGCAGACCAGTATCAGAGCTTACTGAATAGCACAACAGTCAGCCCCTACCAAAACCAGGTTCCACCAAGATTTGAACTCAGATCGCTGGATTCAGAGTCCAGAGTGCTAACCATTACACCATGGAACCAAACCATGCGCAGTGCTCACTGTATACAGAGTGAACTTCTGCCCCACAGTGGTGGTACAACATTGGGTCTTGATTTTATTGTACTGTTTATATGTGGCAGCATTTTGAATAGATTCAAGAGTCTTTATAGTCATTATGCAAACATATGAAATTTTGCAGAGATTCCGGGCATAAAGGCACACATATAAATAAATATAATAAAAAGTTAGAAAAAGAACACGTATGAAAAATATAAAAAATATAAACACAAAGTAAAGTAAAGTAATAAAGTGCAGCAGATGAACAAATTGATAAAAAATGGTACAGACAGACGGAAAACATTATAATTAAAACAGGTGATGATCTGCTCTCTCTCTGTCTCTGTCTTTCACTCTCTCTCTCTCTCTCTCTCTCTCTCTCTCTCTCTCTCTCTCTCTCTCTCTCTCTCTCTCTCTCTCTCTCTCTCTCTCTCTCTCTCTCTCTGGGTTTCTGTTTCTCACTTGCTCCCAGAGACAATATCCTACTGTGGCCACAAGAGAGCAGTAAATTACAAGATAAATGCAAGCAGGCAATCTAATCCTTTATGGGATGTATTGGTTAACTGGTTCTATTAACATAATACCTATAATTATCAGGCTTCATCTTGATAGTTAACTAGTCCTGTACCATTCAGGGCCTAATACCTTTTATTTTGTACTATTGTATCATTGTAGAGTATATATATTTATATCCTTGATGTGTTTTTTTTCAATAGCTTTCATACCATGTGACCCAACGGTTTACAATCTATTCTAAAATATTGGGCTACATGGCCCAACAAGGGCACAGCCCTTTATATTGGACACAATGGTTCAATAGTACAATATAAAGGGTGTTAGTGCCTGAAGACAACCCCAAGCGAAGGTGCGCAAACACAAGGTGAAACTGCAAGAAAATCCTGCAAAATGCATTTGTTTTTTTAACGGTGTTTTGTATTCGCAAACCACACTGTGTTTGTCAGTGAAGTGCTGGGTATTTGTTAAGCATGTTTTGTTTGTTTGTTAAGTTTTGGCTGGAAATTAGCTCCATACTCAGCTGTGTTTGTTCTGTTTACAACAGTATTTGTTCTGTTATGAAGACTGGAAAAACATAGCCTGATCTGATGAATATGGATTTCTGCTGAGGCACACAGATGGTAGGATAATTTGGCATCAGCAGCATGAATCCATGGACCCAACCTGTCTAGTATCAACAGTCCCTGCTGCTTTTGGTGTAACGGTGTGGGGAATGTTTTCTTGACATACTTTGGGCCCCTTAATACTGGTAAATCGTTGTTTGAATGCCACAGCCTATCTGAATATTGTTGTTGACCAAATGGCAAATGACTTACAGTCTGTATTACCAGTTGTTTGAACAGTTGGATTACAATATTTCTAGTAGCTGCAGCTTTTATACAGCAGGTGGCGGCATACAACCAAAAGTTATACTATGGTTGAGCTTGGGATGTAATTGTGAAGAACGAACAGCAACATTAATTTCAAGGATAATTTTAAAATCAATCATTGAAAAATATATGTTGGTACTACTAAACTAAAAGATGTGGAATATTGTCTTTTTTTAAACGAATGTTCCTTTTTATTTTTTTTACTTTTCTTTTTAAATGTCTTTAACCATATACCTGTATGTTCCATACATTTCACTGAAGATTTATTGGGACAAAGCACGGAAACAATGTTTAACAGAGCCGCAGTGTTAGAAGGAAATGAGTTATAAAGAACAGCGGAAAAGAAACTATTCAAATAAAGATACTATTGTTTCGTTTATCTGCATTTCATACCCTTGCTTCCAGTTTCGTCAAACTAACGAGTTTTCTCACAGTAGAGCGGAACTTGTTGACTTTCCTTTTAAATTATATATACCTTTATTTCCTATGATTAAATGTGTCAAAGCACAAGCTGAAAATGTATGAAGTCTTGTATGTATCCCTCTATATGTCCATAGACATTATATGATGAAAAATGTTGTCGCTTATTTCGAACACTGAGATTAAAAAAAAATGTGGAAAAATCGCTACTGGTGCTTTTATTTTGAAAGCTGATAAAAATAAATCGGCACATGGCCGTCGAATGCTGAGAACGGTTTTATTTTTCAAACGTAACAGGAAGCTCCGTTATACTGTGTGGCATTCATGGGTGGCACTTGACAGCTGGCGTGCACCCCTCCCGTCTCCTCTGTCGACAGCAGAGCCTCCTCCAGCCTCTTTAAACAGCTTTCAGAGCCACACAAGCGACATTTCGGGGGTCCGATCTGTAGCTCTCCGTCCTCACATCTCTCATACCTGTGTGTGCGTGTGTGTTTCTGAGGATATTTCTTTTTCTGTCGGAGCGCTGGGAGCCAGAGCCGAGCACAGACGGAGCAGTGTGTTCTAGGCTACTTCAGTGGGCGGATAAAGCGGAGGAGGGCATCCGGGCCTGGCAGCTCCGGAGGGTCGGCTCGAAACGACGGAATTCACTGTTTTCAGGTAATTACGCTCAATTGTCATTTCATGTTTAACGCACGGTCAGTCCGATAATGGGCTCCGTGACGTTACATGTCGTCCGGCAGCGGAGGACGAGGAGTGAACAGTGTGGTGTGTGGAAATGACAACACAGAGGAAACGGCAGCTGAAGAATATGATTCAACCAGACTGTAGCTATATTTCATATTTTACAGCTACCTTCCGTTTTTACCCTTTACAGTTATGACCGTAATGTACGCTCCTCGCACATATTTACAAAAAAAGCTCTTATTTACTTAATTCGGCCGTAAATATTTTGGTTTGTTTACACAACGTATGCATTGGCAGCCAGGCTACCCCCCAGCGACAGGAACCCTATGGTAAAGTGTAGAAAAATTACAAACTGCAGCAGTATAATTTGACTTCCAACATAAATTATCATACTGACTATTAAAGGGCGAGAAGAACATTCCTGCATTACTGGTGTGATTTCTGGGTAAGCAGTTAACACCAAGAATGCAGGACTGACATTGAAAAATCTCCCAATATATCATTAATTTAATTTAAAATCAGTTTTGATAACACAAGACATTAAATCCTAATTATATCAATGTTTATTTATTTATATTTAAAACAAAAATGCTTACAACTACTGATTCATTCCCACACCACGTTTTATCAACAGAGTGAGATTTTACTTTCACATCTACAGCACTGTTTTCACAGTGAAAATGTGGGTATTTGATTACTGCAAGTTGCAAAGAAAAGTTGCATTTTGACATGACCTTTCTTAACATGGCATAATATCAATCTGTAAACATTTGGTTTTCTGCTTATGGAAGCGCCTTTAGTTCTGCTTGTGCTGTGTCCAAGTTGTAAGCGGAAAAATGGCTCCTGCAGACTTGAAAGCGTCAGTTAACCTGCTGAAATGCCCACGCTTGAAATGATTTGTGTTCAGAATGATGGTGGCTTTGAAATGACTGTTGACTTTTGCTATGTCCATCAGGATGCTTTTGTGATTTGGGGCTTGAGGTGGGAGATAATGGTGACATCCTGCTTGGAAATTAGCTTGAGGAGATAAACATAACAATGTTTTTTTTTTTAAGCCTCTTGTGTATGGTAAATCCAACACAACACCAAGGCACCATCCTGTTGTCACCCTGGAAACTGAGATATTGAGGGAATTGTTGTCAGGTGAAAAGGCGCCTTAATTCCTAATTGATTTGATAGGCTTTAAAATCAGCCACTTATCACCGATCTCTCATCATTTAAGCTCTTTTCCACTTCCTGTTTGACCTGGATTTACTTCCACCGTCCTTCAACTGGAACAACTGGCCACTCAATTGAGTGCATGTGTGTGTCCGTGTGTGTCTGTGTGTGTCTCTGTGTGTGTATTGACCCACATTCAGATCCAGGCTGTTGGCTGTGTGAGTGATACACCCCCACAGGACAAAGTAATTACCCTGACAGACCCCTCCCCATGTCTGTGGGCTGTATAGCAGCACTCGTATTGATCAGTCTTTGCATTATATTGCATACAGCAGGGAGATGAGAGCCAGTGTACAGTGAATGTGCGCACACACACTCACACTCTTTCTTGCTTTTCCCATGGGACTGATACAGGAGAATATCCGCTGAAGTGAGTTGTCTTGTAGCAGAGTTATGATTTTAGATGTATGATTGCTTTCATTTTGAGAAGTTAAGGTGCCATGTGATGGAACTACGGCGGGTGTCAGCGGCTGGCTCGAAGTTTCCTGTCAGGGCAGAAGAGTGTGAGCAGAGGTCAGTTTGAAAGTTTTAGGTGAAACCGGGTCAATCCTTCCTGTTAGTAAATTATGTTGCTACTCAAGTGTTTACTGTTTAGAAAGATGGTTGCTGTCTGCGTTGCTGCTGCTCTTTAACTGTTTGTTAATCTGCTGTTAAAAGGAGCTCTCCAGTGATTTTACACATTGTCATGAACAGTGCCACTCAGTCTGTGAAAACAGACTTTTTGTGGCTCTGGAGGAGCCTCAGGTTCGGCTGCTTTGATTTTCACCATTTATTTTTTAGGCTGTCTGAACTGCTGCTTCGTATAGTTCGTGCTGTTTGGCCTGTCTAAATTTGGGATCCCAGTCAGAATCAAGTGGGCATGTGGATGAATCAGAGTATGGTGCTTGCCGAAATACAATGTCAGGATATTACAGCTAAGTTTAACTGCATTTTAACACGTACAATTAATAATAAAATATAAAACAGTGCTAAAATATACCTATATTCAGACTGACGAGGTATCATCATCTGTGGCGCAAAGCATGGTGATATCCCACCATGCTTTGCAGCAGAGCTGTCTGCACTTACTGATGATCAACCTCCAAAACACTGTTGCTATTGACAACCAGGCCAGCAGCTCTCTACCTCTCTCTTTCTCCCTTTCTCATTTATATAACTCCAACTTGTGCAATGTTTTATTGATCAGAGAGGTGTGTGCATGTGTGTGTCTCTGTGTGTATCTTTTTGCATGATTTTCTGTGTGTGTCTGTATATTTTGTATTATTCTGTGTGCTTTTGTGTGTGTGTGTGAGAGTTTGTAGGTCTTTGCATATGTACATGTGTGTTAAAGTGTGCATGTGTGTGTGGCTGAATGAACGAGTACAGCACTGTATGTTTCCGTGCGTCTGCCTCTGCGCTGCCACAGGGTGGGCATCATGTAGGTGAAGTAGTAATTATTGGGCTTTTTTGGGGTCTGGCTAATTCTAGGGCTTCAGAATGAATACAATTAGTGTGGGCAGGGTGCAGCTGGAACACACACTTGCACACATTTGTAGCCATATGAACTAACATACACACGCGCGCACTGATGAGGAAAGTTATTTGAGCCATGTGAGGAATGCGAGGAGTGGTGTGAGTTCATTCTCCCTCTCTTACACAGCATCAAACACCTCTGTCAGCTTACCGGTGTGTGTGTGTGTGTCATTTTACAGTAAAACAAAGCCATCTCAATATTTGTGTGTGTGCTGTCATCCTGTATGAATGTGTCTGAGGGATGTTTAGTCTTGTAGGATGGCTGCGTGTGTTTGTGTGTTAGTGGAGAAGTGAATGGAACTTGTCTTTGTTCTCTTTCACTCACGCAGACACACTTTGCTTCACTTGCTTTTGTCTCTTCTACATTGTTTCTGCTCAGACACACACACACACACACACACACTGTCTATCATTATTTCTGTATGTTTTGGTATCATGCCCCGTGTCCCATCATGCTTTGCTAGATGTGTGTGTGTGTGTGTGTGTGTGTGTGTGTGTGTGTGTGTGTGTGTGTGTGTGTGTGTGTGTGTGTGTGTGTGTGTGGAGGGTTGTGTTGGGTGAGTGAGACTGGCTCATAATCTGGAGATTAACCAGTGGCATTGTTAGAGCAGCAGCAGAGGGGGATTATACATGCACGTGCACACACACACACACACACACAGAGGTCACACATTAAAATAAACAAATCTGCAGCTTCATTCATGAAGTCACTTTCCCTCATGTGGTGAATACTCACTGTAAACTCAGGTGGTGTCGTTTGACAGTGAAGATGCTGAAATATTCATTACACACACACATGCGCACACGCACGTACGCACACACACTAGTGAGGATATAAACACCATGCTTAACTCAAATGACCACTCTGTTTGCCCTTTATTGTCTCTGAACAGAATCTTTAGTTATTGTGAGTTTTTCTTTCCTCCGTTGCTTGTATTTACTTAACCCTTAAGTTCCTATAATAAACCCAAACCAACCTTCACTTTAAACCCTAATTTAACACAAAACCCTGAGATGGCTGCTCGAAGAAAAGCAGAATAGCCTAGAACGGCATTGACAAGCCAGTGTAGAGCCACAAATCCCCAAAGTTCTACTTCAGTGCTTTCAAGGTGATAAGCTTAAAACTGTGATAAGATGTTCTTAGAAGGTTAAGTGGGAGATTCCAGCTACTGTTCACTATCTGCTAGCTGTCAACAGCAGCTGGTAACTGTAATCTTAAAGTTATATGACGCAACAATGCTTCAGTAAACTAATCTTCCAGCTTGCTAAGTCATAGTTAATAAAACAATTGAAATTGTGGCTGTGATTTTGAAAGTGCAGTCAAATCGCATTTTCAGTATAAAAAACAATCGTTCAGCTCAAAGCTGAGATGTCAGTTCAGGAGGGTTTTTATAACCATAAAGATCATAATAGAAAACTGTACGTCCACACAAACAATTACACACACAACTAAGTGGTACAGTGTCAGTGCCAAGTACAGTCAGCTGTAGTTGACATTCTGCTGTTCAGTACATCCCGTCCCACACAACTCTCACCATCTGCCTGCTTCTCTAAAACAGTTTTTGCAACTCATCTCACATAATCACAACAATGAAATTATCCCACATGCAGTTTCATTTATTTCACTCAATTCACAGTCAGATTTTGTTTTTAGAGGATGTTGTGTAGCTCACTGCTCTCATTGGGACTGAACCTGAGACAGACTGTGCAACTTTGTTCCAATTGCCCTTTCTTACTCTGCTGCCGCCTCTAACTTTAAATTCCAGTAGCTATAATAAAAGTGAGTTTCTTTTTTAATGTCGAGTAGTGATCTCTAATTATCCTTCTCTCTTCCCGCCAGGTTAATCACTGGCTGCTAGACAGGCATTATCTGCAATTAGTGCCAACAAAGTGCATCAAAAGTTCACAGGAAAAACTCATGAAAATTGGACCACAGATGCACATGAAGCTCAGAGAGAAAATAGTCAGGTCTTGTTGCTTATTAACTCAGCCATCTCTGATGATTTCTATCAGAAATGTTCTGTCTTGCATCACTAAGCACCTCATTCATCATTAACTGAAAGGTCAGATCAATTCGAGGTCAGTATCACAGGGACGTTTGCACACACACTAGTAATCTGGTGGTGATATATGTAGGTGCCATGGCAGAACAGACTGCGAAACAACAGAAGCTCTGAGAGTTCAATTCTAGACCAACTGACAGGAGGTCCACAGCTGTGAGGACATTGCACCAAAGATAGAAACTAGATGAAAACCATAAACAGTCATCTCTCATCAATGCTGCGGACATGCAGTGAAGCAAGAAATAGAAAATGTGCTGCATCGTTTTTCTTGATTATCAGCTGCAGGAGAAGGGCAAGTTGCCGCTCCTTGGTGTTCAAAGTGGTTTGTAGTGAAGCCATTCAGCTTGATTTTTAAAACAGTAAAACAAATGAGACATGTCCAGATATGTTCGGTGGCATTCATAGTGCAAATTAGTCCGAATTCAGTGCCCTATATGTGAATTGAGTGGACTTTTGCTCCTAGCTGGTAACACCCTAAAGGATTTCAGAAGACATTTTGGGAAATACAGTTTCACCTTCTTGCTGTCCGTCTGTATGTTATGCATAGAGCTACCACTCGCAGCTGGTTATCTTCACCCAGTATAAAGACTGGAAACAGATAGAAACAGCTACAGGGGGTTATGCACTAGGCTGTTTCTTGGCCTTGCACAGTAACTTCCTGTAGTCCTGTCATCAAGCCAAGGAACAGTCTGGCACATAACCCCTGTACAACTGCAATGTGTCATTTTATCACTTTTTCTGCAAATTAAACAAATGAGTTGTAATATGTCATCATACTGAGGCTTAGAGGTGTTAGTAGACTGATTTTCTTACACTCAGACAGAGCCAGGCTAGCTTGGTTCTAAGTGTTTCTAGTCTTTCTGCTAAACTAAGAGAAGTGACTGCTGGCAGGAATCAGAAATGCCAGATTTAATTAAGCTTTGTGCATCACAGCACCTGAAGCCTGAACAAAGATATTCTTTGGCCAGAAAATGGCTCATGTGCTGAATTTATGGGAAATGCTAAATCTTTGTCTGAGGCAGGGATGTCCCACCTGCCTTGGCACAAAGACAAGAAAAAGCCCTGGCCACTTTGTTGGATGGTGTGAGCAGAAAACGCTCACACACACACACACACACACACACACACACACACACACACACACACACACACACACACACACACACACACACACACACACACACACACACACACACACACATGCTCAACACAAGCCACCTTGGGGAGGTAACACCTGTTCCCAAAGGCCTGGGGGAGAATGGAAATGGATTTGGAGACTGTGTTCAGGGGAGTGGTGGGGCGTGAGAATGGAAAGCCATAAAACAGACAGAAGAAGAGGAGGAGGAGAGGCGATAATAGAAGGAGGGAGGTTAAAGACTGTTCAGTTGTGTAAGACGACCTGATTTCCTTAGAAATCTCTCTGTGATTAAGCGATGCTTTTGTTTTTATGTTGTTGGGTGTGTTTGCCTGAAGCTGTTGTTGCTTGTGTGTGAGTTCTGAGTGAAGATATAACTGATTCGGACTTCTCTGCTCTGGAATTTAAACAAAAACATGAATTGGTTTTGTCATTTCCTTGCAGTTTTTCAAATTAAAAGCACTGAAAGTTGCCAACGTTTGGCTCAAAAAGCTGCATTGCGTTGTTTTAAGCAACGAGAAAAGACGGGAACACTTTGCAGCAAATTTTCTAGGTATTTCAATGATGTGAATGAAATGTTTAAGACTGTTTTGGAGTAAGTGCTTCATTTGTAAGAAAGATCAGTCCTGTGTCTTTATTCATGCAAAAAGACATTTTAATTCTTGTCAAAAATCTCACAACACTAAGAACTAACTCTCTGAGTGAACTTAAACGTTTTTGTTGAAACCTTTTTCCCTTCCAGACTTTCTATTTTAGTACCTCTTAATTTGCATAAAACACTCATTGGGACCACAGATTTTGTGGTGGGTGTGCGTATCAGCAGCATACAGTTTTCCATCTCTCTCCACTGGAATGTGCCATATCCAGCTGTGTGTTTGGATTCACCAACCAAACATCCAGACAGGAAAACACATTCTTGTATGTTGTATTCATCCAGCTGTGTGTGTATGTGTGTGTGTCTCAGACAGGCCGGAAGCTTCTCGTTAACCCTCGTTAGTCTGGTGTTGCTGTAAGGAGACAGATGAGCATTATGTAACAGACAGACCAGAGGTGAATGCAGGTGTTGATTTTACAGTCAAAATTGGGGGGGGGTGGGCGGGCATTGCATACGTGTGCAGGAACAGCAGATTATTGTGAGAAAGTTAAAGAGAAAGTTAAAAGCAGGTGGTTATTTTTTTTCCACTTAGCACTGATGATAATTCTAATAATACTGTAAACAATGATTTTTAACCTCATAAAAAGATAATCCATTTTTTTCTTCAGAGGGCCAAATCCCCATCTCTACATTAAATACAAGCAAGTGCTTCAATGAGCTTCAGAATGACTGTGTATTAATGGTTTACTGTTGGACTGTGTAGAGAAACAGCACTCTGTGTGTACAGCTAGTGAAGGCAAGTCTTTTGTTCATACAGACTGAAGCTACAATGGGGTAAACAGGGTCACGTGAACATCATTTATGTGCAATAACATCGCTTATCTTATGTAGTAGATTGAGACTTTGACTACACAGGCAACACAAGAGACTCACAGAGGGAACAGCAGCAGTGACTGAAATAGCACTAGATGCCTACTTGGCTTATTATTATCCCGGATCAACATGAGAGCAACCTGAGAAACTGATCAAACAATACACATGAATGACTTTACTGCTTAATCCCTGCTGCAGAAAGCTAAGTCATGTAATATTGTCATAAAATAAATTTGTGCTTATTCGTCACAGTATCTGCCCATCTGGATTTTAGAGCAAAACATCAGTTTTGAAAAACATTAACTTCTTTGGTTGAGCTGAGGTGAACAGCATTTTTGGGTGATGATTTGTGTTTGTCAGTATGATATACTGCTGTCATATGCACATAATTATTTATTCCTTTGTTGATATGGAAGTGACGATTAATGCAGCTTTAAAGCGTGCTCTGCTTCCTGCTGTGCGTCTAGGTGTGCTTGTTTGTTTCCAGTCATCATTCACACACAAACTTGTATACACACGTTGGCACACAAAATACTGTTAAACTAGACTGCACTAGAGCAGTCTACCTGCTGCTGACTCCACCTCCTACCCACTGTGTGTGCGCGTGTTTGTGTGTGTGCGTGCGGATTGATTACAATGACAGTGTGAACTAGTGATAAGAGGATCATCTATCCTGCACACAGTCTCTGTTTTGTAATTGGAAGATGGATGAAGTGTATTGCCTTTGGCGTGACCTCAAGCTAACCCACTCACACAAACGCACACGTACGCACACGCTTATACATATATATGGCGTGTATCCAGTTTGTTTGTTTCTGTCTAACCTCACCCTACTCTTGCTGTAAACAGATGACACTGGAGTGTCTGGGCGTGCAGTCAAACCTTGGTGTGTGTGTCAGCTGAGTTCCCTGTGTGTTTTGTGGCCTGTGGGCTTTGTGTTTGTGTTTGTCATATGGCAAGAGAGCAACAGGGTAATGGTGCGCCATGTGCTCTGTTTACATTTGTTTGTGTCTGTATATGCGTGCGTATTCAGCTGTAAGACACTGCAGCCTTCGTACCTAAAAATAACGTAGTCCCTCCAGCTCGCCCTTCCTCTCCTCCATCTTTATCTTCATTCTTTCCATCTCCCCCATTAAATCTCCAGAGCAGTGTTTTTCTCCTTGTTGTTTTCGTCTCTGTTTCTACATCCCGTTTTTCTTTGTGTCTGTCCTTGGTGGATGGTTTGCTTTATAGTGCTCAGTGATAACAATTTAGCATGTACTGTATGGATACGTTGAGTGGTTTAGAGGTAGGGGCCAGCAGCATAATCCAAACTGAAATGTTATTTGACAGAGATATGATTAGTTTCGTGTAACTAATACAGCCAGATTTAAACATTTCGTGAGATAAACTGAGTGTCCTTTGCTCTGCGAATGCAAATTTCCCCCCGGGGATCAATAAAGTCGGGGATCAAAATGTCTTTTGCTTCTGTACCATCCATTTCCTGACATAACTCTCCTCCAGCTCTTCCTGGGGGATCCCAAGGCGTTACCAGGCCAGATGGGACAAATAATCCCCTCTCCTGTTCTGGATCTGGCCTAGGCCTCCTCGCAGTTGCATATGCCTGGAAAGCCTTCACCGGAATGCACCCTGGGGTTGTCCTAAACGGATTCCTGAACCACCTCAACTAGATGCTTTCAAAGTGAAATAGAAGTGGTTCTATTTCCAAGCTTCTTTTGGATGTGCAGACTCATCTCACTGTTACACAAGTGTCACCACAAGTGAGCATGATGATAACTGTGGTGTCTGTGGTCTTGTCAACCAGTTCGTTGAGCAGTGAGACTCACTCCCTCACAGTCTCACTTCTCTTTAAATCTCTCCTATGATAGCTCATGAAACTGTTCTCCCTTGTTCCTCTTCTCTTCCCACATCTCTTTGTTATCCAAAGGCATTTTTTTTCTCTCATGGCCATTGGTAATTTCCTATTAATATTAACATTGCAGCCTTTTGTGTGCTCACAGACACACACACAGGGTTATTTCAGCTCACCCCTCTGGGTCAGTCATGCTGAAGCTCCTTTTCAGTTTTCTCTCGGCCAAAACAAAGGGTCTTTCAGTGGAAAGTGCCCACTGCACCGGGCAGCAGCACTGATGCTCTGTTTGTGTGTGTTCTCATATTCACACAAACACATGCTTGTGACTGTACTCAGTAGGGTTCAGCTGAAATGGGTGCTTGAAGGCCGATGACAGTGGTAATAGTTTTGCAATGAGGCTGGATTCTTGGATTTTAACTTTTGCATGTCAAAAACGGAAATCAAATTTTCTTCTCAGCAGGGTGGAATAGACCTTGAAACGCAGAATCTGTGCACTCATTCGACACAGGAAATCCAGGAAATATTCATCTAGGGGAAAATTGCACAATTGTGTCTTGCGTTCGAAGCTGGAAAACCATTTACAGAACTAAAATACGGGGACTTCACAGAAACTAAATTCACTGTGAAATTGTCCAGCAATTGTTTATTTAAGCAGGTTTCACAGTTGTGGTACTCGGGGATGTCTTACGCAAGGATTCATGCACCCTGCAGGCTTTAGGGCGGTGACACCCTTTGGGGCTCCTGGTCTTTGAAGGCTTTGTAGTGCTGTACATCACATAGGACAGACAGCGGTGCTTTGATTGTAATGTATACCAGCAATATGAGGGAAACTCCCTGGTATCTGTCTGTGTGTGCGTGCTCCTGTGATCTCTATATGATAGCAGTGATGTAAGTGGACCTGAGGCAGTGCAAACATTATACTCACCTCTTATCCTAAAACCACACATTTGTAAATGAGGAAAAATCAAAAGAGAGCACCTGTGTGTCTCAGATTTCCCCTTCTAGGTTTTTCTGCTGAGCTTTAGTTTTTCATCTAAACTGCTTTGATTAGCATGTTTGTCACTGATTTATATGAATCTCTGATTTTCATTATGTAGTGTGTGTGTGTGGGCACCAGCTAGTAGGATGTGAATGTGGGAGAAATCAATGAGAGACATTTACAGATAAAGGACACTTGACAGCTGAATTAATACACAATTTGGAAAGAAAACTAATGTTCTGAAACCAGTTTGTTAATAGATGATAGAAGATGTGGAGGATGTTTGGCAGGGAGCTAAACTGATGAGTCAAACAAGGTTTAAAACAGTGACAAAATGAAGTGAATGTTAGCTGCAGACAGGGGTCGGAGGCTGATGGATTTTGGTAACCTAGGCTTCCAGATCTCCCCAGTTTGGGTAACACATAGTTAACTGCTAAGACTTAGGAAACTCACACGATGACTAAGCTTAATTAGATTTTGGGAACACAGCTGGATGAAGTTGTGTGTGGGGAGCACTTACTTCACAACTAATTAAATTTTGTAATTACAAAGGGAAAGCAAACTTTATGACCAGCTGGATTTGGGGAACACTCACACTTGATTGGTCACCTGCGGAGCAAATGCTTTCAATTCCCAAATCTGTCATAAACACAAAATGTAGCTACTGAAACCAAACATAATGTAGAGCTGGACCACCACCTCCACCACCACCCAGTGAGTCTCTCTTCCTCTCTTTCAGCAGTACTGTACATGCCTTCAGTCACTGGGGTGATTTCATGGCTCTTAACCAAACACAAAGACTCCATTATGGCTCCTCTCACTGAAATAAACTCACTTTCTTTCTCCTATTCCTTTTCTCCTTCCTCGTCCTCGTCCTCGTCTTCGTCTTCCTCCTCCCACTCTTTCTCCTCCTCTTCACATTCACACTTTCACCCACATCCCTGAGATCGAATATAAAGCCACATTTTCCGTCTCATTACCTCACTCGGATATTGGAGTGGGGAATGAAGAGAGGAAAATTAAGGTAGAAGAGGAGGGAATGAGAAAGGAAGGAAGACAAGGAATGGAGGTAGGAAAGAGATGGTGGTGGTGGTGGTGGTGTGTGTGTGCGTGTGTGTGTGATCATTAACCCAGTAATTAGGCCCCGTCGCCTGTTGTCTCCCCCCTCGTTCGCCCTTTGAAGTTCCCTCTTTCAGACTACCCACAATGCACTTGGGAGGCATCCAGTAGGGCACAGAGGAGTGATGGAGTGGGGGTTTTTGGGAATGTGGGTCAAAATATGTGTGTGAGAGAATTTTTGGAGATGCTGGTGATGAAAAAGAGAGAGAAGGAGAGAGAGGATTGGGGGACTCAGTTCTCTCTTTATGTCTCTCTGCAGTTGGCGGATTGCTTGTGCTGCTTTTCATGTTGAATTCCCCCCTCACACACATCATTCATATGTGCCAGATGCTGTGCACTCAATACATACACACACACACACGCACACACACACAGCGAATCATACACACACGTCACATGAGTCTCTTTGTTTTGGTTTGCTGCAGAGATAAAACCCGGCTCTGTTACACTCCTCTGTAAGGGAGACAAAGAGCGCTTATCTCACATACAGTGAGTGTGTGTGTGTGAAGGAGAGAATGTGTGAATGTGTTTGTGCGAGAGTGTTTTCCAATGAAGTCATTTTATATTTGTATTGTGATTTTTATGAGCTGGATTTTCAGCCTCATTAGATGAAATTTTAGATGAAATGTTTTTCGCATCACTAGACTGATAGCTCTTTGTGTGTGTGTGTGTGTGTGTGTGTGTGTGTGTGTGTGTGTGTGTGTGTGTGTGTGTGTGTGTGTGTGTGTGTGTGTGTGTGTGTGTGTGTGTGTGTGTGGCGTCATCAGATCTTCATGCCAAGAGGGCCACCAGGGCCAGCATGACACACTTCTCCTCCAAAAGTGGGTGATCACACACAGGTTACAGGACGACACAGCACACACACTTTGTAGACGGAGAGATGTTTAGAAAAATACAAAAAAAAATTTAAATAAATTGAACAATAAAAATAACAGAAAAAATAAAAATACATAAAATAACAGACTCATTGTTCCACGCTGCACAACAGAGCGACACAGGAAATCATTCCTGCCTGTTGCAATCAAACTATATAACTCTGGACTGTAAAAAATCACGGACTCATGTATACTGTGTATACGTTATCTTTTAAACTATCAACCACAAACCTCATGCACATATTGCAAACATTAAGATGCCTTATCTTTTCTATTTGTATATTAGTTGTATATATTGTTCTGTTTGACATTTGACATTGGAGTTACTGCAGTATTTTTACTTGATTCTCATTGTAACTATACTGTTATTTTGTTTTTCATTTATTTATTTTTGTTTTCATTTACTTATTTATTCTAGAATTTTTTTCTATCACCACACACTGTGCAATTTTCCTCTTCTTTTAAACTGGGAGTTAAAGTAACAGAAAGAATTTCCCTACGGGGATTAATAAAGTTATTCTGATTCTGATTCTGATAATATTAACAGAATGAAGGGCAGAAATAACTGTGTAGCTCAGTGGTTGGTTTTGAGGCCATGGTTTGTAGTATTTTTAAGTAACTACCTCTGTCAGGTGGCCAAGAGTACATGTGCGTCAGTAAACTGGACTTCAGACTTCAGTAGTTTCTTTAAAAGTTTTTCTTTGCTTTCTTGCTAATTCAGACTGCAACAGCTATTTCTGCAAGTAGCCTTGTTTTACTTTGAAAAGTCATAGCAGAGCATGAGCTCCTTATGCAGTGGGACAATAAAGCAGTTACATCATCCTAAACAGTAGCACCATCAGTCCAGACCTCTTCATGAAACTGTAGCATGTATGTTATTGAAACCAAATATCTTAGAATATAAGATTGTTCTTAAATTTGTGTTCATGCTTTGTTGGTATTCAGTTGAAACTGACCAGCTGCTGTAGTTTCAAAGTCTTTCAGAGGAAATATAAAGAACCCTGTGAAAAACGATATGCCTACAGTGCAATTAATATTTATGAAATGCAATCTTTTAATTAATAAATTCCTCTTCCGATAGCCTGTTGGGCTTTAATTAGACCAACTGCAGCCAGCTGAGAGGAAATTCAGGTCATGTCCCCACACACACACACGCACAGACACGTACACTGAATCCGATGAACAGGTTGCGGTTGTGTGTTGCTGAGTTGGTGTGACATTGTGGTCACACGCCCCGACACTGATTGATGAAGTCATTCTCGCCACGCAGTGCCACGAATGACAAATTGCTGTAGGGGTGTGTGTGAGTGTGTGTTTGAGCAGACAGTCAGATGGTGTCTCATGAGTATGAGGGGAGCTAACGACCTTGAGGGAGCGAGAGAGAGAGAGAGAGAGAGAGAGAGAGAGAGAGAGAGAGAGAGAGAGATGGAGAGCGAGGAGGGATGGTGACGGCAGGGGTCGGCTGGTTTTGCGCTGAGGGTCAGGAGCGGGCGGGGCATTTCTGCTGCTTCCTCACCGCATTTCCTCCTCTCGCACACACATACATACACTAACTGTACACACACACTACACACACTTGCATGGGGCGTTAACGCAGCGACACAATGAGCAGGGACTGGCCTGAGGCAGATTGAGCAAGGTGTTTCCTGTGACCTGGACAACTGCTGCGTCAACACAAATGCACTGGTCTGGAACGACACTCGCCTGTGCTTGTAGACGTGTGTGTGTGTGTTTTCTGTTGACTGATTTGACTCTCTCCTCATTCAGAGTTCATTAATCTCTCCCTGTACAAATGTGCGAATGTGCGTGTAAGTGAAAACAGCTGTATTTAAAAGCCTGTGATATTCATCCTTTATTCATGCTTTGTTCATGGTTTATTCATGTGCTGTTCAAGCATTTGCAGAACGAATGAATATTGAATTAAAAGCAGCTTTACGGGACATCCAGACTGTTTCAAAATGTCAGCATAGATCGAAAACTCTCCCAGTCAATTAAAAAAAAAAAAATACTCCACCAAAACAGTGTGTTGCTCTTACAAGAAAATAAAATGCCCTAGAATGTGTGGGGTTAGAAGCAAGAAAATTTGGGGGAAAAACAAAAACTACGATTAAGGAAAAGAAAACGACAAAACCAGGGAGAGGAGAATGGAATCCGACAGTGTGCAGAGGGACTATACTACCACTAAAGCCTTCCAAAATTTAGGGAGAGACATAAAAAAAACCCCTTAAGACGGATCTCAAGCGGGAACTATTGGACATCAAAAACAACTTCAGGAATAGCATTAAAGAGGAATTCAGAAGTTTCAAGATGGACAACCTCAAATGAGTGGTTAATGTCACACGTCACGAAAAGAATTAGAAACAGCACTGAATAAATTAAAAGAATAATAAGACACCAGAAAGCGACTGTCTACCAGCTGTGAGGTATAATATTTTTAGAGAAGATTTGACTCAGGTGCTCTTAAATTCCTTTAATTTGACACTTGAGAAAAGTCAGCTCCATCTTTGTGGAATGAACTTGTAATTGCTGTCATCCCAAAAGGAAATAAAACGTTGTGTAGCTCACGTAGACCAACGTCAGTTTTAAACCAGGATTACAAACTGTATGCGTCCAACATGTCGAGGAGACTGGACTCCTTTATTCCTGAACTGACACTGACCTAACTAGTTTTGCCTGTGAGATGCCAAAGTCAAGATAATATTAGACACTCTCTTTCATTTAATACAAAACATCAAAACAACAAAAACAAATGCTGTGTTAGTCAGTCTTGATGCTGAGATAGCTTTTGACATTTGCATTTTGTTTTTTATAAAAAGTCTGCTAACAGCATTGAAACTTTATATGATGCTCCTACAAGATCAATGGATGCGTCACTGATTTCATAAAACTTTTCACCTTTTTACACTTTACATAGAACCTTTGGCACAAGGAATAAGAGAAGGCAGTAATATACTGGGGATTGTGGTCAATAACAAGGAACACACACACAAATAAAACATCAAAACAGTCCTATTAATGTTGTGTGCATTTGTCTTTTTGTGTATCATTCCAGTACTGCTGAAATAATGTATACTGTGTGTCTCTGTGTGTCCCACAGGCTGTGCACTGCCCTGATATGGAAAAGATGAAGAGGATTAAGAAGCGTCTGTCGTTAACACTCCGCTCCAGTCAGACCATTGATGAGTCCCTGTCCGAACTGGCCGAGCAGATGACCATCGAGGACGGCGGCACAAAGGACAATGGTCAGTGTCGGTGTCTGTCAAGCTTTCTATTATTATTATTTTTTAAAGGGGTAAAATCTGATATTAAAATACCTTATAAGAGACCTACAGTTAATAAATAAACTTTCAAAAATACCTCATAATTAAACTACTGTACACACTGAAAAAAAGTTTTAGACGCTTGACCACAGTCGAACTGGGGAAGGAAATTCCACCGGTCTGATTTTTACAATATCTTCCTGTACACGACTGTCAGCAGCCATGTAAAAACCATACACACACACACGCTGAGCTTTCAGTATCTTGGCAGCTCTCGGGGGTGTTTAAATTATGAAGCACTGGCGTTGACCGAGAAAGAGAGAGAGAGTTCAGCATGTGTGTGTCAGTAACAGCTGTAATGGACTTCCAGTGAGTAGCTCTCTATCTAGTTATGTAACAGGAGTAAGAGCAAAGGAGCTACTTGATCACACACACACACACACACACACACACACAGACAAACACACTTTCCTCGACCTCTCTTTGTTACGTAATATTCTGCCTGTTTTGGCACCACAGTGCAGTGTGATAGACACATGAGAGTGATTGGTTCTCACTTGTGATTGACAGCTGCCACAATGAATTGACACACACATCCATCTTTTACAGAATGTTTCCCATTTCAGTCATTTTGGCTTTCACTCTATATCCACGAAGACTCAAGAAAAACTACGTGTGATCACAACTGAGCCATGTTTCGTAAGAATTGTTAAAATGAAGTAGGATTTTTATGTAGGTACCACTAACTCTTAAACTGAAATCTAAGAAATATTGTATTTATTTTACAGTCAGTTGCTGAAAAGGTTTCCATACTCTCTGCTCATAAACGCCATTAAAATTCCACTCAGCCCTGACATTTTTACCACCTTGTTAGTATCCATTTTCTGACGTGTCTGACAATCACCTGAAGGCAGCGTAATGTAAATTAGTGAGGTTGACGTGTGGGAACACAGCGCCGTCTGTCAGCTCAGAGTTTAAAAGGTCAGATGAACTGAATAAAGTCGGCAGGAGCAGAAAAATGAAATCTGAAAATCGGACGGACTTTGTGTAGTGGTGTTGCTGGACAGCCACTCTGCCCACAGGGAGTACGCTGGGTTGACATATTTGCTTACAGGGTTTCCTTGCCAAATAGGATTGGAAATTTGATTACTAAATGAGGCCCATGAATGTGCCTCACGTCTTGCTTATCAGTAGAGAAACAGAATTGCCCTTTGATGATCAATTTTCCAGTAATACAAACAGTTTTTTCCTTCATGTACTGCATGCCCACATCTGTCAAGCAGTGGATGTTTCGTTCAGATTCTCCTGGTTATGATTTCGGAGATTGATTTTGCTTATTAGCTTTCTTGCTGAGAGTTAGATGAGAAGATTGATACTCATGTCTGTACAGTAAATATGAAGCTTAGATTAGGAAAAAGATTGCACACAGGGAGAAACAGCTAGCCCGGCTCTTTCCTCCAGTCTCTCCGATTCATAAAGCGCTTTGATACGTGCACATTTTCCTTCACATTAAAACATTTTCAGCTCCATGTGTTTTTGTACCACACCTGGTAAATGCATGTAATCACATGAGCACACAGTAAAGCTGTGTTAAATCACGTCTCATGTTTTTGATCTTCTTATCTGACTAAGCAAGACAGTGAATAAGCATACTTTCCAAAATTTAATTGTGCTCATATTGAGTTATACAAACAATTATACAAACCCAAGTTACTGCAACATTACATAACTTTGGAGAATACTTGCTGTACTATTACATTTATTTATACACATTTCTCTGTAATTGAGCCTGATGGTTGGTATTTCTTGAAACTTCAGGACTTTGACTTAAATGTCAAATAAAGTTTTGTTGGGTTAAACAAAGCGTGGCCACACAGCAGGCTTTCCAAGTGAAGAACACACTGCAAGGGGTTGAAGAAGATCAGAGCTGATATTTAGTGTTGCCCTATATTTGTACCTCGTGTAGGTTCTTGAAGATTTGTGACGCAGCTGCAGATCATCTGATTTTCAGAGCACCAGAAATTACCACGGTTGTTGTTCTGTTGTGTTTCAGAGCCCTTCATGAGGAACGGCCGCCCCCCCACCTCCCACAGCATGCACTCCTTCCTGCACCAGTACACCGGCTCCTTCAAGAAGCCCCCCCTCCGCCGGCCGCACAGTGTCATCGGCGGCACCCTGGGGTCCTTCATGGCAATGCCGCGCAACGGCAGTCGTCTGGGTGAGATGCATGCACGTGTTCACACATACACAAACGGAAGGAAGTGAGTAGTGGGAGAGCAGATGGCATCTGGGAACAAACAGGAAACATGTCATGGCCCTGAGATTTCCGTCCTCCTTCTTACATTCGCAAACATGCTCTTGGCCAGAGTGACTGGGTGTCTTTCCCGTGAGGCAGCCTCTCTCTCTCTCTCCCTCCCTCTCTCTCTCTCTCTCTCTCTCTCTCTCTCTCTCTCTCTCTTCTCTCTCTCTCTCTCTCTCTCTCTCTCTCTCTCTCTCTTCGCCCTCAGCAGGGCTGTTTTCACCCAAGTGACAGCTGGATGGGGGATTCAGTCAAACATGACACATTTTCCTGTGTGAACTGATTCATCACAATCGATCCGTAGCAGTGAGTCTCATCCTTAGGGTTGGAAGGGAGACGATACTGATGATTCAAAGCAGCAACAGATTTCAAGCTAGGGGTCGTGACAGCCCAGAGGGTGATGAGATGATTCATGGGAACAACATGTTGTGGGTTCTCAGGATCTGCCAGCCTCGGGACTTTATTATTATTATTATTTAGTCAAGTAAAATCTGATATTTTTTTGTAGGATCTGGAGTGATGAGGTCTGGAGTACACAGGTACCCTTAAAGCTTTTAATAAGGTGCAGTGTAGCAACTAACATTGTGTTTCTTCAGATCTCACCTCGCTGGATCCCGTCTCATTGTACTTTCTGTTTACACCATCCTCACATCAATAAACAGAATCATCCTGCCCCACGTTTACATGTCCACAACATAATAAACCCTTTATTCAGCAGGCTTTGACCAGTTAATACATTTGCTTCTCTATGAATGCTAAAGAACAAATTTGAAACCAAATTTTTGGACGCTAACTAAATTAACTAAATATGTTATATTATATTATTTTATTCCATTCAAATAAATAATTTGTCCACCACTTTGGTCCTAACTTACATTCTTTCATAAATATAAATGTTTTCATTATTAATTCCATTGCCTGTGTGATCACTTTTACTTTCTGTACCAGACAGATGCTGCCTTAAATGTTAAACAAACATTGTTAAACATTATTTGACTGATATTTCTCCACATAGCCATCAGCCATAACCAGCATCTGTGCAAACAATCTGTTCAAATCAATGTTAGAAGTTCTTCCATTTATGGTTTCTGTTAGCAATGATATTATGTTCATTATTCAGTAAATATGTGGACCCTAATTGGTGCTTCTCTTAGCTATTTTTTGTCGATGGGTGATACACTAGAGGACCTGTTGAGCCTCGCACTGGACCATGGCCTAGATAGAAGGACGTGGATCTAAAAACAGGACATTTAAGTAGGACATTGATGTACCACATATTGCTGCTATACTCTGTGTGCTCATTAGCAAAGCTGCTAAAGGCAGCAGAGAGAAGGAAGACAAGAAGTTATAAGTAGAAATAGATTATGAAGTACAAAAACTCACAAGTGAAGGAAAGATGTGTGGAGATAAGCAGGAAAGAAAGATCAAAATTGGGTGGAGAATGAAATCCCAAGGTTTTGATAGAGAGGAAGTGGAGAGGCAAGAAACAATAAGAGAGGTACAAAAACAAAAGGAAAATAATACAGAAGGAAGATTAGAAATCAGTGTTGTTTTTGAAGAGGGTGCACAGGTTTGTCTGTGGGGAAGCGAAGGAATGATGAATGAAAGCAAAAATATTGCAAGAGAAAGAATTTTGGGGAGTTTTTGGAGACGACGAGGCAAGGTATGAAATAGCAGGAGATAATGGAGAGTTATGTGAAAGTAAAAGGAGGTTGAAAGGAAAAGAAAGTAGGACAGATGAGATCATTTGGAGGCTTTGGAGAGGAGGCACACACATTAGGAAAGCGCAGGTAGTGGAGGAATGTGTTGAAGCAATAGAGAGGGAGTCAGATGGGCCACTGCCTATGCAAACCTCGCAAAAGAGAAAACAAGTCTGGAGAAAGGGAGAGAAGTGGGAAGTGAAAAAAAATTGGTGAGGTTTTTGAAGTGTGGCAAGAAACATGTAAATGAGAGACAGAGAAGTGACAGAAAAAGGGAAGAGAAATCACTTGGAAGTTTTCAAAGTGGAGATAAGAAGGAAAAAGTGGGGCGAGAATGAGTTGTTTGCAAGGTGTTATAGGAAGAATTTTCTGGAAGAAGTCAGAGCGAGGTTTCAATCTCCTGAGGACTCATTTTCAAAACAACCGTAGAAAAACTTTGGAATTGCTCATACAAACAGGAAAGTTGGTCTTTATTCATCATGCAACATCATTCACATTATTGAACCTCAATGCCTCACCCATTCTACAAACCTCTGCTTGTGCACTTGATGCTGTATGCACAGTTGGTGAAGCTCTTCCCACTGTGTGCTGGAACGGTGGTTGATAAGTTGCTACGCATGTTAGTACAGCACACGGGCAGGTAAACAAATTATTTCAATGAGCTGCTTCAGTGTCAGGGTCCTGGTGTTGTGTATTCTGTCACCCAGTGATTCTGTCATGGCTCACTACAATACTTGAACAGAACTTTAATCATTAAGCCTGTTGGTTCACCATTTTGGTCCACACTCAATATTTCAACAACAATTGGATGGGTTAGGGTTAAATCAATTAAAATTAATGTATTCCAAACACAACACCCATTACTGATGCAGATGGATTACAGTTGAATGTCATTAACAGCTCCTCTAGTTCTCTTGTCACTGAGCTGTGTGCTCAGTGATGCAGCATTAGAGTCTGAATAGAGATATTAATGGTTTAATTTCACTGTGAATGTTTTCAGGAATGATAGTTAATCTATCAATGACACTCACATGGTTGACAGCAAAGTTGGGGTTTGTGTGTCTTTAAATTTAGGAATTGGTTTACCTGCGATCACACCTGTGTATCACTAATAGGGTTTGTTAGTGTGTTTGTTGTATGCATAGAAGTAAGTGTGTGCGTGTACCAAACCGTGTGTATAGAGGCAAAAGTGGTGAAGAAAGAGAAAGATTTTTGAGAAAAGATGGTTTGGGGTGAGATGTGGAGCAGCGAGAGCATGGGAGAAAAGCCATCCATCTCCCTCTCCACGTGGAAACCTTTCTTCCTCTATCTCCAACACCCTCACCTTCTCTCCTATCTCATGCCTTTCTCTTCCGTTTCAACGAAAACCTCACACATTTTCTCTCCATCTATTCCACTTAAATACCTGATGTAGTGTTTCACGTTCTTCCACTGTGACCAGAACCAAAGACCATGTGTAGAAAAGTGGAGTGACGTGTATATTGCAGTAGAACGGAGCAGCTCCAGAGGAAAACCCTGAAAACATTTTACTTTCTAAAAGTGGATCAGCCTTTCCTATAATCTGGGGAGACTTTGGTTTTTAACCAGATGACCACAGACAGGTCCATGCTCTGTGCCAAAGTGTGCCTTTGGGTTGTGGCTGCACCACAGAGTAATGAAGTACCACTTAATGAAGTAAAGTCTATAAAGTAGGGTGCATGAATAGAGCAAGAGAGCTTTGTTTAATTATAAAATGGCATAATCGTTTTCTAACTTCCAGACTAACAATTGTAAATAATCAACTTTGGTGTAATATTTAGAGGATTATCATGTTTGAAATAATTGTACACAGTTAATCTCCATCAACAGAAAGCTTACAGAGATTTCTTTCTCCGCTCTGTGCCTCCGCATTTGATGACAGACTGCATGGTTGGAGGCACTGACACACTGATGACAGAGAACTGCTCAGCCATGGCTACTCATTAACTGTGTTTGTGTGTGTGTGTATATGTGTGTGTGTGTGTGTGTGTATTTGGAGGAGAAGGTGGGCATGTGGTTTGTACATCAGCGTGTTTGCTCCTGCTGTGCTATGGTAGCTGTGGCAGTTTTACAGCCCTGGAGGAAGTGATGCAGGTTGGAGTGTTTAATCTTTGGCCTCTGGGGTTACAAGGGTCTGAGAGGAGATGGCAGAGAGAGAGAGAGAGAGAGAGAGAGAGAGAGAGAGAGAGAGAGAGAGAGAGAGAGAGAGAGAGAGAGGATGGTGTCTGTGGAAATAAAGATGCATATGTCAGCTATTTCTTCACAGCATCTTCACAGGTTGATGTGCAGTTATATTTATATTCAGTTTCAAAATGTGATGAAATATTTCCAAAATATTCAGTTTAAATACTTTAAAAACATTACCACTACTTCCAACACCACTCCAGCTTCTGCTTATACTAAAACCAGTGATTCCCATATGTCTTTTGCCGTGGCTCCTCTTTAGAAGCCAAAAATATTTCCAAGTTGACCTTTGTTAACAAAAAATTATCAGGAGGATAAACTGCATGTTTCTTTTCATGTCTGTTTCTCATTAACTTCTGGTGTGTGCATGAAAAATGAAAGTTAAACCTTGCCAAAAGACACAAACCTCCCCTGCTTTATGACTGTGAACCCAAGATCGAGGTAGACTGCTTCTTGAATTCAACTCATGTTTTCATGAGGATCACCCAGTCGTTCTTTTCTTCCCTGTCAAAATCTGTCCATCTTACAGTCAAAACGTCTACTTGCTCAGTGCTACAACATGCTATCCTGAATCTTGACAGTATTGGAGTGTTCTTGTGTGTGTGTTTTTTTTTTCGCTCCCATATGAATCAGCTTTTTCACAGCAGACATTTTTGACGAGTCATAGGAGGAATAGCAAAGGTGGAACGAAAAACATTAATGGTGGCTTTGCTCCAGCAGTTAATGTTATTAGTTACATCTGTGTGACAAGTCAAACGTCTACTGTGGAAAAAGGTTCAACCTAAATTTTACTCTGTATTTGTGCTCTGACCCACCTGCATTGGCTCTTGGCCCTCCCTGGGGGAACATCTTAAAATCATTTCAGCTTCGACTTCCAAGGTTGACCAATACAGAATTGATCAGTTCTAGTCGTTTATCAAGCAAAATGCCAAACATTCTCTGCTTTCAGCTCCTCAAATGCTTTTCTCTATTGTAATGTCATACTTCAGTGTATGTCCCCCTATTTGCATGCATAACAGTATATAAACATTCAGTAAACACATTACAGTATAGCTGTAATCATATGTAAGTGTGCAGCAGAGGCAGCTGTATGAACAGAGACTGAATGATAAATGGTTTTAAACCATTTATGCCAAATGAGTTACAGTAATATCAGTCAAACTTATGGTATTTTTGTCCCTGTCAGACATTGTACATGAGAACTTGAAGATGGGATCAGACGGGGAGAGCGACCAGGCATCGGGAACATCATCAGACGAGGTTCAGTCTCCAACTGGCGTCTGTCTGAGGAACCGAGTCCACCGACGGATCTCCATGGAGGTGAGACGCTCGCGCACACACATGCACACACTGTGCAGTAATTGCAAAAATGGCTGACACGGCGAGTCTGCATTCCACCCTTCACCCCCTCTTCTCCTTCTGCTACGCTCTTCTCCCCCTCGGCCTCATGGGAGATCTAAGTCAGGAGGGGGGCTGGGGAAGGATTGTTCGTCTCCTAATGGGCTCTCAGTGTCTGGGCATCATGATACTGATAGCAGTCCTGCTCCCTGAGGACCACAGCAGTCTCTGGTAGAGCGATGCCGTGTGATCGTCTGTGCTGTAACCACAGTCATTTTCTACATGTTGACTGTCTCAGCATGGCCCAAGAGCATGCTGGGATGGGGAGTCTCCTTTGTTCCCCTTTTAAGGATGTATATGGCAAAGTTATACCTTTCAAAATCATGTTACTGTTTAAACACCTGCTTGACATCAGTACATCAGTTGTACTTTAATAACATTTTAAATGAAAGTAGGAATAATCTTTTATTTTCCAGAGCCTTGTCTTCCCTCTGTAAATTTAAAACTCATTTAAAAACCACCTGCAGTTAGTCATTTCCATATTTTGTTCATATTTTCTGGCTGCACTCATCTCTTTTCTAACCAAAAGCTGTTCAGAACAAGCTCTTTATATGCTTACTGGGTCAAAGATGAGAAATTGGCTTTGATGGCCCACAGGGTAAACTAGACACAATCACTTACACAAGTTCAGCAAATTAAAAAAATGAACATGATGAAATGAGGAAAGGCTGCATGATTATCATGGGAATTTTTTTTTCGCCAGCTAGTTTCCACTTTCATGGTGGTTTCTGTATGAATCTTTCAAGACATCTTTGCTCCGAGGCACCATTAATTTCTCAGATCCCTGTTGTATTGTCTCACACTAGTGCTTATACAAGCTGAAAAAGGTGGTTCTGCAAATAAAATGATGCTAAATGTTGACTTTTATGTAGGTTTACCCAATAAATCATCTTTATCTTTATGAATAAGGACACTGGAAGAGATGAGCGTATCAACCTGGAGGCCTCCTGCCCTCTGCTGGCAGAGGAATGTACATGAGAAAACACACCTTGACGACATCCTTGAGTAATGTGTCTCTCACACACACACAGGCGTTGACCTATTTTCCACTTGTTTTCATCTAGTTTTTTTTACCTCCTTTCACTCATGTTTATAAATCATTTGCACAAAACACGAGGAACTGAAGGATGTGGTGATCAGTTGACCTGATATACGCTCAGAGACACACGTACGTAAGCTCTGTTACGTGAGCGTAGGTGCTGCATGCGGTTCCTTTTGACGCTGCTAGAGGTTTTAATGAAGCTGCATTGTGTCAGTAAGGAGGCTGAGGGTACAGTGACTCATATTAATACAATCAACAACAACAATAAAAGAAAGAACACCATTCACAAACACTATTGCATTCATTCAAATCTGAAATCACTCAACAAATTTATTTAAGTGAAGTTAACACAGGTTAATATGACCCAGCACTGCCTGCATGTAAGCATGCCCAGAGAATGTATGGAATTTTCTGTTGATCAATGACTTGTACTTAAAGTCAATAACTAATTGGGAACAATATAATGCAGATTAAATAAAAATATATGAAATTGTGTTGGAGACTGACATTAAATGAGAGAAAAAGCAGCACAGGGTTGTGTTATATAATACATCTTACCCAACATGCTTTTGTTTTCAGCCTAATCAGAGCTTGTATTTGAACGCACTCAGTTAATACTGACATCTTCTGTGAGCAGCGTTGCCACAGAGGAAAAAGAACTACCGTAAGAAAATGAAAGAGGATGAGTTGATGGCGTTTGTTGAGAGGCCAAACTTAAAAGCGTGCACGACAGTCAAACAGATGTGACATCTTCTGTCGCTGTATTTTTACTCCACTCGCCCTTGTTTTTCTCACATCTTTCAGCGTTATGCAAGTTCATCTCTGTCAGATGTGGTCTTATTTTGATCCCAGAATAGAATAAGATACGAGCCCAGAAATACTGACAGTGACAGCCTGTGCTGTGAGTACATACTGGCATCAATAAACGTATGTCACCTGGTTGCCTCGCTGTTTCTTTGCAGGTGAGTATTTTTACAGTCACAGTCTGATTTGTGCTTATAGAGGTTTTGCTGTTCAGCTCCGGTCACACTTCGGCACGCTGCCTCTTATTTTCACCCTTCATAAGATCAACTTGATCTCTGCCGTCTCTCTGTGGGAGTAGAAAGAGTTCAGACCGCATTATTTTAGACACCGTCCGTGTGCGTGTATGTTTGTGCGGGCGCGTGGGTGGACTCAGTAGCCTACATTGTCTTGTGCTTGCTGCTGCAACAGGCCTATATAGACTTGAGGCATGTAGAAGTATATTTTCTCACGGTGTGCTATGATGTGAACAGTTTGCATACAAGCAGCAGTGTGGCTCACAACCATAAGCTCATGTTGTTAACTAGCTCTGTATATCAGAGTTCAGTTAATATGACTGGCAAGAATCTGATCTTTTGATTTTTAGCTCCAAAGACTCTGTGTTTCTTTGACACAGGCACAAGCTCCTTACCCAAAGAAACACGGCAGGAAGGTCAAATTAAAAGCTAGTCTCAATCCTAAACTGTTTTTTTTATGTGTGTGTGTTGTAGGACCTCAACAAGCGACTGTCGCTTCCAGCTGATATTCGAATTCCCGACGGTTACCTGGAGAAGCTGCAGCTCAGCAGCCCGCCCTTCGACCAGCCGCTCAGCCGACGCTCCCGCCGAGCTTCGCTGGTCAGTGTGTGTGTGTGTGTCTGTCTCTGTGTGTGCCACCTTTATCGCTTTGCGGTGCTCGCAGTCCTGTTACCATGCTCTGTCTGTGCTGGTTACCCTGGCAACCCAGTGTGAGACCAGGAAGGTTTAATCTGGAGTCACAGGTACTCACCTCCCACCTTTGGCCCATCAAATTAGATTATTATACTCAGCTGTGGCGTGATCGTGCAGCTTTGTCGCAGACTACCGGTGACAAGGAAGTTTTTGTTTGGAAGTTTTCCACCAGTGACACTGAAGCTTAAAAAAGCTACTCATGCAAAATGGACACAGCTTCTGTATTTTTTTTTTTCTAAAGGATCAAATCAAACTAAATACTTTATAGCTCTTCAAAAAAGAAGCGACTGATGATTTATTTAGCATTTCTTTCTCCAGCTCCAGATATTTCCAGCAGCTACTGTAGAGAGTGTGAGGCAGTGTTCATGAAAACCATGTTGATGGGACTTTCTGAGCCTTAATGCATCAAAATTATTGACAACATGAAAAAAGTTAGTATTAATATTAATTACTTAATTAGTACTAATGACAGACCTATTACTATTATTTGTCTTTTTACTGTTATAATAATAATAATAATCATACCATCTCTAAGTTCTGCAACTGCTGTTCACATAATGCTTTGGGTGACGTAAACAGGAAGTATAATCTTTCTGTGGATTCAGTGAGTTATGCTGTGGGCTACAACTGAAGCCCTGTTGTTTTGGTTTCAGCTTCCTGAAACCAAAGTGAAGTATCACATTATAGCCCTGTCTTATTAGTGATTTAGTAGTGTAATTTATGCTTATTCCTGGCTTTTCTCTGCCTTTACCTCAGTCGGAGATTGGTTTTGGGAAGTTGGAGACGTACATTAAGCTGGACAAGCTGGGAGAGGTGAGGAGGGGCCTAAAATCCCATCTGACGCACTAATAACAAAAAAATATGCTTCATAATTCTCTTTGAATCAGTAATACTGAGCCTGCATTATGTACTTTTAGGGAACCTACGCCACAGTATTCAAAGGACGCAGTAAGCTTACAGACAACCTGGTGGCATTGAAGGAGATCAGGTTGGAGCACGAGGAGGGAGCGCCATGCACTGCCATCCGAGAAGGTAAACAGCTTTTCTCTCCGTGATTTTATACCTTTCGCCATCAGTTCCGTGTTACAGCCAATTCCAGCATGCCTTTCCAAAAAACTGTGCTTTGATAACATTTGTCACTTTAAATTTCTTTTTTTTTTTTTAATTAGGGTCAAGTCGTGGAGTATTTGCCACTAAAACGTGTTATGTGTGTTTCTCCTTTTGTAAACATCTGTCTCTGTCTTTGTAGTGTCGCTACTGAAGGACCTCAAACACGCCAACATCGTGACACTACACGACATCGTTCACACTGACAAGAGCCTCACACTTGTCTTCGAGTACCTGGTGAGATTGGCTGTTTCCCTGTGTTGTCAGTGCATGATGGTCTGTCCTGAGAGCTTCACAGACAAAATGCTCCTAGATTTAGCTGATATTGGACATAAATTGAGGGATAAATTCATCAAGATTTTTTCCCCCACTTTTCCCAGCCCTCTCAGGTTAATTTATTCCTGTTGAGCCAAGCTGCATAGATGACAATTAAGTCTATAATGCAAATTCATTAGAATGAATGAGAAGTTGCCATGTTTTGCAAGAACATCAGTAGGATGTGTAAAACAGAAGACTGATCAGTCAGAAGGACGAGGTGAAATTTATGTGAAAAAGAAGAGGAAGAAGTGAAAAACTTTAAAGGTATGTAGAGTCTGATAGAGTCTGCTGTCTGATAGTGTCGTCTCTTCCTGTAGGATAAGGATCTGAAGCAGTACATGGATGACTGTGGCAACATAATGAGCATGCACAATGTGAAGGTGAGACAAACCTAGAACTATGACTGATTATCTTATTTTCCCTTTATGTGGAAAAAACAACCATTCTCCTTGACCCTGTTTGCTTTCTTTGTTAGGCCAATGAAGAATAAAAAAGTGAGTATGTTACGCAGTTTATGCATGTGATAAGGAATATTAATAACATCAGATTTTTTCCTCTTGTCTTTCCAGATCTTCCTGTTCCAGATATTGCGAGGGCTGTCATATTGCCATAAGAGGAAAGTTCTCCACAGGGACCTGAAGCCCCAGAACCTCCTCATCAATGAGAGAGGAGAACTCAAACTGGCTGATTTTGGTAAGAAGACTTCCAGCAGCAGCTGGTATTTTCTTCAGAGCACTGAAGAAAACTTACTAATATAATCCTAATGTCTGTTTATGTCTGTGGTGGGCTGGCAGGTCTGGCGAGGGCCAAGTCTGTTCCAACTAAAACTTACTCCAACGAGGTGGTGACTCTTTGGTACCGGCCTCCTGATGTTCTACTGGGTTCCTCTGAGTATTCGACGCAGATCGACATGTGGTATGAGCCTCACAGCAACTCTGCTAATAATAGATTTTAAAGCTGCACCTGTTGATATTTTTACATTAATAATGCATCAGGTGACTCTGTGTAGTGCTAAAGGTGTCTCTTGTATCTCCCCTCAGCTGTACAGATGTTTTAGCATCTTTAAGCTCAGTGTTTTGGTTTTATGGCCCACAACTTTGCTGTTTGGCTTAACTCTCATCAGCCTTGTTTCCAGCAGCAACGTGCAGCTGTAGTAGTAGTTGGTGGACACCAACACAGGAAAAGGGAAAGTAATTACTGGTCTGGTCCATCCAGCTGAATGCTGTGTAATAATATGTCAGTGTTATGTTCACAGCTTGTTCTGCTTCCCCCAAGAGGCCATAAAATAAATGAATGCAGCTTTAATAAACACTATTGTACAGTACAGATGGGATGGCTCCATTAATTGTTGAGTGGATGAACAAAACTGTAATCAATAGAATTTTTTTTTGTGTAAAAATACCAAATATTGTGTGAGTTACAGCTTCTGAAGTGTAACAAATTGTTGGCCTTCTGTTTCGTGTAATGTTATCATGTATTGTTGTATGTTGAATATTGTTTTTTTTGTTGTTTTTTTTACTTTAAATTAGATACTTTATAAACCAAGAAATGAATCTAATAGTCAAAGAATCTGATGAAATATTCTGACTGGACTGTGTGTGTCTGCAGGGGTGTTGGTTGTATATTCTATGAGATGGCTGCAGGACGGCCTCTGTTCCCCGGCTCCACTGTGGAGGACGAGCTCCACCTCATCTTCAGGTTACTGGGTGAGTGACTCCTGCCAGACCACATCACCTTGGCAACCCAAATGTTTCACCACGTTATTACCTGTTTAGCTACATGTGGAAACATACTGTATGTCTGTGTGACTTTAGGCACACCCACAGAGGAGAACTGGCCGGGAATCTCCTCTATCGAAGAGTTCAAATCCTACAATTTCCCCAAATATAAACCACAGCCGTTAATCAACCACGCTCCCAGGTACTGTGGCGTGTGTGTGTGTCTGTGGGCAGCTGCAGACCTCTTCTTGTGTGTACATTTGTGTTTGTGTTTTTATGCACCCATTGCTCTATTTTTTTTTTTTTCACGTGTACAGTAATGGTGTGTGTGTGTGTGTGTACCACTGGCAGGAAATCCTGTGGAACATTTCAGAGACGGCTGTCCACTTCCTTCCTCCCATGAGCCCCTACATTCCCATCAGCCTCTGCTGCAGGCAGACAGTAAACTCTTTCTTTTGTCTCCTCTAGGCTGGACAGTGAAGGCATCGAGCTGCTGCTGGCTTTCCTCAGAGTGAGTGTTTACTTCCTTTATATTACCCACAATGCACCTCACTGTCAACAGATTTATCCAGCTAATTTCACAACTGATGTTTGTGTATCCTGGTTTTTTTTGTTTGTTTTATTTTTAAATTTCCTTGGTTTAAAGCACTGTTAACTGTAACCAATATAAATTAAATACACAATAATAAATGACTGATTGTGCAAACAGCACCCTTTATAAATAGAATTACTATTGATAATTTATTTATTACTGTAAATATTGTAGTGATTTTACTAGTGTTATTAGTGCTGGTCTCATTCACAAATTCCAAACAATAATCCGCATAAGCAAGTAATCACAATTATCATCCCAGTAAATATTAGTGACATTAATCCATTATTATTATTAAGGGATTAATATTCACAAAATAACACATAAGTACAGTCCATTAACATTATAATCAGTTCTCTCTCTCACACATAATTTCCTGTCTTTGCTCTGCTGTCCTATTTTTGAAAAAAGGCACAAAAGTTTAGCAAATAAAACAAAATGTAAGAACTGATTCATTAAAAGATCCATAAAATAAATGAAACAGTGTAAATGTCTGTTTCCCACAATCATTAGTAATCAGTCACCAGATGACATTTATATTTCTTTTTATTTCTTTCATGATAAAACTGTCAGAGACAGAAAGCTGTAGCTGCTCAGATTTTAGTTTCGGAGAAAGCATTGCCCTCAGTACCAGCTGAAGACAGCAGGAGGCACATAACTATCAGTGTTTTCTGAGCGATTCCATGATTGCAGACATAACAACCCACCACAGAATTAACTGCCAATATGACTGGATGGTTGATATTTCCTGTTTCTGCCCACAAAGTACGAATCCAAGAAGAGGATTTCAGCTGATGAGGCGATGAAACATTCCTACTTCAGGCAGCTCGGAATGAGAGTCCACACACTGCCTGAGAGTAAGCACACCCACAGCATAATAAAGCTGCTCTTTCCTGAACTTTCTTACTGTGTAGTCTTAATGTGTGCTGTACACTGAAGCTCTCCTCTGTGTTACAGGTGTATCAATATTCACATTAAAAGAAGTGCAGCTGCAGAAAGACCCTGGCTACAGGAACTCCTCGTACCCAGAGTCAGGTGTGTGGGCAGTCTATGCAAATTCCTCAGCACTTCGTCTCAATAGATCATTTGATAAATATATAAACTTTTCAGATAGCGTTGTTAATGCAAAGCAAAGGCATTATGGGTATTGTATTTTTGAAATCTTTCCTTTTTCTTCCAGGTAACGGCAAGATCAACAGGAGGCAGAGCATGCTCTTCTAGTGTCCAGTGAAGAGGATGGTCGACTGCCCAGCTTCATCACCACTTCCCACCAACCTCTCGCATGAGCCCACCTCCCTTCAGAGTGACCCCCATCTGCACACACACACACACACATAAACACGCACACACACCCTGCTGAGTGAGTGACTCCGGTCTGAATCTATGTGGAGATTGTGTTTATTTATTTTGGGGTGTGGGGGGGGTGAGGTTGAATTTTTTGCTGCTAAACTACTACTGTCTGTATTTAACACACTGTGTGTGCGCGTGTGCATGTGTGTGCGTGTGTGTACATGATGTGAACTCGAGCCGCCATGCACAGTTGAGCAGTCAGTAAGGTTACTGTTTGTTTTTCTTCTGACTACGATTCTCCGGCTTTGTTTGAGTTAGAATTCCACTGGTGTTGATGTCGACGCTGTGATCCAAGTTGTTGTTCTTGTTGTCGTGCTTGGAGACCGAACGCTTCAGTTTCTTCAGATTTTTTTTTATGAATATGTATATCTATATATATAGAGATTTGGAGTTTATGTTTTGTTTTTCTTCGAGCTTCCGTGACTGAACTCCACAGCATTTCCAGGTTTAGAAAGACTGGGACACCTAGATGGTCTTGGCTGGGGAAAAGAGGTTCCACTGGATACACCATCGTCACTTTTTCCGAAACATTTCAGACAGACTCGTCTTTGAGAGATCCTGCTGCCCTCAGGAAGTTACACTGAGGGTCAAAAAGCAGGTCTGTGATTGGACTGTGCTAACAGTTTGAAGCTGAGAGTTAAAGAAGCACACACAGAGTCCAATCAAACTGGGGAGAACATGAAACCAACTTTGGTTCTTTTGTTCTTTTTGACCATTCTGGCTCAGCAACAGGACCAAACCTGAGGAGTAAGGGGAGGCAAACAGTTGGGAAGACGAGCAGAAAGCTCCCGTCCAAGAATACTGGAGCTTGACAGGAAGTCATGTGACGTCCCACAGGAAGCCAGAAAGCCTTCTGTAAAAGCCCTCACAAAACTGCCAGGACTTCAGTGCTTTTTTTAAAAAACAAAAACTAAACAAAAGTCGCTCTGTGTGCATCCGGAGATCTCACTGCAGTAAATCTTTGTTTTTAACTTGCACTTCAGTGTGGTGTTTTGGAATCAGGGACCCGGGCCTCGATGTGGCCGAGTTTATCCAACAGTATTAAGATGTGTACTCTGTATCTGTCACCTTTGACCTCTCCTTGTGAAACAACAGTGTCATTGTGGCATGTTTTTCGGAGGGGGGTTGGCGGGGTGGGATAGCGGGGATCGGGGTGGGATGTTCAAAAGCAAAATGGTTGTTCTCCACTTGGCGTCAGACCACTGCTTTCTCCAGCATTTGTACACAAGAAAAAAAAAAGATTTCAAATTGAAATTTAAGATTTAACTGCCCGCTGTGTTGTTTGCAACTTCCAGTGATGCTACAGATGCAGCCGGTTGAGAAGTCTCACTTTTGACTGCATGTTTACTGAAGCAAACAGGAGGAGATCTCCCCAGATCACTTATGCACGGTCACAGTGGTGGGCCTCGCATTCCTGGTTTAATTTAGTTGCATATGTGTTTTCTTATTGCTGTGGACCAACATAGGTGTAGTCACATGTTGTCAAGATATATCCAGCAAAAAGTGAGAACTTTCTTGGTGAGAGTTAGATAAGGGGATTGAGATCAATCTCTTATCTTTACGATAGCAGACAGTTAGCTTTGCACTTCTAAAGCTCACATACTAACACATTATATCTTGTTTGTTTAATCCCAACATACACTGAAGTGTAAAAACAATAAGATGCAGTATTACAGATGGTTATGTGCAAGATTATTTCTCAGCTAGGCGCAGTGACTCCCTATAGAAATAGTCTGCCATATAGTCATCTGTAACACAGCCTTTTGGCATTTTTAAACTTTGTATTTTGTACAAATTAAACAAACAAGATGTTATGTTTTGATTATGTCACTTCAGAGGTGCCTGTAGGCTTTTTTTTTGACTGAATCAGGCTCTCTCTTTCCCCCCGTTTCCAGTTTTTAATGCTAAGCTTAGCAAATATAACCAGCTGCCGGCTCCAGCTTTGTATTTAATGGACAGACATGAGAGCTGTATCAATCTTTTCATTTAGCTTTTGCAAAGAAATGCATATTTCCCAAATGTCAAACCACTCCCTCAGAGATCCAGCGCTGCCACACAGAACAGTCACACAGGGAGAAATCCATTATGGAACCGGCAGAGACAGATTTCTGCAGTGCATTAGCTTCTGCACTAAATAACACCAGGGATGCAGTGAACATCACAGGTTGAACATGTAAGTGTGAGAAGATCAGAGGGGGATTTTTCTCTTATTGCAGCTCAATATTTTGCTCAACATCTACATGAAAATTTCAAACTTGTTGTCTGAGATTTAAAGGATTTATCTGAGCAACACCACTAGAGTTCTCTAATCGGGTAGAACGTACTAGAAAAGTGCTAGGAGCACTACTAATGCTCAATGAACTCATAAATAACTGAGATCATTCATGTAATAAATATTAACTTTAACACAGTTGGCAGCTTGTAGTGTAATAATCCTGCAAACACTGTATTTCCTGTCATTTCAGTAGTTTGTTCATATTACATTTGATTTTTTTCCTTCCAGCATAGGTGAAATTATTCAAAGAAGCTTAATAAATAAGCTCATTCTTTCATAAATTAAAGCTCAACACAATCTGTTGAAACGGAGCAAAAACACATGGTAGATGGTAAATACCCTCTCTTATACTGACGCATTGTCCCACAGTTTTTAGTGTTAAAGTGAATAACCTTTTTCTTTCTCTCATATTGTATTACACATACTTTATCTGCATGTTTGGAAGCTTCACTTAAAAAAACGTTTCCCTATAATCAGCCATAAGGATCCAGGATTATTCCACTGTTAACTGCAAACTGCGTTTCTGCTAATCGGACTTTTTGTACATGCACAGCAGTAAAATGCATGAAAGGAGATTTCTACAATGGCTAAATATTTATCATTGTAAAACTGTACTTTTTCAAATGTATGAATGACCTGAATTTATGTGAACATGTCTGAACGCGTGTGTGTGTATGTATGTATGCGTGTGTGTGCCTGATGCATGGAAGGCCTGCTGTGTTGTGAACACGACCTCTCTGAAACACTGAGCTGCCGATGAACAGTTGGTGTGTGACTCTTTTTACTGGAACTATTTATTTCTCATAACCATCGAAAGTAAATTTAATCTGTTTCATACACGGTCTGTGCAGCAGTCATTCTTTGAGTGGCAAAAGAGCGTGCGTTGTCAACTAAAATAATTACAGTAATTCATTTTATTCCAAAAACTGTTTTATTCCAAAAAAAAAAAAAAAAGAGAGATCTCTCACCAAAACAACAAAAACAAGCACTGAATACAATTCCATTAATTTCTTTATAAAAAATAACCAGGAGCCATTTTACAAAAAAAAAAAATCTTTGTGCAATCTTGACCTGGAATGTCTATTACAACCGTTTAAAGCTTAATACATTTACATAAATCTTACAATATCAAAGGCACAGCTGGTACAAGGCATAAAAGTACAGTGCATTTTTTTTTTAAAAAGAAGCAAGCAAAAAGTTCACAGTGTCAAAAGACACACACACACAAAAGACAAGGTGAGGACTTCCAAAGCATTTTAGCTCTCCAGCTACCAGGTGCTGTGCAAGGAGTCGGTGAAGGGTTTCATGTCATGTGGCCACATGTCCAGCTCAAAGAATCCAGATCTGGACAAATTTTTATTGTCTAAAATAAGAGTAACAATAATCCTGAGACCTGCAGTGTCTTACTCATTGAATTTGTTCACATTACCAAATGACGAGACACAGTCATTGATTGACTGATTTGAAAAACCCAAAACTCTGCACACTGTGAGATTTTGTCTATTAAAAGGAAGCACAGAGAGAAAATAAAAGAATCAACACAGAATCATTGTCCTCTACAAGCTGTCAGTCACAGCAAGGTTTCTTTACTGGCCTATGAAGCCTGTAGCGTCTAATCATCCAGTTATAGTCCCATTCTATGATCAAATTTTGGGAATCATTTGCACGTTTGCTTTCTTGCTGAGTTAGCTGAGGAGATCCCACTCTGTTCTGTCTATCCTGGTTCTGTCCAGAGGTAACAAAAGCTCACTAATTAATACATTATTGCTGCTGTTTGTTTAATCTCTACGAAAACCATATTGTAAAAATTATATGTACATGTTGTGGTTTTAGGGCGGTTATGTGCTGAACTAGTTCTTGGCCGTGAGCAGTGACTTTTGAAGTCATAGCATCACCACAAATTTTTATGCCACATCATTTTTACACCAGTTTCGTAAGGGTAATGTGCTCATTAGTGAGGTTTTAGTAACTGGTGCTTAGATTTTGTTATCTTTGGAAATGAGTCTCCTGGCTGTAGCTTCATTTTGAGCAAACACACAAAAGTGATATCGGTCTTCTCAGGTAATGCTACTTCTCAGCAAGAAAGCAAATGCACTTCATTTAATTGTATGGTAGCAAGGTAAACATTTATTTATATAAGGAAGCTATACTTGAGTTTCTTAAGTTTCTCACATTCTATATTACACTTGTAAAGTCTTCTGTCTCTGTGAGGTCTTATCTCAGCATTTCTGCAGAGAATTTCCCCAGATCTCCATTGTTTGAGTCAGAACTGTGGATACTGGGATTTGTCAGCACAGGAGATGAAAAATAGCAGTAACATTCGTGAAACTGCAACCAATCTGTATCAGTGAAGTTTAAACCAAGTGGAATGAGATGAGAACCTCCGGTATATATATATTTTTTTGTATGAAAAGAAATTCAAAGCTTTTACAACCTGACAAGAGGACACAAATGTAAAGAACGTGAGCAGTTAAACTGTAGTAAACACACAGAAAAATGTCAAATGCAAACACTCTTCTCAGAGAGCAAAGCTTCAGAGTGAAGCTCCTGTTTCTACATATAATAAATGTAAAGAAACAGGTTTCAGATCAAAGTATAATCAGACTCAGACGAAGCCTGACTCCAATGTGGTTCATCGTCAGAGATTAAGGCTGATTGGCTTAGTCCTGATCTGTGCCGAATCGGAGCAGCTCAGTCTGGTTTGGCCCGGGCCTCTCTAATGGGGCTCAGGCTGACATCAAGACTTGTGGGAGCTGGGGGACAACAGCAAGGGAGTTGGAGCATCCACATTGGCCAAAGGCATTGCGATGGGTCCGTTCAACAGCGTGGGGAACTGCAGGGAGACGTTACAGTTAAAAGTGGAAATGGAGAGTTCCAATAATCAGTTCCTAACAAAAAGTCTGATCAAAATTGTTTTGTGAGTTATATATAAAAACCATAAAACAATCAGATATTTGTGTTTCATCTGTCATGTCCAGGTGGCTGAACTGATGAATGGGCTTTCCTTCTTACACCAGATGATTCACAGGTCAGTGTTGCCATTGTAAATTTACACCTTTGCAACCAAATTAATTGACTGAACTGTTCAGGCTTTGTGTTTGTTTTTGTGATGACTGTCAAAGCCCCTATGTGAAGAATTACTTTCATGATTTAAGCATCTTAGAAATTATTCTGATGGCGCTTTTGAAACCACCACTAGGAGTCGACAAAGACATACGTTTAAATTCTACACAAAGGGGCTTCAAAGGAAATTGAGATGGTTACATGGTTTTATTCACTGTGACTGTACACTGATTTAAATTATAGGCTTTTTTAAACCTTTAGTATATACATTTATTGATCTTTGACAAAATATTGATATAGTCACACTACCAATACCACATTATTGATCTCAGATGAATGTTAATAGTAATGATTTCTGTATTTTTTTTTTTTTACAGCTGTCTAATCTGCTGGTGTACCTTCGCATTGGAGGAGAGAGTGTCCTTCTATCACATTGTGAGTACTCTAAACCTGGTGTAGCACCAACATTGTGGGGACCAAACAGCTGATGATTAGAAGCTTTGTGAGGACACAGATTAGAGATTGAGGACACTTTGGCCAGTCCTCATTTTCTGACCCACCTTTAAAGGGCTATTTAGGTTTAGGTTAGGGTAAGGGTTGGGCATTTAGGTAGGCAGTTAGGGTGAGGGGAGAGGGGTGAGTGAAAAAAACACTAATGTAAGACATGAGTGTGTGTGTGTCAGAGAGTTGACATGGGTGGGAGGGGCTCCTGACCAACCAGCCCTCTGCTTTTCCCCCCCGAGCCAACAGGAAGTTGCCCCCTCTACTTGTCCACACCAGAACGGAAACATCTGCAGCTTATTTTGAAACCCTGGCACGCGGTGAATCACACATACACAAAGACACACAACTGTGAAAACAACTGTAGAGGTAACTGTGCGGTGTGAAATGACTATAAAGAGAGAGGGATTCGCTGTAAATAGTTTAGAGTTTATAGGCAGACGGAGAGAGTTTGAATTAATCACTAACACAGAAAAGTCAGTGCTTTAGTGCGGAAGTGTTTAGGTATGTAGCAGAGGGAGGTAAGAGTGAACAGGGTTGAGGCATCTGTATACTTCAAAGTGCCCTCTCTGAAATTTACAACCCAACAGTCAGTGACTGGCCAGGTGTTTAGAGGTGAGAAAAGAGTTGAGCTTGTCTCTTAAACTCTCTTATTTAACTTTTCCTACAACCACTATGCAGGCTTTTCACCCTTCTTTTGCATGCCACAACTTCAGTCACATACAAACTAGTTTGTTTCAAGCACACTCCAGCGTTTATCTAGTTATGTCTTCTTCTTGTTGGCCAAAAGGCCTTTTGGATAAGGGCTGAGGTTACGGTCAGTTTAGGGTTAGGGTGAGCTGAGGTAAGTTGGATAAAGGTTTAGTTTAGTTCATGTAGAGAAGCTAAGAAAAGGATTAAGGGCTTAGGAAATGCCAGCGGTCTTTGAAGGTCCTTGTGTGTACAAAAAAGTATATGAGTATTACCTGGAAGAGGGGGGCGTGGCTCTGAAGCTGGGCAGGGCTGAGGGGTCCCACTGGACTCAGGTTGGACCAAAAATGGATATTGGAGAGTAGAGGGCTGGGAGTGAGCAGCAGACCAGACGGAGTCTACACAGACAAAACCCCAAATTAAATATCAGAGGATAAATTCACCAAGATTCACCAAGTGTTTACTCTGGCAATAATTCCAGAGAGCTGTACAGAGTCTGTGGTGAAGTTTTCATGTCAGTCTCACCCAGAGCTCAAAGCCAAGTCTGCCCTCTAGTGAACTCATGTCTACCAGACAAACCGACTTGGCAGACTGACTCCATGTAGGTCAGGAAGCTCAATTCATACAGAATTCATGACATCTATTTTCTTGTCTCATCTTTCTTCTGTCTCTTCATATTTAACTAAGACCCGTTTGGTTTTCTCTCTGGTTCTGCAGGAGAACATAAGTCTCTGTTCTACAACAAACAACCAGGGGAATTGTTTGTGTTTACGTTCTCACCACAGAGATAAATGCAACCATTGGTGTATTGTGTTCTCTCTTTTTTTTAACCCTGTTAAATTTTTCTTTTAGCAAACCCACTTTTGCTGGAAGGCAAGGAAACCTTTTTTCAGGGGCGCCCTGGCAGCCTAAGGCTTTAAGGCCCTGACCGTGAACCGCAGTGTCCCCGGTTTGCATCTGCCTGGAGACTCTTTGTTGCATGTCATTCCCCATCTCTCTGCCCCCTCATTTCCTGTCATCTGCGTACTACTGGCTGTCTAATAAAGGCATAAAAAGCCTAAAAACATTTGAAAAGAAGTTTTTCAAAGCAGGAAGCTGTCTAAAACTCTTCCTGTGAAAAAAAAAAAAACAGGGCTACACTTCACCTATATAGCATCACCAGTCATCAGTCAGTACAGTCATTTCTCAGATCTCCTTTATTAGACCACTTTCTTTCTCTTATCTAAAACATGCCTATCAATCTCAGTGTGACCAGTTACTGATGTTCCTTTTCCACTAAGCTACTTTCCCAGTACCAGCTTACAGTGTGCTTTTGATGACTTTTGCTTATTTATCAGCCAAATCGAACTGACAGGAAGATACCAACTTAGACAAGCAAAGACCAACAACCACCACAAACTGGTTTCTTTTACGATCCAACGTGAAAAGGGAAGAAAAGGTCTTGAAAAAGTTCCTGTATTCTGAAAAGCAGTTCCTGTGGACAGAACGGGGGAGTAGATACTGAAACCAACATGTGAGTTCACATGACCACACTACATACAGCATGTTGGTTTAGCTTAAACCTCTATTTTCCATCAGTGATTTACACATACCAGCGTGTGATTACTCATTCTGAATCAGAGTGCCCGCTGAAAGCCTGAATGTAGTCAGACTTGTCCTGGTTTGGTCAGCATGTTGTTGCCAGTGAATCAGGAGCTTCAGGAACATATGGCTTCACTTATGAAACTCCCCCCTCCCTCCCTTGCCTCCTCCTTTCTTTCCGCTCACCTCTGTCTATCTCCTCCCTGTCTGACTTTCTTCATCCAAAATCTCTTCCACTCCTCCTCCACCCCTTCTCTTTCCTCACCTACGACCCACTGAATTTACAGCGGCACTAGTGTGTGTATGATGGTATCATGTCATGTTGTACCTGTGCGGTGAGGAAGGCAGGAGTCAGGGACCCTGAAGGCAGAGCAGGGCTGTTGAGGGCGATGGAGACTAAGTCACTTCCTGTTAGGAGGAGGGAGGGGGCGGAGATTTCCAAGCCTTTGGGTTTCTTGCTCTTAGAAGGCCCACCATTGGCCAGTCCCCTCCTCTCTGGCATGGTCGTGGTCTGTGACCTCTCTCTCTCTCTCTGACCTGATGACAGGTTTAAGGGTTGAGCGATCTGCTCCAACTCATCAGTATCTGTGCTGTGGCTCCGCCCCCTCCAGTGTGTGTGGGTGGGGCTTTGTTGCGGGGAGGACGAGCAAGAGGAGGAGCGGGCCTGCCGAGGAGACCGCTTGGAGGAATGTGAGGTGTCAGTTGAGGATTGGGGCGGAGTGGAGGGGAGGGAGGAGTGGCCACGGTTAGTTATGAATCGGATGACAGAGGAGCTGTCGTCATGGTGATCGGATCTAGGCTCCGTCTTGATTGACCGTTGTGGTTCTAAGGGATGCTGCAGGGACCTGACAGTGAAGGAGGAGTACAGGCCGGAGTGGAGGTATTCGTTCCTCCCACCCACATCCTCGTCTTCAGCGTCAGGCTCTGATGTCGCCCCCGCACTTTCCTCACTGCTACGGCCCGACTCCACCACCGCGGGGTCCATCTTCAGAATCTCAGGGAATGACACAAACTTGTAGACGAACTTCTGCCCGATCACCTTCTTGATGATGTTCTGCAGAGGAAATAAGAGCCACGATTTAGAGATTTTCTACTTCAAAACCATTTATTAATGTTTTCTTGTTCATTAAAGTCAACTGGCTCTGAATACATGACATTTCATCAAACATGTTCGAGTTTTAATATAGTCAGTAGGTGTATGTGTTGCGTACTTTGTCATAGTAGTAGCGCAGGGCTCTGCTCAGCTTGTCATAGTTCATGTTGGTCTTGTTCTTGCGCAGCCCCCACAACTTGGCCACTTCCTCTGACTTGAGCAGCTTGAACTCGCCGTCGTTGGATGTCCAGCAGATTAGATGTTTGTGGCTTTGGTCGAGCAGGAGCTGCAGCAGGAACTGCCAGAGTGTGATGGAGCTCTCCATGACGGGATGACACCAGAGACGCAGGCGACCTGCAAAGGTCACAGAGAAGTAAGACTGAATAAAATCAAGTCAACGAGCACACTCTCTCTCCTTTTCGTAATACTTTGGTCTCCACCAGCTTTTAAAAGCTCTGCTCTGTTCACCGGCTGCTCACTAACTTTGTCTGTCTGCAGTTTGGTTCTGGGCAGGAATCACACAGACTTATCAGAGCTTTTTCTGCAGAAAATAGTTGCTTGAAATATGGTTTATGAGAGCAGTGACAGTGAACCACAGCAGTAAAAAGGAAAAAGAAAAGTTGGGTGATAATCTGATAATCTGTATTAGGAAGTGGAACATATTGTAACTATGTAAGATCATTATATAAGTCACATGGTGTTAAATATAAATAATTTCACACATTCTCAGACTGTTAAAGACTGAGAGACCACAGAAGATATGGTTGAGAAATGTTAGTTTTAAAACATAAACATTTATCCCTTCCTTGATGATCGGGAGACTTTAAAATTGAGCTGGCAGTTAGTATGATCAAATAGTATTCTTTCATGTAGGAATCTGGACCATCAGATGATCCATTGCAGTGTAAATGCATCCATCCATTTTGTTTAATGATATAAAAGTGATGATATATAAGGATATAATGATATAAAATTAATAAATGAATTAATGTGTGTGTGTGTGTGTGTGTGTGTGTGTGTGCATGTGTGTGTGTGTTGCAGAGAGAACAAGAAGGAAATGGGCAGACATGGGTTGCTTTTCATATGTTTCCATGGTGATAAAGCAGGATGTGGTCAGTGACCTGCCAAGACAAGCACAGGTCTAACTGACATGTTGACACAAAAACCAGACTGTCTGTGAGCATCTGTCCCCCTGTCTGTCTCACTGTCCCCCTGTCTGTCTCACTGTCCACCTGTTTCTCCTTTGCTCTTTCTCCCCTTCTCTAATCATTTCATTTACAAGGTACCTCACTAGCAGGAAACTACTTACTGCCAAAACAAAAACAACAAATAACTCATTATAACCAGATTTAATTTGCAACCATGGCAATATGACAGTGGAGACTTTACAGTTGCATCAGAAATCCCCATGGTAACCACATCTTCCTCCATAGTGGAGAAACAGTGGAGCCAAAGACCTCACCACCCAGAAGTGATGATTACCTACTTTCATAATAACAACACATGGTTCAGTAACGCCAGTGTAATAATGCACTGATTCGATACAAAAATACAGCATCAATCTGTCTTTCTTTCATTGTCTTTCTAAAAGGAAACCAACCAGCTGAAAGGGGAAAGTGCATGTGGTGCAAACAATGACCCACCACCACAAACACGCATACAACCAACCATATCCTCGCTTCCTTTTTCCTGCATGGGTGTGTGTGTGTGTTAAGTGATGGAAGAACTGTAGTGCCTTCTGTCTGTCTAAACGAGGACTTCCTGTCATTCAGCTTCAGGGGTATCATTCCCGGAGAAAGGCCTTCCCTCTCTGGGAGGTAGGACTTCCTGTCACCAGGAACCACCAGGAACACACACAAACATGCAAACACACATGTATGCTTCTGTATTTGTATAAAGATCTCTCACTGTTAACACTTAACAGATGCACACATTGTCTTTTTAGAGCACCACCTCAACACCACACACACACACACACAGCATTAAATGGAGAATGTATCTATGTCCTGATGTCAGACTCTGATCTATGTTCACTCTGATATTTCACTCTTTACAAGTCTGGACTGTAATTTATAAAATTTCAGAATAAAAGCAGCTTAAAGTTTGAGAGTGTATGACAGTCTCTCTCCCTCTCTTCATGTAAGCTCACAAGTCACAAAGTATATTACCCATACATTAAGATTCCCTTTTTCTAAATGTAAATTCATGTGTCTTCAGTACAGTCCAGCTCATATCCTACATTTTTTCTGAGGGGGGGCGGGGGGGTCTGCTGGAACTGAAATGGTTCTTTGTTTTGCACCAGTGAGTCATTTTCAAGATGTTGTCTGCTGCCAGCTTCAATCCGGAAGCGCATGGCAATTAGTCTGCGAAGTCCAGACAAACCAGAAAGTCTACTACTAGATTTTAAAGGAGCCACGGCTGATTTTTCCACAGCAGCCTGTATACTAACCTCTTTTCTTTCCCCTTTTTCCCCAAATGTGGCCGAACCAAACTGGGGCAACTTTACGCATAAGTCTGTGCCAAAGCGGAGGCTACTTAAGACACAGCTTCACCACCTTTTGCGCACAGCGTTAACACTTTTTACGCGCAGTTTTAACACTTTACTCGCGACGTTCATGTGGTTTTCAGTTTGACAGTGAATATCTGACCCTTTCAGCGAATATAGCAACAGTTAGTACGAGTCTGCCTCTTCCTCTCCATTACGCACAAGCGCGCACAACACATAACTTCAGAAAGTTGTAGATAGAAGGAAACGTGCACCTACCCAGCAGTGGACGGCAGCTGTTCCTCTGTCCGTCTGCCCGTGCGTGTGTGAGATGTTTGTGTCTTAAAGCGGGGAGTGTGAGCTGTGTTGGGGCTCCATGCTGCTGCCGCTGCTGCTGTCTGAAAGCGGATCCGCAGCTTTTCTCTCTCCCTCCTCAGAGCAGGAAGTCAGGACGCGCAGACGGAGAACCGGCGCACTTCCTCTGGCGCAGTATTCCCGTCTGTGTAAACACACACACACACACACACACACACACACACACACACACACACACACACACACACACAATCTCAATTTCCCATAAACACACCCCCTCCTTTAAATCACTCTCTCTCACGCACACGGACTCACGCCACGCTCAACACAAACTCTCTCTTTCAGACCAGCATACACACCTTAACTTAAATAGCCCGCAGGCAGACGCGTTCACACACACACACACACACACACACACACACACACACACACACACACACAAACGACTACGACTACGCTCAGTGACGAGCCAACTGACAACTGACGTCACCCTCTTCCTGTTCACCGGGAGGGGTTCCTGTTCCTACACACATACACACCCACACACACGCACACACACACACAAGGTCAAGTTCGGGCTTCTCAGTAACTTAAAATGTTGCTTAACGATTTCACCCCGATAAAATGCATCAGCGATAAAATGCTGTTGAATTCAAATTGACTGTTTGAAGGAGGAGGGAGGGGGATTAATTATTTTTCTTTCTGTAGGCTATTTTTACTTTCCTTGCCTTTTTGATTTTGTTTTATATTTTTCCTCTCTGGCTTTGCAGCCTCTGCAGCTTTCATGTCTGATGTTGCTAAGTGTGTTCACAAAAGGTTTATTACACGTGTAGTTGGGTGTAATATTTAAAAATGGCGCACCTGATGAAAACAAACCTTTTCTCAATGAGAAGTGTCTTCACAGTTTCAGATGGACTGTGTGCTTGAAACAAGTCAGACAACTCTGCTTCAACCAGCTCTGCACTATGAACTGTCCTGTTTACTGTTACTTAATCGATTTAGTGCACATGCATAAAGTTAGATGGAGTTAAATGACTAACAAGAGACGTGCTGCAGAGGCTGAGATATTATGACTTTTAGTCCCCATTACCGGTCAAGCTCAAAAATGGTGAACTCCACATTTCCCATCATGCAACTCAGTAGCATCTTTTGTAAGACGTTACGTGCTAAATTTCTCATTTTCATCATGGACCTTTCTTGGTAAATGTCAGGCTTCATGAATTTGCATTTTCTAAGTCCAAACTTAGATAACCCTGACGACATTTTTGATGACAACATCAGAGAACAGACACACACACACATATGAACAAGTAAACAAGAACATATAGGTAGAATCACCAACTAGTTCTCACTCTTTTTCCGTCTGGTTTGCATTTCCCTTACATTCCTTCAAATTTTGATATCCGAAAAACGAGGCAGAGTGAGACGTCGCTTTATTTCCGCCTCTCTGATTGAATTTCCTGGTGCCCTCTTGGCCCCGCCCACGTCTTTGAAACGTCAACAGCGCCAAACTCTTCAGGCTCCTTCGGGGGGGAAAATGACCGGTGGTACCGAGGAGCCGCAATGGAGAAAAGTCCATTCCGTTACAGGAGTGATACCGAGGTCCAGACACGGACACCGGGCTGCAGCAATACGAGAGTTAATTATTGTGTTCGGTGGTGGAAACGAAGGGATAGCGGAGGACCTCCATGTTTACAACACTGGTAAGCTAACATTAGCTGGACGCTAACTGGCGGGTTAGCGGCTAATGTTTTTAGCACGGAAAGGTGCGGAAAAGACCATACCAGCTAAAGGGACTTTAGTTGTTTATTTATAGAGCTCCTCAATAGTTTTACCATTATATTGATTACGGTATTGTGGAATTGTTACTGTAAACTAGGCACTAACTTGGGGTGAATAGTTTTCCTTCAGCTGACTAGCTAGCCTGAGTATCTACTTTTTCTCTGAACTATAATCAGCTGTGATGTACTAATTGTTATGTTAACTGAAACAGAATGACCAGCAGAAGGCAGAGTAGCAGCTGTAAAATCGTCATTTGTTTGGCCAGTGTAGAGTTAAATGAAAACATTTGAACTCATCTCACTTGTAGGTTAGGTTTTAATGTGTTAACTCCTCGATTGAGCACTTTGTACACTTCGGTTTTCAGGTGATTACCGTATAAGATGTTATATAAATAAATCTTGGAGGGCAATGTGTAATGAAGGCCACTCACTTTTTAAAATTAAGATTAATGCAACGGCTGCTATGTGTCCTTTCTTCCAGTCTCAAAGCAGTGGTTTCTGCCTGCGGTGAGGGGTGACATCCCACCTGGCTGTGCTGCCCATGGCTTTGTCTGTGAAGGCACTCGAATACTGGTCTTCGGCGGCATGGTGGAATTTGGCAAGTACACCAACAGCCTCTATGAACTTCAGGTAATGCCATTTTCACACCATATTTATTCTGGGGTGGTTCTGATCCTGGTGCTGCTTTGAACATTTTAAAAATCTTGTCTTCTGTACTGTGTGGCTCAGGCTAGTCGCTGGCTGTGGAAGAAGCTGAAGCCCAGAGCACCCAGGAATGGTTCGCCTCCTTGCCCTCGGATTGGTCACAGCTTTACTCTTGTGGGTAATAAGTGTTACCTGTTTGGCGGGCTGGCCAATGATAGTGAAGACCCTAATGGCAACATACCGAGGTAATGTGCAAATTTGGGTCATTATTGTTGAATGCAAAAGAGGTTTCTAATGACCTGATCAGTCATTGTCAATTTTGAATTTAACAGATGACCGGCATGGATATGACACAGTGTGGAATATGACCTCAAATTTTTTACCATCTTAGGTACATGAGTGACCTTTATGAACTGGAGCTGCAGTCAGTATCGGGGGCGAGAGCCTGGAGCATCCCAGAAACCAAAGGTGGCGGTCCTTCAGCGCGGGAGTCTCATAGCTCAGTTTCTTACGATGGCCTTGGGTCCCCGAAGCTCTACATTTTTGGAGGAATGCAAGGATGCCGGTTAGACGACCTCTGGCAGCTTGACCTTGGTAGGGCGACATTTTTTAAATATTATATTGAGACTGAAGTTTCAGAGAGGAAAACTGTCTTGAATAAAATACTTGAATAAAAAAACTGTGGTTGGCTTATTTACATGTTTGCATTTCTAAACAGCCATGAGAAGCAGTCGTTTGGAGTATCTAAATGACATTGTCTTTATCCTTCTCTCTTCTTCAGACACTATGGTGTGGTCAAAACCTGAAACAAGGGGTTCCAAGCCACTTCCCAGAAGCCTTCACTCTGCCAATGTCGTTGGAAATAAGTAAGGGGGTCCTTTGTGTTGCTTTTTTAAAGCAGATGTACAGTTTGTTTGTGACACCTCACCAAACAAACCTTTGATAAACTATATTGTATCCCTTTGTAGAATGTATGTGTTTGGAGGTTGGGTTCCTATCCCAGAGTCAGATGAACACAGTGCTTTAGGAACCGAATGGATCTGCTCTAACTCTTTAAGCGTACTCAACTTAGGTCAGTATTTCTCATCGAAAATGTCTTAAATTTCATAATTCCAAGTTTGTGAGTGATTTTGTAGATGGTGATGTTTATAGGGAAGATATAGGCTATAAATGTACAGGCATTTTTAAAATCTGACCCACGTTTCTTTACTTCAGACACTATGAGCTGGCAGAACCTTGGCCCAGAGGAGCTTGACGACATCGAGTCCCAGCTGCAGAGCCAGGGTCCCCAGAGTGATGATCCTTATGCCAGTAGGCCCAGAGCCAGGGCCGGCCACTGTGCCACCACTGTCGGGTCCAGGCTTTATATTTGGAGCGGCCGCGACGGATTCCGTAAGAGCTGGAACTACCAGGTCTGCTGCAAGGATCTCTGGTTCCTGGAGACAGGTGAGGAGTTGTTTTCTAAAGGGTGACAGAGTCACTCAGGCTGCTGCTGGGAAAAAAAAAGTCCACTCAATACAACATTCTGTTTTCTGTCCTCAGATCATCCAGCCACCCCAGAGGCAGTGCTGCTCATCAAATCCACAGTCAGCATGCTCCATGTGGCGTGGCGCCCCCTGGCTGCAGCAGACTGCTACATCCTTCAGATTCAGCCTGTGTGTCCTCCCAAAACTGCAGCCAGCAATCCACCTGCCAAACCAATCGACACCACTCGAACAGATGGACAAGAGGGGAAGAATAAAGATCCTGCAGGTGAGGAAAGGGTGCACAGTCTGTTATCTGCTCGATCGGGTTAATAATGTTTCAGAGGCTCAGCACAGGACACAGAAAAGAAGCATGGATTTCTAAACAGATGATTTCAACATCAGTAAAAACACACTGAAAAAAATAATTGACACCATATTTGTCAGGGTGTAGACATACAAAGAACCTTCTGTTGCAACAGTAACATTTTTCTTCACTCTTTTCTTTAGGTGTCCAGTATCTTCAACCTCAAAATGAAGGAATGTCAAAGAGAGACGAGAAAGCATCCATGCAGGTATATATGGCTGATTTAACAAGCTTAAATCTTTAACAACAAAATCACATGTGCACACCTCCAACATTTAGCAATGTTTAGCAGTTTATTAATTAAATATACATTGTAGTTTGGGTGGAAATAAGACTGAGTTTGATGTGAAAACAGACCTATATATTACTCATAACTAATTATGCCCTGTTTTGTTCATGCCTTACTCTAGCAGTGCTTCCTATTTAGAACAAATAAGCCTCATGCTTTAATTCTCTACTCAAATTTCAGGATGCTTCAGTACAGCAGGAAACATCAGTGAAATCATCCAGTGGCTCAGCAGAGACCCACACACCAGGAGGGAGGAGTGCTGGGAGAGACTCAGGCGTCTCTGACCCAAAAAGCTGCTGTGAGTCTTGTTGTTAAATGCTCTACCCTTTAATACTGGGTTGCCAAAAATATATTGCCTCATTTGTTGTTATTTCGTGCACAGCTTTTATTCCAGAGCAACTGTTTTGTATGAAATTACCTCATCAAATGAGTTTGTGCTCTCTGTTGTTGTTGTTGTTGTTGTAGCTGTGGGACAGGAGACATCAGCAACAGAGGGCAGCAGCTCAGCCCAGCATCACTCAGGTAACGATGATGCTCAGATGCCAGTACCAGACTTAAAAAGATCCAAAGTTCAATGTGGATTTATTTATTTATTTTTGTTTAAATCTTTGACAGATAAACCTGTTTCCGCCGGCAAGACAGAAAATTTCTACGCCTGCACAGATCAGGTCAGGTTTACTTCTTAACAGTAATTTTTAGCTCTTTCACTTGGCCTGGTCTAAACTGAGAACTGTCACCTCCAGGTTCAGCAGAATCCAGATGAAGCAGTGTGGTTTGATGTAGGTGTCTTCAAAACACTCTTCTCTGAGGTCAGCCACTACTTTCTGCCTGCTGACAGTGATCAGGTGTCCACAGCCATCAGCAGCCGACCTCCAAATACTAAAGAGGTAAAAACCATACACACTGTAGTGGATATTAATTTGGACTATCCTTTGCTTATTCTTCTTTCTTAGGCAAATCCTCTCATGCTCTCTCCATCCTTTCTTTTCCCATCAACCCTTCCCCCCAGAGGAAGCTGCCAGGGCCTCAGGACTACCAGGGCAGGAAGAAGCAGGAGCTCACTCCTGGTCAGACCTACAGGTTCAGAGTTGCAGGCATCAACTGCTTTGGCCAGGGAGACTTCAGCCCAGTCAGCGAGTTCAAGACCTGCCAGCCTGGTTTCCCTGGAGCACCCTCTGCTGTCAAGATTACCAAGGTGACATATTGAGGAAATTCAGACGTTTGTCTGGGGAACACAGGGAAAATCAGGGTGTTTAGACGGTTTTCAGACTGATGAATTAAGAAGGAGCTGCTCTAGGCCCCTAATTCTCCTTTTTCTGTGCAGGCCAATGATTCAGTCCACATCACATGGGAGGCTCCACCCTCTACGTCAGGCCGGATTCTGGAGTATTCCATGTACATGGCGGTGAGGAAAAGCCGCTCCACCACCTCGGAGCGTCCAGGTCAGATGGCCTTCATCAGGATCTACCGTGGCACCAAGATGTCCTGCTCAGTCAGCTCCTCCCACCTGGACAACGCCCACATCGACTGCTCTGCCTCCAACCGGCCAGCTGTCGTCTTTCGCATCGCTGCCAAGAACGAGCAGGGCTACGGCCCGGCAACGCAGATCCGCTGGATTCAAGGTGGAGGAGCTCGACCTGTCTTAGTTTCTGCTCGTTTTTCACATTTGTTTTTGTGGACAGATTCAAACTTGATTCAGCTTCCTCTTTCTGTCTTTTTAGATCCGAGTAAATTGCGAGCATCTGCCTCCAGAGCAGACATGAGTGCCGAGGTGGACCAGGACGCTGCCGACAGGTGACCAGTCAAAACGTTTTCTGTTGATTTTACTTTGAAATCTGACTTTTTAAATGTTTTTATATTAATTTGTCATTCTCTTTTGTTTTTTGCAGCTCCAGCTAAAAAAAGTTTGGTCTGAAGATACGTTTGGGAGAAAGACTGTGCGCTCAGGAAGCTGGCGATGTACACCGCTCAGATGTTGTATTTTATTCCCTAGATAGTTTTGTTAATTTATTTTTTTATGTATTTAATGATTCTCTTGTAAATATATATACATTTCCACAGGAATCTTAACCACTTTGCTATTGTAGTTAGTTTTGTTAAGTGATAATATGTGATATACTGTAGACCAAACTACAACTACTACCACTATTAGTTGATGTTTAAAACTCTTTAAAGGTTGGAGGAGCCTAAGCGCTTACTCCACCACGCACTAATGCTTTATGTGTCACTGTTGTGAATGAAACACAGGTGGTGAGATACTTTCATGCGTCAGAGTGCATAAGAGAGAAAAGCTTTTGTTAGTGTGGACCACTTTTACAGTCCTAATCCAAACCAGTGAGGTTTCAAAAAAATCAATAATCTGATGGAATGTTGTTGTTTTATAACCAGATTATTACCTGTTCAAAGTTTGATTTAAACTCATTGTCAATGTGTTTTGTCGTTGTGCACGGTCACGTTACTGCAAATGATCTGTATCCATTACATATATGCACCCCATTTCCTGCTTTATGGTTTTGTTGCAGTTTATATTCCTTATTGTCATCAGATCATTTATCTCAGTGTGATGTGTCTGTCTTTATCAGTCATTGTCATGATCAGTTTAATCCAGTATTATTTCTGGCTTCAGCAAAAGAAGAGAGCAGTGGTACTTAATTTCTGACAACAATAATAATAACAATAATAATTAAAAATACTATATTTAGATAACACATTTCAAGCAAACACAAAATTTGTGAGTTAACACTGTTAGTGTCCATTTGTATTATTATTATGGCTTTCTGGCTGAAGAAGAGCTGTAGTCAGTAGTCTTACAATGTTAAAGTGTTGGAGTTTGCACATTGTATTATGTTTATCTTATATAGTTAATCAAGCAGTTAATTAATCAAGCTGCGGTCATTTTTCCTTAGAGATTGATAAGGATTCGTGTAAACTTTAAGCAGTCCCTGTGGACAAATTTGGGCATTGCAGAAGCAACTGAACAGAATTCACTGGGGGAATTACGTGTATTAATTAGAACAATTAAGTGTAAGCTCTCAAATAGAAAACAGCATCTTTATTGTCCCAAAAGGAAATTCACCTCACAGTACTGAATGTGCCATATACAAGTGGCATAATATAATTTCAGATCCAATGTGTGTAACACAGGTGAATATCTTCTCGTTAGTGACAAATGAAGCAGTAGAAGAATATGGTCTGCATTCTGCTTTTTAAAAGCAGTAACCAAAGTGTTTAACAACAGTGTTTGTTGATGACAATCATTGCTGGACTGTGTTTCTGGATATCTATATCTGTGCAGTAACAACATGGCAAATATATGGATTTGGTCATTTTGCAATTTGATAATAGAGTCACAATTCTTCCCTCATATATGGAAAAATAAATGTGGAGAACTGGTATAATTTATATTGAACACATTCATCCGTTTAGCGTGTGGACAGCATAAAGTTCCTGGGCATCCACATTTCCTCTGACCTCTCCTGGTCTGTGAACACTTCACACCTGGTGAAAAAGGCCCAACAACGGCTCTTCATTCTCAGGAAGTTGAAGCGGACTGGACTGTCTTCTCAGCTGCTCACAAACTTTTACAGGGCCACGATCGAAAGCATCCTGTGTCTCAGTGTGACAGTGTGGTATGGCAGCTGCACAGCACAGGACAGGAAGGACTTAGCCCGGGTGGTGAGGACAGCACAGGGGATTGTAGGCTGTCGTCTACCAGATCTGGACTCAGTGTACACTGCCCGAGTCCAGAAAAGGGCCAGACGCATTGCGACCGATCCCACCCACCCAGGCAACTCACTGTTTGTACCGCTTCCATCAGGAAAGCGGTACAGGAACATTAAAACAAGCACAAACAGACTCAGGGACAGCTTCTTCCCCAGAGCTGTAAAAGCAATAGCCCCCCCCCCGCAGTGAAACACTCAACCCCCCTACAGAACCCTCACACAGGCACCCTCCCCCCTCCAGCCACATACACACACCTTCTCACACACACACACACACACACACATATCCCTGGTGACAACCACACAGAAGACAATCAACACTGACAGCACTAAGCTGCACTTTATTACTTTACTTTACTTACTTTGTGTTTATATTTTCATAAGTGTTCTTTTTTTTAAGTATTTGTGTTATTTATATGTGTGCATTTAAGCCGAGATTCTCTGAAAAATTTCGTTATGCTCGCATAATGACAATAAAGACTCTTGAATCTTGAATCTTATTCGGGGCCAAACACATTCAATAAATATACAGAGAACTGTTGGTTTGTGTTTGTAGCGAACATACGAAAATGTTGATTAAAAAACGCCCAAAATTTGGTTAAATTTCTTTTTCATCGCGAGAAATGCACCTCGGGAAAGACTCCCATGATCCCCTAGTTTGTAGTTTACAGATTAGCTAGTTAACACTGGCGCTGGCGAGGAAAAGAGAAACCAGGAAAGAAAGGCATCGCAAGTTCAACACGAGGTAAATTACTTTTGGCAGCCAGTTGCTCAAATAAATAAACACGGTGTTGTATAACAATATTTGTTCGTATTTTGTAGCTAGAGACCCACAATTTGCACCGGGTTGTGCTTATAACAATGGCCCAGTTAGCAAGCGAACTTTAGTTGAGCTAACGTTAACTACGTGGTTTGGTTACGTGCTGCTAAGGTTAGCTTGTTTAATCAGCCGCTTTAAGTCGCACGGAATTTTGTTTGAATTGTATTTGTTTGTGTTCAGACTGGGAAAAGTTGTCTGAACCGTGCCAGTGACTGCATGTTCTAAGCCCTTTGCCCCGACGTATGTAGGAAATGTTTGAGACAACGAGTGTCCGATAACGGACGCATAAGCCAATTGACTACTTTGCTAGTTAGCATACCGAGTCGCGGGACGCGGAGCGCCAGATTTAAAAAGAGCTCAAAGCTTTTTCACTTCTTTCAGACCACAATTTGAAGAGTTAACTCCTGCATTATGCCCATAGCCACTCTAAGGATAGTTCAATATGACCCACAGGCCAAACTTTCATGTCTTTGAAAAGAGCTGATATCGACTAATTTCAGTCACTGCACATAAACTTTATTGTTTTCCTTTGTGACACTTAGCACTGGCTTTATTTTTAGATCAGAAACTACAGTTTGTATTGTTAAAGCAGTTTGAAGTTCAGTGTTTGGTTAATAAATTATGGTCAAATGACGCTGGTATGAAAATCACCTCAGAGACAGACCAGATACTTGATATTAAGTGGCTGTTGTTAAAGTGATTCAGTGGTTGCAATCACAGCCTCTTCGTATCCACAACAGAGTCAGCAGCCAGGGACTGGAACTAACTAATCACTTGAGGTTGCTTCAGATCCTTGACTCCTGAGAGGTTGAGATTTTAACAAGTAGCAGGGGGACTCTACTCAAAGCCACCATGGTTACTCAGTGACAACAAAACTGAGCTTAATTTTGCCCCGTAAAAGCACCATACCACACCGTGTGTGCAGGCAGTCTTTGTCAGCTTTGAAGTATGAGCAGCTGACTGACATTTTTATTTCTTTTCATTTGGATACTGCCACAAGACAAGTGCTTTGCCTGGTTTACCTCATCTCATCCTCTCTCTGACCCTTTTCTGTAGAGGTGAGATGACCTCGTCTGCCCTCGGCCAGTCGGCACCTCTTGTCCCAAACCTGGAGCCTGGGATGGGGAAGTCTGCAGCCATGCTGGGGTTGTCTGCCGGGCTGGGAGGAGCAGAGATGGAGCTGCAGAAAATGCTCATTGACGAGAGAATGAAATGCGAAAACCACAGGACCAACTACCAGACGCTAAAGGCTGAACACGCCAGGTAAAGATAAAAGGAATTTGATATTCAGGGGATTTAAAATTTCTTTGTCAGTCTTTGTGTTTTGGTGTAGGGTTCTTTATGGGCTTCATTGTAGGGAACATAAATCAAATCCTGCTGAGCAGATAGGATAGACATACTAATACTTCATCAGTTCATAATCTCTTTATAACCAACAAAATATCGGAAACACTGATACAGAGGGCACAATTTTACACGGATAAAGTCTATAGACATTAGACAGTAGACTGTAATATGAATTTTAAAGTGAAGTTAAACCTGTTTTTCATGGGTTGCCATGGCAGTGAGGTGTCTGTTGGCAGTATTGTGTGTTCCATGTCCTTTTTTCTTGTAGCCTGCAGGATGAGTTCACGCGGGCTCAGGGTGAACTGAGGCGCCTGCTCAGCGACAGGCAGGCTCAGCAGGAGAAGCTGCAGCTGCTGTTGGCTGAGCTACGGGGAGAGCTGCTGGACAAAACCAGGGAGTTGGAGGACCTTCGACTGCAGGTACGCTTTGATCAAGAAGAGGGGAAATGTCAGTGGCTCAATCTTAAGTCATCTGCCCCCCCCCCCCCCCCCCCCAAAAACTATTAGAATCTACATTTACAGATCAAAACAAAAAAACACTTATTTCTAATGTGGCTGAGAATTTTGGAATTTTTTTTAGTAGCCTCTTTGTGTCTAAACTTCCACTGACTTTCTGGATATAAATGTGTGTGTGTTTTTTTTTTTTGTGTTGACCAGGTGATGACCCCTCAGCGGCTGGAGTTGCTCAGAGCTCAGGTGCAGCAGGAGATGGAGGCTCCAGTCAGAGAGAGGTTCAGCAAACTGGAGGAGGTCAGCCTCTATGTTTTTTTTTTTTCCCTTTACAAGTTGCTTTCCAGGTTTTAGAGGGATTTCTTACCTGGGGAGATGTGAGTTATGTCTTTTGGGAGTCAGTATGAGTGACAGTGAACAGGGTACTGTAATATATTACAGCACTGAGATGAAGACACCAAACTCAGCACAGTGAAAAATGATAGAACATGTTTTTTTTCGCATTTGCTGTCGAGAACAATGTCACTGTGGAAGTTATTGTTAATCATGTACATGAATAAACAGATGTAAGTGGCTTCTGCTGAAGAGGAAAATTGCTGCCATTATCCTTTAGTACTTGCTCTAAATGTGGCACTGGCAGCTGTGACTATCAAGTCCATAGCAACGGTCAAGAGATTAGCAGTGATTGCCTTTTGAAAATCATTTGAAAGTCTCTGCTTTCAAGGGAATAGCAGCTAATTTCCATAATTCCATCATTTTTGTCTGATTGCTCCGTCTCTCCTCTCACTGATTTGTTTCTGATGTGTGTATTTGTGGTTCTTCATAGGAGACGGAGAAGTACAGGTCTGAGTACAACAAGCTGCGGTATGAGTACACCTTCCTCAAGTCCCAGTTCGACCACCAGAGAGAGGAACATGCTCGTATACTGGAAGAAAGGAGGATTCGCTATGAGGCAGAGGTGAGTGTGTGTCATGACTTTAAGTTTTTGTGATACACTCATGTATCAAGACTGATAAATGCTAATTTAGAAAGTGAGATCTAAAATATTCACTATCCTGTTGTCAGCTCTCTCGTCTGGAGAAGGATAGGGAGGACCTGGTGGCTCAGTACCAGGGTTCGGACCTGCTGCGTGATGGGAAACGCGTGGAGGCTCTGCTGAGGGAGAAAGCTCAGCTCCATCTACGGCTGAAGGGGCTGGAGGCAGAGGTGGCCGAGCTTCGGGCCCAGAAAGAAAACTCGGGTCAGCAGGCTGAGAACGTCCAGCGTATCCAGATCAGGCAGCTGTCAGAGTGTCAGGCTTCAGTGAAGTCTCTGGAGGTGAGACAGCAACAAACTGCACCATCACCTGTTTTTGTGTGCTCTGTTTTTTAATTTTTAGTACAGAAATTACTGAACTTACCTGCAGGACGATCACATTTAATCTTGCATCATGATTTTGCTATGTTTTGCTGTGCTATGTGACAGGGAAAATGTTTTTTTTGTTTGTTTGTTTGCTTTTTACTAATTGCTGGATGTGATTGGTTGTCGGTTTGACAGGCGGAGCGTCAGTCATTGCGCCTGCAGCTGGAGCGGTTGGAGAGCGAGTTTCATGTGAGCCAAGAGCAGAACAGCCAGCTCACAGGGCGACTGCACAAAGCTGAGAGAGAGGTCAGCTCCCTCACCTGTCAGGTACGCTGCTCTGTGACCTCTGACCCCCCCCCCCCCCCCCCCCCCCAAAACCTTTAAGATGTCTTGTTAACCATAGTTTGACATACTAAAACTAATCAAAACTATACTTGTACTGGAAAATACCATATGCCTGTTAATAACAAGGAAAGTAGAATGTTAAGCAAAGACTTAGTGACTCAATGATGGCAGAATGAGACATTTTTAATGACATCCAGCAGATGTCGCCTGCCTGTCACTCATTTTGCTGCTCGCTTACTGAATTAATTGTTTTCCATCTTTACTCAGATTGAAAGCCTGAAGCATTCACACAAGCTGGAGGTGGCCACCGTCAAACTGGAGTGTGCCCGCTCTAAAGGGGAAGTGGAAAGGGAGAGAGACACACTGCAGGGCCAGATGGACGGTATGGATCTCTCACACACACACACACAGACACACAGAGCAGCGTGTACTGATCATGCTCATCTGGCCTGGCTCAGATGGCATGAGGTGACTTTATGTTTGTCTCTATATATGATTTTGATTTGATTTCAGTCCTTTATGTTACCTGTCGAAAGGGAAGAATTAAGTGTGTCCATTAAACCTGACCGTACAAAACGTCTGTATCATATTAACAGTCGATGTTCTCCTTAGTTGAGATTTCCATTTATGGTCATGTTCACATCATGGAACTGAGCCGATTCTTCTTACACCTAATTTTTCACTTCCCTTTATTAAAAATACTTCAGACTATAAAAGTATATTTTACCTTTTCAGTTACTGAAGACTGCACAGACAGATCCTATGCTGCTTTGGACTTTGAACTATTATCACACACTGTTAGGTCCAGAAGCAGAGCTCAGATGCATCAAGAAGAATAAAACTAAACTTTTACAGTGTGTATTCTCGACCACCCTCAGACTCTCACGGTAACTTGTGTGTCTCAGGTCTGCAGGCAGATGTGGAGCTGCTAAAAGCTGCGTTGGAGCGACACAAAGAAGTTCTGGTGGAGAAGGAGAGGGAAATGGTCAGGAAGGTGCAGTCTGCCCGTGAAGAGGAGTTCCGCAAAACTGCAGCCTTGCATGAGGAAAAGTGAGATTCACCTTTGTGTCATTTCTGTTGCTGATATAAGAGGTTTGAATCAATGAAAAGGATGAGATACAAACCTCTGGGTGCTGTTCTTCTCTGTCAGGCATTGGTGTTGATCATTCTAGCTAAGTTTCAGTTCCAGCTTCCAGTACATTTAATTTTAGACCATTTTCTCCTCCTTTATATTGTTAGGTTGGAGTTGGAGAACCGGCTCGCAGCACTGGAGCAGCAGAGGGCGCTGCAGGATGCTACAGATCACGCCCAGAAGGAGGAGTGGGAGGAACGTCTCCGCAGTGCCCAGCAAGGCGAGGAGTCAGCCCGCAGAGAAGTGCAGAGCCTGAGGTCAGCTTCACACTGAACGCTGCATGTTACAGAATCTGCTCAGCTGCATTAATGTGAGGGAAAGATCTGGGTTAGACAATCAGTGTTAGGGTTAGGTCACAGCCTGTTTGCTGAAACGAATCTAGACAAAAGCAATAATCTAATCAGCCACCTCCTCTCTGTGGTCGGCTGTTTTGTTTTGTTACTTCATGTCAGTTTCCTTTGCAGCCTCTTTGCCCCAGTTTCTGTTCCTACACAAACATATTTGGGAACAGAAAGTGTGGTAAGGAAGCCATCTACCAAAGTGAGCAGTGTCAGGGTTATACCTGTCCAATGTTGATGATTTTATTCCCCCCGTTTTATGTCATAAGAGTGAACAATGAAAACAAATGAACAACAATGAAAGGAGATTTTCTGCACGGTGACATTATATTTGATATTTTATTTAATGTTTTCCTCAGAACCAAACTTCAGCAGCAAAGCTCACTGCTTGAGGAGCTGGAGAGACAGAAAGCAGAGATTGCTGAGCTGCAGCAGGTAAGGGACACAAACTCAAGATACAAGTGATGCTGATAGCATGACAGAAAACACGAGGGGAGTTTGAATGCTTTACATAACTGTGATTTTGTTTGACCCAACAGCAGAACAGAGATCTGGGTGTCCAGCTTGGGACGCTGTCGCACTCTGAAAGTGATTTGATGGAGGCAAACCAGCGCCTCAGAGAAACACTGGACAGAGTCAGGGAGGAGCTGAGGACGGCCCGAGGTCAGGCTGAGAAGAGCCAGCACGAGGCAGAGAGGTACGCCTGCTGGTCTGACTTCAGATAAATAAACTTACCTGTTATGTGAAGCACTCTGACTTTCTTCAGTCTTCTCTGCGTCCCGCTCCAGGATGCTGGAACACCGTCAGGTTGAGTGGTTGGAGGAGAAACACAAACTGCAGGAGCGAGAGGCCGAGCTGCAGCACAAATACTCTCAGGTCAAAGAGAAACTGCAGAGAGCAGCGGTGGCCCAGAAGAAGGTAAAAGCCTTTTATTACAGCAGGATGGAAATGATCATCATCTTAGTTCTCAAAACGTTTTTAGATGAATTTATATAAAGAGGTTTGTCTGTGCTACATGTTTTCTCCTACACTTGTTTAAAAAAAAAACATGTCCACAGACAGTTCTTAATGCTGCAACACTGAAATGGTTTGAAGAGACTTGACTTGAATTGTTCTTTGTGGCAGCTGCAGATAAAGTGTGTGTGTGTGTGTGTATTTGTGTCATACAGAGGAAAACACTGACAGAGAACAAAGAGAAGAGGCAGCAGGATAAGATCCAGTTACTGGAGGCCAAGATAGAAGAACTGGAACTGGAAGCTGCTGCAGCCAAGAAGTAAGGATCAGGTCCCATTTTAGAATGAAATAATCCAGCCATGTTAAAGGTCCCTTTGACCTGTGTGCCACTGGTCTAAGGGACTCCTGGCAGTACTTTTTTAAACTTCCTTTTTTTTCCCACCCTTTGTTCAGGCGTTCATCATTCTCAGAGGAACAAGCTCAGCTCAGCAGACGGTTGAAGGAACTGCAGCGGCGACACAATGAGTTTCGACGCCTCCTTCTGGGTGGCCAGGGTCCTTTCAGCGCAGGCCCCGCGTTCCTGAATTCCTCACCCACCCCGTTCCTCCTCCTCGGGTCTGAGGGGCCATTATCCAACATCCCAGTAAGCATAGCAGCCACACTTTAGTTTTTGTTTATTTGCAGCAGTCAGATTCTTTACAAAAGGGGCACATAGACTCGTTTCTTACACCCACAGCTGCAGGAAATAGTCCAGAATGCAATGCAGCAACAGCACAGTTTGTGTTTTGAGGAAATAGAACCTAGACTCTCCCTTCACAGACACACAGAAACCACAGCTGAATGTAACAAACTCTCAGATCTTCTCTGTGGGTTGTTAAAGGGCATTCCTTAACGAGTCATAGATGTTGCCCACAAACGTACATGGTATCTCACTCTGTAGGTCTGAGGACGACAGCTGAGCTGCTTCACAGCAGGAAATGATTAGAGTGATGTGGGTGCAAACTGTGTAAATGCAAGTTACCTGCAACACAATGTAAGGCCAGTGCTGAGTGTGTGATGTTGTAACGTTTCCTTGCTTTTCCTGTCTTTACTACAGGAGGAGCAGCACCAGAGGGAGCTCTCTCTGTTGCGCAGGAGGCTGGAGGATCTGGAAAGCGCCCAGCAGCAGCAACTGGAAGAACTGGGATCTCTGGTGCACAGGGACCGGGACCCCGCGCCCCAGCCTGACTTCTGACCCCTACACTACTTCCCATTGGACAGAGTAAGATGGAGCCTTGTTTTCAAACTAAGGACACAGACAATGTTTTTACAGAATAGAAACTATTTATTGGCGTATTTACACAAATGTGGAGCGATGACGATGCGTAGGGTCAGTGTTTACTTGTGTCCCTCATGTTGTGAGGATGGGGGACTTGGAAATGCTGCAGCAACATGATGTCCTCAGGGTTTGATTTTCTATTGCAATGCTTGTTGTTTGCTACATTAAGTCGTTCTGTGTCTATAGTTTCTAAACAGGGGAGCTGATACAAAGGCACAGGGCACTACAGGCTGCAAATTGCACAATGTTTATACGGACTGTATAAATAGACTGACAGATCGAAGTCAGAGGTGTCCAAACGGTTCCACAGAGGGCCACATGGCTGCAGGTTTCTGTTCCAACCAATCAGCAGCACACAAGACTTTAATAATTTAATCAACTGATCTCAGTCTTCAGACAGTTGATTGGTCAAACTGTGTGCTGCTGATTGGCTGGAACAAAAACCTGCAGCCACACGGCCCTCTGTGGAACAGTTTGGACACCTCTGGTCAAAGGTGACTAAGCAGTTGTTCACAGTGAAACTGCAGTTAAGAACTGAACCCTGAGGAGGTTCATGGTTACCCTGCGCCTTTCAGCTCCTCTGATACAGTTTATGGACGCAGTACCTCATCTCCATCTCAGTAGCAGGGGAGATACACGCTGGACAAAGTCTCCTCTGTTGTCTCCTGACCGCTTCATAAGAGCTGTCCAGTCTCTGTTGCTCAGAGCTCCGCTGAGGTCATCCATATGAGCGAGACACAGGCAGCTCAGTTCCAGGAGCAACTCTTCAGTCCATCAAACAAGTGTTTAACATGATGTAGCTGCTCTGTCACCTCAGTCGGGGCTCCGTCCTGGTCCAGCTTCTCTTTTATCTGTGGAAACATGAATCCAGTGTAAGATGTTTTACAGGCATGTTGCAATTTAAAGACTCATTTTTTCTAATCAAAATTCTGCTTGTGTCTTGTGAATGTACACTCTAACAACATTGTACAATCAACACCTTGACAAGCTTTTTACTGTGCTACTAAATGTGAGAGGAATCATCTGCCTTAGCTAGATAGATGAATAAAGTATCTATCTAAGGCCGATGATTCCTCTCACATTAGAAAAGTCATTTGTTTTGAAAACAAGCCAAATTCCCCTAAAGCCCTTCTGCAGGGTTGAGTTGTGAAAAGGTGCCACTCTGTGCACAGGAACAGGAAATAACCACTGATAAATGAAGCAGAAGGAAAATCTCAAGCTTTTAAATCTCATTTCCTCTACACATCTCTCATGTGACTGCTAGTTTCTGTAGGCTGTTGCTACTGACATCCTAGATACCATCTATATAAAATAAGATGAGGGTAAGCTAGCAGCTCCATAAAATGGAAACCACCAGGATAAACACATTTCTAATACTATGAGCTTACCTGCTTCTTTTGACAGCACTAATGCATGATGAGATAAAAACATGCCAAATTGAATTAATTTTCTCTGTCTACACTGTTCACACTACAGCTACAAGTTCCCTGGTTCAGACCTGTTGTCTTCCACATGTGGGAAACGCAAAAGACTCCACTGGGGCTGCATTTTTTTCTGAGTATAGTTACAGGAAGCTCAACGTGCAAATTTGAATTAAAATGTGTTGAAAGGAAACTGAATGTGACATCTTTAACGCTGTCACTTCACACTGTTATCATCTAATTAGCAATCACCTAAACACACTCAAAGTGATTCTGGACCATCACTAAAGCAAAAAGGAAAACGTGTGTGAGGTGAGATGAAAAGGACTCTGACCTCTGTGAAGTATCTCTGGATGAATCTGTAGAGCTCTCTGAGGGCCGCCGCTTCGTTGAATTCATTTTCATGTTTCTGAAATCAAAGCAAACAGTCATCCTTTCACTGCTGGTCTTCCCTGTGCCACTTTTTTTTTTTTAATTGTTAGATTTTGCACTGATATGGACGTTACCTTTGACTCCTCCCTGAGGAAGTCCTTGAATTCCGAGTCTGTCATTGGTGACTGGTCTCTGATCTGTTTGTAGTAAGCCTTTACTTCCTGTTTGAACTTAGGGATCTCTTTGGCATATAGGAGCTTGTTGGTCGGTGCGTACTGGAACACAGTTACAAGGCACTGTGACTTTTTCTGTTTTGCATTCCTAGATGCATCATTTTGCTTTTATAACGTAAGACTTTGTCCTGCACGTTACCTTCCCCAGCTGGGTCTCACTCAGGGAGAAAGAGTCCATGAAGGCCTGAGCGATGACGGACAGGCAGCCGTCCAAATGTGGAGTCTTCTCCATGTCGAAAACAAACTGGGGGTTTTTCAGGATGTTGACCCAGAAGCGCAGAGGCAAACTGTGAAGCAGAGTGGAGACGGTTCCATGATTTGCACCTCAGCAGAACCACTGCTCCAGATTCTCTACAATGCATCTTATTTGTCCTGATTAAAGCTTTTCACTTTGTCCACAGAGGACAGTCATACCTGTTGGTCTTCCAGATGTGCAGGACATCTGGGTCGGTGATCTTCATGTTGTCTGCTTGAGTGTCCAGGAAGTCAAAGAAGTATTTGACAGCATGGGGAGCTTTGCTGTGTGGTATCCCCCAGATAGATGAGAACAGGTTCTCTACAAATGAATGCACCGCCACCTGAGAGACAGAGACAGAGAGAACAATTTAACGTCTCTGCTGTTCAGAGCAGCAAAATGAAAATCATTTAACAGATAGATTGAATTACTACCAGTAGCATCTGAAGACACAGAGCAGAGATATTTCAAGTTTCAAATTTAGTGTGAATGCTCTGCCCTCTGAAGTAACTGTCCCCCCTCTCTCACCCAAATTCTCTGTACTGTCGCTTATTAATTTCCTGTCTAAAAAGAAAAAGGCAGATCAAAGCTGAAACCTCTTCTCTGATCTAAGCTGAAAACAAAACCCTCTCCAAACTGAGCAAAGCTGTGTTTCACCTTACAAGTGACACAAAAATAGCATGCTTCCTTTACTGCATTGGCACTGCTGCTGGTGGTAAAAATAATCCTGTGTGAGGCAGATTCTGGTATCAGTTCTGCCAGTGTTGGACAGAGTTTAAGTAAAATGAGGCTGGTTCCTCTTACCTTGGTGGAGAGCAGCTTGATGAGGTGCACTTCCTTCAGTTTTAACTTCTTCCTCTCTGGGTTCTGTCTCTGGTTCTCGTCTACGTCTGGATCAATCTACAGTTAAAGAGACATGAGTTCATCTCAGTCCAGGCTAATGGTCAGTATTCTGTGATTCAGACCAAAATTCAATGAAAACATTAATCACCAACTGTCTCTTACCAAGTGGAAGTATTTTCCAGAGAAGTTCTCGTCATCTAGAAGAACAAAATGAGCAGAAATCAGCTGATCATGATCTGTTTCTAAATCATTCTTTTCAATTAGAAGAAGAAAGTCAGGGACGTTTTTAAAGGTGACAGCAGCAGCAGCAGAGAGAAACGCTGAGTGTGCAGGAAGCTGATCCCCGGTGCCACCTCTACAGCCCTGCTACTAACAGAGCTGAAGACATGATGCGCTTCTCCCACTGAATATTCTTTCACACCATCACCACCCTAAGCCAAGTGTCAATGTGTATGAAAAAATAGTCTAAAGTCAAGCTCCACTCGAGCAGACTGCAGGCGTTGCTTCTTTAGGAGGAATTTATTTTTTCATAGACTAAATAATTCAGGTCCAGCTGAGATTATTCACATACTGGTCCCAATCAACCTGTCAACAGGTTTCACAGCTGCTGCAGAATACACCAGATGCAGTGGGCTCTTCAGCCCTTGGTTTGTCTGTAAGTTTTCAAGCAACCCACTGTAGTTTCAGCCTGACAGCTTTACCTTATAGATTATCTATAGACTCTCTGCTCTGAACAGAAGAACCATCAACTTTATCTTTAAGTGAAATTAATAATTTGACACCTGACAAGTGCGATACAAGAGTTAGACGTGTTGCTAAGCATCATTTTGAACTCTGGAGAGTTTCCTCCTGCTTCCAGTCTTTATGCTAAGCTAAGCTAACCTATCTCCATGTTTAATGCAGTGACACCAGAGTGGCAACAATCTCATCGAGCTCTCAGAAAGAAAGAAATCAGCTCTTACCCTTCAGACTTCCCTGTGGACTCAGAGGAGGATGAGTTTTCGTAGACAGCACTTTGATTGTTGCTCCATCAGGAACCTACAGGAACCGATGCACAGGAAGGTTAACCGCTGGCATTTTAGTTCATTTTACACGCCATGTTTCTTAATGTTAATGCAAAGGGACACTGCTAAGAAAATACTATTAGTGTGAGGTGGAAGCAGCTGAATGTTTGAAGGCTGCAGCTTCTACATTTCAGCTTCAAGTTATAATTGTCATTTCTTAAATAGCTTTATATAGTGTGCTGTGCGTGCGTGCGTGTGTGTCTGTGTGTGTGTTTGTGTGTGTGTGTATGTATAAAAGGAAACCACAATCGTTCACAGAAATCCCCACAAATTTTGGTCTACACTGATCTGGATGTTGCTGATGTTGCTGTTTTAAGATGTTCACCAAACATTTTCAGGAACTAAAGAAACACGTCTTTATTTGTCATTTGCTCAATACCACTTAGGTTAAAACATGAATTTCCCCAGAACCTGATGTTACAATGATTTCCCATCATGTGTTTTTTTTTTTTTTTTTTTTTTTTTTTAGCTATCTTTCCCAGGCCCCGATGATGCTTTAACAGATGATGAACACAAGGCACAAAAAGCTGTTATGATCCCATTACAGGGCCATTACAAAGCACTCTCCCTGCAGTATGTTTGTTCTCTCTCCTCTCTCCTCTCACTGAGCTGCTGCAGATCAACTGGGTTCAATTAGATTCTGCTGTGGTCCACAGGAAACGAAGAGTCTCAACAGCACGTTGTAAAAGTAATGCTGCTGACTGATGATGAACCTTTGGTTCTTTTAGTGTTAATACCACAAAGGCCACTTGTGTCTATGATAGGTTTCCTGTGTGTGTGTGTGTGTGTGCACTGTGGTACATTACCTTTCCCTCTAATATTAAACCTGTGTGTGTTCCGAATATGACAGTGGTTTATCTGCTTTTTTAAAATCCACTTTCTGTCAAGCGTGTATGTGTTCATCTGACAACCATCACAGAGAGAAAAAAATAACCCTATACGCATGCTCTTTCTCCAGTAGGTAGAGACAGCAGCAATAATACTGAAAGTGAGAGGAGGAGACTTGTAGGGACAGTTACTGTTCTTGAAATGTGTTGCTGTAGTAGGCATAAGTTTCACCTCTGCAGCATCCTCTGTCCAACACCGTTAGCCCACACAACAACACAACACAATGCGGCGGTTCCTGCATGAGAGTTTGCATGTATAACAGGCACTGAGAGCCTTCTTCCTCTGACAGTTTGTTTTTTTTTTTTTTTTTTTTTAAACACTGATGATTCTCACCTTGTAGTGCTTGAGCGTGTTGAGCATCATCACCTCCCCGATAACCTCTGAGCTTGCGTCCACATCCTCAAGAGGAACAAAGGATCCACCACTCTCATACTCTGAGGGGCGAAAGTGGAAGGGTGGAGGTTAAACAGCTTGAAAAGACTTTTCTGGAGGTTACAGATGAGTTTGTGGCAACTTAAGTCGTCAAATGTTTTTTTTTTTTAATGCGTAGTCAGAAAACATATGTTGAAAATTTGACCTTTGTCAAAAATATACAGTTGCATTTAAAAAAAAGCTGAATAATTTGGGCTCTTGCAGCTGGGCACTGTGGTTCTTAGCAACTGTTACTGAAATAGTGCATTGAGTGGGGACTATTTTCAGTGGATTAATACAGATTTGATGCCACCAGGCCGGTTTATGTGGGACTGACTTCTTATAAACCACAGGGCCCATGTTTATGGTAATGAAGGAACTGACGAGTCTGAGCAGGTGCTGGACAAATCGGGCTTTGGCTTCAAACTCAATACTTTGTAGGAAGACCTTCATAGGAACATGTCGTTGTTGGTGCTAGTGCTGTCATGGCAACGAGACAATAAGAAGCTGTGAGAAAAACAGAGAATCTCACCAGACAGCACAGAGATGAAACCATACTGATGAACGCCTGAGTTCAGGCAGAGACAGAGCAGAGACTAAAGAGACTTAAACCTTGTTACTTACTGATACACATGTCCCTCAGGGGGACGTTGTAGGGGAAGCCGAACTTGGCCTTGAAGGTGGACAGGATTTTCTCTTTGACCTGCTCTACTGTGTCGCAGCTCAGGGTGTTGACCTCCAGAGGCTCGCTGACCTCCCCATCACTGCCCACTGTAAACAGCACCTTCAGTTTCTGCACACAACACACACAAACAAGGACAACGTGGACATGTCACTGCATTTTCTAATCACCGACAATTCTCATGTAATCTTTATAACCTCAGTCAGAATTCACTCATACACTCACACGTGTATACACAGAATCGAGAACACATGTGAATGGTGACTAAAAGCTTCCCTCCCTCGCACATGCACACAGATAACACGTTACCACTGCAAGTCTCAGTTTCACCATCATGCCAACTCATGAGCCTAAGCCTCACTGAAACAGCAGCTGTTTTGTACGGCAGCACATTAGATGAACACTGGCAGTGTCTTCCCTCACTGATTGTTGGAAAGTTCAGTGCAGCTGCAGGGATCTTTGAGGGCAGGAGAGGTTAAGCAAAGGCTTTCAGAGGAAGAATCATCCGTTTACATCCTCATAGCTTTATGCAATTTTGTGGCTGGTGTTTGCACCATCTAATGGATGTAAATGAAGGGTAAAGTGAGACAGTGGCTTGTGAGATAAAACATGAATCATGGCTGCTGTGTATCGGGTCACTGCAGCAGCAGAGGGGAGGAAACGTTAAGAACAAACAGTGCTGAGGTTGAAAAGCATATGCAGAGACGCGTGACTGTTTATTTCATCATATCTGACTGTGGCATCTTGGCAATAAGAACAAACAACAACCCTTACGAGGTTATCATAAATAAGTATCACCTTAAGTCAGAACTGTTCTCACTTTGGCAGTGAACAGTCACCATGAGAAAGATCTCTGAATTCACCTGTGACCCACATTTGGCCTTGTCATGTGAAACTGATGTCACAGGCCAGAATTACAAAATAACTTGTTTCCGTTTTATTTCTGTTTGAGTGTGTGTGTCAAACTCATGGCACCAGCTCATAGTTTCCTGCTATCTCCGTTTTTATGGTATTTATTCATCTTTTCTGTGCAAAATTACAGTTCAGCTCACACTCAAGCCCCTGTCTTCATCTGATGTGGTCTCTATCTGTGCGCGGATCAGTTGGGCGTGTTCACTGAAACTTAGTTCACAACACACAGGGATTTATTGATGTTTGTTCTGATAATTGCTGACATGTTCCAATTCTTTGAATTTTGTCAAGACTCTATGAGTTGCTGCTTCCTTAAACAGGGCCCTGTCACAGCTCTAATGAGATGCATTTAAGGGTTTCATTAATGTAAATGAAAGCACATATGCAGCGTCTCTCCACTTGTAAAAACTGTTGGCTTCTACATCTGTAGAACTGTAACATCTGATTATTTAAATTAATTAATTAAATTAAATTAAATTAAATTAAATTAAATTAAATTAAATTAAATTAAATTAAATTATTTTTTTCCTTGAAGTGATTTGACAGTGAGCTGCAGTGGTTGAGGAAGTATCCAGTAAAAAAAAGAAAAAAAACTTCCACAGTATCGACATTTCCGTACACTAAGAGCAGGTTATTGACCAACCAAAGCATTTCTTAATATTAATTTGGTTTCCTGTCACTACACTGATCGCTCACTGCTGTAATAAAACATCTTTCACTCTCATTTTCAATCTTTATGTTTGACAGAAAGCAGATTATTTCCTGCCAGTTGGATGAGCTGACTGCTTTTCTCTTCTGTTACCAGGTTACCGGAAACTATGTCCTAAGCCGAGGCCATAAAAAGGTACTTTTTAACTCTGCTGGGTAAGTCTAAAAGAGAGTAAACTGAATTTTCTAAACTGATTTGCTGTCTATTACGTAATCTGATATACAAGTACTGTGCAAATGAGGAACCGTGTAAAGGAACTGTGGTCACACTGTGTTGATTTGACCCGTGTGTTTTTCTTTTCTTGTTTTTCTATTACTATACTTTGTGTGAAGTTAACAGATAAATTTAAAAAAAACACAAAATGTTCATGGCATTATTTTGGCCACCATCCTCACTTTCCTTTCAGTGCCTGAAATTGTCTTACAGTTTGTCTCAGGAACTATTTCAGAACTTCCCTGTAATGTTATGTGAAGGAAGTTTAGTTATGTAAAGCCCTGCCAGACTTCTGAAATAAACTGCTTTGTGTGTTTAAACCTTAAAATTGAAGGAGGAAGTGGTTTATATCAGTTGCTGAGCACTGATAAGTCATATCCATACAACAATCAGAGAGGGATCGGTCCAAAGTTCGGATTGTTTTACATTAGGTGTGAAAAAAAAACGGACCCACAATTTGGCAATTTAATATCATATCATCATTTTTGATAAAGTGCGTGTATTGGATGACTGAGGTAGTGTGTATTTAACTAGTTGGAGGACAGAATTAAGTACAGCACAGAGCAAAACCCAACACACCAAAAACAGAACTAAGAACTTAGATGTGTTACTCAGTGATTCCACATGTTTAAGGATGGCTGACTAAACTTGTGATTTGCTGACACATAACAATTAGTTGGTGTTATTCCATTTATGACATGTAAAAAGTGTGTGTGTGTGTGTGTGTGTGTGTGTACCAGAGAGCTGAAGTCCGGAGCCTGCCACAGCAGCCAGTCCTCACTGAGTGTATACAAAGCTTTCTCTGTCACACAGTCCACAGGCCCTTTGGCGATCTGCTGCGTGAGAGCGCTCACCATCAGAAACAGGTGCTGACCAACACTTTCCTGTACAAAATAAGAAACAGGAACTCAGTGGGTGAGGAGGCCACGGTGACTCTGTGCGGACACTTTCGGTTTGTTCCAACCAGAGTGGGAAAGTTTAGTTTAACAAGAATAAACTTCACTGCAGTGGCTGTACAGAGTTAACGTCTGTCACCATAGTGATGTGTCTGCAGGCAGAGGGAGTTTAGATATGGTAGGATGTGGTTTATTAAATGGAGGTTTCAAATGATAGCAAAGAGCCTGCTCGGACCTCAGGAACACAGAACAGTACATTAGAAGAGTGGGACTTGTGCGGATACTTGTGCACTGTACAAATTGTAAAACCATTTGGTTTCAGCATTATTTTTATTCTTTTTTTTTTTTTTTTTTTTTAGCTCCAAAGAAGACGTTTTGTGTTGGCAAACAAATTTCCCCAAATTTGTGCCTAATGCAAAAGTGATAATGACAAGACTAAAAGTCTAACACAGTGGCTCAATGAGGGTCTATTAATGCACAACAGTGCTTTGAGCTAAAGACTTCCACAGTATCGACATCTTCGTACACTAAGAGCAGGTCATTGCACCCTGACATACTCACAGTAACCGCATGTTTACCATGTTCTTAGTTTAACCTTAGAGCATATTAACATTTGCTAATTAGGGGAATGTCATGGGTTTTACAGGTATTTGGAGATACAGTCAGAGCATTAGCCTGGCTAAAAGTGCTCACAAAGCAAAGAGACATAAAAGCCACGGACCCGCAGGAAGCCATAGAGGCATATGGACATCCAGTTGGTCAACAGTTTTTCCACTGTGGACTCGGTGCGTCGTAACAACAGTTTGGGCTGAGCGTTGCTGTGTTGCTGCATGAGAGCCTTCAGCAGAACCTCCATTATCTCTGTCAGGTACAACAAGTTGCCATGGAGCGATACGGTTAGCAGAGATGCCAACGTGCACCTGGAACAACATGCACAAAGAAAACAGGATACAGCACGTGAGCTCGTGAGACGAAGAGGAGAGAACAATACTCAGCAAAAGGATAACTGAACGGACGAACAGGCAGGAGATGAAGAGAATAAAAGAGCTGATAGAAATGAGTGAAAGGCAGAACAGAACTGACATGAGCAGGAAGTTAACAAGAGGATGAGTGGACTCATAAAAAGACCCAAGAACAAGAACAGGGCAGTTTACAAGTACGATAGAGAACAAAATAAAGCAGAGTTAGACAGAATGGTCAGTAAGAACAAACATGAAATGAACTCTTACCATATAAGAGACAGTAAAAGTACAACATGACAAACTGACTTGTCTTTGATGGTGAAGCTCTTCTGTCCCTCCAGAGCGTGCACCATAGACGTGAGGAAGAGCGGATCCTGGATCAGCCTGGACAAGCTGTGGCAGCACTCATCAAGCTGAATCTTCACTGCATCCTGATCCCAGGTCAGACACAACAACACATCACTGACCCATCACTGACAGAATCGTGCATGATGGTGACGTCCACCACAGCTGGTGTCAAACCTTACCTGACCAATGTCTTTGATGCACAGTGTCATCAAGGATTCGTTCTGGGAAACAGTCACAGAAACGTAGCTTGGTTAATGTGGCAGCTATAACGTATCTGATGTTTCACAATTTACAGAATTTACACCATCAGCTGGTCAGATATGAACATTTGCTTTTTTTCCTTCCAGCTCTGCTGTACCTCAGGAAAAAAGATTCTGGAGGCAAAGTGCTTGTAGTCGAGGAAAGGAATCGCTCCAACGTTTTCCATCAGGTCACTTTTCTCCGTCTGTAGATCCACAAAACCTGTGGAGGACAGCTGCTGAGTGAGCTGAGTTTTATGGACTACAGATCTGAGTGACACTAAATCTCATTTGGTATGGCTGGAGAAAACTCCTGCTGGAAAAAAACACCCCATCTTTTCTCCAGAAAAAACACAGAAAGCTGATTATATACATTTGTCTGCAGGGTCAGATGAACAGACTTGTGCAGCAGGTATCGGTTCATAAGTAACAAATAAAAAGGGGCAGTGAAAACGGGTGCGGTTTGACAACTGATCTTACACCTATGCATGCTCAAAGACTACAAATAAGTCCGTGCATGTATGTATGAATATATAATATTCGACATCAGAAAAAGGAACAAGCTCAGGGTATTTGACACCAGCACGTGTATGAGGCTCAGTGAACTGAAGACATTAAAGTGAAGTGGCGTAAAGATGGGGACCAATGTGTGATAAGGCTGAGCTATTTATAAGATACAATCAGATGCAGCTTCCTCACTGTGTAGATGTCAGGTGGTAGCGTGCTGCAGAGAATTTGCGCAGCTGAGCTCGGAGACATTTTAATGTTCGACAGATTATAGCAGACAGACTTCAGTGTTAGAAATGTGGTGCTCAAATGAAAACCTTAACCCCCACTGCAGTTTTTTTTTAAACTAAATGGTAAATGCACCAGAGTTTGCTAAATCGCTATTTTTCAGATATATTGTGAGAAGTTGTGACTGACCTTGCCGGATGTCATTCCTAATGTTGAGCTCCAGGTCTCCAATAAGCTTGTTCATCTTAGCAGTGAACTTCTTCTGTTTGCTTCGATAGACGATCACCACTGCTGCAAAAAAATAAAGACAGATGTATAGAGTTTTGTACATAAAAAGAGAAGCAGGCTTCCCTGTTGAACTTGACGTGGCATGTCTCTTTGAGCCTAGTTCTGGAACAAAATGCAAAACTTAGCTGTAATCTGTGTACTCACCTACAATAATGCAGGCTATCGGCAGAAGGACGAACAGCATCAGAAGGAACAGCATGGAAGATTTAGCGTGCAGTGTTACTGTCTCATCTCCATACTTTATCTGTAACAACAACAACAAAAAAAAAAAAACTAAAAGCACTAATCACATGATATTTGAGCACAAACATGTTTATTTTGAAAAAAAGGGTTTAGTAACCACTGCACAGAAATCGTTATACTTCTGAGGACTCTGCAGTAATGTCTAGCTTGGTTTATTGTGACTGAAAGATTTACCATTAACTGCTCAAATTTAGTGTCGGATGTGCTCTTAATTTCACAGGTGAAAAACTCAGTCTGGTTATTGGTTTCTTTGGTCTCCATGATGCAGGGGTATTGTTTTTCGTTCCGAATGCCCCAAACAGACAGCTCTGCTGTTGTCATCTCCAGTTTGTCTGCCTTTTTCTGAAATCAAAACAGAAACAAATGCTCACTTTTTATCTATTCAAGTCCTATGTTTGTGCATGTGTGATAAAAAATATTCATTACCTCTATGGTGATGCGCACATCATCCCCTGTCCTTGTAGATGTGAAGATGGTAAACTCAGGCTCTGGATAGTAGGTAATGTTAGTGGAACACGGCAGGGTATCATTGCCTAATTTCATTGACACTGAGCTGGTAAAAGTCCCCTGAGTGTTTTCAGCCACAGGTGAGTCATAGGTGAGATTCTGCAGAAAAAATGAATGGAAGATGCTTCACTCTGCGTGTTTATGTACAGATACGAGTATGGAACACGGAGCTTTTCTACACACCCACCTCAGAGCTGCTGTTTCTGGGACGTACGACCTTCTGTGGCGCGTGGCTGTGTGTGACACCCTCCACAAACTCCAGGTGAGAGCCAGTGAGTGTGAGCTTCCTCCCCCCACTACAGGACACAGAGCAGCAGGCGATCACAGAAAATTTAATACACAACCTCTGTTGTACCTACATTTTCTTGTAACTCCTTCAACCGGGTGATATGTACACTGCAACCAGGGACAGTCGTTAACTAAATGCACTGTGACAAACAACAGAAAATTTCATAAGTCAGACACCATAGTTTACATATGTAAAACTGAAAATACCATTTGTCTCTTTATTATTACAGAAAGGTAACAAACCAATACCTATGGGATGATTTGTATTTTGTGTATGTGTTGTGTTACAAAACTCTACAGTGGGTACAGAAAGTATACAGACCCCCTTAAATTTTTCACTTTGTTATTTATGGTCGTCCCAAACGTCTTCCATTTAAGGATTATGGAGGCCACTGTGCTCTTGGGAACCTTAAGTGCAGCAAAAAAATTTTTGTAACCATGGCCAGATCTGTGCCTTGCCACAATTCTGTCTCTGAACTCTTCGGGCAGTCCCTTTCACCTCATGATTCTCATTTGCTCTGACATGCACTGTGAGCTTGTATAGACAGGTGTGTGGCCTTCCTAATCCCAATCAGTATAATCAAACACAGCTGGACTCCAATGAAGGTGTAGAACCATCTCAAGGATGATCAGAAGAAATGGACAGCACCTGAGTTAAATAATGAGGGTCACAGCAAAGGGTCTCTATACTTATGGCTGTTTGATATTTAAGTTTTTCTTTTTTAATAAATCTGCAAAAAAAAATTTCAATTCCGTGTTTCTCTGTCAATATGGGCTGCTGTGTGTACATTAATGAGGAAAAAAATGAACTTGATGATTTAATGATTTTAGCAAATGGCTGCAATATAACAAAGAGTGAAAAACTTAAGGGGGTCTGAATACTTTCCGTACCCACTGTATCTATCGATCATGGCTTGTAAAACTGTGTTGCAGTTTTAGGAGCAAAAACAAAGGCAGAAGTGGTGCTTTCAAGTTGCTGCAACCAAAGGGGAAGTGGTCTGATGGTGAAAGACACTGCTTTTGGGAAGTTGCAATCTTTCCCTCTCAGATGACCCTGAAGTTGCAACTGCTCCTCAGTTACTGACAGTCACTGACCAAAAAAACCTACTAAAGTAGTGACAAAGCACTTGTGGTAGATGCAAAAAATAGCCTTCATATGTTTTGAATGTCTGATGCGTTTGTAAACTGTCAAATCAGTTATGATAATTAGAGGAATTACAGTAGATACATGAGAGCATGATATAGACATTTTCTATCTGTCCGTGTTGCCTTATGTCTCCTCCCCATTAAACTGAGCTGCAGAGGCTGATCCAAGTGATGGTCCTGTTTGTTCATGATCCTTATTCTACTGTCTCAGTATTCATTAGCTGATGACTTACTGATGCTACATGTGTCACTTTATATTTTCTCACTGAATGACTTGCTGAAAGTCGTTTCCTGTTCCCTCTTCAAGGAGCTTAGCGTTCTGCTGCAAACTGTTTTTATTATATTTTGTAAAAAATGAGAGAGAGTCACCACTTGAAGAGAAGTTCAAGTTCAACACATGGCCAAAAAAATTTAATCTTTCTTCCTCATATCTCCTTTCACTGATGAGTGTGATGCTCAGTAAATGAGCTTTTTGATTTGGAGAAACAGGCATCAAGACTTGATGTTAAGCACGAAGCACTGTTGAAACGCTTCTGCAAAACTGCAGCTGTTGGAAATAACATAAATGAGATCATGTTTCACACTGCGACAGTTACTAAGTTGTGTGTTATCCTCAACAAGGTTTATCCCATTGTTTTATCAAGCATGTAAATGTACCAACACATCCAAACATACCTGAACCAGGTGCTGCTTGGAACAATGTTGGTGCAGGATGGTGACGACCGGTAGGTGATTTTAGCGTTGCCGTGGCAATTACCGTCTGGGAGAAGGGCACATACTTTGACCACGCCTTTACTGACTGTACTGGGAACGTGGAACGTCAGATTCACACCTGTGTTGTTCCATACAGGAGATCTGACCACAGAGGATGAAACCAGTTACTCTCACTGAACTCTCACTGAGTTCAAGCTGTGTTTTTTTTTTTTGTTTTTTTTTTTTTTTTTGCAGAGGAGGTAAATTGTTAAAAACATCACAACAATAATGCACAAAACCTGAATACTGCCAGAAGCTTGACATAATTATTCATCAGTTCAAACTAAGATGCTGTTTCATAAGTCTGATAGGTTTTTACTTTAAAGGCAAACACCACACATTTTACAGGACAGTCACTGAGAAGTACTGAGTGAACTGTCAATTTGTATTTATGTGTCATTTCATAATATGGGTGGCATTTCCCATGCCCGTAAACTGACTCACTCTTGTGGAGTGCAGTCCATGTGTGCCTGTATCCTCACTCTGGTCACATCACTGAGGTTACGACCTGACAACAGTGCATGGTTTCTACCGTAGAAAGACACGACACTGGGAGTGATGGAGGAGATCTCAGGCCTCTGAGAGGAAAACAAACACAAAACTAATCATTTTTAATGAACTGCCTTCTACTGACATTTTAGCCTCTACTGAATGTGAATAAGTTGAACTTCAGAGGAAGAATGTGCATGAGAGTTGAGGGGCTCACCAAAAAATGTGTCCCTGACTCCACCATTTGGCAAACAGAGTCCTGCAGGAGGAAGTAAGCGGACGAGATTCAGCAGGTTTACAGGACAGTCACTGTAAAGGTACTCGAGTTGATTCAGAACCTGTTTCAGCTCAAGTTAGTGCAGCTCATAAACTCAGTAACAGTAGAGAACAGCTGGCCGGACATATTCCAACAACTATAATGCTGTCTTCTTTACATGCTGTGTGCATGTACAGAAATAGAAACTGAGACATTTTTGGTTGTTGCTCTCTTTGAAAAGTGTCTAAACACTTCATAGCTCCGAGCGGACAGCTGTGTGCTGACTCAGCTCGTGACTCTTTTGATAAGTTTGGCAAACAAGACACAAAATGTACAACTGGTTTTGCTGAAAGGTATTTCTCTTTATAACTTTTGAAGAAAGCCTGCAGCTTCGTCTCCTTTCCTGTTTATTCTAAGCTCAGCTAAATCCAGGCTGGGAGAGGCTAGGCTATGTAAAGGACAATTTCTTTAACATATAGATTCCAAAAATAAGAATTAAATCTGTAAAGAAATACTGCTATATTGGAATCAAGATTAAGAGTTTGTGATGAAAATTACAATTTAACAAATGTTCTCTCTGGTATTTTATCTGATATTTGCTAATTGTTTCCAGTAGATACCATGAATTACACACATCTTTGTTAAACATTTGTTGCTGGCAGGTGCTGAGCTTTTGGAACAGTCTGGCTAACTGCTGGGGTCCAATGTTGTTCATAGTCTTCAATTTTATAAATGTCTCAAAATAAATGCAGTGTACAGCACGTTTGAAGACTGCAAAAGCCTTTGTTAGATAAATATATAAAAACGTGTATACTTACATTCCTCACTCCCTGATTTGCCCAGGAACAGACGTTTGTGCTCCAGCCACATCCAGCCCTGATGCACTGCTGACACCTGAGGAGCCAACGCATCTTATATATACACTGAAAATATGGATCCCGATGATTTGATGGAGCACAAGCATCACAACGCGGTAATATCTGCTTCTTGGTTGCAAAAAGACAAGATTAAATTCTTTTTTTTTCTTTTCATACAACTGGGACCTAATCATTTCATCAGTGATGCATCTGACTGACTCAGTGTGTTTCAGCTCTATCTGTTCTGTTCAAAGGTAGTGGACTTACAGGGCCGAACTTGGGGGCCCCCTGATGTCCGAACAGTTGGTTAGCGTCAGTCGTTCCAATAAGTGCGTCGGCCCAAGTCTGATTTTTACGCTGGCTGCCAGGATCGATATGCAAATAAAACAATGAACACTGCAGTAAAATAGTTTAACAGTTTACAACAGTAAATAAATATCAGATGTTTCAGCTGAATGCTCAGGTACATCAGTTAGGCTGATGATGTGTGTATTCACTGGATTATTATATTTATTAAAAGTTACTGACCTTCAGCAGGAAGTGTGCTATTAGATAGGATGCAGGTGCATTGTGGGAACTGTGGACGAGGGCCAGTCGTGCTACAACGTACACCGAATTGACAGGCGAAGTTAGACAGTGCCCTCTGGCCCCAAGTCAGGTGTGTTTGGATCTTAAGCGTGATCTGAGAAAGGTCGGGATGTGAGTGTTTAAAGGATGAATAACTGACAGACACAACTGATTACAGCTAAAACCTTGTACTTCATCTCTACCTGGCCTCTTGTGTCCTTTTCAACTTTGTAGGAGACCATTTTCTGTTGGTGATCATCAGGAATGGACAACCAGTCTGAATCTTTGCAGTCATCTTCAAACGTGCATCTGGGGAAAGAAAAACATGTTATAACCGAGTTTCTAATTGTTTAAAGGTGCCAGATGCAGAGGTTGTTTCCCTGACCTTGTTTCAGAGCCACACCAGACACAGAATGGATCCTGTGCAGACCAACAGTCCTGCACATTTGTGTATATGCTGCACGTTGACACAGGTACACGCTTCATCTAGAACACAACACTTACACTTAGCTTAATACAGCACATGTACAGGTGATACTGTGGTAATAAAAAGATGATCTGAAATCTTCAGAATCTTCAAAATCCTCAGGTGTTCACCACAGTCTCACACAGGTATGTTTCTACATGTACAATGCACCCACCTCATTTTGAAATGGCACATACACATGTTTTCGATCCACTTGATCCAGACTTATTTTGGGAAACACTTTGTGGTCGTCACTGGCCCTGTAGAGCACCACGGGACAGGTGGTGTGATAGTCCTTATCCACAGCAAGCTGACAACAAGAAAGCAGCTTTGGTTCAGGCTTTGTTTAGGTCAGGCCACTAGCTAACGACCATCACCATTATGGCTGTTGAGGAAAACCTTGATCCACTGACATCTTACAGTCCTAATGGGGATTCTGTGTTGACCTCTGACACCACTAAGAGCTCACAGCATCGCAGAAAAAAAAGACGTGTTGAAAACTTTATGTTTCTGTTGAGTGTCCCAACACCATGTCCACGTCAAGTCACTTCCACTGTGTTGCCTCACTTTACTGTCAACTAGTACACAGGATATGATGCAATTGTACTGCTCTGGGTAAATGTAGAAATGTTATGGCGATGACGTCTGTACCGTCTCTGTCTTGAACTATATATGTGTACAATGGAATATTTCGGGTTCCGTCGTGCTTTACTTTTTCCTCTGGAGATCACCTGACCACTCACCCATCTGCCCACATGGGCGCATATAGATGTTTTTAGACATTCCATTACATGCTACATTTGTCAGTGAATAGAAAAGCCATTTCTCTCTGTTAGGCCTCAGCTGCATAGCTGTAAGAAATACACTTAAGGGTTTTATGAACACTTGAGAAAGTAAACTCAGCATGAAAGAGCCTATTGTGTCTAGCAGAGGGTTACTGGAGTGTTCCCAGACTCTTTAATCATGTGAGTGAGTACATATAAAGAATATCTGCAAAAAATTCATAGTTTTATCTTGGAGTTGGAAAGAAGACAGGGAATGGTGTGATGGAGAAGTGGAAAAGTGGGAAAGATGCTGACAGGGAACTAGTCACTGTTAGACGAGAGTAATTCAAGACATGAGACGTTATTTATCAGGTCCTACTAGAAGAGCAGGCAGTAGGAAGTCTTCTAAGTCTGCATTTACTCTTATCAAATAAAATGACCTTATGTTTCCAATGTAAAGTTAGGAATAGGTTTCCACATCATTGTGACTTTAGGTTCATGTATAGATAAAATAGATATAAAAATAGATTCATATCACTTCTTATACTCACCTTAATCAGCTGCCCATCTCCTGTCCCGATGAAGAAAACCATCCAGGCCCTCTGCCTCACTGCCAGCACAGAGGACATGTTGTTCTGCCTGAGGAGCACTGCCTTCGGCCTCAGAGTCTTTGGCTGAGAAACACAAACACACTGATCATCAGATCTGGATCCAACATGAATCCAAAGCTCTGAGGGTAACTGAAATAACTCTCACTGAAAGCTCAAATGTCAGGTCATCAGTTGTACTCAAAGTCATGTTCATTCATTTTTGATCCCCATTTTATCTTGGCTTTCAATATGAGGTGCAACTGAGAAGTACTGCAATATGTTACAACGTGTCTGCAAGAAAAAAAAACTTTCTTACAGAGGAACATAAAATATCAGATTTTTTACTTGTCTTTTAAGTCCAATGACGGCAGCGACACACCCAGCAAGTTTGCTTACCATAAATATGCGTACTGAATAATTCTGTAACCAAATTGACCTATTACCGTTTTAGGACTTGGCGGGTCGGGACAGACGCTGCAGAAGTCTGGATCTGTATCGGCCTCTCCGGTGAGATCGAGGCTGATGTCAAACACCGCCAGCTCGGTGTTGGTCTGTCCTGCGTCGACACTGAACACTCCGCTCCAGAGCACCGGCGGTCCGCCCGGGATCACCGAGGAGGCCAGGAGTCTGTTACCTTCTCCAGCTTCAGAGATCCTGAGAGTCGCACCCCGCAGCGACCTGAGAGTTTGGGTCTTGCTGATTTTCCCATCAAGCCAAATCAGACGGACTTTGTTGCCTCCAGCGCTTGAATGCACGTTGGAGAGCAGATATATGACTGAATTGATCTGAAATCCGTCCACAAACTCCACATCTCCTTTACTTTTGATCGAAGGCGAGTCATGCGCATCAGAGCGAGAAAATATACCTCTCTTATATTTGTTATCCGCATCGTGAAGGTTGACAGTTTTGGCATCAGAGAAACTGCTGCTCTCTGTGGATCCGTCCTCATGTTGCTGTATCGCGGTCACAACGTAAGTGTCGCTCGCCACTTTAACTAAAACAGCGACGGACGCATCGCTGCGCCTCAGTGGTCCCACCTGGACGCTCTCCTTGTACAGAAGTTTAGAGATGTTCATCAGATCCAGGACCTCGCAGTAAACAAACTCATTGTTGATCACTCCGCAGCTGAACAGATTGTTGTTCTCAGCAAATGGCAATAATGTGTTGACTTTGAAAGTTGCGTTGCTCCGAGCCGTCTCAGAAACCCTGTCAAAATGCACGTCCAGCGGGTTGTTCCCAACTTTCAAGATTCCTCTTTGGCTCAGAATCTGGACCAGAGACAGGTCGTGGTTCAGCTGGTACAGCTTCTCCATTGTAGCGATGTAAACCGTGTTGTTGTTCACGGCGAAGTGGCGGATATCTCCATCAAAGATGAAGGCTCCATCCTCCCCCCGACACCGACCCGGTTCTCCCCAGAGAATAAACAGCAGACCAGGCAGCAGGATCATCTTCTAGCAGCGGTGGCAGCTTCAGCTGGGAAACCTTCAGAAACCAGCGGCCTTCATGATGCACAGCACTCCGCCACAGTGTCACTAGAGCGCGTCTCTGCTGAAGGGAGAAGTGCCGAAAGTGGGAAGGGGCGCGCCCCTCGAAAGTGAAAACTAACAGACTGTTTTAACTGTTTCTGAGATGAAATGATTTTGCAGCATTATTGCTTTCGCTCAGCTTCATTTGTCCCAATTTCACCGTGTTTTCAAACAAAGTCTATATAGTTTTAGTCGAATCACAGAAGCTGTGCGCGCAGTGATATGCGTGCGCACCCCACAAATCTCTGACCATGACAGCCTCCAGCTGACAAGAGAGCGTTTGATAAATCCAATTTAAATAATTCACAACATGATATCCACCTCAAGAAGAACCAAAAGCCGTGGTGCAGCGGGCGATTACATTTCCACTGTCATTCATGTACAACACCAGTTAATGGATTCTCAGTAAGGCAGCAGTGACTTCTGATTGGCCTGTTATGTGACCAACCCGTACACCAGAATATATCCTATCCATCACTGAAATGAATTTATCAAATTTATTCCAGAATATATATATCACCCCCGAACATCCCACCAGGCTGTAGGGCCGTATAATGAGCTTCAGTACTTTATTTTGTCTCATGGATAAACCGAGGACATGTCCACTGACCACATCCAACCAAAATTATCAAGGGACCAGCATTTAAAACTGCAACATGCAACTTTCTGCCTATTCAAACCACAAAACAGCAGAGATGACAGCAGGTGGCGCCTGGCTGACATCTAGTGTTCGCTTTGAGAAGCTCTTTCTTTTGCCTGTTGATGAACTGGAGTTCACAGACCATGCGGTATAACAGTGTCAAAGCCGATCAACATTTCTCCATAACAGAATATTAAAATATGTCAGTCTGAAGTCCGTTCATATTTTTATTTTTCAAAATTATTAAACATGAATCAAAATATACCCGAACAGACCGGTATACTACCGGTTCAGAGTTGTTCTTTAATACTAACTCATATTAATGAGACTTATAACACTAAAATGAGCTCCTTTGGAGTGTGCAGGCCTCTTCTAAAGAGTTTTTATGACTCTGTGGTAGCCTCCGCTGTACATTATGCCGTGGTCTGCTGGGGAGCGGGCAGCACAGACAGAGACAGGAAGAGACTGAACAAGCTGGTCAGGAGGACCAACTCTGTCTTAGGCTGCCTAATGATCACTGTGGAGGAGGTGGGTGAGAGGAGGATGTTAGCTAAGCTGGCATCCATTATGGACAACACCTCTCACCCCCTGCACCAGACTGTGGAAGCACTGAGCAGTTCCCTCAGTGGCAGACTTAGACATCCACAATGTAGGAAGGAGCTGTCCTTCATTCCCTCTGCTGTCAGACTGTACAACTCAACTGCTCAGTTGTACTCTGGTCTGGTCTAACATTTCATTTGTCCACATTGGACTGTGCATATATATGTATGTTTTTTTCTCTCTCTCCAACAGGATCCTACTCTTCACCCCTCCATCATCATGTAAATTTGTATATTGCCAGTTTTTACTAGTTTTTACTGTTTTAGTATTTTGTGTACTGTTTTTCTGTAACTTTACTTTCTTTTTTCTTTAGATTGTAAATACTGTTTTGCACATTGTTCCTTATACTTCATCATATGCACACTTCTGCACCTTATCCTTTTCTTTTCTCCTGTTTTTGCTTGTGAGCTGACTAACAAGTGAATTTCCCCACTGTGGGATCAATAAAGTGCTATCTTATCTTATCTTATCTTATCTTATCTTATCTTATCTTATCTTATCTTATCTTATGTCAGTTAAATTCTGTTGGGCAGGTTCACTTTCTGTGTCTGTGGCTTGTTGGCCCTTCTTGTCACCTATGTTTGATGTCTATTAATGAGCTTTTATTTGTTTAGAGCTCTTTATTATGTGTGTACAAGTCCAAATTAACTCTGTCGTGTTTCCTCTTTTGATATTTCTTAACTGTTTTGCATAAACATTTCCCAATGAGGACTGTTGAATGGATTTGACAGTTTTACTCTGCATGAACTGAAACAATAAGACGTCTCATGAACCTTAAACACTAATAAAAGTGAAATCAATGTGATGGGAAGGCCACAGGTGACACACACCTTGGAAAGAAATTCATTGTGGCCCGTTTGAAGTAGGGAACTTTTGGTAAACTTCATATTGTAACATGGTTATAATGATCATGTTGGAAGACAGTTGACAGCAGATTCACTGGTTGACTTTGTTTGCTTTTGAACACACCTTATATGACATATATAGTTTGCATTATCCAGATTCAGACTGACCCATTGCACTATTGATATTTGTGGCAAAAAAAGTAGTTCTGTTGTTGTTCTGTAGTGCCTGAGAGCAGAGGAAAACCAAAGTCAGATTCCTTGTGTGTCTGCATACATTTGGCCAATAGAACTGATTCTGATTGAAGTCTATAATGCATAAAGCCATGGAGTCAGACTGAAAGTAAACCCCTGGCAATCTGTGATCATTTCAAACACCTGTTCTGTGTTGGACCCCAGTCCTCTGACACCCGAGGCTCCGACACATGCGCGGTAGCTCATGAAGCAGTTGTATCGAACCACTGTGCCGAGGTGTGGTTTGGTCACGTGAGTAGTGACGTTCGAAGCAGTTGAGTGCTTCGAATCGCCTGATTGGTTCGGTTTGTTATGTGAATCACGGCGGGATCGAGTGTGTTCAGGGATAATATATCTATATAGTGGCGGTCATTTGAATTTTTCTTTGCCGAGTAGGTTGGTTTGTTGCGGTTGTTAGGTGTTAGTAGTAGCAGTGTTGATAACGTATTTTTGGAGAATCAGTGTAGATAGAGCAATAGATTTATAAAATGAATAATAAAATAATTATAAAATTATCAAATTAGATAGATAGATAGATAGATAGATAGATAGATAGATAGATAGATAGATAGATAGAGAGTTATATAGATAGGTTTATAGATATATAGTCCTATGGGTTTTTTCCAAGGCTGGGGAAATAGTCTGTAAAAGAAGAAACCGTTTGAGCCCAAAAACTGTAGAAAAACTGTTATTTCTTAATAAAAACGCATAAACAGTTACACAAGCACACCCACTGCCCTGTTCTTTGAGCAAACTGCCCTGTTTCAAGCACACCCTCTTTACCCACTTACACATAAACCTCTCTACCAACGATGCCCATAACATACCATGATACAATCTGTATTTGCACCAGTACCATGTGAAAATTACATTTTGTATTTGTTGAGCACATCTCATGAATGTACCAGAACTATTTCAATGTTTTACAACACAATATATAAATGAAGATTATGTAGGGTTACAATAAGCCATGCCAAATAACAATCATGGTCTTCTATTATTATTATAATTATAATTATTATTATTATTATTATTATTATTATTATTATTATTATTATTATTATTATTATTATGAATAATCCCGTCAGAGCTGCGTGTTATTTCGCTCATGAATTAGACATTTGGAATGAGATCACATTTGCCATCTGGGGACTGAACATCCAGTATTCAACATCTTTTAAGCTATGGACTATTTAGACTTGTTTTAGGATAGCTCACGATTCATAACACAAAATATCAGGCCAAGTATATCGCTGTTTCCTACAACAATCAGACGTGTCAAATAATATAGCCTATGTATTTAATATATATATTTAATATTTGTATTTTATTGTGTCAGCTTGAAACCATACAAACATGTAGTGTAGTCGAACAAGAATGTGCATGGAGAATCAAATCCCAATCAATGAACCAATAAATGACACATCTTGATTGCACTTCATTTTATTGACCACTAGATGTCCTAGTCGAGCACTATGTCATTGAAGCCTCGGGTAATGAACTATTTTTTTGAATCAGGTGTCGAAGCTTCAACAAAGCCTCGATCAGCCATCACGAGACGTTACTGCTGCTTTATGAGGGCAGTCACCGCAGGCCCCTCCTACCACTTCAGCCAATAGTCCCGTCCAATCAGAGTCCAGTTTGATCCGCGCCAAAAAATCAGTCGCACCTGTTGCCCATGCGCTGATCAAACCCATGTGACCGGGGAGGAGAGCGCTCAGCCAATAGCAGGGCAGAATTTTATGTCTGCGGCTTATAAGGCGTAGGTGTGGCGGTGGCTCGAGTTCGCCGTGGAATACTGGATTATTCAGTCATGTTGTTTTTTGTCCAAGCTCTTTTTCTGGTTAGTGGAGTGAACTGAACTCGTTACCTGTAAACAGATGAATCCTGTGTGTTCATGTTTAACTGGTTATTTGTTATTGTACTTTCCTGGCGAACAGTAAAAGCTGTGGCTGAGAGCAGAGAGACGATTCAGGCCTAGTGGAGCTGGAACTTCGGCGTGAGCCAGAGACAGGCGGTTCACCTGTCCGGAGCAATCGAGAGGGAAAATGGCGGATGTGGAGGCCAGGTAAGGCCCGCGCAGAACGCTTAAAATGCAAAGCTTGAGTTGATTTGTGACCAGAGGCTAACATGGTTGATTATGTGCCGGATTTCCGCACGATGGACGAAAGGATCCAGCGAAGCAGCCGGGACCATTTGGGAGAAAGCACCGCGCTTGGCTTCGCTCATCGGCTCTACACTCATGCGCTCGTGTGTGTGGGATTTGAGTGTTGAAGTGCAGGCTTGTGTCTTTAGCTCGGTTGAGATGGGCTTTGTAACCAGTATACCCACTTCGGAGTTTAGGACTGGCCAAGTGTTGGCTTAGTTGTGGATGGATTCAGTGTGTGGAAGGCAGTCGGGCCTGCTAGGTTTGGAGCGCGCCTTTTCTTTAGCTGGGCCGTTGCGGCAGTGTTGTCTGTAGGTGGAAGCATATATGCAGTTGTGATCCAGACACAATTGTGTAAATGTGGAAGCCTATGGGCAGATAGTGGTAGTATTGGGCATAATTGTGGGTAACTGTTGGTGTGGATGGCCCTGGGTTGGGTGTAGGGTGTGTGTTCAACAGTGTGGATGAGGCCATGGCTAGTGTGGGGCATAGCTAGGCCCTCAGCTGCACCTTGAAGTGTTGCTGAATGTTGAAAATTACAGGTTTAATATCCAGTGTGTGTCTGTATGTGCGCCTGTGCCTTCTCTGCAGGAAGGATGAGCTGCTCTAGAGGATCATCAGAGGGTAAGAGAAAGCACATAAATCAACTTTGCTCAGTGTTTTTACACTTAAACATGTATCTGTGGGTTTAGCAGGTAGCTGCATCTGGCAGAGTGGGGCTCCAGCTTGGATGAGGCTGTGGCCAGTGTGGAGCTCAGGTAGCCCTGTTGCAAAATGTTAAAAAAAAAAAAAAAAGGTAAGGGCCCTGCTGCAGCTCAAGTCAAGCAAAATATTACAAGTTCAAGGACTGACTTGATGAGTATCCAAAACCAATGTGTTTGTGTTTTTCATCAGGAGAGAGGAGCTGAGTGAGACCAGGTGAGCAAGAACCACATTGTAGTCTTTCTACACTTATGCATGCATTAATTTTAGTGTGAGTGAGAAAGAGAGACATAGTTGTAGGTGTATGTGGGGTGGAGCCAGTGAAGGTGCTGCTGGTGAGGAGAGAGCGCCATCCTGTGGGAGTGAGGGACACACTGTGGCTGTTGTGTGTTGTCAGAGCACTTTGTGGTAAGCGGATTTAAAAAAATCAAGGGCTGTTTCAAACGTGGTTTGTGTGCTGATGCTTCCAGTTTGTGTTTCTCTTGCAGGATGGCAGAGCTTATTTGGAGAGCCATGAGAGACCAGGTGAGATGTTGCCTGTTGGTTAACATTGTTTAGTGTTTATACACATGCATGCATTAATTTCTGTGTTTGTGTTTATGTAGTTGTAATACTTTGAGTTGTAGGCAACAGTAAATTTTTAGACAAATAATATGTAGATCAAACAGTGTAGACTGTGCTGTGTGGATGCCAGATTCTCAGGCTGTAAACTGAGTTCTTAGCTGTACCACTTTGACTTTAGATGTGAATTAAATAAGTAGATGTGTGTGTAATAGTTGGCTTTATATGTCTGTCTTGTTTAGTATGAGCACATGTATGTTAGTTTGGCACTGTGACTTTTAGACTATGGTGTGTGGACGTTTAAACCCAGATGTGATAGAGTGACAGACAGTTCAGTGCTTTTACACATACCCATTAATGTCTCTCTATCCAGGTGTATGTGGCAGAGTGGGGCTCCAACTTGGATGAGGCCATATCCAGGGTGGAGCTCAGGTACGCCCCCTGCTGTATGTGGAAGTGTAGCAGAATGTTTAAAATAGGCTTGATTATTTGTACCTGTATCTGATGTACAGTGTGTTCGCCTGTGCAGATGGAGGGACTGATCCAGAGGACCATGAGAAACAAGGTGAGAGCAAGCCTATTGGTCAGTGTTTCTCCAGATATACATGCATTAATTTCTGTGTGTGTGTGTGTGTGTGTGTGTGTGTTGGAAGTGCATGCTTGTCTTCAACTCAGTTTAGATGGGCTTTGTTCTGTATCCAGGTGCATTGGAGTTTGAGTCTGGCTGAGTATGGTCAAGCCTTAGTTGTGGATGGATTCAGTGTGTGTGAAAAGCACTGGGGTCGGTGTAGGTTTACAGTGTTTGTGCTTGTGTCAGTGTTTTCTGTAGCATATATGCACTTATGATTTGGACACAACTGTGCATGCAGTATTGTTCAAAATAATAGCAGTACAATGCGACTAACCAGAATAATCCAGGTTTTTAGTATATTTTTTATTGCTACATGGCAAACAAGTTACCAGTAGGTGCAGTAGATTCTCACAAAACAAACAAGACCCAGCATTCATGATATGCATGCTCTTAAGGCTGTGCAATTGGGCAATTATTTGAAAGGGGCGTGTTCAAAAAATTAGCAGTGTCTGCCGTTGACCGTACAAACTCAAAACTCTTTTGTACAAACGTTTTTGTTTCTAGGATTTAGCAATCCTGTGAATCACTAAACTAATATTTAGTTGCATGACCACAGTTTTCTATAACTGCTTCACATCTGTGTGGCATGGAGTCAACCAACTTGTGGCACCTTTCAGCTGTTATTCCACTCCATGATTCTTTAACAACACTCCACAATTCATTTACATTTCTTGCTTTTGCTTCAGAAACAGGGATGGAACCACTGTCTCGCAACGCTTTGGCTTCAAAAGATGGATACTGCGTCGAGCATAACATCACTTGTTGTGCAGGATGGAGGAGCTGATCAAGAGGACCATGAGAAGATGCATGTTAGTCAGTATTGCTCAATGTTTCTGCATTGAAGGATTCAGTTGTATCTTGCTGGTTGTTTGTTTTTTTGTTTTTTTATTCCTTTGTGTTCAGCAGGTGCCTGCATCTGGCTGAGTGGGGCTCCAGCTTAGATGAGGCTTTTGCTGCAGGTGGGCGGAGCTGATCCAGAGGACCCTTTGAGACCAGGTGCATGAATGCCACATTGTGCAGTGTTTTTACCAGTATGCATGCATTTGTCTTTAATGCACTTTACATAGGGCTTAGATTAGTTCTGGGGGAGGTGGGGGGGGGCACTGGGGTTTAACTAGGTTTAGAGTGTGTGTTTGCTATTTCCAGGCTGTTGCACCATTATGCAGTTGTGATCCAGACACAACTGTATATGTGTGGAAGCCCATCAGCAGGTAGTGTTGAAAGCGCAGGCTGTATTGTGTAGTTAAGTGTTGTCAGGCTTAGTTGTGGGTATTTGTCACTATATGGATGGCACTGGGGTCAGTGTGGGTTTAGTGTGTGTGAGACATACCGTAGTTGGTGCTTGATGGAGAATAAAACTTATGCGTGCGTTAATGTCTCCTCCTTTCTTTCTGGGTGCGGCTGCTTCTGGCTGAGTGGCCATCCAACTTTGAGGCTATGGGCAATGTGGAGCTCAGGTAAGGCCCCTGCTGCAGCTGGAAGTCAAGCAAAAATATTACAAGTTCAAGGACTGACTTGATGAGTATCCAAAACCAATGTGTTTGTGTTTTTCAGCAGGAGGGAGGAGCTGAGTGAGAGGACCAGGTGAGCAAGAGATGGATTCAGTGTGTGTGAAAAGCACTGGGGTCGCTGTAGATTCACAGTGTTTGTGTTTGTGCTTGTGTCAGTGTTTTCTGTAGCATATATGCACTTATGATTTGGACACAACTGTGCATGCAGTATTGTTCAAAATAATAGCAGTACAATGTGACTAACCAGAATAATCCAGGTTTTTAGTATATTTTTTTTTTATTGCTACATGGCAAACAAGTTACCAGTAGGTGCAGTAGATTCTCAGAAAACAAACAAGACCCAGCATTCATGATATGCATGCTCTTAAGGCTGTGCAATTGGGCAATTATTTGAAAGGGGCGTGTTCAAAAAATTAGCAGTGTCTGCCGTTGACTGTACAAACTCAAAACTATTTTGTACAAACGTTTTTGTTTCTAGGATTTAGCAATCCTGTGAATCACTAAACTAATATTTAGTTGCATGACCACAGTTTTCTATAACTGCTTCATATCTGTGTGGCATGGAGTCAACCAACTTGTGGCACCTTTCAGCTGTTATTCCACTCCATGATTCTTTAACAACACTCCACAATTCATTTACATTTCTTGCTTTTGCTTCAGAAACAGGGATGGAACCACTGTCTCGCAACGCTTTGGCTTCAAAAGATGGACACTGCGTCGAGCATAACATCACTAGTTGTGCAGGATGGAGGAGCTGATCAAGAGGACCATGAGAAGATGCATGTTAGTCAGTATTGCTCAATGTTTCTGCATTGAAGGATTCAGTTGTATCTTGCTGGTTGTTTGTTTTTTTGTTTTTTTATTCCTTTGTGTTCAGCAGGTGCCTGCATCTGGCTGAGTGGGGCTCCAGCTTAGATGAGGCTTTTGCTGCAGGTGGGCGGAGCTGATCCAGAGGACCCTTTGAGACCAGGTGCATGAAGGCCACATTGTGCAGTGTTTTTACCAGTATGCATGCATTTGTCTTTAATGCACTTTACATGGGGCTTAGATTAGTTCTGGGGGAGGGGGGGGGGGGGGGGGGGGGGCACTGGGGTTTAACTAGGTTTAGAGTGTGTGTTTGCTATTTCCAGGCTGTTGCACCATTATGCAGTTGTGATCCAGACACAACTGTATATGTGTGGAAGCCCATCAGCAGGTAGTGTTGAAAGCGCAGGCTGTATTGTGTAGTTTAGTGTTGTTAGGCTTAGTTGTGGGTATTTGTCAATATATGGATGGCACTGGGGTCAGTGTGGGTTTAGTGTGTGTGAGACATACCGTAGTTGGTGCTTGATGGAGAATAAAACTTATGCGTGCGTTAATGTCTCCTCCTTTCTTTCTGGGTGCGGCTGCTTCTGGCTGAGTGACCATCCAACTTTGAGGCTATGGGCAATGTGGAGCTCAGGTAAGGCCCCTGCTGCAGCTGGAAGTCAAGCAAAAATATTACAAGTTCAAGGACTGACTTGATGAGTATCCAAAACCAATGTGTTTGTGTTTTTCAGCAGGAGGGAGGAGCTGAGTGAGAGGACCAGGTGAGCAAGAGATGGATTCAGTGTGTGTGAAAAGCACTGGGGTCGCTGTAGATTCACAGTGTTTGTGTTTGTGCTTGTGTCAGTGTTTTCTGTAGCATATATGCACTTATGATTTGGACACAACTGTGCATGCAGTATTGTTCAAAATAATAGCAGTACAATGTGACTATCCAGAATAATCCAGGTGTTTAGTATATATTTTTTTTTATTGCTACATGGCAAACAAGTTACCAGTAGGTGCAGTAGATTCTCAGAAAACAAACAAGACCCAGCATTCATGATATGCATGCTCTTAAGGCTGTGCAATTGGGCAATTATTTGAAAGGGGCGTGTTCAAAAAATTAGCAGTGTCTGCCGTTGACTGTACAAACTCAAAACTATTTTGTACAAACGTTTTTGTTTCTAGGATTTAGCAATCCTGTGAATCACTAAACTAATATTTAGTTGCATGACCACAGTTTTCTATAACTGCTTCATATCTGTGTGGCATGGAGTCAACCAACTTGTGGCACCTTTCAGCTGTTATTCCACTCCATGATTCTTTAACAACATTCCACAATTCATTTACATTTCTTGCTTTTGCTTCAGAAACAGGGATGGAACCACTGTCTCGCAACGCTTTGGCTTCAAAAGATGGACACTGCGTCGAGCATAACATCACTAGTTGTGCAGGATGGAGGAGCTGATCAAGAGGACCATGAGAAGATGCATGTTAGTCAATATTGCTCAATGTTTCTGCATTGAAGGATTCAGTTGTATCTTGCTGGTTGTTTTTTTGTTTTTTTATTCCTTTGTGTTCAGCAGGTGCCTGCATCTGGCTGAGTGGGGCTCCAGCTTAGATGAGGCTTTTGCTGCAGGTGGGCGGAGCTGATGCATGAAGGCCACATTGTGCAGTGTTTTTACCAGTATGCATGCATTTGTCTTTAATGCACTTTACATAGGGCTTAGATTAGTTCTGGGGGAGGTGGGGGAGGTGGGGGGGGGGGGGGGCACTGGGGTTTAACTAGGTTTAGAGTGTGTGTTTGCTATTTCCAGGCTGTTGCACCATTATGCAGTTGTGATCCAGACACAACTGTATATGTGTGGAAGCCCATCAGCAGGTAGTGTTGAAAGCGCAGGCTGTATTGTGTAGTTTAGTGTTGTCAGGCTTAGTTGTGGGTATTTGTCACTATATGGATGGCACTGGGGTTAGTGTGGGTTTAGTGTGTGTGAGACATACCGTAGTTGGTGCTTGATGGAGAATAAAACTTATGCATGCATTAATGTCTCCTCCTTTCTTTCTGGGTGCGGCTGCTTCTGGCTGAGTGGCCATCCAACTTTGAGGCTATGGGCAATGTGGAGCTCAGGTAAGGCCCCTGCTGCAGCTGGTAGTCAAGCAAAATATTACAAGTTCAAGGACTGACTTGATGAGTATCCAAAACCAATGTGTTTGTGTTTTTCAGCAGGAGGGAGGAGCTGAGTGAGAGGACCAGGTGAGCAAGAGATGGATTCAGTGTGTGTGAAAAGCACTGGGGTCGCTGTAGGTTCACAGTGTTTGTGTTTGTGCTTGTGTCAGTGTTTTGTGTAGCATATATGCACTTATGATTTGGACACAACTGTGCATGCAGTATTGTTCAAAATAATAGCAGTACAATGCGACTAACCAGAATAATCCAGGTTTTTAGTATATTTTTTTATTGCTACATGGCAAACAAGTTACCAGTAGGTGCAGTAGATTCTCACAAAACAAACAAGACCCAGCATTCATGATATGCATGCTCTTAAGGCTGTGCAATTGGGCAATTATTTGAAAGGGGCGTGTTCAAAAAATTAGCAGTGTCTGCCGTTGACTATACAAACTCAAAACTCTTTTGTACAAACGTTTTTGTTTCTAGGATTTAGCAATCCTGTGAATCACTAAACTAATATTTAGTTGCATGACCACAGTTTTCTATAACTGCTTCATATCTGTGTGGCATGGAGTCAACCAACTTGTGGCACCTTTCAGCTGTTATTCCACTCCATGATTCTTTAACAACATTCCACAATTCATTTACATTTCTTGCTTTTGCTTCAGAAACAGGGATGGAACCACTGTCTCGCAACGCTTTGGCTTCAAAAGATGGACACTGCGTCGAGCATAACATCACTAGTTGTGCAGGATGGAGGAGCTGATCAAGAGGACCATGAGAAGATGCATGTTAGTCAATATTGCTCAATGTTTCTGCATTGAAGGATTCAGTTGTATCTTGCTGGTTGTTTTTTTGTTTTTTTATTCCTTTGTGTTCAGCAGGTGCCTGCATCTGGCTGAGTGGGGCTCCAGCTTAGATGAGGCTTTTGCTGCAGGTGGGCGGAGCTGATGCATGAAGGCCACATTGTGCAGTGTTTTTACCAGTATGCATGCATTTGTCTTTAATGCACTTTACATAGGGCTTAGATTAGTTCTGGGGGAGGTGGGGGAGGTGGGGGGGGGGGGGGGGGGGGGGGGCACTGGGGTTTAACTAGGTTTAGAGTGTGTGTTTGCTATTTCCAGGCTGTTGCACCATTATGCACTTGTGATCCAGACACAACTGTATATGTGTGGAAGCCCATCAGCAGGTAGTGTTGAAAGCGCAGGCTGTATTGTGTAGTTTAGTGTTGTCAGGCTTAGTTGTGGGTATTTGTCACTATATGGATGGCACTGGGGTTAGTGTGGGTTTAGTGTGTGTGAGACATACCGTAGTTGGTGCTTGATGGAGAATAAAACTTATGCATGCATTAATGTCTCCTCCTTTCTTTCTGGGTGCGGCTGCTTCTGGCTGAGTGGCCATCCAACTTTGAGGCTATGGGCAATGTGGAGCTCAGGTAAGGCCCCTGCTGCAGCTGGTAGTCAAGCAAAATATTACAAGTTCAAGGACTGACTTGATGAGTATCCAAAACCAATGTGTTTGTGTTTTTCAGCAGGAGGGAGGAGCTGAGTGAGAGGACCAGGTGAGCAAGAGATGGATTCAGTGTGTGTGAAAAGCACTGGGGTCGCTGTAGGTTCACAGTGTTTGTGTTTGTGCTTGTGTCAGTGTTTTGTGTAGCATATATGCACTTATGATTTGGACACAACTGTGCATGCAGTATTGTTCAAAATAATAGCAGTACAATGCGACTAACCAGAATAATCCAGGTTTTTAGTATATTTTTTTATTGCTACATGGCAAACAAGTTACCAGTAGGTGCAGTAGATTCTCACAAAACAAACAAGACCCAGCATTCATGATATGCATGCTCTTAAGGCTGTGCAATTGGGCAATTATTTGAAAGGGGCGTGTTCAAAAAATTAGCAGTGTCTGCCGTTGACTATACAAACTCAAAACTCTTTTGTACAAACGTTTTTGTTTCTAGGATTTAGCAATCCTGTGAATCACTAAACTAATATTTAGTTGCATGACCACAGTTTTCTATAACTGCTTCACATCTGTGTGGCATGGAGTCAACCAACTTGTGGCACCTTTCAGCTGTTATTCCACTCCATGATTCTTTAACAACATTCCACAATTCATTTACATTTCTTGCTTTTGCTTCAGAAACAGGGATGGAACCACTGTCTCGCAACGCTTTGGCTTCAAAAGATGGACACTGCGTCGAGCATAACATCACTAGTTGTGCAGGATGGAGGAGCTGATCAAGAGGACCATGAGAAGATGCATGTTAGTCAGTATTGCTCAATGTTTCTGCATTGAAGGATTCAGTTGTATCTTGCTGGTTGTTTTTTTGTTTTTTTATTCCTTTGTGTTCAGCAGGTGCCTGCATCTGGCTGAGTGGGGCTCCAGCTTAGATGAGGCTTTTGCTGCAGGTGGGCGGAGCTGATGCATGAAGGCCACATTGTGCAGTGTTTTTACCAGTATGCATGCATTTGTCTTTAATGCACTTTACATAGGGCTTAGATTAGTTCTGGGGGAGGTGGGGGAGGTGGGGGGGGGGGGGGGGGGGGGGGGGGCACTGGGGTTTAACTAGGTTTAGAGTGTGTGTTTGCTATTTCCAGGCTGTTGCACCATTATGCAGTTGTGATCCAGACACAACTGTATATGTGTGGAAGCCCATCAGCGGGTAGTGTTGAAAGCGCAGGCTGTATTGTGTAGTTTAGTGTTGTCAGGCTTAGTTGTGGGTATTTGTCACTATATGGATGGCACTGGGGTTAGTGTGGGTTTAGTGTGTGTGAGACATACCGTAGTTGGTGCTTGATGGAGAATAAAATTTATGCATGCATTAATGTCTCCTCCTTTCTTTCTGGGTGCGGCTGCTTCTGGCTGAGTGGCCATCCAACTTTGAGGCTATGGGCAATGTGGAGCTCAGGTAAGGCCCCTGCTGCAGCTGGTAGTCAAGCAAAATATTACAAGTTCAAGGACTGACTTGATGAGTATCCAAAACCAATGTGTTTGTGTTTTTCAGCAGGAGGGAGGAGCTGAGTGAGAGGACCATGAGAAGATGCATGTTAGTCAGTATTGCTCAATGTTTCTGCATTGAAGGATTCAGTTGTATCTTGCTGGTTGTTTGTTTTTTTGTTTTTTTATTCCTTTGTGTTCAGCAGGTGCCTGCATCTGGCTGAGTGGGGCTCCAGCTTAGATGAGGCTTTTGCTGCAGGTGGGCGGAGCTGATCCAGAGGACCCTTTGAGACCAGGTGCATGAAGGCCACATTGTGCAGTGTTTTTACCAGTATGCATGCATTTGTCTTTAATGCACTTTACATAGGGCTTAGATTAGTTCTGGGGGAGGTGGGGGGGGGGGGGGGGGCACTGGGGTTTAACTAGGTTTAGAGTGTGTGTTTGCTATTTCCAGGCTGTTGCACCATTATGCACTTGTGATCCAGACACAACTGTATATGTGTGGAAGCCCATCAGCAGGTAGTGTTGGAAGCGCAGGCTGTATTGTGTAGTTTAGTGTTGTCAGGCTTAGTTGTGGGTATTTGTCAATATATGGATGGCACTGGGGTCAGTGTGGGTTTAGTGTGTGTGAGACATACCGTAGTTGGTGCTTGATGGAGAATAAAACTTATGCGTGCGTTAATGTCTCCTCCTTTCTTTCTGGGTGCGGCTGCTTCTTGCTGAGTGGCCATCCAACTTTGAGGCCATGGGCAATGTGGAGCTCAGGTAAGGCCCCTGCTGCAGCTGGAAGTCAAGCAAAACATTACAAGTTCAAGGACTGACTTGATGAGTATCCAAAACCAATGTGTTTGTTTTTTCAGCAGGAGGGAGGAGCTGAGTGAGAGGACCATTTGAGACCAGGTGAACAAGAGATGGATTCAGTGTGTGTGAAAAGCATTGGGGCGGTGTAGGTTTACAGTGTTTGTGCTTGTGTCAGTGTTTTCTGTAGCATATATGCAGTTATGATCTGGACACAACTGTGTATACAGTATTGTGCAAAAATAATAGCAGTATAATCCGACTAACCAGAATAATCCAGGTTTTTAGTATATTTTTTTATTGCTACATGGCAAACAAGTTACCAGTAGGTGCAGTAGATTCTCACAAAACAAACAAGACCCAGCATTCATGATATGCATGCTCTTAAGGCTGTGCAATTGGGCAATTATTTGAAAGGGGCGTGTTCAAAAAATTAGCAGTGTCTGCCGTTGACTGTACAAACTCAAAACTCTTTTGTACAAACGTTTTTGTTTCTAGGATTTAGCAATCCTGTGAATCACTAAACTAATATTTAGTTGCATGACCACAGTTTTCTATAACTGCTTCATATCTGTGTGGCATGGAGTCAACCAACTTGTGGCACCTTTCAGCTGTTATTCCACTCCATGATTCTTTAACAACACTCCACAATTCATTTACATTTCTTGCTTTTGCTTCAGAAACAGGGATGGAACCACTGTCTCGCAACGCTTTGGCTTCAAAAGATGGATACTGCGTCGAGCATAACATCACTTGTTGTGCAGGATGGAGGAGCTGATCAAGAGGACCATGAGAAGATGCATGTTAGTCTGTATTGCTCAATGTTTCTGCATTGAAGGATTCAGTTGTATCTTGCTGGTTGTTTTTTTGTTTTTTGTTCCTTTGTGTTCAGCAGGTGCCTGCATCTGGCTGAGTGGGGCTCTAGCTTAGATGAGGCTTTTGCTGCAGGTGGGCGGAGCTGATCCAGAGGACCCTTTGAGACCAGGTGCATGAAGGCCACATTGTGCAGTGTTTTTACCAGTATGCATGCATTTATCTTTAATGCACTTTACATAGGCCTTAGATTAGTTCTGGGGGAGGTGGGGGGGGGGGGGGGGGGGGGCACTGGGGTTTAACTAGGTTTAGAGTGTGTGTTTGCTATTTCCAGGCTGTTGCACCATTATGCAGTTGTGATCCAGACACAACTGTATATGTGTGGAAGCCCATCAGCAGGTAGTGTTGGAAGCGCAGGCTGTATTGTGTAGTTTAGTGTTGTCAGGCTTAGTTGTGGGTATTTGTCAATATATGGATGGCACTGGGGTCAGTGTGGGTTTAGTGTGTGTGAGACATACCGTAGTTGGTGCTTGATGGAGAATAAAACTTATGCGTGCGTTAATGTCTCCTCCTTTCTTTCTGGGTTCGGCTGCTTCTTGCTGAGTGGCCATCCAACTTTGAGGCCATGGGCAATGTGGAGCTCAGGTAAGGCCCCTGCTGCAGCAGGAAGTCAAGCAAAAATATTACAAGTTCAAGGACTGACTTGATGAGTATCAAAAACCAATGTGTTTGTGTTTTTCAGCAGGAGAGAGGAGCTGAGTGAGAGGACCATTTGAGACCAGGTGAGCAAGAGATGGATTCAGTGTGTGTGAAAAGCACTGGGGCGGTGTAGGTTTACAGTGTTTGTGCTTGTGTCAGTGTTTTCTGTAGCATATATGCAGTTATGATCTGGACACAACTGTGTATACAGTATTGTGCAAAAATAATAGCAGTACAATGCGACTAACCAGAATAATCCAGGTTTTTAGTATATTTTTTATTGCTACATGGCAAACAAGTTACCAGTAGGTACAGTAGATTCTCACAAAACAAACAAGACCCAGCATTCATGATATGCATGCTCTTAAGGCTGTGCAATTGGGCAATTATTTGAAAGGGGCGTGTTCAAAAAAATAGCAGTGTCTGCCGTTGACTGTACAAACTCAAAACTATTTTGTACAAATGTTTTTGTTTCTAGGATTTAGCAATCCTGTGAATCACTAAACTAATATTTAGTTGCATGACCACAGTTTTCTATAACTGCTTCATATCTGTGTGGCATGGAGTCAACCAACTTGTGGCACCTTTCAGCTGTTATTCCACTCCATGATTCTTTAACAACATTCCACAATTCATTTACATTTCTTGCTTTTGCTTCAGAAACAGGGATGGAACCACTGTCTCGCCACGCTTTGGCTTCAAAAGATGGACACTGCGTCGAGCATAACATCACTAGTTGTGCAGGATGGAGGAGCTGATCAAGAGGACCATGAGAAGATGCATGTTAGTCTCTTTTGCTCAATATTTCTGCATTAAAGGATTCAGTTGTATCTTGCTGGTTGTTTGTTTTTTTGTTTTTTTATTTTTTTATTCCTTTGTGTTCAGCAGGTGCCTGCATCTGGCTGAGTGGGGCTCCAGCTTAGATGAGGCTTTTGCTGCAGGTGGGCCAAGCTGATCCAGAGGACCCTTTGAGACCAGGTGCATGAAGGCCACATTGTGCAGTGTTTTTACCAGTATGCATGCATTTATCTTTAATGCACTTTACATAGGCCTTAGATTAGTTCTGGGGGAGGTGGGGGGGGCACTGGGGTTTAACTAGGTTTAGAGTGTGTGTTTGCTATTTCCAGGCTGTTGCACCATTATGCAGTTGTGATCCAGACACAACTGTATATGTGTGGAAGCCCATCAGCAGGTAGTGTTGGAAGCGCAGGCTGTATTGTGTAGTTTAGTGTTGTTAGGCTTAGTTGTGGGTATTTGTCACTATATGGATGGCACTGGGGTCAGTGTGGGTTTAGTGTGTGTGAGACATACCGTAGTTGGTGCTTGATGGAGAATAAAACTTATGCATGCACTAATGTCTCCTCCTTTCTTTCTGGGTGCGGCTGCTTCTGGCTGAGTGGCCATCCAACTTTGAGGCCATGGGCAATGTGGAGCTCAGGTAAGGCCCCTGCTGCAGCTGGAAGTCAAGCAAAACATTACAAGTTCAAGGACTGACTTGATGAGTATCCAAAACCAATGTGTTTGTTTTTTCAGCAGGAGGGAGGAGCTGAGTGAGAGGACCATTTGAGACCAGGTGAGCAAGAGATGGATTCAGTGTGTGTGAAAAGCACTGGGGTGGGTGTAGGTTCACAGTGTTTGTGCTTGTGTCAGTGTTTTCTGTAGCATATATGCAGTTATGATCTGGACACAACTGTGTATACAGTATTGTGCAAAAATAATAGCAGTACAATGCGACTAACCAGAATAATCCAGGTTTTTAGTATATTTTTTTTTATTGCTACATGGCAAACAAGTTACCAGTAGGTGCAGTAGATTCTCACAAAACAAACAAGACCCAGCATTCATGATATGCATGCTCTTAAGGCTGTGCAATTGGGCAATTATTTGAAAGGGGCGTGTTCAAAAAAATAGCAGTGTCTGCCGTTGACTGTACAAACTCAAAACTATTTTGTACAAATGTTTTTGTTTCTAGGATTTAGCAATCCTGTGAATCACTAAACTAATATTTAGTTGCATGACCACAGTTTTCTATAACTGCTTCATATCTGTGTGGCATGGAGTCAACCAACTTGTGGCACCTTTCAGCTGTTATTCCACTCCATGATTCTTTAACAACATTCCACAATTCATTTACATTTCTTGCTTTTGCTTCAGAAACAGGATGGAACCACTGTCTCGCAACGCTTTGGCTTCAAAAGATGGACACTGCGTCGAGCATAACATCACTAGTTGTGCAGGATGGAGGAGCTGATCAAGAGGACCATGAGAAGATGCATGTTAGTCTGTATTGCTCAATATTTCTGCATTGAAGGATTCAGTTGTATCTTGCTGGTTGTTTGTTTTTTTGTTTTTTGTTCCTTTGTGTTCAGCAGGTGCCTGCATCTGGCTGAGTGGGGCTCCAGCTTAGATGAGGCTTTTGAGGCTTTTGCTGCAGGTGGGCGGAGCTGATCCAGAGGACCCTTTGAGACCAGGTGCATGAAGGCCACATTGTGCAGTGTTTTTACCAGTATGCATGCATTTATCTTTAATGCACTTTACATAGGCCTTAGATTAGTTCTGGGGGAGGTGGGGGGGGCACTGGGGTTTAACTAGGTTTAGAGTGTGTGTTTGCTATTTCCAGGCTGTTGCACCATTATGCAGTTGTGATCCAGACACAACTGTATATGTGTGGAAGCCCATCAGCAGGTAGTGTTGGAAGCGCAGGCTGTATTGTGTAGTTTAGTGTTGTCAGGCTTAGTTGTGGGTATTTGTCAATGTATGGATGGCACTGGGGTCAGTGTGGGTTTAGTGTGTGTGAGACATACCGTAGTTGGTGCTTGATGGAGAATAAAACTTATGCGTGCGTTAATGTCTCCTCCTTTCTTTCTGGGTGCGGCTGCTTCTGGCTGAGTGGCCATCCAACTTTGAGGCTATGGGCAATGTGGAGCTCAGGTAAGGCCCCTGCTGCAGCTGGAAGTCAAGCAAAACATTACAAGTTCAAGGACTGACTTGATGAGTATCCAAAACCAATGTGTTTGTTTTTTCAGCAGGAGGGAGGAGCTGAGTGAGAGGACCATTTGAGACCAGGTGAGCAAGAGATGGATTCAGTGTGTGTGAAAAGCATTGGGGCGGTGTAGGTTTACAGTGTTTGTGCTTGTGTCAGTGTTTTCTGTAGCATATATGCAGTTATGATCTGGACACAACTGTGTATACAGTATTGTGCAAAAATAATAGCAGTACAATGTGACTAACCAGAATAATCCAGGTTTTTAGTATATTTTTTATTGCTACATGGCAAACAAGTTACCAGTAGGTGCAGTAGATTCTCACAAAACAAACAAGACCCAGCATTCATGATATGCATGCTCTTAAGGCTGTGCAATTGGGCAATTATTTGAAAGGGGCGTGTTCAAAAAAATAGCAGTGTCTGCCTGACTGTACAAACTCAAAACTATTTTGTACAAACGTTTTTGTTTCTAGGATTTAGCAATCCTGTGAATCACTAAACTAATATTTAGTTGCATGACCACAGTTTTCTATAACTGCTTCATATCTGTGTGGCATGGAGTCAACCAACTTGTGGCACCTTTCAGCTGTTATTCCACTCCATGATTCTTTAACAACATTCCACAATTCATTTACATTTCTTGCTTTTGCTTCAGAAACAGGGATGGAACCACTGTCTCGCAACGCTTTGGCTTCAAAAGATGGACACTGCGTCGAGCATAACATCACTAGTTGTGCAGGATGGAGGAGCTGATCAAGAGGACCATGAGAAGATGCATGTTAGTCTGTATTGCTCAATATTTCTGCATTGAAGGATTCAGTTGTATCTTGCTGGTTGTTTGTTTTTTTGTTCCTTTGTGTTCAGCAGGTGCCTGCATCTGGCTGAGTGGGGCTCCAGCTTAGATGAGGCTTTTGAGGCTTTTGAGGCTTTTGTTGCAGGTTGGTGGAGCTGATCCAGAGGACCCTTTGAGACCAGGTGCATGAAGGCCACATTGTGCAGTGTTTTTACCAGTATGCATGCATTTGTCTTTAATGCACTTTACATGGGGCTTAGATTAGTTCTGGGGGAGGTGGGAGGGGGGCACTGGGGTTTAACTAGGTTTAGAGTGTGTGTTTGCTATTTCCAGGCTGTTGCACAAGTGTTGTTATGTGGAAGCACATTATGCAGTTGTGATCTGGACACAACTGTATATGTGTGGAAGCCCATCAGCAGGTAGTGTTGGAAGCGCAGGCTGTATTGTGTAGTTAAGTGTTGTCGGGCTTAGTTGTGGGTATTTGTCAATATATGGATGGCACTGGGGTCAGTGTGGGTTTAGTGTGTGTGAGACATACCGTATTTGGTGCTTGATGGAGAATAAAACTTATGCATACATTAATGTCTCCTCCTTTCTTTCTGGGTGCGGCTGCTTCTGGCTGAGTGGCCATCCAACTTTGATGCTATGGGCAATGTGGAGCTCAGGTAAGGCCCTGCTGCAGCAGGAAGTCAAGCAAAAATATTACAAGTTCAAGGACTGACTTGATGAGTATCCAAAACCAATGTGTTTGTTTTTTCAGCAGGAGAGAGGAGCTGAGTGAGAGGACCATTTGAGACCAGGTGAGCAAGAGCCACATTGTAGTCTTTCTACACTTATGCATGCACTAATTTTTGTGTGTGTGTGTTGTAGGTGTATGTGGAGTGGAGCCAGTGAAGGTGCTGCTGGTAAGGATAGAGCGCCATCCTGTGGGAGTGAGGAACACACCGCGGCTGTTGTGTGTTGTCAGAGCTCTTTGTGGTAAGTGGATTTAAAAAAAAAAAAAATCAAGGGTCATTTCAAAGGTGGTTTGTGTGCTGATGCTTCCAGTTTGTGTTTCTCTTGCAGGATGGCAGAGCTTATTTGGAGAGCCACGAGAGACCAGTTGAGACATTGCTTGTTGGTTAACATTATTTAGTGTTTCTCTACATATGCATGTATTCATTTCTGTGTGTGTGTGTGTGTGTCTGAGTGTGCGAGCTTTGGAAGTGCAGGCTTGTCTTCAACTCAGTTTAGATGTGGTTTTATTCTGTATCCAGGTGCATTGTAGTTTGGGTCTGGCTGAGTATTGTCAAGGCTTAGTTGTGGATGGATTCAGTGTGTGTGAAAAGCATTGGGGTTGGTGTAGGTTTACAGTGTTTGTGTCTGTGTCAGTGTCGTCTGTAGGTGGAAGCATATATGCAGTTGTGATCTGGACACAATTGTGTATATGTGGAAGCCTATGGGCAGATAGTGTTGGAAGCATGGGTTGAAGTGTGTAGCTCTGTGTTGTGTATGTGGTTGTGGCCAGTCTTAGTTGTCAATGTGTGTAGGTGATGTGGATTTTTCAGGCCAAGCTGTAGACCCAGTCAAGGGCCAGTTGAAGCCGGGTGCAGGGCCGGCTCAGTCCCCACACCTTAATCTTTTAGTCTCTTAAGTTTTTTGTCTTCTTCAAAATTCGAAGTATTCAAGTCTTCCTCAGAGAAAATGCACAGAGTCCATCAGAGAGGCCCATCCAGGAAGCTTTATTATACAAACACAGTGTCTTCAAGCATGAGAAGCCCTGCAGGAACATCTGAAAAATCACCCAAAATACATCATATTTTATACAAGGGTTGGACACTTCTGGGTGTGAGTGGGCATGTCCTTTTCTTTCACTTTGTTTGGTGCGTTTTTACTGTTGTCAGATCTTACGTCAAATCTATCTTTTTTCCTGGAATTTAGCAGGCTTTATCTTTATTGTTGTCTCTGCTTATCTCAAGTGTACCACAATAGTCCATTTCAACTACACTTTGTGTTTAATGGAATCTGGATTTCTTTTGACTGTTTTTTTTTTTTTTGTTTGTTTTTTTTGTTTTTTGTTTTTAATAACTTTTAAGGCTACCTTAACAGACTCTATCATACATCTCCTTTTCAGTGTTATTGAAATTAGCAACAGGCAGAGTGGGGAATAAGAGTGCAACATGAGAGCAATATGAGAGCAACACGTGCAGGGTAAAACTTCAGGACAACAGCAGCTGCTAGATAGGCAACACTAGTGGAATGCTCAACACAGGAGCATACACAGATGAGTAAAGTATAGGGGGGTCAAGATGGGAGTAACATAAGAATTGTTATCAGAGTATGTGGAGCAGGGGAGACTTACACCTTTGTTGTATAGAGTGGCGCCCAAGGCAGCCACAGGTGCAAGGTAGGCTGTGCTCCAATGGAGATCAGTGTGGGAAACAAAGTAGAGGTGTGTGTGTGTGTGTGTCTGTGTCTGTGTGTCTGTGTGTGTGAGAGAGAGTGAGATGCAGAGAGCAAACAGAGAATAAGGTCTAGGATAAGCAGGACACAATTGGATTTGCGCACATTGAAGAATATACAAACACATTGCACAAAATCTCACACTACAGATGTCACATGGGTCAGTGTAGGTTTAGTGTGTGTGTTAGATGTAGTGACTCTTGATGTAGAAGCTGTCAGTAGTTGTGTATTGTTGATGGAGCTGTGAGGACAGGTGTTTAGGTGCTGCACTTGGGCCTGTAGGTGTGAGTCTTTGTGTGGCTGTGTTTTGCAGGTTCTGGCGGAGTCGGGCTCCAATTGTGGCGTGGGTCTGCAGGCTTGTCTTGATGAAGATTGGCATGAAGGTCATGGAGGAGGTCACAGTCAAAGTAGGCCTCCTGCTGCATCTGGAGGTTTTGCAAAATGTTTCAAAATGCAAGGCTAGACTTTCTTTCTTCCTGTGGCTCATGTTTACTTTCTTTGTACATTGTGCAAGATAGAGCAGCTGATCAAGAGGACCACGAGAGACAAGGTGAGAGCAAGCATGTTGGTCAACATCTCTCAGTCTTGTGTTTTGTTCAGTGTTTTTACACATGTCCATTAAAGTGTCTCTTTCCAGCAGATTGGGGCTCCAACTTGGGTGAGGCCATAGCCAGGGTGGAGCTCAGGTACGCCCCCTACTGTTTGTGTAGGGGGCGTGTAAGTGTAGCAGAATGTTTAAAATAGGTTTGACTGTTTGTACCTGGATCTGATGTAGAGTGTGTTTGTCCTGTGCAGGATGGAGCAGCTGATCCAGAGGACCATGAGAAACAAGGTGAGAGCAAGCATGTTGGTCAGTGTTTCTCCAGATATGCATGCATTCATTTCTGTGTGTGAGAGTGAGTGTTTTTCTTTGTGTGTTGTGCAGGATGGAGGAGCTGCTGATCCAGAGAACCATGAGGATGCATGTTGGTCAATACTGCTCACTGTTTCTACACTGAAGGATCCATTTGTGTACACTCCCAAACAAGAAGAGGACCATGAGAAGATGCATGCTAGCCAATATTTCTCAATGTTTCTGCTTTGAAGGATTCAGTTGTATCTTGCTAGTTGTTTGTTGTGTGTATTTTTTATTGTTTTTGGGGGGGGGGGGGGGCACTGGGGTCCAACTAGGTTTAGAGTGTGTGTTTGCTATTTCCAGGCTGTTGCACAAGTGTTGTTATGTGGAAGCACATTATGCAGTTGTGATCTGGACACAACTGTATATGTGTGGAAGCCTATCAGCAGGTGGTGTTGGAAGCACAGGCTGTATTGTGTAGTTAAGTGTTGTCGGGCTTAGTTGTGGGTATTTTTCACTACATGGATGGCACTGGGGTCAGTGTGGGTTTAGTGTGTGTGAGACATAACATAGTTGGTGCTTGATGGAGAATAAAACTTATGCATGCATTAATGTCTCCTCCTTTCTTTCTGGGTGCGGCTGCTTCTGGCTGAATGGCCATCCAACTTTGAGGCTATGGGCAATGTGGAGCTCAGGTAAGGCCCCTGCTGCAGCAGGAAGTCAAGCAAAAATATTACAAGTTCAAGGACTGACTTGATGAGTATCCAAAACCAATGTGTTTGTGTTTTTTCAGCAGGAGAGAGGAGCTGAGTGAGAGGACCATTTGAGACCAGGTGAGCAAGAGCCACATTGTAGTCTTTCTACACTTATGCATGCACTAATTTTAGTGTGTGTGTGTGTGTGTTGTAGGTGTATGTGGAGTGGAGCCAGTGAAGGTGCTGCTGGTGAGGAGAGAGCGCCATCCTGTGGGAGTGAGGGACACACCGCGGCTGTTGTGTGTTGTCAGAGCTCTTTGTGGTAAGTGGATTTTAAAATAAAATCAAGGGCAGTTTCAAAGGTGGTTTGTGTGCTGATGCATCCAGTTTGTGTTTCTCTTGCAGGATTGCAGAGCTTATTTGGAGAGCCATGAGAGACCAGGTGAGACGTCGCCTGTTGGTTAACATTGTTTAGTGTTTCTCTACATATGCATGTGTTCATTTCTGTGTGTGTGTGTGTGTGTGTGTGTGTGTGTGTGTGTGTGTGTGTGTGTGTGTGTGTGTGTGTCTGAGTGTGCGAGCTTTGGAAGTGCAGGCTTGTCTTCAACTCAGTTTAGATGTGGCTTTGTTCTGTATCCAGGTGCATTGGAGTTTGGGTCTGGCTGAGTATTGTCAAGGCTTAGTTGTGGATGGATTCAGTGCGTGTGAAAAGCATTGGGGTCGGTGAAGGTTTACAGTGTCAGTGTCGTCTGTAGGTGGAAGCATATATGCAGTTGTGATCTGGACACAATTGTGTATATGTGGAAGCCTGTGGGCAGATGGTGTTGGCAGCATGGGTTGAGTTGCGTGTCATGTTGTCAGACTTAATTGTGGGTAACTGTCAATGGCCCTGGGTTGGGTGTAGGGTGTGTGTTCAGCAGTGCGGATGAGGCCATGGCCAGTGTGGGGCCTAAGTAGGCCTTCAGCTGCACCTTGAGGTGTTGCTGAATGTTGAAAATTTCAGGTTTAATATCCAAAGTGTGTCTGTGTGTGCGCCTGCGCCTTCTCTGCAGGAAGGATGAGCTGCTCTAGAGGATCATCAGAGGGTAAGAGAAAGCACATAAATCAACATTGCTCAGAGTTTATACACTTAAACATGTATTTGTCTGAGTGTGTTTAGCAGGTAGCTGCATCTGGCTGAGTGGGACTCCAGCTTGGATGAGGCCATGGCCAGTGTGGAGCCCAGGTACGCCCCCTGCTGCATGTGGAAGTGTTGTAAGATGTTTTAACTTCCAGAGTTTGACTTGCCTATCACCTATGGCTAATGTTGAGTGTGTTTCTTTGTGTGTTGTGCAGGATGGAGGAGCTGCTGATCCAGAGAACCATGAGGATGCATGTTGGCCCATACTGCTTCTACACTGTTTCTACACTGAAGGATTCATTTGTGTACACTCCCCAACAACTGTGTGTGTACTGCGTCAGAGTGGAAGACCAGGGGAAAAAACCTCAAGGACTCATCAATCACAGTGGTCATGTGACTGTAGGCCTGCTGAAGCAGGGATGGAACCACTGTCTAAACGCTTCGGCTTCAAAAGATGGACACTGTTGAGAATAACATCACTAGTTGTGCATGATGGAGGAGCTGATCAAGAGGACAATGAGAAGATGCATGTTAGCCAATATTGCTCAATGTTTCTACACTGAAGGATTCATTTGTGTACACTGCCCAACAACTGTGTGTGTACTGCATCAGAGTGGAAGACCTGGGGAAAAAACCTCAAGGACTCATCAATCACAGTGGTCATGTGACTGTAGGCCTGCTGAAGCAGGGATGGAACCACTGTCTAAACGCTTCGGCTTCTAAAGATGGACACTGTTGAGAATAACATCACTAGTTGTGCAGGATGGAGGAGCTGATCAAGAGGACCATGAGAATATGCATGTTAGCCAGTTTTGCTCAGTGTTTCTGCGTTGAAGGATTCATTTGTATCTTGCTGGTTGTTTGGGTTTGGGTTTTGTTTTTGTTTTTTTGTGTTCAGCAGGTGGCTGCATCTGATGTAGAGTGTGTTTGTCCTGTGCAGGATGGAGAAGCTGATCCACAGGAGATCGAGGGCCTCATTGGGAAGTGTTTGAGTTTAATTTGTGCTCCAGTGTTAGAGCAAGCTTGTTGTATAGTTTTTTTTCTTTTGTCTCTCCTACCTCGCTCTTTCTTGCTCTCTCTCTCTGCTCCTCTGTGTGTGAGTGTGTGAACTGCAGGCTTGTGTCTGCAACTCAGCTGTGATAGGCTTAGTCTTGAGTGTTGTCTCTTGCGGTTACTCTGGATTGCATAGTGTTTTGTTTGCTGCTGGGGTTGTGGAGGGGTTTTTGTGATTGTAAATAAAGTTGTGATTGAAACTCATTTCTTTTATGGCTGTGTTTCTTTAACGATGTGCGACCCGTTTAAAACTGCATGGACTGTGGAGAATGTGATGTGTTGGGCTCCACATTTTAACTTAACATGTTCACTGGAGTTAAAGGAGTCAATTTTACCGGAAACATCCACACACTTTGTCATTACAGTATCAGCACATGTTGCTGCTGATGATCGCCACAACGCTGCTTCTGCCGCCGCCGTCCTCGCTTGGCCCCAGGTTCTCAGATTCTCTGCTCCACCGAGGCCCCTGTGAGAGGAAAACAGAACACAATTTAGTCTACAAACTTTTGCAAGAATCCACCACAATTCATGAAACTCTTTTGACTCACTTAGCCCCTCGCCTGCAGTCTCACTGTCTTCCTCTTTTGACACCACTCCCATTTCACAGCAACCTGCGTACACCCCTCACCAGGTATGCCCCCTGCTGCATGTGGAAGTGTTGTAAGATGTTTTAACTTCCAGTGTTTGACTTGCCTAGCACCGATGGCTAATGTTGAGTGTGTTTCTTTGTGTGTTGTGCAGGATGGAGGAGCTGCTAATCCAGAGAACCATGAGGATGCATGTTGGCCAACACTGCTCAGTGTACCTACACTGAAGGATTCATTTGTGTACACTCCCCAGCAACTGTGTGTGTACTGCATCAGAGTGGAAGACCTGGGGAAAACTCATCAATCACAGTGGTCATGTGACTGTAGGCCTTGTGAAGCAGGGATGGAACCACTGTCTCAATGCTTCGGCTTCAAAAGATGGTATAGTGTAGATCGTGTAGAATAGTGTAGAGTCGAGTCATGTAGTTTAGAGTCGTAGAGTGAGTTCCTGAGTTTATTTCGTTGTTCGGGAGAAGTTAGTTTCATTTGTTTTGCAGTTTGGAAGGAGTTTGTAGTTTTTTTCGTAGTTTGTTTCGGAATTTTTTTCAGTTTTTTATCGTAGTTTGTTCATAGTTTGTTTCAGAATTTTTTTCATAGTTTGTAGTTTATTTCGGAACTTTTTCCAGTTTTTTTCCGTAGTTTGTTCATAGAATTTTTTCCAGTTTTCGTAGTTTGTAGTTTGTTTCGAATTTTTTTTTTTTTCGTAGTTCATTGTTTCTTTCAGGGGTTTTTTTGTAGTTTGTTTCAGAATTTTTTCCAGTTTTTTTCCTAGTTTGTTCAGTTTGTTTTGGAATTTTTTTTAGATTTTTTTCATAGTTTGTAGTTTGTTTCTGATTTTTTTCCAGTTATTTTTCGTAGTTGATAGTTTGTTTCGGAATTTTTTTCATAGTTTGTTTCGGATTTTTTTCCATTTTTTCGTGGTTTGTCCGTAGTTTGTAGTTTATTTTGGAATTTTTTCCAGTTTTTTTTCGTAGTTTGTTCATACTTTGTTTCGGAATTTTTTTCAGTTTTTTTCATAATTTGTTCATAGTTTGTTTCGGAATTTTTTTCAGTTTTTCGTAGTTTGTTTCGGATTTTTTTCAGGTTGTTTTCATAGTTTGTAGTTTGTTTCGGAATTTTCCCAGTTTTTTTCCGTAGTTTGTTCATAGTTTGTTTCGGAATTTTTTCCAGTTTTCAGTTTTTTCATATTTTGTTTTGAAAAATTTTTCTTTTTTTTTTTTTATTTCAGACTTTTTTCCAATTTTTTTCATAGTTTGTTCATAGTTTGTTTCGGAATTTTTTTCAGTTTTTTGTAGTTTGTTCATAGTTCGTAGTTTGTAGTTTGGTTTGGAATTTTTTCCAGTTTTTTTCATAGTTTGTTTCGGAATTTTTTTCTGTTTTTCGTAGTTTGTAGTTTATTTCGGATTATGTTTTGGATTTTTTCCCAATTTTTTTGTAGTTCGTAGTTTGTAGTTTGTTTCAGAATTTTTTTCTGTTTTTCGTAGTTTGTAGTTTGTTTCCGATTTTGTTTTGGATTTTCTTCCAATTTTTTTGTAGTTTGTTCGTAGTTCGTAGTTTGTTTCGGATTTTTTTTCAGTTTTTTTCCTAGTTTGTTTCGGAATTTTTTTCAGTTTTTCGTAGTTTGTATCGGATTTTGTTTCAGATTTTTTTCCATTTTTTTCGTAGTTTGTAGTTTGTTTCGAAATTTTTTTCAGGTTTTTTTGTAGTTTGTAGCTTGTTTTGGAATTTTTTTTTAGGTTTTTTCGTAGTTTCTTCATAGTTTATTTCAGAAATTTTTCAGGTTTTTTCATAGTTTGTTCCTGATTTTTTTTAAATTTGTCGTAGTGTGTTTCGGATTTTGTTTCGGATTTTTTTCCATTTTTTTTTTCGCATTTTGTAGTTTGTTTTGGAATTTTTTCCAATTTTTTTGTAGTTTGTTCATAGTTCGTAGTTTGTTTCTGAATTTTTTCCATTTTTTTTCGTAGTTTGTTCATAGTTTGTTTCGGATTTTTTTTCAGTTTTTTTCATAGTTTTTTCATAGTTTGTTTCAAACTATGTAGTTCATAGTTTGTTTTGAATTTTTTTTTGGATTTTTTTGTAGTTTGTTCTTAGCTTGTTTTGGAGTTTTTTTTCGTAGTTTGTTCATAGTTTGTTTCGGAATTTTTTCCAGTTTTCTTAGTTTGTTCGTAGTTTGTTTCGGAATTTTTTCCAGTTTTTCTTTCGTAGTTTGTTTTGGAATTTTTTCCAGGTTTTTTTTGTAGTTTGTTTTGGATTTTTTTCCAGTTTTTCTTTCGTAGTTTGTTTCGGAATTTTTTCCAGGTTTTTTTTTGTAGTTTGTTTTGGAATTTTTTCCAGGTTTTTTTTTGTAGTTTGTTTTGAAATTTTTCAGTTTTTTTCATAGTTTGTTCATAGTTTGTTTCAAACTATGTAGTTTCTTCATAGTTTGTTTTGAATTTTTTTTTTGATTTTTTTGTAGTTTGTTCTTAGCTTGTTTTGGAGTTTTTTTCGTAGTTTGTTCATAGTTTGTTTCAGAATTTGTTTTTAGTTTTTTTCATAGTTTGTAGTTTATTTCAGAATTTTTTCCAGTTTTTTTCCGTAGTTTGTTCATAGTTTGTTTCGGAATTTGTTCCAGTTTTCTTAGTTTGTTCGTAGATTGTTTCGAAATTTTTTTTCAGTTTTTCATAGTTCATAGTTTGTTTCGAAATTTTTTTCAGTTTTTTTTCGTAGTTTGTTTCGGAATTTTTTCCACTTTTTCTTTCGTAGTTTGTTTTGGAATTTTTTCCAGTTTTTTTTTTCGTAGTTTCTCTCTGAATTTTTTCCAGGTTTTTTTTGTAGTTTTTTTTGGAATTTTTTGCAGTTTTTCTTTCGTAGTTTGTTTCGGAATTTTTTCCAGGTTTTTTTTGTAGTTTGTTTTGGAATTTTTTCCAGGGTTTTTTTTGTAGTTTGTTTTGAAATTTTTCAGTTTTCCGTAGTTTGTTCATAGTTTGTTTTGGAATTTTTTTCAGTTTTTTTCGTAGTTTCGGAACTTTTTTCAGGTTTTTTTCATAGTTTGTAGTTTGTTTAGGAACTTTTTCCAGTTTTTTTCCGTAGTTTGTTCATAGTTTGTTTCGGAATTTGTTCCAGTTTTTTTCAGTTTTTCGTAGTTTATATCAAACTATGTAGTTTGTTTTGGAATTTTTTCCAGTTTTTCTTTCGTAGTTTATTTCGGAATTTTTTCCAGATTTTTTTCGTAGTTTGTTTCGGAATTTTTTCCAGTTTTTCTTTCGTAGTTTGTTTTGGAATTTTTTCCAGTTTTTTTTTTCGTAGTTTCTCTCTGAATTTTTTCCAGGTTTTTTTTGTAGTTTTTTTTGGAATTTTTTGCAGTTTTTCTTTCGTAGTTTGTTTCGGAATTTTTTCCAGGTTTTTTTTGTAGTTTGTTTTGGAATTTTTTCCAGGGTTTTTTTTGTAGTTTGTTTTGAAATTTTTCAGTTTTCCGTAGTTTGTTCATAGTTTGTTTTGGAATTTTTTTCAGTTTTTTTCGTAGTTTCGGAACTTTTTTCAGGTTTTTTTCATAGTTTGTAGTTTGTTTAGGAACTTTTTCCAGTTTTTTTCCGTAGTTTGTTCATAGTTTGTTTCGGAATTTGTTCCAGTTTTTTTCAGTTTTTCGTAGTTTATATCAAACTATGTAGTTTGTTTTGGAATTTTTTCCAGTTTTTCTTTCGTAGTTTATTTCGGAAATTTTTCCAGATTTTTTTCGTAGTTTGTTTTGGAATTTTTTCATGTTTTTTTTGCAGCTTGTTTTGGAATTTTTTCCAGTTTTTTTTCGTAGTTTGTTTCGGAATTTTTTCCAGGTTTTTTTTGTAGTTTGTTTTGGAATTTTTTCTATTTTTCCTTTCGTAGTTTGTTTCGGAATTTTTTCCAGGTTTTTTTTGTAGTTTGTTTCAGAATTCTTTTCAGGTTTTTTTTCGTAGTTTGTTTCGGAATTTTTTCCAGTTTTTTTCAGTTTTTCGTAGTTTATATCAAACTATGTAGTTTGTTTTGGAATTTTTTCCAGTTTTTCTTTCGTAGTTTATTTCGGAATTTTTTCCAGATTTTTTTCGTAGTTTGTTTTGGAATTTTTTCATGTTTTTTTTGCAGCTTGTTTTGGAATTTTTTCCAGTTTTTTTTCGTAGTTTGTTTCGGAATTTTTTCCAGGTTTTTTTTGTAGTTTGTTTTGGAATTTTTTCCAGTTTTCCTTTCGTAGTTTGTTTTGGAATTTTTTCCAGGTTTTTTTTGTAGTTTGTCTTGGAATTTTTTCCAGGTTTTTTTTTGTAGTTTGTTTTGAAATTTTTCAGTTTTCCGTAGTTTGTTCATAGTTTGTTTTGGAATTTTTTCCAGTTTTGTTAGTTTGTTCGTAGATTGTTTCGAAATTTTTTTCAGTTTTTTTTCGTAGTTTCGGAATTTTTTTCAGGTTTTTTTCATAGTTTGTAGTTTGTTTAGGAATTTTTTCCAGTGTTTTTCCGTAGTTTGTTTCAGAATTTTTTTCAGGTTTTTTTTCGTAGTTTGTTTAGGAATTTTTTCCAGTTTTTTTCAGTTTTTCGTAGTTTATATCAAACTATGTAGTTTGTTTTGGAATTTTTTCCAGTTTTTCTTTCGTAGTTTATTTCGGAATTTTTTCCAGTTTTTCTTTTGTAGTTTATTTCGGAATTTTTTCCAGTTTTTTTCCGTAGTTTGTTTCGGAATTTTTTCATGTTTTTTTCTTAGTTTCGTTCGGAATTTTTTCCAGATTTTTTTCGTAGTTTGTTTCGGAATTTTTTCCAGATTTTTTTTGCAGCTTGTTTTGGAATTTTTTACAGTTTTTTTTCGTAGTTTGTTTCGGAATTGTTTCCAGTTTTTCTTTCGTAGTTTGTTTCGGAATTTTTTCCAGGTTATTTTTGTAGTTTGTTTTGGAATTTTTTCCAGGTTTTTTTTGTAGTTTGTTTTGGAATTTTTTCCAGGTTTTTTTTTTGTAGTTTGTTTCGGAATTGTTTCCAGTTTTTCTTTCGTAGTTTGTTTCGGAATTTTTTCCAGGTTTTTTTTGTAGTTTGTTCTCGAATTTTTTTCAGTTTTCTTTCGTAGTTTGTTTCCGAATTTTTTCAGTTTTCGTAGTTTGTTCGTAGTTTGTTTTGAAATTTTTCCGTATTTCGTAGTTTGTTTTGAAATTTTTCAGTTTTTCGTAGTTTGTTCGTAGTTTGTTTTGAAATTTTTCAGTTTTTCGTAGTTTGTTTTGAAATTTTTCAGTTTTCGTAGTTTGTTCGTAGTTTGTTTCGAAATTTTTCAGTTTTTCGTAGTTTGTTCGTAGTTTGTTTTGAAATTTTTCAGTTTTCGTAGTTTGTTCGTAGTTTGTTTTGAAATTTTTCAGTTTTCGTAGTTTGTTCGTAGTTTGTTTCGAAATTTTTCCGTTTTTCGTAGTTTGTTCGTAGTTTGTTTTGAAATTTTTCCGTTTTTCGTAGTTTGTTCGTAGTTTGTTTTGAAATTTTTCCGTTTTTCGTAGTTTGTTCGTAGTTTGTTCGTAGTTTGTTTTGAAATTTTTCAGTTTTCGTAGTTTGTTCGTAGTTTGTTCGTAGTTTGTTTTGAAATTTTTCAGTTTTCGTAGTTTGTTCGTAGTTTGTTTTGAAATTTTTCCGTTTTTCGTAGTTTGTTCGTAGTTTGTTCGTAGTTTGTTTTGAAATTTTTCAGTTTTTCGTAGTTTGTTCGTAGTTTGTTCGTAGTTTGTTTTGAAATTTTTCAGTTTTCGTAGTTTGTTCGTAGTTTGTTTTGAAATTTTTCCGTTTTTCGTAGTTTGTTCGTAGTTTGTTCGTAGTTTGTTTTGAAATTTTTCCGTTTTTCGTAGTTTGTTCGTAGTTTGTTCGTAGTTTGTTTTGAAATTTTTCAGTTTTTCGTAGTTTGTTCGTAGTTTGTTTTGAAATTTTTCAGTTTTTCGTAGTTTGTTCGTAGTTTGTTCGTAGTTTGTTTTAAAATTTTTCAGTTTTCGTAGTTTGTTCGTAGTTTGTTTTAAAAATTTTCAGTTTTCGTAGTTTGTTCGTAGTTTGTTTCGGATTTTTTTTCAGTTATTTTTTTTTCATAGTTTGTCCGTAGTTTGTTCCGGAATTTTTTTTTTTCAGACACGGCACAGTTTCAGCGTAGCCTCACTTCATACATTGCAAAATAAGAACAGCCAACAAGCAGACAACTGCAAATGGGTACAAATCAAGCCTTTAATTTGCAAACACCCTCCAAAGCCCCAGATGCAATTCTTCCTCTTCATGGCCCAGGACACACACCAACTGCCTCTGACCCGACGCTTCCTGAATTGAACACAGAAACGGAGACAGTGAGACACAAATGAACAATGAATGGTAAAAAAAAAAAATAAAAACAAAAGACTGAGCGATGTTGACCAACATGCTTGCTCTCACCTCTTCTCTCATGGTCCTCTTGATCAGCTGCGCCATCTTGCACAACGTACAAAGAAAGTGAGAATGAGAACATGAGCCACATGAAGAAAGAAAGTTTAACCCTGCATTTTGAAACATTTTGCAAAACCTCCAGATGCAGCAGGAGGCCTACCTGAGCTCCACTTTGACTGTGACCTCCTCCATGACCTTCATGCAAATCTTCATCAAGACAAGCCTGCAGATCCACGCCACAATTGGAGCCCGACTCCGCCAGAACCTGCAAAAGACAGCCACACAAAGACTCACACCTACAGGCCCAAGTGCAGCACCTAAACACCTGTCCTCACAGCTCCATCAACAATTCACAACTACTGACAGCTTCTACATCAAGAGTCACTACATCTAACACACACACACACTAAACCTACACTGACCCATTTGACATCTGTAACGTCATTAAAGTCATACTTTAATATGACCTCAAAATGTCCTAAAAAACATCATAGTATAGTAAGGCATCAAAATCGGCCAAAAAAAGTCATACTTTAGTATGACCTCAAAATGTCATAAAAAACGTCATAGTATAGTAAGGTATCAAAATCTGAAAAAAAAGTCATACTTTAGTATGACCTCAAAAGGTCATAAAAAAACGTCATAGTATAGTAAGGCATCAAAATCGGCCAAAAAAAGTCATACTTTAGTATGACCTCAAAATGTCATAAAAAACGTCATAGTATAGTAAGGTATCAAAATCTGAAAAAAAAGTCATACTTTAGTATGACCAAAAAATGGCATAAAAAAAGAAGGCATCAGCCTTACTATACTATGATGTTTTTTTTATGACCTTTTGAGGTCATACTAAAGTATGACTTTTTTTTTGATGCCTTACTATACTATGATGTTTTTTATGACATTTTGAGGTCAAACTAAATTGTGACTTTTTGGCCGATTTTGATGCCTTACTATACTATGACGTTTTTTAGGACATTTTGAGGTCATACTAAAGTATGACTTTTTTTGGCCGAGTTTGATGCCTTACTATACTATGACGTTTTTTAGGACATTTTGAGGTCATACTAAAGTATGACTTTTTTTGGCCGATTTTGATGCCTTACTATACTATGACGTTTGCAAAACCTCCAGATGCAGCAGGAGGCCTACCTGAGCTCCACTTTGACTGTGACCTCCTCCATGACCTTCATGCCAATCTTCATCAAGACAAGCCTGCAGATCCACGCCACAATTGGAGCCCGACTCCGCCAGAACCTGCAAAACACAGCCACACAAAGACTCACACCTACAGGCCCAAGTGCAGCACCTAAACACCTGTCCTCACAGTTCCATCAACAATACACAACTACTGACAGCTTCTACATCAAGAGTCACTACATCTAACACACACACACACTAAACCTACACTGACCCATTTGACATCTGTAACGTCATTAAAGTCATACTTTAATATGACCTCAAAATGTCCTAAAAAACGTCATGGTATAGTAAGGCATCAAAATCGGCCAAAAAAAGTCATAGTATATTAAGGTATCAAAATCGGCCGAAAAAAGTCATACTTTAGTATGACCTCAAAAGGTCATAAAAACGTCATAGTATAGTAAGGCTGATGCCTTCTTTTTTTATGCCATTTTTTGGTCATACTAAAGTATGACTTTTTTTTCAGATTTTGATGCCTTACTATACTATGACGTTTTTTATGACATTTTGAGGTAAAAAAAAAATTGTGACTTTTTTTGCCTGAAAAAAATGCCATACTATACTATGACGTTTTTTTATGACATTTTGAGGTGAAAAAAAATTGTGACTTTTTTTGGCCGAAAAAAATGCCATACTATACTATGACGTTTTTTATGACATTTTGAGGTGAAAAAAAATTTTGACTATTTTTGGCCGAAAAAAATGCCATACTATACTATGACGTTTTTTATGACATTTTGAGTCCGAAAAAAATTTTAACTATTTTTGGCCCGAAAAAAATGCCATACTATACTATGACGTTTTTTATGACATTTTGAGGTGAAAAAAAATTTTGACTATTTTTGGCCCGAAAAAAATGCCATACTATACTATGACGTTTTTTATGACATTTTGAGGTGAAAAAAATTGTGACTTTTTTTGGCCGAAAAAAATGCCATACTATACTATGACGTTTTTTATGACATTTTGAGGTGAAAAAAAATTTTGACTATTTTTGGCCGAAAAAAATGCCATACTATACTATGACGTTTTTTATGACATTTTGAGGTGAAAAAAAATTTTGACTTTTTTTGGCCGAAAAAAATGCCATACTATACTATGACGTTTTTTTATGACATTTTGAGTCCGAAAAAATTTTTGACTATTTTTGGCCGAAAAAAATGCCATACTATACTATGACGTTTTTTATGACATTTTGAGGTGAAAAAAAATTTTGACTATTTTTGGCCCGAAAAAAATGCCATACTATACTATGACGTTTTTTATGACATTTTGAGTCCGAAAAAAATTTTGACTATTTTTGGCCCGAAAAAAATGCCATACTATACTATGACGTTTTTTATGACATTTTGAGGTGAAAAAAAATTTTGACTATTTTTGGCCGAAAAAAATGCCATACTATACTATGACGTTTTTTATGACATTTTGAGGTGAAAAAAAATTTTGACTATTTTTGGCCGAAAAAAATGCCATACTATACTATGACGTTTTTTATGACATTTTGAGGTGAAAAAATTTTTTCACTTTTTTTGGCCGAAAAAAATGCCATACTATACTATGACGTATTTTATGACATTTTGAGGTGAAAAAAAATTGTGACTTTTTTGGCCCGAAAAAAATGCCATACTATACTATGACGTTTTTTATGACATTTTGAGGTGAAAAAAATTTTGACTATTTTTGGCCGAAAAAAATGCCATACTATACTATGACTTTTTTTATGACATTTTGAGGTGAAAGAAAATTTTGACTATTTTTGGCCGAAAAAAATGCCATACTATACTATGACGTTTTTTATGACATTTTGAGGTGAAAAAAAATTGTGACTTTTTTTGGCCGAAAAAAATGCCATACTATACTATGACGTTTTTTATGACATTTTGAGGTGAAAAAAAATTGTGACTTTTTTTGGCCGAAAAAAATGCCATACTATACTATGACGTTTTTTATGACATTTTGAGATGAAAAAAAATTTGACTATTTTCGGCCGAAAAAAATGCCATACTATACTATGACTTTTTTTATGACATTTTGAGGTGAAAAAAAATTGTGACTTTTTTTGGTCGAAAAAAATGCCATACTATACTATGACGTTTTTTATCAAATTTTGAGTCCGAAAAAATTTTTGACTATTTTTGGCCGAAAAAAATGCCATACTATCCTATGACTTTTTTTTATGACATTTTGAGGTGAAAAAGAATTTTGACTTTTTTTGGCCGAAAAAAATGCCATACTATACTATGACGTTTTTTATGACATTTTGAGGTGAAAAAGAATTTTGACTATTTTTGGCCGAAAAAAATGCCATACTATACTATGACGTTTTTTATGACATTTTGAGGTGAAAAAACTGTTTGACTTTTTTTGGCCGAAAAAAATGCCATACTATACTATGACGTTTTTTATGACATTTTGAGGTGAAAAAAATTTTTGACTATTTTTGGCCGAAAAAAATGCCATACTATACTATGACGTTTTTTATGAAAATTTTGAGGTGAAAAAAAATTTTGACTATTTTTGGCCCGAAAAAAATGCCATACTATACTATGACGTTTTTTATGACATTTTGAGTCCAAAAAAAATTTTAACTATTTTTGGCCCGAAAAAAATGCCATACTATACTATGACGTTTTTTATGACATTTTGAGGTGAAAAAAAATTTTGACTATTTTTGGCCCGAAAAAAATGCCATACTATACTATGACGTTTTTTATGACATTTTGAGTCCGAAAAAAATTTTGACTATTTTTGGCCGAAAAAAATGCCATACTATACTATGACGTTTTTTATGACATTTTGAGGTGAAAAAAAATTGTGACTTTTTTTGGCCGAAAAAAATGCCATACTATACTATGACGTTTTTTATGACATTTTGAGGTGAAAAAAAATTGTGACTATTTTTGGCCGAAAAAAATGCCATACTATACTATGACGTTTTTTATGACATTTTGAGGTGAAAAAAAATTGTGACTTTTTTTGGCCGAAAAAAATGCCATACTATACTATGACGTTTTTTATGACATTTTGAGGTGAAAAAAATGTTTGACTTTTTTTGGCCCGAAAAAAATGCCATACTATACTATGACGTTTTTTATGACATTTTGAGTCCGAAAAAAATTTTGACTATTTTTGGCCGAAAAAAATGCCATACTATACTATGACGTTTTTTATGACATTTTGAGATGAAAAAAAATTTGACTATTTTCGGCCGAAAAAAATGCCATACTATACTATGACTTTTTTTATGACATTTTGAGGTGAAAAAAAATTGTGACTTTTTTTGGTCGAAAAAAATGCCATACTATACTATGACGTTTTTTATCAAATTTTGAGTCCGAAAAAATTTTTGACTATTTTTGGCCGAAAAAAATGCCATACTATCCTATGACTTTTTTTTATGACATTTTGAGGTGAAAAAGAATTTTGACTTTTTTTGGCCGAAAAAAATGCCATACTATACTATGACGTTTTTTATGACATTTTGAGGTGAAAAAGAATTTTGACTATTTTTGGCCGAAAAAAATGCCATACTATACTATGACGTTTTTTATGACATTTTGAGGTGAAAAAACTGTTTGACTTTTTTTGGCCGAAAAAAATGCCATACTATACTATGACGTTTTTTATGACATTTTGAGGTGAAAAAAATTTTTGACTATTTTTGGCCGAAAAAAATGCCATACTATACTATGACGTTTTTTATGAAAATTTTGAGGTGAAAAAAAATTTTGACTATTTTTGGCCCGAAAAAAATGCCATACTATACTATGACGTTTTTTATGACATTTTGAGTCCAAAAAAAATTTTAACTATTTTTGGCCCGAAAAAAATGCCATACTATACTATGACGTTTTTTATGACATTTTGAGGTGAAAAAAAATTTTGACTATTTTTGGCCCGAAAAAAATGCCATACTATACTATGACGTTTTTTATGACATTTTGAGTCCGAAAAAAATTTTGACTATTTTTGGCCGAAAAAAATGCCATACTATACTATGACGTTTTTTATGACATTTTGAGGTGAAAAAAAATTGTGACTTTTTTTGGCCGAAAAAAATGCCATACTATACTATGACGTTTTTTATGACATTTTGAGGTGAAAAAAAATTGTGACTATTTTTGGCCGAAAAAAATGCCATACTATACTATGACGTTTTTTATGACATTTTGAGGTGAAAAAAAATTGTGACTTTTTTTGGCCGAAAAAAATGCCATACTATACTATGACGTTTTTTATGACATTTTGAGGTGAAAAAAATGTTTGACTTTTTTTGGCCCGAAAAAAATGCCATACTATACTATGACGTTTTTTATGACATTTTGAGTCCGAAAAAAATTTTGACTATTTTTGGCCGAAAAAAATGCCATACTATACTATGACGTTTTTTATGACATTTTGAGGTGAAAAAAAATTGTGACTATTTTTGGCCGAAAAAAATGCCATACTATACTATGACGTTTTTTATGACATTTTGAGGTGAAAAAAAATTGTGACTTTTTTTGGCCGAAAAAAATGCCATACTATACTATGACGTTTTTTATGACATTTTGAGGTGAAAAAAATGTTTGACTTTTTTTGGCCGAAAAAAATGCCATACTATACTATGACGTTTTTTATGACATTTTGAGGTGAAAAAAAATTTTGACTATTTTTGGCCGAAAAAAATGCCATACTATACTATGACGTTTTTTATGACATTTTGAGGTGAAAAAAATGTTTGACTTTTTTTGGCCGAAAAAAATGCCATACTATACTATGACGTTTTTTATGACATTTTGAGGTGAAAAAAAATTTTGACTATTTTTGGCCGAAAAAAATGCCATACTATACTATGACGTTTTTTATGACATTTTGAGGTGAAAAAAAATTGTGACTTTTTTTGGCCGAAAAAAATGCCATACTATACTATGACGTTTTTTATGACATTTTGAGGTGAAAAAAATGTTTGACTTTTTTTGGCCGAAAAAAATGCCATACTATACTATGACGTTTTTTATGACATTTTGAGGTGAAAAAAAATTTTGACTATTTTTGGCCGAAAAAAATGCCATACTATACTATGACGTTTTTTATGACATTTTGAGGTGAAAAAAATGTTTGACTTTTTTTGGCCGAAAAAAATGCCATACTATACTATGACGTTTTTTATGACATTTTGAGGTGAAAAAAAATTTTGACTATTTTTGGCCGAAAAAAATGCCATACTATACTATGACGTTTTTTATGACATTTTGAGGTGAAAAAAATTTTTGACTTTTTTTGGCCGAAAAAAATGCCATACTATACTATGACGTTTTTTATGACATTTTGAGTCCGAAAAAAATTTTGACTATTTTTGGCCGAAAAAAATGCCATACTATACTATGACGTTTTTTATGACATTTTGAGGTGAAAAAAAATTTTGACTATTTTTGGCCCGAAAAAAATGCCATACTATACTATGACGTTTTTTATGACATTTTGAGGTCATACTAAAGTATGACTTTTTTTCTTGCTAATTTTGCTGCCTTACTATACTATGAAGTTTGCAAAATCTCCAGATGCAGCAGGAGGCCTACCTGAGCTCCACTTTGACTGTGACCTCCTCCATGACCTTCATGCAAATCTTCATCAAGACAAGCCTGCAGATCCACGCCACAATTGGAGCCCGACTCCGCCAGAACCTGCAAAACACAGCCACACAAAGACTCACACCTACAGGCCCAAGTGCAGCACCTAAACACCTGTCCTCACAGTTCCATCAACAATACACAACTACTGACAGCTTCTACATCAAGAGTCACTACATCTAACACACACACACACTAAACCTACACTGACCCATTTGACATCTGTAACGTCATTAAAGTCATACTTTAATATGACCTCAAAATGTCCTAAAAAACGTCATAGTATAGTAAGGCATCAAAATCGGCCAAAAAAAGTCATAGTATAGTAAGGTATCAAAATCGGCCGAAAAAAGTCATACTTTAGTATGACCTCAAAAGGTCATAAAAACGTCATAGTATAGTAAGGCTGATGCCTTCTTTTTTTATGCCATTTTTTGGTCATACTAAAGTATGACTTTTTTTTCAGATTTTGATGCCTTACTATACTATGACGTTTTTTATGACATTTTGAGGTAAAAAAAAAATTGTGACTTTTTTTGCCTGAAAAAAATGCCATACTATACTATGACGTTTTTTATGACATTTTGAGGTGAAAAAAAATTGTGACTTTTTTTGGCCGAAAAAAATGCCATACTATACTATGACGTTTTTTATGACATTTTGAGGTGAAAAAAAATTGTGACTTTTTTGGCCCGAAAAAAATGCCATACTATACTATGACGTTTTTTATGACATTTTGAGGTGAAAAAAAAATTTGACTATTTTTGGCCGAAAAAATGCCATACTATACTATGACGTTTTTTATGAAAATTTTGAGGTGAAAAAAAATTTTGACTATTTTTGGCCCGAAAAAAATGCCATACTATACTATGACGTTTTTTATGACATTTTGAGTCCGAAAAAATTTTTAACTATTTTTGGCCCGAAAAAAATGCCATACTATACTATGACGTTTTTTATGACATTTTGAGGTGAAAAAAATTTTTGACTATTTTTGGCCCGAAAAAAATGCCATACTATACTATGACGTTTTTTATGACATTTTGAGTCCGAAAAAAATTTTGACTATTTTTGGCCGAAAAAAATGCCATACTATACTATGACGTTTTTTATGACATTTTGAGGTGAAAAAAAATTGTGACTTTTTTTGGCCGAAAAAAATGCCATACTATACTATGACGTTTTTTATGACATTTTGAGGTGAAAAAAAATTTTGACTATTTTTGGCCGAAAAAAATGCCATACTATACTATGACGTTTTTTATGACATTTTGAGGTGAAAAAAATTTTTCACTTTTTTTGGCCGAAAAAAATGCCATACTATACTATGACGTTTTTTATGACATTTTGAGGTGAAAAAATTTTTGACTATTTTTGGCCGAAAAAAATGCCATACTATACTATGACGTTTTTTATGACATTTTGAGGTGAAAAAAAATTTTGACTTTTTTTGGCCGAAAAAAATGCCATACTATACTATGACGTTTTTTATGACATTTTGAGTCCGAAAAAAAATTTGGACTATTTTTGGCCGAAAAAAATGCCATACTATACTATGACGTTTTTTTACGACATTTTGAGGTGAAAAAAAATTGTGACTATTTTTGGCCGAAAAAAATGCCATACTATACTATGACGTTTTTTATCAAATTTTGAGTCCGAAAAAATTTTTGACTATTTTTGGCCGAAAAAAATGCCATACTATACTATGACTTTTTTTATGACATTTTGAGGTGAAAAAGAATTTTGACTTTTTTTGGCCGAAAAAAATGCCGTACTATACTATGACGTTTTTTATGACATTTTGAGGTGAAAAAGAATTTTGACTATTTTTGGCCGAAAAAAATGCCATACTATACTATGACGTTTTTTATGACATTTTGAGGTGAAAAAACTGTTTGACTTTTTTTGGCCGAAAAAAATGCCATACTATACTATGACGTTTTTTATGACATTTTGAGGTGAAAAAAAATTGTGACTCCGCCCGACTCCGCCAGAACCTGCAAAACACAGCCACACAAAGACTCACACCTACAGGCCCAAGTGCAGCACCTAAACACCTGTCCTCACAGTTCCATCAACAATACACAACTACTGACAGCTTCTACATCAAGAGTCACTACATCTAACACACACACACACTAAACCTACACTGACCCATTTGACATCTGTAACGTCATTAAAGTCATACTTTAATATGACCTCAAAATGTCGTAAAAAACGTCATAGTATAGTAAGGCATCAAAATCGGCCAAAAAAAGTCATAGTATAGTAAGGTATCAAAATCGGCCGAAAAAAGTCATACTTTAGTATGACCTCAAAAGGTCATAAAAAAACAAAATAGTATAGTAAGGCTGATGCCTTCTTTTTTTATGACATTTTGAGGTCATACTAAAGTATGACTTTTTTTGGCCGATTTTGATGCCTTACTATACTATGACGTTTTTTATGACATTTTGAGGTGAAAAAAAATTGTGACTTTTTTTTGCCGAAAAAAATGCCATACTATACTATGACGTTTTTTATGACATTTTGAGGTGAAAAAAAATTGTGACTTTTTTTGGCCGAAAAAAATGCCATACTATACTATGACGTTTTTTTATGACATTTTGAGGTGAAAAAAATTTTAGACTTTTTTTGGCCGAAAAAAATGGCATACTATACTATGACGTTTTTTATGACATTTTGAGATGTGAAAGAATTTTGACTTTTTTTGGCCGAAAAAAATGCCATACTATACTATGACGTTTTTTATGACATTTTGAGGTGAGAAAAAATTGTGACTTTTTTTGGCCGAAAAAAATGCCATACTATACTATGACGTTTTTTATGACATTTTGAGGTGAAAAAAATTGTGACTTTTTTTGGCCGAAAAAAATGCCATACTATACTATGACGTTTTTTATGACATTTTGAGGTGAAAAAAAATTGTGACTTTTTTTGGCCGAAAAAAATGCCATACTATACTATGACGTTTTTTATGACATTTTGAGGTGAAAAAAAATTGTGACTTTTTTTGGCCGAAAAAAATGCCATACTATACTATGACGTTGTTTATGACATTTTGAGGTGAAAAAAAATTGTGACTTTTTTTTGCCGAAAAAAATGCCATACTATACTATGACGTTTTTTATGACATTTTGAGGTGAAAAAAAATTGTGACTTTTTTTGGCCGAAAAAAATGCCATACTATACTATGACGTTTTTTTATGACATTTTGAGGTGAAAAAAATTTTAGACTTTTTTTGGCCGAAAAAAATGGCATACTATACTATGACGTTTTTTATGACATTTTGAGGTGTGAAAGAATTTTGACTTTTTTTGGCCGAAAAAAATGCCATACTATACTATGACGTTTTTTATGACATTTTGAGGTGAAAAAAATGTTTGACTTTTTTTGGCCGAAAAAAATGCCATACTATACTATGACGTTTTTTATGACATTTTGAGGTGAAAAAAATGTTTGACTTTTTTTGGCCGAAAAAAATGGCATACTATACTATGACGTTTTTTATGACATTTTGAGGTGAAAAAAAATTGTGACTTTTTTGGCCCGAAAAAAATGCCATACTATACTATGACGTTTTTTATGACATTTTGAGGTGAAAAAAATTGTGACTATTTTTGGCCGAAAAAAATGCCATACTATACTATGACTTTTTTTATGACATTTTGAGGTGAAAAAAAATTGTGACTTTTTTTGGCCGAAAAAAATGCCATACTATACTATGGCGTTTTTTATGACATTTTGAGGTGAAAAAAAATTGTGACTTTTTTTGGCCGAAAAAAATGCCATACTATACTATGACGTTTTTTATGACATTTTGAGGTGAAAAAAATTGTGACTTTTTTTGGCCGAAAAAAATGCCATACTATACTATGACGTTTTTTATGACATTTTGAGGTGAAAAAAAATTGTGACTTTTTTTGGCCGAAAAAAATGCCATACTATACTATGACGTTTTTTATGACATTTTGAGGTGTGAAAGAATTTTGACTTTTTTTGGCCGAAAAAAATGCCATACTATACTATGACGTTTTTTATGACATTTTGAGGTGAAAAAAAATTGTGACTTTTTTTGGCCGAAAAAAATGCCATACTATACTATGACGTTTTTTATGACATTTTGAGGTGAAAAAAATGTTTGACTTTTTTTGGCCGAAAAAAATGCCATACTATACTATGACGTTTTTTATCAAATTTTGAGTCCGAAAAAATTTTTGACTATTTTTGGCCGAAAAAAATGCCATACTATCCTATGACTTTTTTTTATGACATTTTGAGGTGAAAAAGAATTTTGACTTTTTTTGGCCGAAAAAAATGCCATACTATACTATGACGTTTTTTATGACATTTTGAGGTGAAAAAGAATTTTGACTATTTTTGGCCGAAAAAAATGCCATACTATACTATGACGTTTTTTATGACATTTTGAGGTGAAAAAACTGTTTGACTTTTTTTGGCCGAAAAAAATGCCATACTATACTATGACGTTTTTTATGACATTTTGAGGTGAAAAAAATTTTTGACTATTTTTGGCCGAAAAAAATGCCATACTATACTATGACGTTTTTTATGAAAATTTTGAGGTGAAAAAAATTTTGACTATTTTTGGCCCGAAAAAAATGCCATACTATACTATGACGTTTTTTATGACATTTTGAGTCCAAAAAAAATTTTAACTATTTTTGGCCCGAAAAAAATGCCATACTATACTATGACGTTTTTTATGACATTTTGAGGTGAAAAAAAATTTTGACTATTTTTGGCCCGAAAAAAATGCCATACTATACTATGACGTTTTTTATGACATTTTGAGTCCGAAAAAAATTTTGACTATTTTTGGCCGAAAAAAATGCCATACTATACTATGACGTTTTTTATGACATTTTGAGGTGAAAAAAAATTGTGACTTTTTTTGGCCGAAAAAAATGCCATACTATACTATGACGTTTTTTATGACATTTCGAGGTGAAAAAAAATTGTGACTATTTTTGGCCGAAAAAAATGCCATACTATACTATGACGTTTTTTATGACATTTTGAGGTGAAAAAAAATTGTGACTTTTTTTGGCCGAAAAAAATGCCATACTATACTATGACGTTTTTTATGACATTTTGAGGTGAAAAAAATGTTTGACTTTTTTTGGCCCGAAAAAAATGCCATACTATACTATGACGTTTTTTATGACATTTTGAGTCCGAAAAAAATTTTGACTATTTTTGGCCGAAAAAAATGCCATACTATACTATGACGTTTTTTATGACATTTTGAGGTGAAAAAAAATTGTGACTATTTTTGGCCGAAAAAAATGCCATACTATACTATGACGTTTTTTATGACATTTTGAGGTGAAAAAAAATTGTGACTTTTTTTGGCCGAAAAAAATGCCATACTATACTATGACGTTTTTTATGACATTTTGAGGTGAAAAAAATGTTTGACTTTTTTTGGCCGAAAAAAATGCCATACTATACTATGACGTTTTTTATGACATTTTGAGGTGAAAAAAAATTTTGACTATTTTTGGCCCGAAAAAAATGCCATACTATACTATGACGTTTTTTATGACATTTTGAGGTCATACTAAAGTATGACTTTTTTTCTTGCTAATTTTGCTGCCTTACTATACTATGAAGTTTGCAAAATCTCCAGATGCAGCAGGAGGCCTACCTGAGCTCCACTTTGACTGTGACCTCCTCCATGACCTTCATGCAAATCTTCATCAAGACAAGCCTGCAGATCCACGCCACAATTGGAGCCCGACTCCGCCAGAACCTGCAAAACACAGCCACACAAAGACTCACACCTACAGGCCCAAGTGCAGCACCTAAACACCTGTCCTCACAGTTCCATCAACAATACACAACTACTGACAGCTTCTACATCAAGAGTCACTACATCTAACACACACACACACTAAACCTACACTGACCCATTTGACATCTGTAACGTCATTAAAGTCATACTTTAATATGACCTCAAAATGTCCTAAAAAACGTCATAGTATAGTAAGGCATCAAAATCGGCCAAAAAAAGTCATAGTATAGTAAGGTATCAAAATCGGCCGAAAAAAGTCATACTTTAGTATGACCTCAAAAGGTCATAAAAACGTCATAGTATAGTAAGGCTGATGCCTTCTTTTTTTATGCCATTTTTTGGTCATACTAAAGTATGACTTTTTTTTCAGATTTTGATGCCTTACTATACTATGACGTTTTTTATGACATTTTGAGGTAAAAAAAAAATTGTGACTTTTTTTGCCTGAAAAAAATGCCATACTATACTATGACGTTTTTTATGACATTTTGAGGTGAAAAAAAATTGTGACTTTTTTTGGCCGAAAAAAATGCCATACTATACTATGACGTTTTTTATGACATTTTGAGGTGAAAAAAAATTGTGACTTTTTTGGCCCGAAAAAAATGCCATACTATACTATGACGTTTTTTATGACATTTTGAGGTGAAAAAAAATTTTGACTATTTTTGGCCGAAAAAATGCCATACTATACTATGACGTTTTTTATGAAAATTTTGAGGTGAAAAAAAATTTTGACTATTTTTGGCCCGAAAAAAATGCCATACTATACTATGACGTTTTTTATGACATTTTGAGTCCGAAAAAATTTTTAACTATTTTTGGCCCGAAAAAAATGCCATACTATACTATGACGTTTTTTATGACATTTTGAGGTGAAAAAAATTTTTGACTATTTTTGGCCCGAAAAAAATGCCATACTATACTATGACGTTTTTTATGACATTTTGAGTCCGAAAAAAATTTTGACTATTTTTGGCCGAAAAAAATGCCATACTATACTATGACGTTTTTTATGACATTTTGAGGTGAAAAAAAATTGTGACTTTTTTTGGCCGAAAAAAATGCCATACTATACTATGACGTTTTTTATGACATTTTGAGGTGAAAAAAAATTGTGACTTTTTTTGGCCGAAAAAAATGCCATACTATACTATGACGTTTTTTATGACATTTTGAGGTGAAAAAAAATTTTGACTATTTTTGGCCGAAAAAAATGCCATACTATACTATGACGTTTTTTATGACATTTTGAGGTGAAAAAAAATTGTGACTTTTTTTGGCCGAAAAAAATGCCATACTATACTATGACGTTTTTTATGACATTTTGAGGTGAAAAAAATGTTTGACTTTTTTTGGCCGAAAAAAATGCCATACTATACTATGACGTTTTTTATGACATTTTGAGGTGAAAAAAATTTTTGACTATTTTTGGCCGAAAAAAATGCCATACTATACTATGACGTTTTTTATGACATTTTGAGGTGAAAAAAAATTTTGACTTTTTTTGGCCGAAAAAAATGCCATACTATACTATGACGTTTTTTATGACATTTTGAGGTGAAAAAAAATTTTGACTATTTTTGGCCCGAAAAAAATGCCATACTATACTATGACGTTTTTTATGACATTTTGAGTCCGAAAAAAATTTTGACTATTTTTGGCCCGAAAAAAATGCCATACTATACTATGACGTTTTTTATGACATTTTGAGGTGAAAAAAATTTTTGACTATTTTTGGCCGAAAAAAATGCCATACTATACTATGACGTTTTTTATGACATTTTGAGGTGAAAAAAAATTTTGACTATTTTTGGCCGAAAAAAATGCCATACTATACTATGACGTTTTTTATGACATTTTGAGGTGAAAAAAATTTTTCACTTTTTTTGGCCGAAAAAAATGCCATACTATACTATGACGTTTTTTATGACATTTTGAGGTGAAAAAAATTTTGACTATTTTTGGCCGAAAAAAATGCCATACTATACTATGACGTTTTTTATGACATTTTGAGGTGAAAAAAAATTTTGACTTTTTTTGGCCGAAAAAAATGCCATACTATACTATGACGTTTTTTATGACATTTTGAGTCCGAAAAAAAATTTGGACTATTTTTGGCCGAAAAAAATGCCATACTATACTATGACGTTTTTTTACGACATTTTGAGGTGAAAAAAAATTGTGACTATTTTTGGCCGAAAAAAATGCCATACTATACTATGACGTTTTTTATCAAATTTTGAGTCCGAAAAAATTTTTGACTATTTTTGGCCGAAAAAAATGCCATACTATACTATGACGTTTTTTATGACATTTTGAGGTGAAAAAGAATTTTGACTTTTTTTGGCCGAAAAAAATGCCGTACTATACTATGACGTTTTTTATGACATTTTGAGGTGAAAAAGAATTTTGACTATTTTTGGCCGAAAAAAATGCCATACTATACTATGACGTTTTTTATGACATTTTGAGGTGAAAAAACTGTTTGACTTTTTTTGGCCGAAAAAAATGCCATACTATACTATGACGTTTTTTATGACATTTTGAGGTGAAAAAAAATTGTGACTCCGCCCGACTCCGCCAGAACCTGCAAAACACAGCCACACAAAGACTCACACCTACAGGCCCAAGTGCAGCACCTAAACACCTGTCCTCACAGTTCCATCAACAATACACAACTACTGACAGCTTCTACATCAAGAGTCACTACATCTAACACACACACACACTAAACCTACACTGACCCATTTGACATCTGTAACGTCATTAAAGTCATACTTTAATATGACCTCAAAATGTCGTAAAAAACGTCATAGTATAGTAAGGCATCAAAATCGGCCAAAAAAAGTCATAGTATAGTAAGGTATCAAAATCGGCCGAAAAAAGTCATACTTTAGTATGACCTCAAAAGGTCATAAAAAAACAAAATAGTATAGTAAGGCTGATGCCTTCTTTTTTTATGACATTTTGAGGTCATACTAAAGTATGACTTTTTTTGGCCGATTTTGATGCCTTACTATACTATGACGTTTTTTATGACATTTTGAGGTGAAAAAAAATTGTGACTTTTTTTTGCCGAAAAAAATGCCATACTATACTATGACGTTTTTTATGACATTTTGAGGTGAAAAAAAATTGTGACTTTTTTTGGCCGAAAAAAATGCCATACTATACTATGACGTTTTTTTATGACATTTTGAGGTGAAAAAAATTTTAGACTTTTTTTGGCCGAAAAAAATGGCATACTATACTATGACGTTTTTTATGACATTTTGAGATGTGAAAGAATTTTGACTTTTTTTGGCCGAAAAAAATGCCATACTATACTATGACGTTTTTTATGACATTTTGAGGTGAGAAAAAATTGTGACTTTTTTTGGCCGAAAAAAATGCCATACTATACTATGACGTTTTTTATGACATTTTGAGGTGAAAAAAATTGTGACTTTTTTTGGCCGAAAAAAATGCCATACTATACTATGACGTTTTTTATGACATTTTGAGGTGAAAAAAAATTGTGACTTTTTTTGGCCGAAAAAAATGCCATACTATACTATGACGTTTTTTATGACATTTTGAGGTGAAAAAAAATTGTGACTTTTTTTGGCCGAAAAAAATGCCATACTATACTATGACGTTGTTTATGACATTTTGAGGTGAAAAAAAATTGTGACTTTTTTTTGCCGAAAAAAATGCCATACTATACTATGACGTTTTTTATGACATTTTGAGGTGAAAAAAAATTGTGACTTTTTTTGGCCGAAAAAAATGCCATACTATACTATGACGTTTTTTTATGACATTTTGAGGTGAAAAAAATTTTAGACTTTTTTTGGCCGAAAAAAATGGCATACTATACTATGACGTTTTTTATGACATTTTGAGGTGTGAAAGAATTTTGACTTTTTTTGGCCGAAAAAAATGCCATACTATACTATGACGTTTTTTATGACATTTTGAGGTGAAAAAAATGTTTGACTTTTTTTGGCCGAAAAAAATGCCATACTATACTATGACGTTTTTTATGACATTTTGAGGTGAAAAAAATGTTTGACTTTTTTTGGCCGAAAAAAATGGCATACTATACTATGACGTTTTTTATGACATTTTGAGGTGAAAAAAAATTGTGACTTTTTTGGCCCGAAAAAAATGCCATACTATACTATGACGTTTTTTATGACATTTTGAGGTGAAAAAAATTGTGACTATTTTTGGCCGAAAAAAATGCCATACTATACTATGACTTTTTTTATGACATTTTGAGGTGAAAAAAAATTGTGACTTTTTTTGGCCGAAAAAAATGCCATACTATACTATGGCGTTTTTTATGACATTTTGAGGTGAAAAAAAATTGTGACTTTTTTTGGCCGAAAAAAATGCCATACTATACTATGACGTTTTTTATGACATTTTGAGGTGAAAAAAATTGTGACTTTTTTTGGCCGAAAAAAATGCCATACTATACTATGACGTTTTTTATGACATTTTGAGGTGAAAAAAAATTGTGACTTTTTTTGGCCGAAAAAAATGCCATACTATACTATGACGTTTTTTATGACATTTTGAGGTGTGAAAGAATTTTGACTTTTTTTGGCCGAAAAAAATGCCATACTATACTATGACGTTTTTTATGACATTTTGAGGTGAAAAAAAATTGTGACTTTTTTTGGCCGAAAAAAATGCCATACTATACTATGACGTTTTTTATGACATTTTGAGGTGAAAAAAATGTTTGACTTTTTTTGGCCGAAAAAAATGCCATACTATACTATGACGTTTTTTATGACATTTTGAGGTGAAAAAAATGTTTGACTTTTTTTGGCCGAAAAAAATGCCATACTATACTATGACGTTTTTTATGACATTTTGAGGTGAAAAAAATTTTTGACTTTTTTTGGCCGAAAAAAATGCCATACTATACTATGACGTTTTTTATGACATTTTGAGGTGAAAAAAAATTGTGACTTTTTTGGCCCGAAAAAAATGCCATACTACACTATGACGTTTTTTATGACATTTTGAGGTGAAAAAAATTGTGACTTTTTTTGGCCGAAAAAAATGCCATACTATACTATGACGTTTTTTATGACATTTTGAGGTGAAAAAAAATTGTGACTTTTTTTGGCCGAAAAAAATGCCATACTATACTATGACGTTTTTTATGACATTTTGAGGTGAAAAAAATGTTTGACTTTTTTTGGCCGAAAAAAATGCCATACTATACTATGACGTTTTTTATGACATTTTGAGGTGAAAAAAATGTTTGACTTTTTTTGGCCGAAAAAAATGCCATACTATACTATGACGTGTTTTATGACATTTTGAGGTGAAAAAAAATTGTGACTTTTTTTGGCCGAAAAAAATGCCATACTATACTATGACGTTTTTTATGACATTTTGAGGTGAAAAAAAATTGTGACTTTTTTTGGCCGAAAAAAATGCCATACTATACTATGACGTTTTTTATGACATTTTGAGGTGAAAAAAATGTTTGACTTTTTTTGGCCGAAAAAAATGCCATACTATACTATGACGTTTTTTATGACATTTTGAGGTGAAAAAAATGTTTGACTTTTTTTGGCCGAAAAAAATGCCATACTATACTATGACGTTTTTTATGACATTTTGAGGTGAAAAAAAATTGTGACTTTTTTGGCCCGAAAAAAATGCCATACTATACTATGACGTTTTTTATGACATTTTGAGGTGAAAAAAATTTTGACTATTTTTGGCCGAAAAAAATGCCATACTATACTATGACTTTTTTTATGACATTTTGAGGTGAAAAAAAATTGTGACTTTTTTTGGCCGAAAAAAATGCCATACTATACTATGGCGTTTTTTATGACATTTTGAGGTGAAAAAAAATTGTGACTTTTTTTGGCCGAAAAAAATGCCATACTATACTATGACGTTTTTTATGACATTTTGAGGTGAAAAAAATTGTGACTTTTTTTGGCCGAAAAAAATGCCATACTATACTATGACGTTTTTTATGACATTTTGAGGTGAAAAAAAATTGTGACTTTTTTTGGCTGAAAAAAATGGCATACTATACTATGACGTTTTTTATGACATTTTGAGGTGTGAAAGAATTTTGACTTTTTTTGGTCGAAAAAAATGCCATACTATACTATGACGTTTTTTATGACATTTTGAGTCCGAAAAAAATTTTGACTATTTTTGGCCGAAAAAAATGCCATACTATACTATGACGTTTTTTATGACATTTTGAGGTGAAAAAAAATTTTGACTATTTTTGGCCCGAAAAAAATGCCATACTATACTATGACGTTTTTTATGACATTTTGAGTCCGAAAAAAATTTTGACTATTTTTGGCCCGAAAAAAATGCCATACTATACTATGACGTTTTTTATGACATTTTGAGGTGAAAAAAAATTTTGGCTATTTTTGGCCGAAAAAAATGCCATACTATACTATGACGTTTTTTATGACATTTTGAGGTGAAAAAAATTTTTGACTATTTTTGGCCGAAAAAAATGCCATACTATACTATGACGTTTTTTATGACATTTTGAGGTGAAAAAAAATTGTGACTTTTTTTGGCCCGAAAAAAATGCCATACTATACTATGACGTTTTTTATGACATTTTGAGGTGAAAAAAATTTTGACTATTTTTGGCCGAAAAAAATGCCATACTATACTATGACGTTTTTTATGACTTTTTTTTTGGCTAATTTTGATGCCTTACTATACTATGACGTTTGCAAAATCTCCAGATGCAGCAGGAGGCCTACCTGAGCTCCACTTTGACTGTGACCTCCTCCATGACCTTCATGCAAATCTTCATCAAGACAAGCCTGCAGATCCACGCCACAATTGGAGCCCGACTCCGCCAGAACCTGCAAAACACAGCCACACAAAGACTCACACCTACAGGCCCAAGTGCAGCACCTAAACACCTGTCCTCACAGTTCCATCAACAATACACAACTACTGACAGCTTCTACATCAAGAGTCACTACATCTAACACACACACACACTAAACCTACACTGACCCATTTGACATCTGTAACGTCATTAAAGTCATACTTTAATATGACCTCAAAATGTCGTAAAAAACGTCATAGTATAGTAAGGCATCAAAATCGGCCAAAAAAAGTCATAGTATAGTAAGGTATCAAAATCGGCCGAAAAAAGTCATACTTTAGTATGACCTCAAAATGTCATAAAAACGTCATAGTATAGTAAGGTATCAAAATCGGCCAAAAAAAGTCATACTTTAGTATGACCTCAAAAGGTCATAAAAAAACATCATAGTATAGTAAGGCTGATGCCTTCTTTTTTTATGACATTTTGAGGTCATACTAAAGTATGACTTTTTTTGGCCGATTTTGATGCCTTACTATACTATGACGTTTTTTATGACATTTTGAGGTGAAAAAAATGTTTGACTTTTTTTGGCCGAAAAAAATGCCATACTATACTATGACGTTTTTTATGACATTTTGAGGTGAAAAAAATGTTTGACTTTTTTTGGCCGAAAAAAATGCCATACTATACTATGACGTTTTTTAAGACATTTTGAGGTGAAAAAAAATTGTGACTTTTTTTGGCCGAAAAAAATGCCATACTATACTATGACGTTTTTTATGACATTTTGAGGTGAAAAAAATGTTTGACTTTTTTTGGCCGAAAAAAATGCCATACTATACTATGACGTTTTTTATGACATTTTGAGGTGAAAAAAATGTTTGACTTTTTTTGGCCGAAAAAAATGCCATACTATACTATGACGTTTTTTATGACATTTTGAGGTGAAAAAAATTTTGGACTTTTTTGGCCCGAAAAAAATGCCATACTATACTATGACGTTTTTTATGACATTTTGAGGTGAAAAAAATTTTGACTATTTTTGGCCGAAAAAAATGCCATACTATACTATGACGTTTTTTATGACATTTTGAGGTGAAAAAAAATTGTGACTTTTTTTGGCCGAAAAAAATGCCATACTATACTATGACGTTTTTTTATGACATTTTGAGGTGAAAAAAAATTGTGACTTTTTTTGGCCGAAAAAAATGCCATACTATACTATGACGTTTTTTATGAAATTTTGAGGTGAAAAAAAATTGTGACTTTTTTTGCCCGAAAAAATGCCATACTATACTATGACGTTTTTTATGACAATTTGAGGTGAAAAAAAATTGTGACTTTTTTTGGCCGAAAAAAATGCCATACTATACTATGACGTTTTTTTATGACATTTTGAGGTGAAAAAAATTTTAGACTTTTTTTGGCCGAAAAAAATGCCATACTATACTATGACGTTTTTTATGACATTTTGAGGTGAAAAAAATTTTGACTATTTTTGGCCGAAAAAAATGCCATACTATACTATGACGTTTTTTATGACATTTTGAGGTGAAAAAAAATTGTGACTTTTTTTGGCCGAAAAAAATGCCATACTATACTATGACGTTTTTTATGACATTTTGAGGTGAAAAAAAATTTGACTATTTTTGGCCGAAAAAAATGCCATACTATACTATGACTTTTTTTATGACATTTTGAGGTGAAAAAAAATTGTGACTTTTTTTGCCGAAAAAAATGCCATACTATACTATGACGTTTTTTATCAAATTTTGAGTCCGAAAAAATTTTTGACTTTTTTTGGCCGAAAAAAATGCCATACTATACTATGACGTTTTTTATGACATTTTGAGGTGAAAAAAAATTGTGACTTTTTTTGGCCGAAAAAAATGCCATACTATACTATGACGTTTTTTATGACATTTTGAGGTCATACTAAAGTATGACTTTTTTTCTTGCTAATTTTGCTGCCTTACTATACTATGAAGTTTGCAAAATCTCCAGATGCAGCAGGAGGCCTACCTGAGCTCCACTTTGACTGTGACCTCCTCCATGACCTTCATGCAAATCTTCATCAAGACAAGCCTGCAGATCCACGCCACAATTGGAGCCCGACTCCGCCAGAACCTGCAAAACACAGCCACACAAAGACTCACACCTACAGGCCCAAGTGCAGCACCTAAACACCTGTCCTCACAGTTCCATCAACAATACACAACTACTGACAGCTTCTACATCAAGAGTCACTACATCTAACACACACACACACTAAACCTACACTGACCCATTTGACATCTGTAACGTCATTAAAGTCATACTTTAATATGACCTCAAAATGTCCTAAAAAACGTCATAGTATAGTAAGGCATCAAAATCGGCCAAAAAAAGTCATAGTATAGTAAGGTATCAAAATCGGCCGAAAAAAGTCATACTTTAGTATGACCTCAAAAGGTCATAAAAACGTCATAGTATAGTAAGGCTGATGCCTTCTTTTTTTATGCCATTTTTTGGTCATACTAAAGTATGACTTTTTTTTCAGATTTTGATGCCTTACTATACTATGACGTTTTTTATGACATTTTGAGGTAAAAAAAAAATTGTGACTTTTTTTGCCTGAAAAAAATGCCATACTATACTATGACGTTTTTTATGACATTTTGAGGTGAAAAAAAATTTTGACTTTTTTTGGCCGAAAAAAATGCCATACTATACTATGACGTTTTTTATGACATTTTGAGGTGAAAAAAAATTGTGACTTTTTTGGCCCGAAAAAAATGCCATACTATACTATGACGTTTTTTATGACATTTTGAGGTGAAAAAAAATTTTGACTATTTTTGGCCGAAAAAATGCCATACTATACTATGACGTTTTTTATGAAAATTTTGAGGTGAAAAAAAATTTTGACTATTTTTGGCCCGAAAAAAATGCCATACTATACTATGACGTTTTTTATGACATTTTGAGTCCGAAAAAATTTTTAACTATTTTTGGCCCGAAAAAAATGCCATACTATACTATGACGTTTTTTATGACATTTTGAGGTGAAAAAAATTTTTGACTATTTTTGGCCCGAAAAAAATGCCATACTATACTATGACGTTTTTTATGACATTTTGAGTCCGAAAAAAATTTTGACTATTTTTGGCCGAAAAAAATGCCATACTATACTATGACGTTTTTTATGACATTTTGAGGTGAAAAAAAATTGTGACTTTTTTTGGCCGAAAAAAATGCCATACTATACTATGACGTTTTTTATGACATTTTGAGGTGAAAAAAAATTGTGACTTTTTTTGGCCGAAAAAAATGCCATACTATACTATGACGTTTTTTATGACATTTTGAGGTGAAAAAAAATTTTGACTATTTTTGGCCGAAAAAAATGCCATACTATACTATGACGTTTTTTATGACATTTTGAGGTGAAAAAAAATTGTGACTTTTTTTGGCCGAAAAAAATGCCATACTATACTATGACGTTTTTTATGACATTTTGAGGTGAAAAAAATGTTTGACTTTTTTTGGCCGAAAAAAATGCCATACTATACTATGACGTTTTTTATGACATTTTGAGGTGAAAAAAATTTTTGACTATTTTTGGCCGAAAAAAATGCCATACTATACTATGACGTTTTTTATGACATTTTGAGGTGAAAAAAATTTTTGACTTTTTTTGGCCGAAAAAAATGCCATACTATACTATGACGTTTTTTATGACATTTTGAGGTGAAAAAAAATTTTGACTATTTTTGGCCTGAAAAAAATGCCATACTATACTATGACGTTTTTTATGACATTTTGAGTCCGAAAAAAATTTTGACTATTTTTGGCCCGAAAAAAATGCCATACTATACTATGACGTTTTTTATGACATTTTGAGGTGAAAAAAAATTTTGACTATTTTTGGCCGAAAAAAATGCCATACTATACTATGACGTTTTTTATGACATTTTGAGGTGAAAAAAAATTTTGACTATTTTTGGCCGAAAAAAATGCCATACTATACTATGACGTTTTTTATGACATTTTGAGGTGAAAAAAAATTTTCACTTTTTTTGGCCGAAAAAAATGCCATACTATACTATGACGTTTTTTATGACATTTTGAGGTGAAAAAAATTTTGACTATTTTTGGCCGAAAAAAATGCCATACTATACTATGACGTTTTTTATGACATTTTGAGGTGAAAAAAAATTTTGACTTTTTTTGGCCGAAAAAAATGCCATACTATACTATGACGTTTTTTATGACATTTTGAGTCCGAAAAAAAATTTGGACTATTTTTGGCCGAAAAAAATGCCATACTATACTATGACGTTTTTTTACGACATTTTGAGGTGAAAAAAAATTGTGACTATTTTTGGCCGAAAAAAATGCCATACTATACTATGACGTTTTTTATCAAATTTTGAGTCCGAAAAAATTTTTGACTATTTTTGGCCGAAAAAAATGCCATACTATACTATGACTTTTTTTATGACATTTTGAGGTGAAAAAGAATTTTGACTTTTTTTGGCCGAAAAAAATGCCGTACTATACTATGACGTTTTTTATGACATTTTGAGGTGAAAAAGAATTTTGACTATTTTTGGCCGAAAAAAATGCCATACTATACTATGACGTTTTTTATGACATTTTGAGGTGAAAAAACTGTTTGACTTTTTTTGGCCGAAAAAAATGCCATACTATACTATGACGTTTTTTATGACATTTTGAGGTGAAAAAAAATTGTGACTCCGCCCGACTCCGCCAGAACCTGCAAAACACAGCCACACAAAGACTCACACCTACAGGCCCAAGTGCAGCACCTAAACACCTGTCCTCACAGTTCCATCAACAATACACAACTACTGACAGCTTCTACATCAAGAGTCACTACATCTAACACACACACACACTAAACCTACACTGACCCATTTGACATCTGTAACGTCATTAAAGTCATACTTTAATATGACCTCAAAATGTCGTAAAAAACGTCATAGTATAGTAAGGCATCAAAATCGGCCAAAAAAAGTCATAGTATAGTAAGGTATCAAAATCGGCCGAAAAAAGTCATACTTTAGTATGACCTCAAAAGGTCATAAAAAAACAAAATAGTATAGTAAGGCTGATGCCTTCTTTTTTTATGACATTTTGAGGTCATACTAAAGTATGACTTTTTTTGGGCGATTTTGATGCCTTACTATACTATGACGTTTTTTATGACATTTTGAGGTGAAAAAAAATTGTGACTTTTTTTTGCCGAAAAAAATGCCATACTATACTATGACGTTTTTTATGACATTTTGAGGTGAAAAAAAATTGTGACTTTTTTTGGCCGAAAAAAATGCCATACTATACTATGACGTTTTTTTATGACATTTTGAGGTGAAAAAAATTTTAGACTTTTTTTGGCCGAAAAAAATGGCATACTATACTATGACGTTTTTTATGACATTTTGAGATGTGAAAGAATTTTGACTTTTTTTGGCCGAAAAAAATGCCATACTATACTATGACGTTTTTTATGACATTTTGAGGTGAGAAAAAATTGTGACTTTTTTTGGCCGAAAAAAATGCCATACTATACTATGACGTTTTTTATGACATTTTGAGGTGAAAAAAAATTGTGACTTTTTTTGGCCGAAAAAAATGCCATACTATACTATGACGTTTTTTATGACATTTTGAGGTGAAAAAAATTGTGACTTTTTTTGGCCGAAAAAAATGCCATACTATACTATGACGTTTTTTATGACATTTTGAGGTGAAAAAACTGTTTGACTTTTTTTGGCCGAAAAAAATGCCATACTATACTATGACGTTTTTTATGACATTTTGAGGTGAAAAAAAATTGTGACTCCGCCCGACTCCGCCAGAACCTGCAAAACACAGCCACACAAAGACTCACACCTACAGGCCCAAGTGCAGCACCTAAACACCTGTCCTCACAGTTCCATCAACAATACACAACTACTGACAGCTTCTACATCAAGAGTCACTACATCTAACACACACACACACTAAACCTACACTGACCCATTTGACATCTGTAACGTCATTAAAGTCATACTTTAATATGACCTCAAAATGTCCTAAAAAACGTCATAGTATAGTAAGGCATCAAAATCGGCCAAAAAAAGTCATAGTATAGTAAGGTATCAAAATCGGCCGAAAAAAGTCATACTTTAGTATGACCTCAAAAGGTCATAAAAAAACAAAATAGTATAGTAAGGCTGATGCCTTCTTTTTTTATGACATTTTGAGGTCATACTAAAGTATGACTTTTTTTGGGCGATTTTGATGCCTTACTATACTATGACGTTTTTTATGACATTTTGAGGTGAAAAAAAATTGTGACTTTTTTTTGCCGAAAAAAATGCCATACTATACTATGACGTTTTTTATGACATTTTGAGGTGAAAAAAAATTGTGACTTTTTTTGGCCGAAAAAAATGCCATACTATACTATGACGTTTTTTTATGACATTTTGAGGTGAAAAAAATTTTAGACTTTTTTTGGCCGAAAAAAATGGCATACTATACTATGACGTTTTTTATGACATTTTGAGATGTGAAAGAATTTTGACTTTTTTTGGCCGAAAAAAATGCCATACTATACTATGACGTTTTTTATGACATTTTGAGGTGAGAAAAAATTGTGACTTTTTTTGGCCGAAAAAAATGCCATACTATACTATGACGTTTTTTATGACATTTTGAGGTGAAAAAAAATTGTGACTTTTTTTGGCCGAAAAAAATGCCATACTATACTATGACGTTTTTTATGACATTTTGAGGTGAAAAAAATTGTGACTTTTTTTGGCCGAAAAAAATGCCATACTATACTATGACGTTTTTTATGACATTTTGAGGTGAAAAAAAATTTTGACTTTTTTTGGCCGAAAAAAATGCCATACTATACTATGACGTTTTTTATGACATTTTGAGGTGAAAAAAAATTGTGACTTTTTTTGGCCGAAAAAAATGCCATACTATACTATGACGTTGTTTATGACATTTTGAGGTGAAAAAAAATTGTGACTTTTTTTTGCCGAAAAAAATGCCATACTATACTATGACGTTTTTTATGACATTTTGAGGTGAAAAAAAATTGTGACTTTTTTTGGCCGAAAAAAATGCCATACTATACTATGACGTTTTTTTATGACATTTTGAGGTGAAAAAAATTTTAGACTTTTTTTGGCCGAAAAAAATGGCATACTATACTATGACGTTTTTTATGACATTTTGAGGTGTGAAAGAATTTTGACTTTTTTTGGCCGAAAAAAATGCCATACTATACTATGACGTTTTTTATGACATTTTGAGGTGAAAAAAATGTTTGACTTTTTTTGGCCGAAAAAAATGCCATACTATACTATGACGTTTTTTATGACATTTTGAGGTGAAAAAAATGTTTGACTTTTTTTGGCCGAAAAAAATGGCATACTATACTATGACGTTTTTTATGACATTTTGAGGTGAAAAAAAATTGTGACTTTTTTGGCCCGAAAAAAATGCCATACTATACTATGACGTTTTTTATGACATTTTGAGGTGAAAAAAATTTTGACTATTTTTGGCCGAAAAAAATGCCATACTATACTATGACTTTTTTTATGACATTTTGAGGTGAAAAAAAATTGTGACTTTTTTTGGCCGAAAAAAATGCCATACTATACTATGGCGTTTTTTATGACATTTTGAGGTGAAAAAAAATTGTGACTTTTTTTGGCCGAAAAAAATGCCATACTATACTATGACGTTTTTTATGACATTTTGAGGTGAAAAAAATTGTGACTTTTTTTGGCCGAAAAAAATGCCATACTATACTATGACGTTTTTTATGACATTTTGAGGTGAAAAAAAATTGTGACTTTTTTTGGCCGAAAAAAATGCCATACTATACTATGACGTTTTTTATGACATTTTGAGGTGTGAAAGAATTTTGACTTTTTTTGGCCGAAAAAAATGCCATACTATACTATGACGTTTTTTATGACATTTTGAGGTGAAAAAAAATTGTGACTTTTTTTGGCCGAAAAAAATGCCATACTATACTATGACGTTTTTTATGACATTTTGAGGTGAAAAAAATGTTTGACTTTTTTTGGCCGAAAAAAATGCCATACTATACTATGACGTTTTTTATGACATTTTGAGGTGAAAAAAATGTTTGACTTTTTTTGGCCGAAAAAAATGCCATACTATACTATGACGTTTTTTATGACATTTTGAGGTGAAAAAATTTTTTGACTTTTTTTGGCCGAAAAAAATGCCATACTATACTATGACGTTTTTTATGACATTTTGAGGTGAAAAAAAATTGTGACTTTTTTGGCCCGAAAAAAATGCCATACTACACTATGACGTTTTTTATGACATTTTGAGGTGAAAAAAATTGTGACTTTTTTTGGCCGAAAAAAATGCCATACTATACTATGACGTTTTTTATGACATTTTGAGGTGAAAAAAAATTGTGACTTTTTTTGGCCGAAAAAAATGCCATACTATACTATGACGTTTTTTATGACATTTTGAGGTGAAAAAAATGTTTGACTTTTTTTGGCCGAAAAAAATGCCATACTATACTATGACGTTTTTTATGACATTTTGAGGTGAAAAAAATGTTTGACTTTTTTTGGCCGAAAAAAATGCCATACTATACTATGACGTGTTTTATGACATTTTGAGGTGAAAAAAAATTGTGACTTTTTTTGGCCGAAAAAAATGCCATACTATACTATGACGTTTTTTATGACATTTTGAGGTGAAAAAAAATTGTGACTTTTTTTGGCCGAAAAAAATGCCATACTATACTATGACGTTTTTTATGACATTTTGAGGTGAAAAAAATGTTTGACTTTTTTTGGCCGAAAAAAATGCCATACTATACTATGACGTTTTTTATGACATTTTGAGGTGAAAAAATTTTTTGACTTTTTTTGGCCGAAAAAAATGCCATACTATACTATGACGTTTTTTATGACATTTTGAGGTGAAAAAAAATTGTGACTTTTTTGGCCCGAAAAAAATGCCATACTATACTATGACGTTTTTTATGACATTTTGAGGTGAAAAAAATTTTGACTATTTTTGGCCGAAAAAAATGCCATACTATACTATGACTTTTTTTATGACATTTTGAGGTGAAAAAAAATTGTGACTTTTTTTGGCCGAAAAAAATGCCATACTATACTATGGCGTTTTTTATGACATTTTGAGGTGAAAAAAAATTGTGACTTTTTTTGGCCGAAAAAAATGCCATACTATACTATGACGTTTTTTATGACATTTTGAGGTGAAAAAAATTGTGACTTTTTTTGGCCGAAAAAAATGCCATACTATACTATGACGTTTTTTATGACATTTTGAGGTGAAAAAAAATTGTGACTTTTTTTGGCCGAAAAAAATGGCATACTATACTATGACGTTTTTTATGACATTTTGAGGTGTGAAAGAATTTTGACTTTTTTTGGTCGAAAAAAATGCCATACTATACTATGACGTTTTTTATGACATTTTGAGGTGAAAAAAAATTGTGACTTTTTTGGCCCGAAAAAAATGCCATACTATACTATGACGTTTTTTATGACATTTTGAGGTGAAAAAAATTGTGACTTTTTTTGGCCGAAAAAAATGCCATACTATACTATGACGTTTTTTATGACATTTTGAGGTGAAAAAAAATTGTGACTTTTTTTGGCCGAAAAAAATGCCATACTATACTATGACGTTTTTTATGACATTTTGAGGTGAAAAAAATGTTTGACTTTTTTTGGCCGAAAAAAATGCCATACTATACTATGACGTTTTTTATGACATTTTGAGGTGAAAAAAATGTTTGACTTTTTTTGGCCGAAAAAAATGCCATACTATACTATGACGTTTTTTATGACATTTTGAGGTGAAAAAAAATTTTGACTTTTTTTGGCCCGAAAAAAATGCCATACTATACTATGACCTTTTTTATGACATTTTGAGATGAAAAAAAATTGTGACTTTTTTGGCCCGAAAAAAATGCCATACTATACTATGACGTTTTTTATGACATTTTGAGGTGAAAAAAATTTTGACTATTTTTGGCCGAAAAAAATGCCATACTATACTATGACTTTTTTTATGACATTTTGAGGTGAAAAAAAATTGTGACTTTTTTTGGCCGAAAAAAATGCCATACTATACTATGACGTTTTTTTATGACATTTTGAGGTGAAAAAAATGTTTGACTTTTTTTGGCCGAAAAAAATGCCATACTATACTATGACGTTTTTTATGACATTTTGAGGTGAAAAAAAATTGTGACTTTTTTTGGCCGAAAAAAATGCCATACTATACTATGACGTTTTTTATGACATTTTGAGGTCATACTAAAGTATGACTTTTTTTTTGGCTAATTTTGATGCCTTACTATACTATGACGTTTGCAAAACCTCCAGATGCAGCAGGAGGCCTACCTGAGCTCCACTTTGACTGTGACCTCCTCCATGACCTTCATGCAAATCTTCATCAAGACAAGCCTGCAGATCCACGCCACAATTGGAGCCCGACTCCGCCAGAACCTGCAAAACACAGCCACACAAAGACTCACACCTACAGGCCCAAGTGCAGCACCTAAACACCTGTCCTCACAGTTCCATCAACAATACACAACTACTGACAGCTTCTACATCAAGAGTCACTACATCTAACACACACACACACTAAACCTACACTGACCCATTTGACATCTGTAACGTCATTAAAGTCATACTTTAATATGACCTCAAAATGTCCTAAAAAACGTCATAGTATAGTAAGGCATCAAAATCGGCCAAAAAAAGTCATAGTATAGTAAGGTATCAAAATCGGCCGAAAAAAGTCATACTTTAGTATGACCTCAAAATGTCATAAAAACGTCATAGTATAGTAAGGTATCAAAATCGGCCAAAAAAAGTCATACTTTAGTATGACCTCAAAAGGTCATAAAAAAAACATCATAGTATAGTAAGGCTGATGCCTTCTTTTTTTATGCCATTTTTTGGTCATACTAAAGTATGACTTTTTTTTCAGATTTTGATGCCTTACTATACTATGACGTTTTTTATGACATTTTGAGGTCATACTAAAGTATGACTTTTTTTGGCCGATTTTGATGCCTTACTATACTATGACGTTTTTTATGACATTTTGAGGTGAAAAAAAATTGTGACTTTTTTTGCCTGAAAAAAATGCCATACTATACTATGACGTCTTTTTATGACATTTTGAGGTGAAAAAAATTTTTGACTTTTTTGGCCCGAAAAAAATTCCATACTATACTATGACGTTTTTTATGACATTTTGAGGTGAAAAAAATTGTGACTTTTTTTGGCCGAAAAAAATGCCATACTATACTATGGCGTTTTTTATGACATTTTGAGGTGAAAAAAAATTGTGACTTATTTTGGCCGAAAAAAATGCCATACTATACTATGACGTTTTTTATGAAATTTTGAGGTGAAAAAAAATTTTTGACTATTTTTGGCCCGAAAAAAATGCCATACTATACTATGACGTTTTTTATGACATTTTGAGTCCGAAAATAATTGTGACTTTTTTTGGCCGAAAAAAAATGCCATACTATACTATGACTCTTTTTATGACATTTTGAGGTGAAAAAGAATTTTGACTTTTTTTGGCCAAAAAAATGCCATACTATACTATGACGTTTTTTATGACATTTTGAGGTGAAAAAAAATTGTGACTTTTTTTGCCCGAAAAAAATGCCATACTATACTATGACGTTTTTTATGACATTTTGAGGTGAAAAAAAATTGTGACTTTTTTTGCCCGAAAAAAATGCCATACTATACTATGACGTTTTTTATGACATTTTGAGGTGAAAAAAAATTGTGACTTTTTTTGGCCGAAAAAAATGCCATACTATACTATGACGTTTTTTATGACATTTTGAGTCTGAAAAAAATTTTGACTATTTTTGGCCGAAAAAAATGCCATACTATACTATGACTTTTTTTATGACATTTTGAGGTGAAAAAAAATTGTGACTTTTTTTGGCCGAAAAAAAAGCCATACTATACTATGACGTTTTTTATGACATTTTGAGGTCATACTAAAGTATGACTTTTTTTTGGCTAATTTTGAATCCTTACTATACTATGACGTTTGCAAAACCTCCAGATGCAGCAGGAGGCCTACCTGAGCTCCACTTTGACTGTGACCTCCTCCATGACCTTCATGCCAATCTTCATCAAGACAAGCCTGCAGATCCACGCCACAATTGGAGCCCGACTCCGCCAGAACCTGCAAAACACAGCCACACAAAGACTCACACCTACAGGCCCAAGTGCAGCACCTAAACACCTGTCCTCACAGTTCCATCAACAATACACAACTACTGACAGCTTCTACATCAAGAGTCACTACATCTAACACACACACACACACTAAACCTACACTGACCCATTTGACATCTGTAACGTCATTAAAGTCATACTTTAATATGACCTCAAAATGTCGTAAAAAACGTCATAGTATAGTAAGGCATCAAAATCGGCCAAAAAACGTCATAGTATAGTAAGGTATCAAAATCGGCCAAAAACAGTCACAATTTTTTTTGACCTCAAAATGTCCTAAAAAAAGTCATAGTATAGTAAGGCATCAAAATCGGCCAAAAAAAGTCATACTTTAGTATGACCTCAAAATGTCATAAAAAACGTCATAGTATAGTAAAGCATCAAAATCGGCCAATAAAAGTCATACTTTAGTATGACCTCAAAATGTCATAAAAAACGTCATAGTATAGTAAGGTATCAAAATCGGCCAAAAAAAGTCATACTTTAGTATGACCTCAAAATGTCATAAAAAACGTCATAGTATAGTAAAGCATCAAAATCGGCCAATAAAAGTCATACTTTAGTATGACCTCAAAATGTCATAAAAAACGTCATAGTATAGTAAGGCATCAAAATCGGCCAAAAAAAGTCATACTTTAGTATGACCTCAGAATGTCATAAAAAACGTCATAGTATAGTAAGGCATACAGTCAAACAGTCACAATTTTTTTTGACCTCAAAATGTCATAAAAAACGTCTTAGTATAGTAAGGCATCAAAATCAGCCAAAAAAAGTCATACTTTAGTATGACCTCAAAATGTCATAAAAAACGTCATAGTATAGTAAGGCATCAAAATCGGCCAAAAAAAGTCATACTTTAATGTGACCTCAAAATGTCCTAAAAAAACGTCATAGTATAGTAAGGCATCAAAATGTCATAAAAAACGTCATAGTATAGTAAGGCATCAAAATGTCATAAAAAACGTCATAGTATAGTAAGGCATCAAAATCGGCCAAAAAAAGTCATACTTTAGTATGACCTCAAAATGTCCTAAAAGACGTCATAGTATAGTAAGGCATCAAAATCGGCCAAAATAAGTCATACTTTGGTATGACCACAAAATGTCATAAAAAACGTCATAGTATAGTCAGGCATCAAAATCAGCCAAGAAAAGTCAAAATTTTTTTTGACCTCAAAATGTCATAAAAAAAACGTCATAGTATAGTAAGGAATCAAAATCGGCCAAAAGAAGTCATACTTTAGTATGACCTCAAAATGGCATGTCTTGTTTGGTATGAGCACATGTATGTTAGTTTGGCCAATAGACAAATGGCGTATGACATTTTGAGGTCATACGCCAAAAAAAGTTATACTTTAGTCTTTTTCCTCTTTACTTTTTCCTCTCTGATGGACTCTGCATTTTCTCTGAAGAAGACCTGAATACTTTGAATTTTGAAGAAGACGAAAAACTTAAGAGTCTAAAAGATTAAGGTGTTGGGACTGAGCCGGTCCTGCACCCAGCTTCAACTGGCACTTGACTGGGGCTACAGCCTGACCTGAAAAATCCACATCACCTACACACATTGACAACTAAGACTGGCCACAACCACATACACAACACAGAGCTCGGACACACACGCAGAAATTAATGCATGTATATCTGGAGAAACACTGACCAATAGGCTTGCTCTCACCTTGTTTCTCATGGTCCTCTGGATAAGCCCCTCCATCTGCACAGGACAAACACACTGTACATCAGATACAGGTACAAATAATCAAGCCTATTTTAAACATTCTGCTACACTTCCACATACAGCAGGGGGTGTACCTGAGCTCCACCCTGGATATGGCCTCACCCAAGTTGGAGCCCCACTCTGCCACATACACCTGGAAAGAGAGAGACAGTAATGGATATGTGTAAAAGCACTGAACTGTCTGTCACTCTATCACATCTGGGTTTAAACTCAGCCTGGCGTCCACACACCACAGTGCCAAACTAACATACATGTGCTCATACCAAACAAGACAGACATATGAAGCTAACTATTACACACACATCTACTTATTTAATAAATGTCTAAAGTTAAAGTGGTACAGCTAACGGTTACCCATAGATCTTACTATTGCATCCAACACCTCAGTTTAAACTCTTGGCACCCAGACACCACAGGCCAACAGCCAAAGCATATAGCTCTCTAACATAGGTTTGGTCTGTTTAAACCAAGAGCTTGTAAAACTGTCAAGTCTGAGTGGTACATATAACACCTCACTGTTTACAGCCTGATATTCTGGCATCCACACAGCACAGCCTGAGCTGTTTCATATACATATTAACTATTTGTCTAAAGATTTTCTGTTACCTACAACTGAAAATGTTACAACTACATTTACACTGACAGTCCTCACAGATGACTCCAGAGCCATTTAAACAAAGAATTAAAAGTCCTAAACCGTGGAGCCAGTCACTAAGTTTAAAAATGGCACATTATCCAAACTCCATGCAGCCTTGAAATCAGTTTGTACATCACAAAATAAGCACAACCAAACGATTGCCATTGGGTATAAATCAAGCCTTTATTTGTAAAGACATCCTCCACAACCCCAACAGGAGATAAAGCTTGATACAATTCTTCCTCTTCATGGCCCAGGATACACACCAACTGCCTCTGATCTGACACTTCCTGAATTGAACACAGAAACAGAAAATGAGAAAAATGAACTCTTAAATGTTTAAAAAAAAAAAAAAAAGAAAAAAACCATGTGGCAAACAATGTGGCATTCATGCACCTGGTCTCAAAGGATCCTCTGGATCAGCTCTACCAACCTGCAGCAAAAAAAGGAAAAATAAAAAATAAATAAAAATCTGACTATAGATACTAATGTGGTTAATTTTTTTTTTTTTAAGATTGTGCAACAGGGCTACCTGGGTTCCACACTGGCCACAGCCTCATCCAAGCTGGAGCCCCACTCAGCCAGATGCAGGCACCTGCTGAACACAAAGGAATAAAAAAACAAAACAATAAAAAAAAAACACAACAAACAACCAGCAAGATACAACTGAATCCTTCAATGCAGAAACATTGAGCAATATTGACTAACATGCATCTTCTCATGGTCCTCTTGATCAGCTCCTCCATCCTGCACAACAAGTGATGTTATGCTCGACGCAGTGTCCATCTTTTGAAGCCAAAGCGTTGCGAGACAGTGGTTCCATCCCTGTTTCTGAAGCAAAAGCAAGAAATGTAAATGAATTGTGGAATGTTGTTAAAGAATCATGGAGTGGAATAACAGCTGAAAGGTGCCACAAGTTGGTTGACTCCATGCCACACAGATATGAAGCAGTTATAGAAAACTGTGGTCATGCAACTAAATATTAGTTTAGTGATTCACAGGATTGCTAAATCCTAGAAACAAAAACATTTGTACAAAATAGTTTTGAGTTTGTACAGTCAACGGCAGACACTGCTATTTTTTTGAACAAGCCCCTTTTAAATAATTGCCCAATTGCACAGCCTTAAGAGCATGCATATCATGAATGCTGGGTCTTGTTTGTTTTGTGAGAATCTACTGTACCTACTGGTAACTTGTTTGCCATGTAGCAATAAAAAATATACTAAAAACCTGGATTATTCTGGTTAGTCACATTGTACTGCTATTATTTTGAACAATACTGTATACACAGTTGTGTCCAGATCATAACTGCATATATGCTACAGAAAACACTGACACAAGCACAAACACTGTAAACCTACACCGCCCCAATGCTTTTCACACACACTGAATGCATCCACAACTAAGCCTTGACAATACTCAGCCAGACTCAAACTCCAATGCACCTGGATACAGAACAAAGCCCATCTAAACTGAGTTGAAGACAAGCATGCACTTCCAACACTCTCGCTCAGACACACACACACAGAAATTAATGCATGTATATCTGGAGAAACACTGACCAATAGGCTTGCTCTCACCTTGTTTCTCATGGTCCTCTGGATCAGTCCCTCCATCTGCACAGGACAAACACACTGTACATCAGATACAGGTACAAATAATCAAGCCTTTTTTAAACATTCTGCTACACTTCCACATACAGCAGGGGGCGTACCTGAGCTCCACCCTGGATATGGCCTCATCCAAGTTGGAGCCCCACTCTGCCACATACACCTGGAAAGAGAGACATTAATGGGTATGTGTAAAAGCACTGAACTGTCTGTCACTCTATCACATCTGGGTTTAAACTCAGTCTGGCGTCCACACACCACAGTGCCAAACTAACATACATGTGCTCATACCAAACAAGACAGACATATGAAGCTAACTATTACACACACATCTACTTATTTAATAAATGTCTAAAGTCAAAGTGGTACAGCTAACGGTTACCCATAGATCTTACTATTGCATCCAACACCTCAGTTTAAACTCTTGGCACCCAGACACCACGGGCCAACAGCCAAAGCATATAGCTCTCTAACATAGGTTTGGTCTGTTTAAACCAAGAGCTTGTAAAACTGTCAAGTCTAAGTGGTACATATAACACCTCACTGTTTACAGCCTGATATTCTGGCATCCACACAGCACAGCCTGAGCTGTTTCATATACATATTAACTATTTGTCTAAAGATTTTCTGTTACCTACAACTGAAAATGTTACAACTACATTTACACTGACAGTCCTCACAGATAACTCCAGAGCCATTTAAACAAAGAATTAAAAGTCCTAAACCGTGGAGCCAGTCACTAAGTTTAAAAATGGCACATTATCCAAACTCCATGCAGCCTTGAAATCAGTTTGTACATCACAAAATAAGCACAACCAAACGATTGCCATTGGGTATAAATCAAGCCTTTATTTGTAAAGACATCCTCCACAACCCCAACAGGAGATAAAGCTTGATACAATTCTTCCTCTTCACGGCCCAGGATACACACCAACTGCCTCTGATCTGACACTTCCTGAATTGAACGCAGAAATAGAAAATGAGAAAAATGAACTCTTAAATGTTTAAAAAAAACAAAACAAAAAAACAAAACCCCACTGAGCAAAGTTGACCAACATGCTTGCTCTTACCTTGTCTCTGATGGTCCTCTCCATCAGCTGCTCCATCCTGCACAAAAAAACTAAACATGAGCCACAGGAAGAAAGAAAGTCTAACTTTGCATTTTCAAACATTTTGCAAAACCTCCAGATGCAGCAGGAGGCCTACCTGAGCTCCACTTTGACCTTCTCCATGCCAATCTTCATCAAAAGCACAGCACCGAAACACCGGCCCACACAGCTCCATCAACAATACACAACTATTGACAGCCTCTACATCAAGAGCCAACTACATCTAACACACACACACTAAACCTACACTGACAAATAACCACAACTAAGCCTGACAACAGCTACACACTTCAGCCTGCACTGCCAACACCCCCCCCCAAGACACACAGAAATTAATGCATGCATATGTGTAGAAACACTAAATGTTAACAGGCAACATCTCACTCAGTCTCTCATGACCCTCCAAATAAGCTCTGCCATCCTGCAAGAGAAACACAAACCTCAGCACACAAACCACCTTTGAAACAGCCCTTGATTTTATTTTTTTATTTTTATTTTAAATCCACTTACCACTAAGAGCTCTGACAACACACAACAGCCACAGTGTGTCCCTCACTCCCACAGGATGGTGCTCTCTCCTCACCAGCAGCACCTTCATTGGCTCCACCCCACATGCACCTACAACACTCTCTCACACACAAAGGATAAAATTAGTGCATGCATAAGTGTAGAAAGACTACAATGTGGCTCTTGCTCACCTGGTCTCAAATGGTCCTCTCACTCAGCTCCTCCCTCCTGCTGAAAAACACAAACACATTGGTTTTGGATACTAATCAAGTCAGTCCTTGAAGTTGTAATATTTTTGCTTGACTTCCAGCTGCAGCAGGGGCCTTACCTGAGCTCCACATTGCCCATGGCCTCAAAGTTGGATGGCCACTCAGCCAGAAGCACATACACACATATACAGTTGTATCCGGATCACAACTGCATAATGTGCTTCTACACACTGATGCAACAGCCTGAAAAAAGCAAACCCACACTCCAAACCTAGTTGGACCCCAGTGCCTTCCCCCAGAACTGATCTAAGCCTCATCTAAAATGCATTAAAGACAAAAGCAGGCACTTCCTTATTTCTGATTTTAATAGACACATTCTCACTCAGACATGATGCATGCATACTGGTAGAAACACTGAACAATGTGGCCTTCATGCACCTGGAAAGGAAAATAAAAAAATAAAAAAAAATAAAAAAAAATAAAAAATCTGACTATAGATACTAATGTGGTTAATTTTTTTAAAAGATTGTGCAACAGGGCTACCTGGGTTCCACACTGGCCACAGCCTCATCCAAGCTGGCACCCCCCTGGACACAAAGGAACACAAAAAGAAAAAAAAAAACCCAAAAAACAAACAGCAAAATACAACTGAGTCCTTCAATACAGAAACATTGAGCAGTATTGGCTAAGATGCATCTTCTCATGGTCCTCTTGATCAGCTCCTCCATCCTGCACAACTAGTGATGTTGTTCTCGACGCAGTGTCCATCTTTTGAAGCAGAAGCGTTGAGAGGCAGTGGTTCCATCCCTGCTTCAGCAGGCCGACAGTCACATGACCACTGTGATTGATGAGTCCTTGAGGTTTTCTTGGCTCCAGGTCTCCCACTCAGATACAGTACACACACAGTTGCTGGGGAACATAGACAAATGAATCCTTAAGTGTAGAAACACTGAGCAGTATTGGCCAACATGCATCCTCATGGTTCCTCATGGTTCTCTGGATCAGCAGCTCCTCCATCCTGCACAGAACACAAAGAAACACAGTGAACATTAGCCACAGATACTAGGCAAGTCAAACTCTGGAAGTTACATCTCCCCACACTTCCACATGCAGCAGGGGGCGTACCTGGGCTCCACACTGGCCATGGCCTCATCCAAGCTGGGGTCCCACTCAGCCAGATGCAGCTACCTGCTAAACACACACAGACAAATACATGTTTAAATGTAGAGACACTGTGCAAAATTGACTTATGTGCTTTCTCTTACCCTCTGATGATCCTCTGAAGCAGCTCATCCTTTCTGCAGAGAAGGGGTACACACGCACGCACACACACAGGCTTTGGATATTAAACCTGGAATTTTAAACATTCAGCAACACTACCAGGAAAAACTGTGCAACTATCTAAACCATCAAAATATTTCGTATCTTTAGGGTACATTTTTATTTTTTGATAATCAGAAAAATCTCATACTAACTGCAGTGATACTGTAGAAAAAAACTCGCACGGAACGAAAACAAAACAACTTAAGGCAACTGCTGCGACAGGAAATAACATTACTCACTGCTCACCATTCTCATGTAATTCTACACGATTCACGTAGGTCACCTGTTTCGGCTTCAAAACGGCGAATATCGCCGAAAGGTGAGCGATTTTCATGCCTGTCCATCACCGAAAAGTCCCGGTATTATCCTAACATTACTACCTGATACCTGCTGTGCCTGTGCTACACTTCCGTGGTCACTCTGTCCCTCGGGTTCCCTGTCAACAGTCTCTGGCTGCTCCTCTCCCTGTTCACCTTCAACCTGGGCTGCAGGGGACGTGGAGGCTACAGCAGCCCCTCCAGAGAATGTGTCTTTTATTTTAGCACATTTTGCAGCGTCTATAGCGAAATTATTGAATCTTTTAGCCCGCAACTTCTCCATGTTTCCACGCTCAACACTATGAAACTGGCGGGGATCAGTGCAGGGAAAGGGGTGGGGACGCTCTCGTAAGTTACTATATCCTAATTGGTTTAGTCCACTGTCTATATTGAAGATGGACCAATGGGCCACCCACTCTAAATTGCGGACCGGTTTAAAAAAAAAAACAAAACAAAAAAAAACAACCAGCATCGGCCCACCGGGAAAATGCCCGGTATGCCCGATTACCAGTCCAGGCCTGGTGTCAGGGCCATCGTCTCTCGCTGTCTCCCGCTCACTCGTCTCGCTGTCTTCTCTTCCTGTCTCCGGCTCACTTGTCTATAAATGTCATCTCCTTGTATCGCCAACTTCCCTCTCCACCTGTCACTCACCTCTCATCTCTGTATTCAGAGTCGCGCTTTCACTCTCGAATTTGATTGGCTGAGCAGCGTCATGTGGGATGGCTTAACTCGCATGCAATTGGTCTGTAAGGTCCGCTAAATAGATACTGTAAAGACTAGAAAAGCGGTGCTGGTTAAAATATTAGCGTCCCTTGTGTCCGGATCACAACTGCATATATGTTTCCACCTACAGACAACACTGCCGCAACGGCCCAGCTAAAGAAAACGCGCGCTCCAAACCTAGTAGGCCCGACTGCCTTCCACACACTGAATCCATCCACAACTAAGCCTTGCCAACACTTGGCCAGTCCCGAACTCCAAAGCGGCTATACTGGTTACAAAGCCCATCTCAACCGAGCTAAAGACAAAAGCCTGCACCTCCAACACTCAGATCACACACACAGACACACACGCTTAAGTGTAGAGCCAATGAGCGAAGCCAAGCGCGGCGCTTTCTCCCAAATGGTCTCGGCTGCTTCGCTGGATCCCTTCGTCCGTCCTGCGGAAAACAGGCACATAAACATGTTAGTCTGTGGTCACAAACCAACCCAAGCTTATCATTTGAAACGTTCTGCGCGGGCCTTACCTGGCCTCCGCGTCGGCTATTTTTCCCTCCAAATTGCTCCGGACAGGTGAACCACCTGTCTCTGGCTCACGCCGAAGTTCCAGGTCCACTACGCCTGAATCGTCTCTCTGCTCTCAGCCACAGCTTTCACTGTTCGCCAGAAAGTACAATGACAAATAACCCGTTAAACATGAACACACAGGCTTCCTCTGTCTACAGGTGACGAGCTCAGTTCGGTCCACTTACCAGAAAAAGAGCTTGGACAAAACACAACGTTACAGAAATGTCACGTATTCCACCTTAGACTCGAGCCGGCGCCATTCCGACGCCTTATAAGCCGGGCGACACAAACTTCTGCCCTGCTATTGGCTGAGCCCTCGTCTCCCCGGTCACATGGGTTTGATCGGCGCATGCGCAACAGGTGCGACTGAGTTTTGGCGCGGCTCAAACTGGACTCTGATTGGACGGGAGTAATGGGTTGAGTGGTAGGAGGGACCTGCGGTGCCTGCCCTCATAAAGCAGCAGTAACGTCTGAATGGGTGTTTGAAATGATCACAAATTGCCAGAGGTTCACTTTAAGTCTGACTCCATGGCTTTATGCATTAAAGACTTCAATCAGAATCAGTTCTTTTAACCAGATTTATGCATAAACACAAGGAATTTGACTTGAATTTGACACAACCAACAGAACAACTACTTTTTTGCCACAAATACCAATAGTGCAATGGGCCAGTCTGAATCTGGATAATGCAAACTATTATATATATATATATATATATATATATATATATATATATATATATATATATATATATATATATATATATATATATATATATGGTAGTATATATGTGTATATGTATGTATAGGTCACATAAGGTGTGTTCAAAAGCAAACAAAGTCAACCAGTAAATCTGCTGTCAACTGTCTTCCAACATGATCATTATAACCATGTTACAATATGAAGTTTACCAAAAGTTCCCTGCTTCAAACGGGCCACAGTGAATTTCTTTCAAAGCTGTGTGTCACCTGTGGCCTTGCCATCACATTGATTTCACTTCTATTAGTGTTTAAGGTTCATGAGACGTCTTATTGTTTCAGTTCATGCAAAGTAAAACTGTCAAATCATTGTCAATCATTGGGAAATGTTTCTGCAAAACAGTTAAGAAATATCAAAAGAGGAAACACAATAGAGTTTATTTGGACTTTTACACACATAATAAAGAGCTCTAAACAAATAAAAGCTCATTAAAAGACATCAAACATAGGTGACAAGAAGGGCCAACAAGCCACAGACACAGAAAGTGAACCTGCCCAACAGAATTTAACTGACATAAGATATCAGATTTTCAGAAAAGCGTTTTTCTGGGAACTCAAAGGCGCTGAACAGTGGAAAACAACAAACAACAGAGAGAACAACAGTAAACAACAATGGCAGCAGTAGTATTTACAGTAACAAGAAATAGACAAGTGGTGAAGAAATGAAATGGTTCATGGGAAAACCAGTTTGAACAGGTGGGGTTTGAGCTGGGATTTGAAAGTCTGTAGTGAATCGGAGTTTCTGAGTTGCTGGGGGAGGGAGTTCCAGAGGGTCGGGGGCGGCAGCGGCGAAGGCTGGGTCCCCCGGTACTCAGTAGGAGTACAGATACAAGACAAAACAAAATGATGGCGTCTACACTGTGTGCCAGATTATTATGCAAGTGATCTTTTATTGAAAATCTGGACGGCTGCTCTTCAGAAAAAAATGGTGTTTTAGTTTTTGTTTGAAGCTACAAAGCTTTCTCATATCCTTTATCACAGGCGACATGTATATAAGTGTGGTGGAAAAATACTTTCTTCCAGATGAGATTGTCCAGCGTCTTTGAGCACCCGTAAAAGCGCTATACAAATTTGATGTATTATTATTATTAAATGAAATTAGACAGTAATTGTCTGTCACACTAAAGTATATACAAATTTATCATATCATCAGTGACTACATTCCTTTAGGTTTAAGTCGACACATCATCAGCTGATATATGTGAAAATATGCATTTTGTTGTTTTTGTGGGACACAGACGTCCTTAGGTTGATAGCAAGCTGGAGGAAAACACAACAACTCTCAACCTAAACATCATCATCATCATCATAAAGAGGAGGAATCCAATCAGTAAATAAATCAGTTGGGTTTTCAACATCTGACAGAAGACGAGTCTCAGCCAGAGAGGCCATCTGGTGTGTGACTGACCTATCAATAGACCTTACAATGAGACTTCTAACGCAGGGAATAATACAACATCCAATCAGACTGAACACGCTTGCACCAATAAGGATACCAGTGATTCCTTGCAGCAGCGATGAATGGGCATAAAATGACATCTGTAGCACAGCGAGATTCTTACCTCAGCTATGGCTTTCGCCACCTCCAGCTCCAAATGTGTGTCGGGCAGTCCCATTAAACTGCAGCACGAAATTTTCTGATATTTCTTGCAGAAAAGAATAGATGATCTGTCTTTAATTTATTTTCAACTTTTTTTTGACGGGACACTTAATTTTACAACGGCATATTAATTCAGATGCTTATGATAATATGGTTATTCTGGGCTAAAATTACAACATTTTTTTTTTTAACCTAAAGTGTCCCTAATACGCTGTCGTATAATCTGCCTGTACACTTGTCAGTGAAAAAGGAGGTACATTTTACTCTGAGCTAATGTGATCACATCTATAGTTATTATCTCAACCAGTTAAATACTCATTTTAATATACTCACTTTAACCGGATCTGGTTAATGTCGACTCTGACCTCAATAGTGTCACATGTTCAAACCAAACCTCCAAACAACTTTCAAAGTGATCAACAAGCAAGAGTCTTGTTACATTCTGCATTATCAGGTAAATTGGTATTTTGATGGCAAACACAATTGCCCTGTTCATTAAAACCTTCAAGTTAACTTGTGTTGTGACTGTGAAACACAGTTCTCTTTAGTTTTATCGACTTCATAAAAGAAATTTCTTGATATTTCTTGATTCTTACATTGATATACAGGCATTACAGTCTTCAGCTTCCTGGAGTCCTTTCAGCAAGTGTCCGTCTTGTTCTGGGACCATCTGTTTCCAGTGCTTGGGTATGTGTTGCAGTGGGACATGTTTAAAGTATGTTATGTCTTTCAGCTCTCTAATATACTGTATCTAATAAAGACAAACAGTACTTTTTACTTACGTAAGTGTAGGTCTGAGCATTGGTTTCTGAGTTAGGTCACAAAGTTCCATTTTTTCAAGTGGCCTCCAAGATACAACTACACCGGAGTTAAACAATACAGACAGTGGTTGAAAGATGCAGTCTGGTTCTAAATATCACACAAAGCCCTCTTACACTTACTGTTTAGTTACGGTTGCCTCCCTCTATTTAGAAATTTTGAAACCAAAGAGGGAACTTAAACATTAACCCTTGGGTGGAGAAATGAATTGTCGATGAGGAATAAAAATAAGCATGGGGTATTATGTACACTGTAACGGAGGTGCAAGGGGTTCAGCAGGTTTGATCTTACGGTCAGAGGTTGGTCCTCTGATCGGTGAGTTTCTTTTGCCATCGACAGATAATCACCAACGCTGAAAGACAAGCAGTTACTGATTCAAACCAAGCAGACAGACAAAAACAATTTCATCCAGGTTCTAAATCACTATTTCTACCACCATTGGACGTCTGGACTCCACTGAAAGTAGAAGAAAACTTTTTTTCAACATAACACTGTATTTTCACATACTTATTCATAATTATACAGAATCAAAAAGGAAACATTGTTAAAACTGATTCAGGTTCAGACTTTCATATAAACAGTGTTACACAGACAATCACTTTATCAGTCCGTCCTACTTAATGTACTTACCAACAATAACACAGGGTATCAACAGCATACGCAGTATCAGAAGGACCTGATGTGATAAAGATGGAGGCCCAAGTCTCACTGTCTTGTCACCATATGTTATCTGGAAAACAATAATCACTCTGCATTAAAGAATTTTACAAAGGGACGTCTTTGACCAGTGGGTCAAAAATAAATAACTGTATAGTTGCTACTTTGACATGAGTTGGAAACCAGTGCATAAAAGCCAACGTTTGCCTCGAAAGAAACCAGTGCTATGTTCAGCCACTTATATCCTGTAAATACTCACAATAAAGTTTGGGTTGTTTTTCTTTATATTGCTGTCTAGGTTGGTGCAGTTTAAATGAAAGATTTACCATTAAGTGCTGAAATTCTGCATCCGGTGAGCTTTGAATATGACAGATGAAAATGTCAGTCTTGTTCGTGGTTTCTTTGGTCTTCATGATGCAGGGGTACTGCGTTTCTGCCTGAATGGCCCATACTGACAACTCCTCTGCTGCCATCTGCAGTTTGTCTGCCGTTTTCTAAAATGACAAGAGAAGCAAATGCTGAGCTTTTATGAACTGATGCCATATGTGTGGGCATGTGTGCAGAAAATATGTTGTACCTCTATGGTGATGTACACATAGTCCTCCATTCTTATGTATCTGAATCCAGTAAACCAGGGCTCTGGATAGTAGGTCAGTTCAGTGGGACAGGACAAGGTTTCATTGGCTACTTTCAGAAACACTGAGCTGGTAAAAGTCCCCCAAGTGTTTTCAGCTGCAGGTGAGTCATAGGTGAGATTCTGCAGTTAATAAAAAGGTAAAGTGGTTAATCTGTGGAAAGCATGAGATGACACGGTAATGTGGTATCTTGTGAACTAAAGAGATGTAATATAGTTTTTTGTTTTGAAACCTGGTTTATTTGGCTGAACTGTAAACAGATACACAACTTGCTCCTCTGTTGTATTTCTGACAGATTAGCTGCTAAAGAAATGTTTGCTGTAGTATTAAACCAAATCTGCTGCTACCTCCCCCTCCAACTATGGGCTTTACCAAATCAACCAGGACTGAAATCTTGAATCATGACCCACATGAAAGTTGCTGTTTCTGGGAGGTCTGACTTTCTGCGGGGCGTGGCTGTGTGTAACCCCTTCCACAAACTCAAGGTGGGATCCAATGAGTATGATCTGCCTCTTCCCACTAAAAGACACAGAGGAGCAGAGGAATTTTCATACCGACACACACATAAGGAGCACAAGTTACAATTATAATGATGAGAATTTAGTTGCTGAATCATTTTCTGCTGTCAAGAAGCCCAGTAGACGAGCTCTGACATCACAGTGTTTGGCACGTCAACTTTTTTTGTAGTTTTCTGTGAAAATATTATGTTCTGACAAATCAAGTCATACCTGGCCCAGGTGCTGCTTGGAACAATATTGGTGCAGGATGGTGATGACCTGTAAGTGATTTTAGCGTTGCCGTAGCAATTGCCGTCTGGGAGGAGAACACATACTTTGGCCACACCCTTTATATCAGTGCTGGGAACGTGGAACGTCAGACTCACTCCTGTGTTGCTCCATACAGGAGATCTGACCAGAGTACACAGGATGACACAGGCAGAGAGACCAGTCAATCTCAGTGAGTTCAAGACTCATTTAAAAATAAAATTAAAAGTAAAAATTGCCTCTAATGTGGCATCATTTAACACAGTAACATTGAAATATGAATATTACAATTTAAGATTTGAAAAATTGCAAAATAGTAAACATAACATGGAAGCAAGACTATGAAGTGTTTGAACACTGTGTGTGTGTGTGTGTGTTTGTAATCTAATAATACTAATAGGTATGAAACACATTTATACCTAATTTACACAAAAACCCTATGGATCACACAACCCTGTTTTATATCACAAATCCAGCTTCTGGCTTTAAGAAAGAGTAGCGTACATAAAGTTGACTGAATATCTTGAGAATACATTTCCCTTTAAGTACTGTTATGGGAGCAGTGATATGTAATGAAAATACCGTATAAAGAACCTCCAAACTGACTCACTCTTGTGGAGTGCAGAATTCAGTCTGTATCCTCACTCTGGTCACATCTCTGAGGTTTCGACCTGACAGCACCACATGGTTTCTGCCATAGAAAGACACGACACTGGGAGTGATGGAGGAGATCTCAGGCCTCTGACAGTAAAACACACAGACAGAACATTAGTCTTAACGTATTACCTTCTCCTTAATGTATTAACCACTGCTAAATGTGAATGAAGTGTGAGGTTAAAAGGAAAAATGTGTGTGAGATTTAAGAAGTTCAGGCTCACGGGAAAGTTCATCTCGGACTCCATCATTTGGCAAACACTGTCCTGCAGGAGGAAGTGAAGAGGACAAATTTAATGGGTCTACTTGCCTCACAGATACTACATTAAAGGTTCTGGTGTTTTTGTCACAACATTAAGAAAAAGGATCACTCTGACATTTGTGTAAATTTACATATCTCCTGTATAATAAGGAGGAAGAGGAGAAGAGTAATATTAGTTCCATTTCTGTGTGCGATCTGAGGAGATCTGGGATGTTCCTTAAGCTAGCTTCACACAGCCACTAGAAAAGTGTGTGTTTATTGTGCAGAAGTTGAAAATGAAGTAGTTTGTTTAACAGACAGTTAGCATAGCTGATTACTGAAAAGCAAGAGCAAGCACAGTAAACTGCATTCAACAACTCAGATGTCCTGTCCTCATTGACTTTCGGGCTCTTGTTACAAAAACCAAGTACACTTAATTTCTTGGTAACCAGCAGCTAACAAGATAACAGGATCTGTGGGTTTGTACAAGTGACCACTTTCACATTACAGTCATTTCATCCATGTTTAATATAAAAATATTAATTACAGCAGTTCTAACACGGAGCTCTTGTGTAAAGCTTGGAGAAGTCTGTGTTAGAAGATAAACCGATGATTACCTTCATAACTCCTGCAGTCGACCAGGAACATCCATCTGTGCTCCAGCTACACCCGGCCTTGATACACTGCTGACACCTAAAGAGAAAACAAATTTATCCATCATCATTATTAAAATTATTAGCTCTTATTTGTCTACTGTAAAGGCTTTTGATTTCTTGAAATTGTTGAAAATGGATTTACTGGGCAGAAGTAGTCGGCCCCCTGATGTCCAAACAGTTGGTTAGCGTAAGTTGTTCCAGTATCTGCGTCGTCCCAAGTCTGATTTTTACTCGGACTGCCAGGCCTGACATGCAAATAATATCATGAACATTGCAGTAAACAAATCTGTTACAAATAAATAAGCAGACCTGTTCTGTGGAAACACTGAATTTGTCCATGTAATGCAAGTTTTGTTTGACCACCCTTGAAGCAAAACTTTAATCTCATCAAATGAGCTTTTCATGTGTTTTTAGCAGAGGTTAGAAGTGTTAGGCTGCTGATTCTTCATCTTGTATTTTTGTTGGCAAACATCTGTTTCTCCAATATTCCTCATAAAGGTACTGGGATTTGTTTCCTTTCTTACACCGTCTCAGCTCTGCCAGCAGTCCCTCACTAATATTTCATTTTCACTGAAAATCATGTTAACACAAGTATTAAGGCTTATAAGACAGTTTGACGTGCAGTCTTGGAGTGAAACTCCTAAAATAATCTTTGGAAGTTCAAAAGTTACTAACCTTCAGCAGGAAGTATGCTATCAGATAGGATGCAGGTGCATTGTGGGAACTGTGGACGAGGGCCAGTCGTGCTACAACGTACACCGAATTGACAGGCGAAGTTAGACAGTGCCCTCTGGCCCCAAGTCAGGTGTGTTTGGATCTTAAGCGTGATCTGAGAAAGGTCGGGATGTGAGTGTTTAAAGGATGAATAACTGACAGACACAACTGATTACAGCTAAAACCTTGTACTTCATCTCTACCTGGCCTCTTGTGTCCTTTTCAACTTTGTAGGAGACCATTTTCTGTTGGTGATCATCAGGAATGGACAACCAGTCTGAATCTTTGCAGTCATCTTCAAACGTGCATCTGGGGAAAGAAAAACATGTTATAACCGAGTTTCTAATTGTTTAAATGTGCCAGATGCAGAGGTTGTTTCCCTGACCTTGTTTCAGAGCCACACCAGACACAGAATGGATCCTGTGCAGACCAACAGTCCTGCACATTTGTGTATATGCTGCACGTTGACACAGGTACACGCTTCATCTAGAACACAACACTTACACTTAGCTTAATACAGCACATGTACAGGTGATACTGTGGTAATAAAAAGATGATCTGAAATCTTCAAAATCCTCAGGTGTTCACCACAGTCTCACACAGGTATGTTTCTACATGTACAATGCACCCACCTCATTTTGAAATGGCACATACACATGTTTTCGATCCACTTGATCCAGACTTATTTTTGGAAACACTTTGTGGTCGTCACTGGCCCTGTAGAGCACCATGGGACAGGTGGTGTGATAGTCCTTATCCACAGCAAGCTGACAACAAGAAAGCAACTTTGGTTAAGTTGGTGAGAAACTGAGCTGCTGTGTTGGTAAATATTTAAAGGATTTATTTAAACTGACGCTTCTTAAAATATGAGTTTGAAAGGTTGGCAGGAAGGTAACCTTGGTGCCCAGTTTAGCTTTATTTTCTGCTACAGCTTGTGGTGGTTTCTCTTCTTTCAGTTCTCTGCTTTAACTTCTTAAATTTCACACGCCGATGGTCATTTCTTCATTTCTTAGATCTGACATTAATCTGAAGACCTCACAGACCTCAGTGGGTATCGGTCTCTTCTATCTTCCTTTGCTTTCAGCATAACTACCTACTCAAATTAACCAACAACGGAACAAAGAAAATACAAAGCTTTTACAAGCACAAAAGTAAAATGCATGTTCTCCCAGACTTGTTCAGTTCTTTAATAAAGTGCGTGTGTTCAAAGAGGGTCTGCAGGCTATCAATGTTTTCATCTAGGTGTCAGAAAGAAGACAGATGACATGATGAGGAAGTGACAGAGGAAATAACGATGCTTTGGCAGGAAACTAGCCATTAACCACATGTAAGCACTGCACATTATTTTAAATGCTCCACTTATACAATCTTATTATTATTACAATATTTTAAAGAGTTTCAGAGTTGAATAAACTGAAAACTTCTCTTCAGTTTACAAAGTAGTGACTGGAATGTAATAAATGCAGATTATGGTTCTTAAAGAAAACTAACAAACATTTTAGAGCAGCTTACATTTTTTGCCATTTATATTTAACTATATAACATGAAAAGATCCATTAGTTGGTAAAAAGTTCCCCTTTTCACATCAGTGTATGTGAGGTTACTTTATTCTCTATTTAATAAGTAAAAAAATTGGTATTGAATAAATGAATTTCACTATTTTCTTCAATAAGAAAACATAACACTTAACTTTTGATACTCACCTTAATCAGCTGCCCATCTCCTGTCCCGATGAAGAAAACCATCCAGGCCCTCTGCCTCACTGCCAGCACAGAGGTCATGTCGTTCTGCCTGAGGAGCACTGCCTTCGGCCTCAGAGTCTTTGGCTGAGAAACACAAACACACTGATCATCAGATCTGGATCCAACATGAATCCAAAGCTCTACTGAAGAGCAGAGCTGCTGAAGACACTTGAAAATCTATTCATCACTCAAAGTCATGTTCATTCATTTTTGATTCCCATTTTATCTTGGCTTTCAATATGAGATGAAACCAGGAAGCACTGCTATATGTGTCACAAAGTGTCTGTAGAAAAAGGAAGATAGAAGTGTAAAGTTACAGTAACTGACAACTGAATCATTTTGTCACCAACTTGACCTGTTACCGTTTTAGGACTTGGCGGGTCGGGACAGACGCTGCAGAAGTCTGGATCTGTATCGGCCTCTCCGGTGAGATCGAGGCTGATGTCAAACACCGCCAGCTCGGTGTTGGTCTGTCCTGCGTCCACACTGAACACTCCGCTCCAGAGCACCGGCGGTCCGCCCGGGATCACCGAGGAGGCCAGGAGTCTGTTACCTTCTCCAGCTTCAGAGATCCTGAGAGTCGCACCCCGCAGCGACCTGAGAGTTTGGGTCTTGCTGATTTTCCCATCAAGCCAAATCAGACGGACTTTGTTGCCTCCAGCGCTTGAATGCACGTTGGAGAGCAGATATATGACTGAATTGATCTGAAATCCGTCCACAAACTCCACATCTCCTTTACTTTTGATCGAAGGCAAGTCATGCGCATCAGAGCGAGCAAATATACCTCTCTTATATTTGTTATCCGCATCGTGAAGGTTGACAGTTTTGGCATCAGAGAAACTGCTGCTCTCTGTGGATCCGTCCTCATGTTGCTGTATCGCGGTCACAACGTAAGTGTCGCTCGCCACTTTCACTAAAACAGCGACGGACGCATCGCTGCGCCTCAGTGGTCCCACCTGGACGCTCTCCTTGTACAGAAGTTTAGAGATGTTCATCAGATCCAGGACCTCGCAGTAAACAAACTCATTGTTGATCACTCCGCAGCTGAACAGATTGTTGTTCTCAGCAAATGGCAATAATACGTTGACTTTGAAAGTTGCGTTGCTCCGAGCCGTCTCAGAAACCCGGTCAAAACGCACGTCGTCCAGCGGGTTGTTCCCAACTTTCAAGATTCCTCTTTGTCTCAGAATCTGGACCAGAGACAGGTCGTGGTTCAGCTGGTACAGCTTCTCCATTGTAGCGATGTAAACCGTGTTGTTGTTCACGGCGAAGTGGCGGATATCTCCATCAAAGATGAAGGCTCCATCCTCTCCCCGACACCGACCCGGTTCTCCCCAGAGAATAAACAGCAGACCAGGCAGCAGGATCATCTTCTAGCAGCGGTGGCAGCTTCAGCTGGGAAACCTTCAGAAACCAGCGGCCTTCATGATGCACAGCACTCCGCCACAGTGTCACTAGAGCGCGTCTCTGCTGAAGGGAGAAGTGCCGAAAGAAGGAAGGGGCGCGCCCCTCGAAAGTGAAAACTAACAGACTGTTTTAACTGTTTCTGAGATGAAATGATTTTGCAGCATTATTGTTTTCACTCAGCTTCATTTGTCCCAATAAAATATTTAAAGGTAAACTGTTAACATTACGCGATGATTTAGTTTAGAAAGGTTAAAAGTGAAACAAAATATGGACAAAAGCACAAAAAAAAAACCATGAAAGAAACAAACAATAAACAAACAATCCGCCCCACTCAGCTCACCTCTTCTTTGAGTGGAGTTAACCATGTGGATGGAAATTCAAAACTTAGGGTGAACATGCCGAAAATAAAATGTGCTTAAACCATCAAAACCAGATGATCGGATCAGTCCCCGTCTTTGTAGAGCTGTGACTTCTTCGCAGGAGAAAAAGAAAAAAAGATGGATATTATGAGTACACACTCCGCACACACTGCCTGTCCAGCTGTGTAAGGGCAGGCATAATTTAAACTTTAATTTGGTGGACTTTCCCTTCGCAAGCCCGGAGCCTGTGTTACAACTTCTTGCCACTAGATGTCGCTGTCTGTCCTCGGTGTGGACATGCATTGGCATGCAGCAGAAGCCCGGTCAGAGGCAGCAGAGTGTCGGGAACTCCAGCAGCTCCGCTCCGTATATTTCCACTGACCCTCCGTTTTAGGGATTCATTCATCCCAGTCAGAGCTGCCGCTCGGTCTGTCCGGACAGGATCTGTCCATTCATCTACCCGTCTGTCTACCCAGCTGTGCACATCTCTCCTTCCATCCAGCGGTGCGGGCGTCCGCACATCTACATCTGGGAAGGTCAGACACATCATTTTCCATCGGCGGACCTGCCAACTTTTTCTTAAAAAGAAAAATCATCCCCTCCTGATCAACGTTTTATCATCGGACATTATTACTGCATTAATCGGATCCTGGTGAGTCTTTCCTTTTTTCATGTGAGGTGCGTCCCCTCAGGAGACAGCTCTGCGACACTGAGGTGTGGAAATGATCAAACCTGTGGTCAGGCCGGCGGGTTGGATATGTCCCTAACAAAGTGAAACCTTTAGGGAAGGTCATGGCATAGTCTCTGATTCCTCAGAGAGGAAGCTGTCTCTCATGACATTAAGTAATATTTCTATGATATTTCCATGGGCATTTACGTTTGTCCTTGGTATTCATGCTTGTTCAAACTGACCTTGTTTAGCCTGATGTTCATTATGTATATTTTCAGAGTGACAGTAATATATTCTTTGTTTTCTGTAAGACGAGCAGCACTGTAACATTTTAAAAGTTGGATAAATATTTCAAGTCAGTCACTTGAGATATTAAATGGAAACAAACAGAAGATAAAGCATACAGCATAAAAATAATATGTATATACATTTTTTGTAATCCAATCACAGTCCTTTATCTCCACTTCAGTCTTCATGAATATGCAGTTTCATCTTACTTGGCTGCTTGATCTCCCTCCACCTTCCCCTCTTGGGTTCGAGGACGTAATTGGCATTCATGAGCAGCTCTGAGTGTTGCATAACAGCCTCCATCTCAATGGGATTTTGGGTCAGTCAGCACATCCTACGTGGGTGCTTGCCAGTCCAGGGGACTCCGACGGGTCGTGAAGAAGGTTGTAGGGTGGATTGCCACTAGAAATGAAGATTAGGTTGGTGTCAGCATTGTTGCATTGAATTCAAATCAGGTGATAAAAACTTGAACATCTTCAAAAGCAAGAAGTTACAGCCACTTTTATCTGTCGCACACATATCAAGATTAAGTGCATCTAGTATAATGGATCCCAATGAAGTTAAGTGACACAGTCATTGAATGTAATGTAATGCATTTACTGCAAGTGCGCATGTACAGTTCTAAGGTATTTCTGTTTTATGCTACTTTGAATGTTTACATTCAAACACACAATGTGTGTGTACACTCTTTGTTTACTAAAACTCCACAGGGCTGCTGGAGGTGCTAGGCAAGTTTGAAAAAGCAGAGAAAGACAAAAATCTTTGCGATAAAAACATCTGATCAAACAAGGCCAAACTGGTCCAGAGTCTGTCAGTACTGTATGAGGGCTGGTTGAATACACCCATTCAATCAGTGTTTGCAGCTGCAGAAGGAGCTGCAGGAACAGGGGAGTCGCTTTACAATAAAGATGCAATTTTTACTTCCTTTTTAAAATGATTTTTTAGCTACACTTTAGTAAAATATCACTAATGCAACTTGAGTAGGACACTGCAGCATTCTTTTCCCCACTGGTTTCACTGGTTTCCCTCCAGAGGCAGTGCACCAGTTCACTGTATGTATTTTGATGACAGGCCTGTGGTTTGCAGTCTTTCTATAGCCTGTGGTGCAGCAGGTCTCCTCCCATGGTTTGGAGCTCAGAGGTCTGTAATCTCCCTCAACCACAGCACCACCACCCAGATTCATTTCTCAGGGTAAAAATGACACAAAATCCAGCTGGGCACACAGCGGAAAAAATACACGTGCCCAGTTTTGACAGTTTGGATGGAGTCCCTGCACAGCAAAGGTCTAAGGGGAAAAAAAAGTGGAGCCTCAATAGAGGGCGTCAGGTCCATCAGTGTATCTTAATTATTCTTTGGGTCTGTAGACAATTGTGTAGCAGTTTATCAGAATAAAAACAAAGCCAGATGACAGCAGAATATGCATCACATATATTCTAATCTTAAACACAGGAGGTTTATATCACAGTTGGTTTCCTTTGGCTTCAGTCTGAAAAACTATAGTACAGCACTGTTCATGTTATGCTGTCTGATGTAGCATCTTAGGTTTTATTTGGTACAAGTGACAGTTCTATCTATCTCTGCACTGGATGATAAAGGTGATAGTGACTGCCCTGTGCAACCATGCAAAGCAGAGCAGTACAACTGTTTGTCTTGGATCTCTGACGCAGCAATACATTTTTTCACAAGCTTTGTATTTCAAAATATCATTGCAGTTAGTTCTTTTTGTCTTTGGTCGGGACTGTAGCACTGTGGTCTGTTATTTTTGTCTCTCATCCAAACTGTCACAATATATTCATTTATTTTTGTGCTGGGTGTGTGAGTGTGCTGTATTTGCAATCTATATAGTTTTTTATTGTAGTTAGTAGAACTTGCTCTGTGCTCAAGCAGAAGGTTCCAGATGTCTGTCCTGTGACTTCATTACATGACTGTATGTGTGTGTGTGTGTGTGCGTATGAAAGAGAGAGAGTGGGAGACAGAGAGAGTCTGGACGATGGGTGGAGTGGGTGGAGGCCATAAATGGCAAAATGTGAAGAAGAATGACCGTGTCGGTAGGGAAACACTGCTGTGTGTTCCTCTTACTCCTCTCTCACTGGTGTTTCCCTGCTGCTGCTCCTGCGTAGGAGAGCGAGGGATCACTGCAGTGGCGTGTGTGTGTCTGCTTACAGTAATATGTGTGAGATGTAAAACAGATAGAGAGAGGAAGAAACTACATAAAAGCCAGAAACCAGGCACAAGTCTGTTGTAGCAGAGAAGAGCCGAACAAGCTGTTTATGTGGGCTCCAACTATTCCATTCATATTCTCTATTACATACTACACAACAGAGCCCAATCAGGACTGAAGACATCAACCTCAAATCTGAAACCTGAAACCACTGTGCATGGACCTGCTGTTCTTTGAGCTAAACATGAATATGGATTAGAGCAGATTTGGCTATTTTTTCCTCAGCAAACACATTTTCATTTGCTGGAAGGTATAATATGCTATAAACCAGCTGGGTTGTCATGCAGGTTTCTATACTCATAGTTATATTTTGAGCATGGTGCATAAATGTTATTGACATTGGACATGTCTTGGCAGTTGTGAGCCTGATCCCAGCACAGACAGCTAAAAGATGGTTGGCAGAGCCAGATTAGCTGTTTCCAGACCCCCCATGGGGGTTCCCAAACACCTCAAACTAAACTGGATGGACAAAAAAAAAGTTTCTGTTCTCACAGCTACTACTATTACAACAGTATTAAAACACCATTCACTGTTTTGACTGTGCTGTCTGGTTAGTGGAAATGCATCCGCATTAATAATGATAAAAACAAAAATATTTAAAGTTGCTGATGGTTGCCGTGATGACCACTGCAGAGTGAGAGACAGAGATGGATGATCGACCTCCACTTGAGCCACGCCAAGCGGGACACAGCCACACCATATATGGGCATGTGTGTGTTGGTACAAAAAGGAAAAGGTTAGCTCAAACCCAGAGTGTGTTTGTGTGGATGAGAAAGGAGAAAGCTGGAAGTTCGCCATTTCATAACTTCAACCTGTGTGAAGCTGGCGAACATTTTTCTGGCACTGACCCACACCCAAACACATTTTTCAGCTTTTATTTAACTGGACAGAGTGTGCTGAACTTGTGATCTGTTTTCAGTTTTCTCCCATTTTTCTTGCCAAATCTCATTTCAACCAACAGACACTAACAGAGAGTGAAGAGATTTTTCTTGTGTAGTTAATTTACACAGCAACAACTGATAACAGATCTTTTCACAAACGTGGCAGACGTACTTCAGAAGGCAATAAATTGGTTCTTCTGATTGCCAAAAATTTTTGGAGGCCAGTTTTCTGTCACCTGTAATTACTTATTTGGTGTTTCACTACAGTGTGTAACACAATACAATTTACAGGTTAGGAATTACTGTTGTGTTTAAATAGCCAGAAACTGTCTTGTGCCAATTAATCATTTCAGATGTTTGTTCTACATGTGTTTTACTGCTGCAGGCCAGCTGAGCTTCACAAGACAAAGCTGTGAGCCACGTGTGTTTTTGTTAACACATGAATACATGTCAGGATTTTTGTTGTGACACTGTACAGCAGCACAGTGCGTCCTTTGAGGAAAACGAGAATTTATCTTCAGCTGCAGCTACTCAGCCACAAACTGCAAGGGTTCAAAACTGTGACCCTGTGGTTACAAACACTGCTACCACTGTATAAATTTAATGAAAACAGAAGCCTCAGCTTTGCGTGTTTGTTGTAGTTATTATGTCAGTCAGTGTTGCTGCTAATTGGAATAGCATCACTCTAAAGTCAGTGTGTCCCAGGATCCTTCTGGAGTCATCAAGATAAAGATTTCAATTAGATTATCATCACTGTCTGCTTGTTTTCGTTTAAAAGATGGAACAGCAGCCAGGAGAAAAACAGTGTGTGTTTGGGGCAGAAGTTTTTGAATCAATTATCTCGTAAAACAACTTCAGAGTGGGTTGTTTTCTTACTAAACAGACTTGTGCTTGGTTGTTGAATCGGGCTGCAGCTCTGTTTTCTTTGTGAATAGGCAATTTCAGCTCTGTACATGCTTTACTCTACACTTCCCTGCTCTCTCTGTCTACTGCTTCATTTATCAGCCTTCTGCATCTCTCACTCACCTGAATGAGAAATCCCAGTCAGGAGGTCAAACACAGCTGTCTCTGTTTGAAACGGAGTCCTCATTGATCTGTGGTCCCTTTTTATCTGTCCTCTCCCGTGGATGGACAGGCAGAGGTGTGTGAAGGCCATCACCTTCAGCTAACTAGATCTCAGTAGCCAGAGGAAGGCAGCTGGAAGGATATGTGTGTTTCACCTGCAACATATCCAGAAACACATTTTTTCAGTTTTTTATTAATGATCTTGTTCAAAATCATTATATTAAAAAACACGTATAAATATCTCATCATCAATTAATATCGAATTGTTCCTTTATTTGTTCTCTAACCATATTCCACCTTCTTCTAAACTTACATTTCTTGCCTCTTGAACTTAGGATCAAACATATTTTGAGTTCTACATATTTATAGTTGAGATAACGTATATTCATACTACTGGGAATCAGTTCCCTAAGATAATTTATTTGGCTGTTACTGAAGCCTGCCTCACTCTCCTTACTGATGCTGTCCTCCACCTACAGTATGAACAATGCAGTCATTGTGCTCAATCCTCTTCCCTAGATTGAGCCATGCTGTGCCAGGACTGCACTGGTGTCTGTCATTACTAAAATTGCAAAAACTGCCTGTGCCCAGCTTCACTAAAATAGAACAATCCCGTCATCTCTTTGCCAGGAACACAGCCCTCTCACGCACTGTCTATCTAACCTTGTCTCCTGTTTGCGTGTGATTAATTTGCAACCACATATGCATTGACTTAGAAACCTTTCTTATCAACATCATGAAGAAACGTTCATAGAAGAGTTCATCCCCTCCAAACTGAACACACCTGCAAAATGTTCACTGATAATGTATTTCACTTATGTCCCTACATCCACTCTTTTTTTTTACATACTCGCAGCACTTGGATGGAAAGATCATGACACTTACTTCATTAACATTTAACTGAAACCACAATCTTTCATTAAACGTTATCCTTTCCTGTGCCAAAAGCAGAAATACCTTCAAGAAATATTACCAGCCGGAAGGAAAATCCTGCACACAAACTCATATGCAGACAACAAGTGAAAATGTATCTTTGCATATAAGCTTGTTCTACATGTTTCCTCAGACGCTGCTGGATGGATGGCTGACCTCGGAGCTCACTGATTGGCTCACTGAGCTTCGTTGGTCGCAGCTGCTGTTATGGCCAAAAGCCCGGAGGTAAAGCTGGCCGTCTTCGGCAGAGCGGGGGTGGGCAAGTCAGGTAAACTGCTGTGTGTGTGTGTTTATTTGTGTGCTTCTCTCAATTCTCTCAAAATCTTTCGTTTTTTTTTCGTTTCTTGTTCTGTTAATTTACAAGTTTTATGCACGGCAAGAAAGTTTTGTTTGACTTTAAACTGGTTGATTTAACAGATTTTTACCCTTAATTTTGGTGCTTTGGAGTTTGGTGGTGCTTTGGTGATTTCAAATCCACATCCAGGCAGCTTTTAAAGGGCTAAACATGCTGCTGGGTATCTCCGGTTTTCAGGTTGTGTGTGTTTTTATTTCTCTCTGCCTCATTTATCTTGCCTCTGTGCGTCTCACCATGACCTCTGCTTTCTAATGTTTTCCTCCATCATCCTGTCGGCATTTTTATACGTGCCATAACTTCTCCTCGTTTTCAGTTTGTTTGCGTAGTCAACATTACAGTAGGAGGTTGTTTTTGGTCTGGCTTAAATACCTTCACTCCCACAGATAAGTCCGTTGAGTCATTATCATTTGGTTTCAGCATTCCTCTGTAAGCAGCAGCAGCAGCAGTTTGGCCTCAGCTGCAGGAGCCATGTATGTTTTCTCCAGTAGCTAAGACAATAACACAGACCATATGTTTCCTGGCTGCATATCAAGACATACTGCTTCGGTATCGCAATCAGCTGTTCGAAAACATGCTTCGGGATTTCTTCCATGTTGAAGGAGGCCATTAAAATGCCTGAGGAGGTCAACTCAAGGACTGTACTGAAAAGTATAATGACTGAGGAGTTCATAACCTTCAGCTGAAAGGAGAGTGGTTGTAAAACATGGCAGTGAGGCTGACGGTGTCTGACATGAAACCCTGAAATCTCGTTCAGGAAAGAGAGACCATGGAGTTGCAGCAGCTCTGCAGCTCTCCTCTTTCAAATAAGAAGTGTGTTGTTAGCCCTGCTCATGTCCTCCTCACATGGAAGAGTTCATCCCCCAAAACCTGTCAGTCATCTTGACAAGCTGTCATCTGCCCTGAGCCTCCACCATCGCAGTCGTTTCTTCTTGTCCCTCCACCTTTAACTGTGACTTCCTTCTCTGTAGCCAGCCACATTCCCAACTGAAATTATAAAAATGGTTGATTAGGTTATTGTTCAGGCTTCAGGCACTGTCACTGCTCATTTACTTTGAAAAATGGCACCTCAGCGATGATTACGGATTTTGAAAAGTCACAAGAACATGTTCATTTGCAATCTGATACCACAGCAGATCGCTCAAAACAATCACAGCTGATGATATTTAGCATAATATAAAAACAGGTGACCAGTTGTGAATGCACTACATTACACCTTACACTGCAGGCTTATAGCCAGGGGCTGGTATGGCCTCATCTGTATTCTCAGCACAATCTACTTTACTCCATGATTCATACATTTTAGATAGCTTTCCCGACACAAACCTAAAGGGAAGAGTCAAAACGTCAAGTTTTTACCTGTTATCTAGCACTGGGTTACATCTTCCAAGGTAATTTTATAATCTCACATTTATCTTTCTGCCTGCCTACAATGCTTAAACCCAGCATTTCCACTGACTAAGCCCACAGCAGACTTCATGTATTTCCAGTGAATAAGAAAAGCAGAAAACAACCCTGCAAAAACATTGGGTTTATACACTGGTTTCACCCATGGCAAATATTTTATCATTCAGTGCACGGTATCTGTGGTATCATCAAAATATGTTTGAGGACACAGCCTGGTGATAGATAACAGGAAAAACAAGACTAAAAGTCTATAGCAATACTATCAGCTCTGTGACGCTGTACCTAGGAGCAGAGGTGCTTTAAGCTAAATGCTAACATGTTCACAGTGACACTGCTAAGTCAACTTCATCTTATTTCTATAAGTTATCTGAGGACACTTTTCATATCAAACAGGTCTAGACCGTACAATTCAGAATGTTATTTACGGAGACCCAACACCCCATGAGAGAGCACTCGCCACAGCAGAAGTATCTGATCAATTTTGACCTCTAGACTTTTACGTTTTTCTGAAGGTGATTGTTGTCACAAAGGGAGCTAGGGCTGATAGAGAGTTGTGCGTAAAACAGAAACATCCCGATGGTTCAGTCATGTCTTTGTCTCCTGACTTGATGTCTGGGTTGAAGGCAGCAGTGTGAAAGAACAGAGAAAATGAACTGACGAGTCTCAAGTCAAATGAAGGTGTCACGAGTCTAGTTTTCAAACTGCTTGTTGACTAGTTCTGGTGATAAACCGATTTTGTGCTTGCCGGAAAGCCTCTTCAATACTGACTGCCCCCCTTTTCACGTGGACATTTTATTTTCAAGTGGACACTTGATTCATGCAGCTCTGCAGTTACCTGATCCTCTCACGTCACCCGCATGCCTCCCTTTGCTCTTTTCAATGCCCAAAAACAGACACACAGCTTAATGGTGGTCATTGTTGTCACATCTGAAGCTACATGTAGCCTCGGTGATCCCTACAACAATGAACGGCTCTCATCTAAACATAGCCCTTTAGTGGAAGCCCACAGATGCTAATGAATCAGTTCTCTCTACAACTGGCAAACATCTGGATTTGGGCTGTAAATTATACTCCCACTTCATGTACAATATGACAGGAAGGAAAAATAAACACTGATGTTAAACAGATTTTACATGTTACTTTGAGCCCTTTGGTCTGTTGGAGCGAGCCCTCTTTTGTAGTAAATAAATCCCTACTAACTTCCATTTCAGCTAAAGAGGTTATACGCCAAGTGTTTGACCATTTAGAGAGACTAAACAAAGTTTAACCTCCAGCCTACCCACCCATCTCAAGTGTCTTTGAGCAAGATGATAAATTACTGCAATGTGCTATAATGTAGCTGAATGTTGACCTCTGACCTCCATGTGGAGGAGAGGTTCAGATATTTTCACATTACATTTACATCTAAATAAAGCAATAGCAATAAATACAAACTGAGCTGAAGTTCAGGACATCAACAGAGTCATTAGGATTCATTCAAAATCCACTGAGTATTCAGGGAAATCTAAAGTAATTTACATTCATCCTCTGGGACCATGAATGTCTAAGCTAAATTTCATGCAAATCCATCCACTAGTTGTTAGTTTAGTCTGGACAAAAAGCGGTGGACTGATCACCCAACATTGCTTTCCGAATAGCTTTCCAAAGTCGGCTTTATATAAACACAGAAACTCTATCAATATCAGCCCTAAACAACCCACATCAATCGAAACTACAATCCTACATGTTCTTTATAATCAAGCTCTGTTAACGGCTTCACGCTCTGAATAGTGGGTTCAGCTTGGATATTCATGTTCCCTATCCCCCAATGTTTCCATCTTTACTTTGGACAGCAGTACCGCTGCATGTGTGTTAGTGTGTATGTGATGCTAATGGTTCTTGTTTTAGTTGGACTTCAGTTTATTTGAGCTTTACTCGTGATAACTCACATCCAGAAGCTGTTGTGTTCCTCTCGCTGGATGGAAAAAATGTGCACCTAATGAGTAGCAGCAGACCTGCTGGGTTCCTTGGTGTCGTCGAGGGTTAACCGGGCCATTCGTGATGGTCAGACCTGGACTCCTGCAGAGCAATCCAGCACTAATAAAGAGCAGAGTGTATTAGTTTGAGTGTGGCTGTTCTGGCACTTTGAAGCCTTTGGGTTTATTGACTCAGCAGAGGGAAAATGGGGTTCAGGAAATAAGATAAATTTGTCCAATTACTGCATCTCCAACTTGGGCCCTGCTAAACACACACAACTACACAAGCGCACACAGACAATGAGCTGATACCGCAAAATAAAGTGCTCGCTTGCAAGCTTTTCGGTAGTTTTGTCGGCGAAGAGAAAACATAGTGTACATAGTGGAGCATTAAGCAACTAAAGAAACAGATTGCTGGAGACCAAAACAGAAATATATGAGAAGTGAACACTTGAATTCAACAGGTGGACACAAGCGCAGCTCAAAATGAATGCTAATGCTGCTCATTGTCCACCAGATGTGTGAAGAAGCCAACCAAATGTGCCAACATGTTCAACTTCATATTGTGATTATATGGCAGTGTTGTGTTAACAGGTTGTTGTGCTTCCCCAACATGGCCAAGAAAATCTACTCATTCAGCTTTAAGCACAAAAAACAACATAAAGCTCTTTGTAGTATCTTTTGTCAGTTATAATTCTATTAAAATACAAACTAATAACGATTAATTTGTGTTTACAGGAAATGTTATTTGCTACCTGACTTCTATCAAATAATATAAATACAATCTGGCTGTTTATTGCTGTGAAAACACTGACACACAAACACATTCACATACAGTGAAAAGTGTGCTTTGAAAGAAGGCTTGTGAAACATTCCACGACATCCCGCCTTCCCTCAGACTGTCTGACAGCCAGAAAACAGAACAATAACAAAGGCGCGAGCCAACATATGCCTGCCTCAGAAATACTACTGTTTACCACTTTGAACACCAGGAAGGGACCATGAATCAGCCTAAAAGACATGGTGGTCTGGAGCATGATGTAAACAGTCATTCAGAGGGCAGGCAGGCGAAACGAAACCACAAAAGCAAACATAAACCTGGACAGACTGACAGCTACTGTGTTGGACTGAGAAGTGAGGCTAAAAATCCTCAAACCTGTGTATTTTTCTGTGATTAGTGACCAGGTGTTGAGTATTACTGCGATGAAATGTACTGAATATTGGTGAATTAAAATTAAAGATCATATTCCTCCGCCTTGAAAGCACTAAGTGACAGCAGCACCACTTGGATCTGCCTTTTTTCCTTGTCTGTGACATTAAAAGGTTCTAGTCATGTCTCCTCTAATGCTTTGCTGCAGGGGAAACATTACTTTCACTTTATCTCCACGCTAATTTTTCCTGTTGATGAATCACTGATGTGTCATGGCAGCTAGGAAGGAACAAGACATTTATTAATATGAAAACGACTTAGATTATGAGTCTAAAGACTTTCTGGCTGAGGAGCCTACAAAATGTGAGGTAACATCACAGTGAGGTTGAGTATTCTTCCTTTTTTGCAAATGCTATATTTTTAATTTGCTGTTTAAAACCAACCGATACACTCTGCCCTTCCCCCTCCACCTACCAGACTGTACCTACACAAATCCCCAAGGCTGTATCGAGTGGTGTACAATAAATAAAGTGAGGATTAGATAGAAATTATAAATGGAAAAGTAAATAGACAAAAAACTACCAATGACACATTCTAATCACATGTGGCTCAACTTTACTGATGGTAACAACAGCTAGGTTTCCGACCAAATTTAGCACAGCTAGCAATCAAATTTTAAGGACATTTACAAAAGTTTGTTGGTTGAGGTAAACAGTTGGTGAAGCTCATTTTCTTGTCGGTTGCCATTATTGCAGGCACAACAAGATGATGTAATTAAAGAGTGCCAGGCAAACATCAAACTAAACAAGATATACAAAATAGAAAACAAAAAAACAAAATACGGCATTTCTTTCATGATCTTTGATATGAAGAAAGTTACAATCTACTCACTGCTCCACACGTATCTTAATGTTTTCATCTGATTGACGTCTTTATCTGCTGCCATCTTTGGTCACTTCAGTCACATGCTTGATACACAAGCTAAATTTGATAATTTTGAAAATAATTTTCCACTCACGGTCAACAACAGACAGCATGTCTGTATAATATGCTTCATTCCAACAGTGAAGCATCTCAAAAACAGCAAACTAACATGGCTGTAGGTAACAGCATGTCTCTTAATGATTTTGACAGTATTACATTGTGAGCTCATCATAATAACTCTGAAATAGGCTCCCTGCTGAAAGATGGCACAGCCTACGTTTTATACTCAAATCACTCTTGCAGTGATCACGCTGCTCCCAAAATCAACTTTCTGTGATGTCTGCTGGAGGGAAGGAAAGCCCTGGAAAGTAATCAAATAGTTGATGGGATGTGACATCCATCAGGCTTTCTGTGCATAGCAACTCGCTCTGCACTGTCGAACAATCAACAGGATGCAGAGGCACAGGGACAGTTGCTCATCCTGTTGCTCGGGTTTCCAGGCACATCTTTGGCCTTTGACAGCTGAAAGAGCCAACAGCTGTTAAGCTGGCTGGCTGTTTGACTTCCCTGATTGCATTCTGCATGCCGGACCCGGTGAGCAGCCATAAGGTATGACTCACTGAATGCATTAAGCTGCGGCACAAATGCTCTAATCAGTGTCAGAGGTAGATTTTTACTCTTTTAGATAAGAGACCTGAAAAGGTTTACAAGTGGCTTTCAGAGCAACTGGAGTGATTTGAATGTTCAGATGAGGGGTGTGTCTGCTGTACAGAACATTAAGTGACTTTTATGTGCTTGAGCATGTTACATAAGACTTAACTGAACTTGTAAGGCTTTATTCTTTTAAGTTGTGCTTATTTGTTCAGTCTGTGTAGAGAGTTCAGAGCTCACAGTGTCTTTGGAAACAATACAAACACGGCCAGGTGTGTAGAAGAATAAAATGATTGCGAAATTCAACAGGATTTCTGTGGGGGATGATTGATGGTGCTGTTTTGAGGTGTGATGGAACAGAGTTGAATTTTCCAACAATAGATCCGTTAATCAAACTGATTAATCAAATTAAGTTAATCAGAGAAAACAGTGATCAGATTTTAAAGGGAGAGATAAAATCCTGACTGATGCAACTGAGATGACTGAGAACTCTGAAAACAATCTGAATGCTAATGTAACTCACAAGTATCAGATAATCCGATGTATCACCTCTCTGTTCTTTCTTAAGGTAATTCAATTGTCTCACTGATAATAGAAGGTGGGATGAATTAAATGAAATTTGGTACAGATATCCATGACCCTCTTGAGAAAGAATCCTAACCACTTTGGTTTACGACTAAAAACTAAGGAGCAGCACTTTTTGGATGGCAGGTAGATGCAGTTAGTTCCTGTTACTGCAGCCTCAACAGCTCTGAGGCTTCATTAAACTGTCAGAGAACCGGAATTCCCTCTGCGTGCCCGCACTCTGCTCGTCTTTCTCCATCCTCCTCCACCTTCCTCCTCCACTGAACGCATTATCTGCTGCCCAGAGCTTCCCATTGTCCTCAGAAAGTAACATGGTGTCTCTGCCATCCACCTTATCTGTTTGAGCTCTCTAAAAGCCATCTGCCCACTTCAGTGTCCAGACCTCCCCTTGTGTTTCTGTTCACCAGGCACTCCTTCGCTCTGCACACTCACACAGGTTGACCTAACACTGGGTTTTGCCAGAAAGGATATTTTTCTGGTTCCTGGTAGCCAATGTTCTTTGCCTATATCAGCAAACGAATTAATCAGCCTTCCCTTGACACACACAAAGATGCAGCGGATCCATAAAGGGAAATGATTGTGTCACAGGAAAGTGGGTCTCTTGAGTGGTCATGCTTTCTTCTTCTGTCGAATTATTTTTAGAGCACACCTCCGACTCTCTGCAGCCTCCACATATTGTCCGTTCTCCACTCATGTAACCTGACTGCCGCCGCTGTCCTCGACTGGCGTGAGTCATCGCTGAATATTTCCCTTGCTTTTAACAACCTTACCCTGGAGATTAGCAGCACTTTTAACATTTCATGATGGATCCATTAAGTATTTTCTTCTTTGCTTCTGAAGCTGCTCTATCAGCCGAGGTACAGGTTGATGTTTAATATTCATGGGCACTGTTCCCTCTCATCTTAAATCTCTGTTTTTTGGATCAGTTTCTGCTTTCTTAAATCGGATCAAATCAGGCCAAGGACCTCCTTGGGTGAAAAGCCCTTGAGACCACAGTAGTGGATGATAGCATGAAGGCCGATGTTATCCATTTTCAATTACTATCACGCCCTGACCGCCTACATGAGTCCATCATTGTTATAAATGGGTGAAAACTGATGCTACACTTGAAATCAAAATCTTCATGGTGGATATTCACAGCAGGAAGGCCAACCTTGCCTTGCATCAATTATTTAAAAGAAATGGTATTATGGGAAGATGCTGGGGTGAATGGATGAGTCACAAAATGTGTCTCTCTGATATGAAAAAAAACACTGTTTCCCATTCATTTCTCACCAACAGTCCACATTAATGATGACTACTAGATACTGTAGAAAAGTCAAAGCCCAACAAAGAATTTTGATTTACTAATCGAGTATTTGAAAATATTTTGCCTATCTGAACACTAGAAACATGACTGACAAAATTTCCATGTAATGATGTGTTTCCATTTGTGCGTGGAGCACAAATGGAAACACATCATTACATGGAAAGTGCTTACTGTAGCTGCAGTGTGGACAAGGCTAGTGTATGAAAGCTATAATACCCAGGTTGTCAGTCTTCATGGTGAAAACAGCCGCTCCTTGCACACAGGTCTTTACCTTTGTGCCTGTAATCACAGTGGAGATCGCCCTCTAAGGTGTGGTGGCCACAGCACCTCAGCCCACATCTGCCTCACACATGGCTCTTGATGAATAGCGTTGTCGTGCTATTGTTAGAGATTAAATTAAAGGGATGAATGCGGTGTGAGAATCCTCACGCCCTTCCCGTTCTAGCCCCATAGCTGCGAGATTCTGTCCTTTTGCGTCTTCAGAGATGTGAAACCAAAGCCTCTCTGGTGTCCCATTTTACAGAGCCGTGGGGCCCTGAGGAGAATGACTGCCTCTCTCTGCCATTGTGTGCTCATAGAGCTCATCCAAAGTGGAGCAGAGGGGAGTTTATGTGACCTTTACTGTCATTCAAAGTGAACTTGATATATACTGTGACTTGTTGTGTTCAAACAAAGGGGCATCCATTTTCATAGTGCAAAGGCAAAGTGTATTCAACTAAAGGTCTATTGAAAAATTGAAGCCCACCACTGTATGACTGCTGCTTCTCACAGGGTGCACAAACAACTCTGAGTTTGAAGTGAGTGAATCAGCAAAGCAAAAACTAACAGTAGTGAGAAATATTTTTTTCCCACCAGCTGTTTACATTACTGTGCCTGTCCACCGTGGTCAAATAGTCATCTCCCTGAGATGGACCTGATCCGGAGACAGAAATAATTCCATTAGTTGAGTCAAATCTCGGTAGACCCCCATGTTGTTGGCGAATAAACACGAGAACTCATAGTTCTGGACTCATCTAATTAAAATAGCATGAAATCTCAAAAGCTGAAAACTAATTTGTTTTGACATAAAGATGGTTTATTTTTATTTAATATGCATTAATTGGTTTTGATGAGAGTAGTAAGACTGAACAAAAAACAGAAACGTTGGCAGTAGACCACAACAGTGAGCTGAAAGAGGCTCAAACCGAAAGCTGAAGAAAACTGCAAAGCCAAGTGATAATTTTTCTGTGGGTTCACCAGAATGAATGACACATTGTTTTTTTAGAAGTCAATTTGAATTCCTATGACAGAGCTTTGTTAATCGTCTACCAATCTGTCAACACAAAGCAAAAGATTATCTTTCTCAGTCTTAGCAACATTACCAGCACGTCTAATTACTCTCATAATCGCAGGAAATCCCTCTGCGTTAGAGATTTATAGAGTAAACGATTTAATAGCTCAGGAGAGGAAAACACTGCAATGCCTGATGGTTTAATTGCAGTTTGATTTATTATGAGAACTTGGCTTGAGGTGGCAAAACCAATCTAGATGCCAAAATGCAGTCTTGTAGTGCAGGGAGTGTGTTTACGACACAACAAATTTAAACGACAGGCTGTCTGCCAGCGTCAGACTAGAGACTGCATGCACTGATATTAAGAGAGATGTATTAATTTTCACTGCTGGTGTTCTCCTGGGCAACACTGGATGATTTATGATTCTCTGGAGCTTTAAAAAGCAATTTGCTTATCTAGTATGTTGACATCATACTACATTTCAAGTGGTAATTCATTTTGTATTTTGGATGAGTTGGACTATCAGGCGGAATTTTTTTAATGGGGAATTAAGAGAGATTCACACAAAACCTCTCAGCACTAAAGGGTTTTTTGTTTAAAACATGTAATTTACCTATTGTTTACAAAAATAGGACTAATTATTAATAATCCCAGAGCTAATCACTAATTAAGCATGGAGGAAAACGGAAAGCTAGTCTATTATTCTCAGAAGAGCAGTTGCGCTGATCATGCCCCACATCTCATTAATTTAAATGGTGTATAATAACCAGGAATCTGCAAACCTGAGTCAGTAATGAGTTGACAGGCCTGGAGAAGAAAAGTGATGAGTCGTGTGCTGTTAATTGGCCGGCTGTAATCTGGTTTGGAGAACAAGAGAGCTGATGAGATTTCCTGAAGTGTTATTAGTTTCATATTTTGGGAGTAGCAACTGCTCCTCAAGGATACGTGTTACTCACATCTGTTATTTTCTGATCAGTGTGAATGCCTTTTCCCCTTGGGTTAATGTTGCTATCCCTGTCAAGCTTTCCATTGATACTGTACTAAAAGCCCCAGACAAAAAGTCAGCATCCTCAACAGTTGACGACACCTGTAGAACACAGTTCTCATTGTTCTTATACTGCAGTGTAGAGCCCCAGTGCTTAAGCAGCCCTAGTGACAGTACTTTGATTTGTGCTTTGTCTGCTGCATCTCATTCAAAACCACAGTTCAAATGTTGAATTCCCCTGAAACCAAGCTCACACAAAGTAAAATATTTGTTCCCGATAGGCCCAGATAGTGACGCCATCCATCGTGGGAGATGACATGTTTACTGTTGCCTTCTGTGTTATTGTTACTTTGCTCACTTTAGAGTTCTCACATCCCTCCTTATAGTATTGGTTAAATCCTAGAATAAATATGAATGGAGCCTGATTGGCGATCTGTAATCTGATCTGGAAAGGGACTGAGATGATGAGAAGTCTGACTTGATCTCATTTCTATTTGGCAGTGGATAGAAATTGAATATTTCCCCTGGCACAGTGGGGACTCACAATAGCCCCTGTTCCACAGACATACATACATTTCTTTACGGAAAATGTAATTTTTTTGTCTATCCAGCAGTTCTAGAGAGATATGCTGTTAGTAGTCTGGGAGGCAGACGTGCCCCAGGGAGAGACTGGTGGTGAAAGGAACTCTGGGAAAGCTCAGAGACTGGGAACAGCGACCTGACCTCCTGTTCAGGAAGTGGTTTTGGTGCTTTTGTAACTAGTTTGTCTGCTTCTAGCATCAGGACTGTCACTTCACGGTATGTGTGTGTGAAAAAACAATCCTATGCTATTTAATCTAATAGCTTGTATAAATCAGAAATGACAAAAAATGTATTTCCATCAAGTTCAAGAACTAACAAAATATCCAAGAACTAACGAAAGAAAAGGAGAACGCCTGTTCTTCTGCCAGTGTTCCAGCAGATTTATCACAGTACTTTAAGACTCTGCATCTGTCCCATTAATAAAGAAGTTAAATAAATGTGTGTGAACTCTGGAAGCAACAAACAGGACCCTGTTTTCATCCTTGTTAGCCTCTGCATTCTGCAAACACCTTTCTCCTGTGTCTGTCCTTTGGCTCACATCATGCTGACTCTTTAACTGTTCCTCAGTGGAAGTGATTCAGTCCTTGTATAAATGCTGAAGCTCAACAGATGCTGAGCAGAATTAATGCATGGGCTCTCGCAAAACTGGCTCTGCAAAGCAGCCTGGCTAACATGTCCTCATTTTCTCTGTTTCCATTTAACTGCTGAGAGGATCTGCGGGAAATCATAAATCAATAACCACTGCACAAAGCAGTGCAGTCTATCACCCTTTTCTCAACAACTGGTAATAAGTGGTGAAGATATTGATTAGAGATGGGGGCCTGCAACAAAAATTGTAATTTCATAATCATTTAAGCTGGTAATGAGTCTTACCATCTCAAACTACCTGACATAACTGGAACAAAACTGTCAACTGTGGGATAAGATGTACTGCGTGCTCATGGCATAAATTTAAGGGTGGATGATTCCTCTACTTGTTGTATTTCAGCGCTTTAGTCTTTTACAGGCATTTGGGGCCACATTCGTTTGTAAACTGTAGCTTCTCGCCTGCCAACAGAGCAGCGGGGAAGCAACCGTCTGCATTTCTTCTGACAGAAATGCAATAAAACCCCAGAAACTGCTCGTCTGGTTAATGATTCACCTTTCCTCTATTCATGTAAAACATGAGAAAAACAGCACTGGCTGCCAACAGAGGAGCAAATTTACAACAGGTCTTATAACACCCATCAGCACAACTAAGCACCATAATCAGTCTAAATCAGGTACAAGACTGAAATCTATGTACAGCTAAGTGGATTTTTCTTGACGTCCTACTGGAGGAGCTTATGCCGCTGATTAATTATTTAACATTGCTGCTTCTTAATATTTCTGAACTTCCATGTGCTTAATATAGATGATATTCATGAGGTTACTAACAGCATTCAGTCAATATACAGTCCAAATATGGGTCAAGCATCAAATGTACTCATCTATAAATGAACACATCAATAAACGCGGAACATTTTTCATCAGTGCTACCCTGCAAAGGCAGAGGGCAGTAACTACAGAGTTCCTACTATTAGTATTTAAATTTATATCAACACAATATGGATATACATTAAATTTAAACATAACCATCAATTTTAAAATGCTGCTTTCACAAAAATTACACTTTCTATGGCATTTTTTTTTTTTACTCAGTAAAACGGATGTCAAAAATTTGATTCAGGTCTTCATTAAACCAAATCTTTAGTCACTGAGTCTTGCCCCAGTCTAACCACTTCCCCTCCAGTATTATGAGCACAACTGGCCTGTATGACATGACCTGATGTGACGTGAACACAATAGGTACAGGACTTGACTGCAGCTGCACAGCACAGGGAGAGCTCTACTTGCGAGCCAGTAAAGAGATGTTATTGTGGCTGAAGTGACCAAAGAGCCACGGGTGTCCGTCTGATGGCCGTGGGGAATCAATAGAGACTGTTCAATGAGTAACACTGTGTCGGCTCAGAACAGGGTCATGGGCGCCGCTAATTGCTCTTTCTTTGTTTGCAATTAGTCCAACATTTTGCTGCTAATGTGATTAGGTCACTTTAGACAAAAGCAGCTTTTGGCAAACACCTCCCGTGGATGATGTGTTTGACGTAAATCTGAAAACTTGGCACTGCTCCATCCATCCACTCAGAGAAGCGCTGTGAAGTCTAGGCTGGTTGATAAATCTGATTAAATCAGATCATTATTTTTTTTCTATTCAGACTTCAGCTGCAGTATTTGTTGGGAAATATCAAGTTGTGGAAAACCAGTTTGTATCTTGAGCATGAGAGAAACACAATAGCCCAGCTCTAGAAGGCGACAGGGTATTGATTTTGTCAGCATGCCAGATACAAGATGTTATATGGTCGCACTTAACGTGGCAGGGAATTTGTCAAGCAGCTGTCAGAAGTACACTGTACGTGAGGAAGAAAACACTGCCATGTTGGAACGACATTGGGGAATAAACAAAAAAAGCAATCAATCCTCAAACCCGATTTTCACTCCATCAGTGTACAAAAGTTGGGGTTTGTGTGATAAAGATGGGACGTCATCATTCCTCTGATGTGTCCACTGGTGATAACAAAAACTGAAGGCAGGAGTTATGTTATTTTACAATGTATTTTTCTGTCAATTGTCAGGCGCTGAAATCTATTCCTCGTGTGTGATGTTAGTGCCACAGGGGACCTGTCTGTACAGTGTACTTGTCAAAGTGTCTCCCTTCAGCTCCCTTGCTGATACTGTTTTTGCTCCATACTATTTCAACAGTAAACATGAGAAGTCTGTCAAACTATAGGACCAGAAAGCAACATGGAAGAAAACTTAAACAACTTAAACGATTTTAAAGTGAGACTGCAACAAAGAAGAAATACATTCTTCCTCTTATAAATCTGATTTCATAAGCAGCAAGAGCATCCTTGTATTAAAAGTCTCCATTCTAATCAATGTAACCCTTAATTTTCTCCCTTACCAGCACTGTTATCAGCTTTCCTTTCACTGTACACAGTCAGTGCCTGCCTTTATGATCTGGTCAGCTTAGTGATACAGTGCACATTAGTCCCTCTGCAAACCTTTAGTGAATCTGGGCCACAATAACCATATAGACGCACATTAACAAAGGCCCCTTTCATCCATGTGTACATTTCTTTCCAGTGGCAGTGAAAAGCAGGAGATACAGTTACCTCTAATGAGGAAAGGACTTCACACCCCATTGGTTGTTCTGTCTACCTGGAATCCAGGCCACTGTTGCAGAAACAGCACGAAATAACCTCAGTGGGAAATTCAGTGCTGAACAAGAGAAGTAAATGCGCCCACAGGAGAAATGCGTGTGTCAGTCTGCTTTCTGAACAGCACGACAAATTATCTGCTGCTGTTCTGCTTTCAGCACATTCAGAGAATAATTAAAAGTTGAATGACACACTCTTCCTTTGCCTTTGAAAACACATTAGGTGAGTGAAGACAACCCTGTCTCCAAGAAATTACATTTATATACAACTTCACAGCAACAGCATACACACATTTACCAAAACCACAACATCAGAATTACATTTAACAAAAACCACTACCTTTCCCTAATCTTAGTCAACGAGCTTTTGTTGCCTAAACCTAAACAGCTATGGGCTATCAGCTATGGGTTTGAACCCCAGTCTCTGGTGTAACAGTTGTACGCTTTGCAGCAGCCAAAAATCTTGTAAGACAAAATAAATAAAGAAAAAAAATCCTTTGTTTTTTATGTAGCATTGTGAAGTAAAGAAAATAGACTAGGGTGAAGCTTTCAATGGCTCCTCCACATGTGTGAAAGACAAATGAAAGCTTTGAGCAGCAGATTCTCAGTCATCATCAAACGCTGCCCTAAGCTCAAAGGCTGGACTTGAGTTCTTTAGAAGCGTAATGAAACGTGGCAGAGACACTCTGGCTGACATAATTGGTTTTCTTTCCATTACTTGTCGTGGCTAATTATGAGCAGAAAACAGGCCTGTCCAAGATGGATGTGTGTTTTTTCCCAGTTCAATGGCAATGCTCTTTTCCCATTGTCTCTTTCCCATAAGCAGCAGCTCAATAAGACATGAGGACACAGATACCAGCCTGGACTCAAGTGGACCACTCAGGCCCATTGGGAGTCACTCAGGCACATGACAGCTCTGGTAGAGAAGTGGACTGAAAGTGTGAATACTTGCTTGCTGGTGTGTGTTAGCAAAAAGCAAAAAAAAAGGACTGCAAAAGTCAGGAAAGTTTGTTTAGTCACTTTAGGTTCACAAATTGGGAGCAGAAATGTGTGCCAAATAAAGAAAAGCAGGAAAAAATTAGTCCTAACATTTGTACAATATGGAGAGAGCCGGACCAGTTGTTTCTCCTGCTCTCACTCTTTATGCTAAGCTAAGATAATCACCTCCTGGCAAGTGGCATCAATCCTTTATCTCACTGTTGCAGTAAAGGGAATATGTCAAAATGCCAAACTATTCCTTTAACTTTTATAACATATATAATTTACTTTCACAGGGAAACCAGGGATAAGTAGCCCCAAATACATATTTGATTATGCCTGTGATACATTATATTAGGTAGTCTTTTATGATTTTTCCTTTTCCTGTTGGGAGTACATTTGCACCCTCCTGGAGGACTACTAGTCTCAGTGGCATCATTCCCACCCATTAACTCAACTAACGGGAGAAACACTGTAGCGTTTATATAATTGGACACAGAAGTGAGGCACACACCTCCTGCAGTGACTTCCTGGGGGGTGAAAGGGTGTAAAACACTTAGTGTTTTAATTGCATTACACTGTAGTGCTCGGTTTTGAAGTGCCAGGGGATGATATTGTTATAATAAGCAGCAGAGAAGGCACGGGGGTCTGTGTGGCCCTGTTGATAAGACAAATCACATAAGAGAGTGGATCTTGGGTTTTAGATGAAACAATCCCAGTACAAGCCCAATAGAGATTTCTTTTTGCCACATTTTGATTAGCTAATTAAATTCTTGACGCAGTTTTGAGACTTCCCTCAAAACCTTGTGCATCACAGTCCTAGAATCCACGTTTCAAATTGGTGTTTACAGGTACTCTGACAAACACCAGACTGTTTGGTTTGATGCACAGGCAATGGCTTCCTAATTCTGTCTAAATGAAGGAGATCAACATTTCCGTGCAGCAGATTACTTGTTGATGGTAAACCATTAAGGGAGTGAGTCACTGGCCTGCTGGGGATGTTGTTATTTATGATGAAGGCTGATTTTGTAAAGGGCAGACTAACGAGGCCCATACGAGCAAAGCAGCTGATGATGAACCTCGAGAGCCGACGGTTCATTCTGAAGGCTGTTTGAACTCTGCCTTAATGATGTGGAACTGTTCAAATAGGTATATTAGCATTTAGATGAAAAGTGCACTAAAGTGGTCTGGATCTTATGGCCTCTTGGTGGGTTATCCACAGCTGATTAGCTATTGAAGTAGACACGTCAGTGGATGTGCATAGTAGGACCTCAGTCTGATATAATCAGCACTATTATTAACCGCTGCTAGTGCACTTTCAAGTTTAGTCTGGAAACCAGGAAGATGAAGCTGCTGTTTTTCTTGTGCTGTTTTCATATTCTGTATTTTATCTGTTGTCCTCTGCAGCTTTGGTGGTGAGACTTCTGACCAGACGATTCATCTGGGAGTACGACCCAACACTTGGTAAGACAACAAGACATGTTTGTATTATTACCATTACTATGATCACTGGTACTGCCATTACTACTGCTGCTATAACTACTGCAACGGTAACTACAGTACAACTACTAATGCTGCTATTACTAAACACTCATTTTCTTGCCAAGAATTAGAGGAGCTGCAGCTCCAGTCTGGAGGCGGTTAGCAGACAAGAGTATTTCCCAAAATGCTTAACTATTCATACATGCATATATCTAAAGAGTAAAAAAAACTGCCATATTAAAAGGTGTAAAAACAAAGAACACTATCAGAATAATTGCATAATTATATAGAAAACATTCAAGAAACAACGAGTAAAAAGCAGCAACAATCCATATTGTATCAAAGAATGTCTATGAAAAGTCATCTGAAAAGTCAAGTGAGTTGAAAAACTAAGCATTTAATTGGCGGATAAAATTATATTTGTTTTTTTTCAAAAGTAAAACTCAAAGAGATGCAGCTAGGTTTAATACAGAAGGGCTTTTTTTTCCTTCACCCATCAGTGCATAATATAGAACTGGCCTTTTTATACACCGATGCTGATTGAGCCAATTCCCTACACTGTAATTACAGGGCACAAAGACATCATGTCTCCTCTGTAAGGTGCTTTTCATTTCCTGGCTGTATATAGCTGGTCAAACCCCCAGGATTGCTCACATGGTGCTCTCCTCAACAGCACATCTGTTTTTTTTTGTGACATATCAGGTGCAACATCTCAGCAGAGTGCAATTACCAGTGTAAACAGACAGCACTCAGAAACATATTGCCTTTTTTTTTTTCTTTTTGTTAATCGATCAACTCTTCATCTAACAACATGATGATTGCAATCTTATGGCCATTATGCCCTCTCTATCGCATATGGCCGAGGGACCGTTGAGATATTTTAAATGGAAAAAATAGAAACACACTCAATTTAGAGGAGCAGAGAGGTTTTTTCTTTCTCTCCCAAATTCAGTATATAGGTCATTTTAGGGTAGAACTGAGGCATCTCTTATGAACAGCTTCAGAAATGTGTATGAAATATGGTGTACTGTGTGTGTATTGTAAAAACTCCAAGCAGTATAGATGGCTTAGAAAGCAAGAAGAGAGCGCTGCTTCCTTGGTAACCACAAGAGTTGGCGTCACAACCAAGAAAGCACAGCTCGAGGTGTATAATGGGAATAACAGCACCATTGGAGGGCATCTGTGGCCAATCAGACTGCCTGGCTGAAATTACCCATGACGTGGTCAACACATTATTAAAAGCCTATTATGGGCACATCATGCAGGTAGGGGGTGTGCGTGCAGAGTGCTGGTCTTATAAATGCAGGATTACTGCCAGGACTTGTGCTGCACCTCATCTGTCACAGTATGCCTTCCAGTGGCTACAGCTCACCATTCATCTCTGTTTATGATCTACTCATTTATTCACATCAGAGTCATAAACAAGTTCAGATGTTCTTTTCCCACAATGCAGATTCACTGGTGTCCCCCAGGCATGCTGGGAGATTGAGTTCTTTCAGCGAATTTCCAGGCAATCACAGACCATGCAGAGTTTCGTGGTCATACCATTTCATTCCAGCCAAGGACCATGCAAGATTTGGCTGATTAGAATATATTCAAACAGAGAGGGGGGAACGGCTTACTGCCCAACCTTGCTCCAGCATGTCCTGATTCTGCTCGAGCAGAGGTGACTCATAAACCTCTAAAGGCAAGCAACAAAAGCACAACAGTAAATGTGAAGTCCCTCCTAGACCGAGGAGCCCCTTATCAGAAAAAAACAATGAAGAGCATGGATACAACACTGTAAGATATGTTTCTGTTGTGAGAAATTCAAGAGCACACTGTTGGCAGAGTCCAACCAGATCCTCTACAGATTTCTGTTCTTTTCACACAGCCATTCTGGATGATAAAAGCATCAAAAAGGTTGAATGACCAAGCAACTGGATTGCATATATTTTGAATTTAACAATAGTGAAGTGTGATTTTTCCATAGTTAGACTTACTACTATACCACTTCACAGGTAGAACAGACACCAGCTGACATGTGGACAATATTGCCAATGCTTACAGTATTCAAATGTGTTAATGTTCAAGTTGTCAAAAAAAAACCTCTGGTTACTTGTATACGCGTATTAGGTGCAAAAATTCAAAATATAAAATTCTGAAAATCCGGGGCATCGAGAAAATAAGGAATTGAGTATTTATTGTAGGTTTTTTTGTTACAAGACAGCAACTACATAGCATTTCTTCTTCCGGGAGCATGTTCGCCATACACTACATTTGGATATCCTGGCTCCAGTAACCAGCAAAATGGTAGCGAAAACACAAATGCAAGCATCAATACATCCCCTCAGAAACGTATGAGTAACATTGCAGATCAGTTTTCTACAGCACAGTGTAAGGAAGAAAGATGAAACTAAGAAACGGGTAAAGAAGGAACCACTAGCAAAAGGAGAGTGGACAGGAATCATAATAATATAATTTTGTCCTCCTCTCCTAACATGTATGTGGTTTACATATTTCCTTTCTGTGATTTATTGCTCAGAGGGTTTACAGTGGGTTTTGCAAATGTATTTGCTAGATAAATGTCATAAGACCATGGTCAAGGTTTTAATTTCCTTAGAGGATTAAATGGACTGAAGCAGATATGAACTCGAGGTGATCCTTACTTGATGCCCTGTTGGTGTTGTCTTTGTGTGCCTCTCTTTCTTCCTAGAACTACTGGGAAAGAAGCCCTTAACACAAACCTGACAACTGATAACATATGAGCTGTACTGTATTACCCTGGTGACCCGTCTGTGCAGTTCTCCTGTACATCTGTGTTTCACTACAGCAAAAATTACATAAAGTATTAAAAAAAATCTCCCCAGACATTACAAGATGAGCAGTTGTATGTCATTCCCTGTAGCACTATGGGAAACAGTAGCTACCCAGGATGCAGATGGCCACAATATTGCAACAGTTATTTCTGTCCCTGTGCACAAGCCTGTTACAGAATCACAATTCCTCTGCCTCAGAGAATTAACTCTGAGTTACTTCCACTGCAGTCTGGCATCACAACAACAACAACTGTGCTTGATATTGCATTACATGTGTACAGTGAAGACATTTCTGGCATGAATATTTGGAAAATTAAGTTACTGCAAGTCAAAAACTATTTTTTTTAGATATCGGACCAGTTCAGGGCAGCATGACCTGATGAGCTAATTGGCTTGTGTTTCCAGTTTTGACACTTTGGATCTGGCGTGACACTTTCTCCTTCTGACTTCTGCCAAAACAGCCTTCAGGCGGTGAGGGGTTTTGAATTATGAGGGATGAATTGCCTGCTGCCAGGAAAATTACTGCTTTTGTTTTTCTCCAAGGCCTTTAGAGAGAATGGTGGGGCTGGTTAAATCACCCTGGCCCTGCCCCCTGTCAGAGTATTTAGCAACAAATACACAGAAGGGTGGACGTGGACAGATTGGGTGCTGTTTGCAGTTGACAGAGTGATGGCTCCTGAAATAGGCTGTCCCATGAGTCGCAGTGTGAGACTCTGGTTCTCCGCCTAAGAGATGCTCCTCTTGCCTCCAGCCAAACAGCTATAAATCGCCACGCTTCTTCCACCTCTGGCTCTCTGTGACATTTCATTTACGTCACAGGATGGAGTTTATCCCCTGGAGAAGTGAGCGCACCTGGGACACAGTGGGGTGGACGTGCAGGGACTGGAGCAACAGCAAAGCTTCAGACCTGCTATTTTAAACTCTCCTGTCACAAAGAATCTGACAGGTCTTATGTATCAAGTTTTTAAACTTCTCACTTCACTAGTGGATACAGCTGGTTAGTTTAATTTACTTTTATCATGTATTCACTTAGTGAGATGGAGATTAACAATTTTTTCTTACTGTGAAACAAGTTACAACTTTAAAATTTCAAAATTAAATTTCATTATCAGTGAGTGGTTGTAAAATTTGTTGCTATGATATTAGTTTAGAAGCAACAAGACAAAGATGTTACCTGACCAGATGCTGGATCGACAACAAGCTTGTGTTTCTGTTGTGGAATATTTATATATCATTATAAGAAATGTATTTCTTGTAAAGAAGTATATACATTTCTTGACTTACTATGCTTGTAAATGGAACAAAGCTTTCTAATACTCTCCCTTCACAAAAGAAGTATGCATCAATAAATGGCAGCAGAAAAGGCAACTCAGAAGCTGAAAGCAGCTGCTGACTGGATTCAGTCAAAAAGCTTTGAGAAAGTGTTGGTTTAAACCCTCTGGTAGAGATGACTGCAAAATCCTGCAGAATCTATTTCTTTACAAGAAGGATTTGCGGGGCTTCAGTGCTCTGTGAGAGGTGTTTACACAGACGGGATTTTTACAAGGGCGCAATTCAGGCAGATAACTCCAGTGCTGTCCAAGGTGGAATTAAAGGTCACGGTCACAGTTCACACCTGTGTTCCTCTGCCAGGAATAAGAAGCTCTTATCCTGCTTTTCAAGCCAACTAGAGGTGAAGCTCAGGTCATTCGAGGTCACTGCAGGAGTCAGCCATCTCCCAGCAACGAGGACAGTCCAACAACCTGCTGGACAAAAAAAACCTGAAGGGCTTGGTTCCAAAATGCAAGATAATGATTTAATGGAAGAGGAACCAAGGGAAATGGACACATGATGTCCTTTTCAAACAATACAGCGTCTGTCTGAGAGCGGCAGACACCAGTGTGTGTCCTTGTTTTGACCTATGATTTAAGCTCCCCACTTTGGGCAAGAAAATGCTCAACCAGTGACTCCAGAAAAAACATGGACAATCAGTGACGTCCGTATCAGACACAGGCAGGCAGTGCGGAGTGCAAAGTTTATCTAGGCCATTTGTGATATGAAAGGACTACAAAGTTAGAGTGTGGTATCGACACCTGGCATCCATTGTGTATTTAATATAAAATTCAAATAAAAGCAGAGCACTCAAGTCCTGCTTGCATTAGCTGATCAGGTATATCAATGTGGTACCACTGTATCAGGACCAGAACCATCAGCCTGTGCAACAGCTCACATCTCATCTCACAGACAACAAGACTGCTGAGTGCAAATACAACACACACACTCAGCACCTGCCATATACATCAATGCTCGCAAAGTCTCTCTCTCACACAAACACATACTGAACAGTATGTCGCTCTATATAGACCAGAATCACTCCTACCCACTCACATGTAATGTTTCATAGTTGAGGTTTCAGTACAAATCTGATTAAAATGATTTGATCCTTGTCTTTTAATTTTGATAATTGCTGGTGAAATATTTACAGATCCTTAAAGTAAGATCACAACAGAAAAATACATAAATTCATTACAAAACAAAGTCTAGATGTATGTAAAATAAAAGCACTACTTGAAAAATGTCCCTATTCTGTGGTAAATTACTTACAGCAGGAATTTCCAGGCTCAAAATAAAAGTTGGCTTTGCCAAGTCACAGTTATAATCAGTCCTCCACACCTACTTCCTGTCCAAAAATCAGCATTGTTACATGCACTGAATAATAAAAGAAAACAGTAGGTGGAATTATATTCCCAGCTTCAATAATGATTTCCAATATCTGCCTACCTGATATCGAATTTACTAATTCTCCTATGTTAGGAGTCAGGTGTCACTATTATCAAATGATGATTCACAATGGATTGAATTTCTAAATAATGCAATAACTCTTTGTTGTCTTCTGTGTGTTACAGAATCCACATATCGGCACCAAGCCAACATTGATGATGAGGTTGTTACCATGGAGATTCTGGACACTGCAGGACAGGTGAGAGAAATTAACCCATTTTTCTGTAATGTTTAGATGATGAAAAAATAATGAAAACTCAACACACGGGACTAAATAATAATAATAATAATAATAATAATAATAAATAATAATAAATAATTTCAGAGGGCACACTGGAGATGGAAAGAGCTGACACACACTGCAAAAACAATCCATACTTTATACTGAGATCTGGGATGGCTGCACTCAATGCAGTCCACCTTCAGGATGCTCAGTTATCAGGTCCCCCTTGCTGCCTTTACTGAAGCTTTTCGACACTTTGGAAAGACACATGTTGGAAGAATTGTAGAAGTGAATTCAAGACTGAATGGCACTTAAAGATGGTCATTTCCTGCAGTTTGACAGAAACATGGCCATGAGGGAGAGCTTGTGCAAGTCCTCGGGCTGAAGATAAATATGCTGCAGTGCTGCGTAGGTGTTCTGCTGGCAGCTGATTTCCCCTGCGACACTTCAGTCAAGTCATCTCTCTCTCTCATTACATTGTAGTCTATTTTCAGGGGGCATTAGGATGAGGTCTGAATGTTTCCAGACATGGCTGCAATGGATGTCAGACCTCTCCTGGCTCTGACTGTATCAAAGCACGGTGCTGACTCTATCATGATTTGTGGAGGTGGAGTCTTCTTGGTAGCTCATAAATTCCAGGTTCAAAAGCCGGTCAGGTACACAAACGTCAGACTCTCTCGTCTGTCTTCTGGAGGAATGTGGTATTTTTTAAGTTTCCTCAACCAATACCCATGAGATCAGAATCTGTGTGCCTCCCTCCAGGTCCGCCACATGCACAGTTAAGTCTTGTTACAACCCGATGCGCTGTTTCTGCTTTCACATAATCAAATTAGAAGCACATGCCTGAATGATCACGTTCCTCAGATGGCTGCGGAATTAAATTTCTAGCTTAAGCAGGTGTGGGAGAGCAGCGAGAAAGAGTAAGGAACTGAACACAAATGATTCTCCACAAAGCAATTAAACGTCTTACATGGCTGAAAACTGCCAAGAATATACATGTTTTTTTTTATGTTCAAACCCAAACGGGCATAAGAAGACAAAGCACACAGGGACTGAAAATACTTGTTTTAAACTGTCAGCAATGAAAGAGCTAGTAAGAAAAATCCTTTTTTTTAACTTGACAATTTGATGATATTCTCATCAAATTCTTGACAAGTAAGTAAATACTAGATTTTTCCAAAAATGCTGACCTATTCCTTTAAGAATCTTCAAATTTTGAGTTTAAGTTACACTCAGAGTTCATCCTCAAATTTTTCTGTCGATTTCAGGAGGACATACAGCAGAAGGAGGGTCACATGCGTTGGGGTGACGGATTCGTTATCGTGTATGACATCACAGACCGGGGAAGCTTCGAGGAGGTGGCCCCGCTCCGGAGTCTCCTAGAGGAGGTGAAGAAGCCGAAGAATGTCCCTCTGGTCCTGGTGGGCAACAAGTCGGACCTGGACCACGTCAGGCAGGTTGGCACAGAGGAAGGCGAGCGGCTAGCAGCTGAAATGGCATGCGCCTTCTACGAGTGCTCCGCGTGTGCCGACGAGGGTGGCGCGGTCGCAGAGGCTTTTCACGAGCTCTGCCGCGAGGTGAGGCGCCGCAAGGCCGTACAGGGCAAGGCCAGACGCCGCAGCTCCACCACTCACGTCAAACAGGCCATCAACAAGATGCTGACCAAGATCAGCAGCTAGGGAAGAGCCACACCACTGTCTGATGACACAGGAACAAAAGATTTTATGTAAATGTTTCAAACAATTTTTAGCTCCAAAATGGACAAAAACGGACTGATTTGATGTGAAATGTGTTCTTTACTTATTATGTGATCATTTTCCAAAAAAAGATCCCAAGTGCAATGTCATTCTTCATTCTGGAAAAAGTAAATGATGTTGTCACTGGGAGCCTTAACAGATTATTCCTCATCCAAACATTTGAGCTCATTTGGATCAAAGTAATCCTGGATACTGGTGAGATGGGAAGGGTTACCCGATGAATCATTAATAAGGTGAGGTTCGCAACTTTTTTCCTCTCATCCTCTCATTTAATTCTCTTTAAATCAATAAATAAGCCAGAGGGCAGTCTGAAAATTATGCATGCGAGCTGTCTCATTTAGCATGCGAAGAATCCAAGCATTTTCTTATGAGGAGATCCGTAGCTCCTCTCTGTATCTTGTCTGTAGGGGGGATATTGTGATGTGCTTCATCCCACGTGTCTTACTGTTCTGTCAGCAAAGAAAAATAAGATCAGAGAACTACTATTAGATGAAATTAGAGCCACTGTCCTAAACCCGTGTCAACCCTAGAAAAATCCCCAGAGCTGTCAATGCCTGTCCTTCAAACAAGCCTAGCAACAAAGTTCACAATGTTCTGTTGACATTAAGTGCGCTGCGCCGGACTGTGGCTCCCTGTGTTTGTCCATGACATGAGAACTCAAGATCCTTTCCTCAAGGAACGGAAGCACAGGTTCAGAACATGTCAAGGCTAATGAGTGAACATTTTAGCTGTTTTCTCCAAATCTACGATGAGAAGCAGTCTGCCGTCCATCCTAACCTGCCACATTCCAGGGATGCTCTTCATGGCTGTAATGTTAATACTGTAAACTACAGTATGTTTGATATAGTATATTGCCTTACGCACTGCTGTGTCTTAGGTGTGTACAGAACCCAAAGGCATCTACAGTAGGTGATACTGTAATTATTGAAATGTAATATCTCTGTTTCTTTCTCATGTATGTAACCAATCTCTGATCAAAACAACCAGCTGTGCACATGTAATTAAAAACTGAGATTTATCCCAGACTTCTCTTTACGAGTCTATATATTTGGTTGTTACAAGAAATTTGATTCATATGGAAACCTTCAGCCAGACCATTAAATGTCACATTACCATAGTGACACAGTATCTTCAGACCAAACCTAAAGCTTTTATCAAAATTGCAGCTCAGGATTCAGCTCACACTACGCCCATATTAATGTTTATATCTGGACATTTTTCCTTTTGCATGTCAAATTATTCCACAAAACATTAGCGAATAAATAATGAATACTTTTATACTGTAATCACAGAGGAGGCAGAAAATACGAGCTGAGAGCTAGCATTAGTGAAAAGCTTCACAACACGCATTTGGAACAACAAAAATCAGCAACAATCAAAAATGATTTGTTGATGTTTTAATGTATTTTAAGTTGAATTTGTTTGTCAGATTTTTTTCTGGTGCTCTTGAACATTAGCCTTCTAGCTTCTTTCACTTCCTTCCACACACAGTAGCCAAGAAAAAACCAAAGCTTACAGATACCCACTTCTGACAGTGTACAGGGAGCACTAAACACACCCTCGTTATTTCAAATAGATTTCTGACTCAGGAAGAGGACACAAAAGCAGAAACGCCTCACTGTCGGTTGGTTAAAGCAGGGAGGAGCAGCCCAGCTATCTGGCAGATAATTACTAGAGGCAAAAATCCCATAATAACCCGGGAAAGGAGCCACAGTGCTCCTCCTCATCCTGACCAGTTGGAGACTGTAAAAGGGCAATCTCAGGTTTTCCCATCATTGCATTAAGAATTCTGACTGAAGACAGAAAAAAAAAACTCCTAGTTTAGTTGGTGAAGGTAGATTATCCCTGTTAAACAGAGGGAGAAAATCTTGGCCTTTCACCTACAAGATAAAGATGAGTGGATGTGCTGAGACTGGTGTGTTTTTACTTCAGCACTCAGCAGGCTGGTGGGCAAGTCGATCAGCTCCAATCACCCTCAAGCAGTTCTGAATGCCACTGAAGGTTTGACCTTCTGCCGTACTGGTCAAAGGGTCATTCTGCAGATCTGATGACCCAGGTGGCCAATGGTCTCTTTATCCTTTAGTGCAAACTGTGCAACCACATGGCTGAGAGCGCAAACAGACACATACAAAAAAATTCTGATATAAGTAATATCTCTGTAGTGGCCACAGATAATGTGATGATTACATTTCTCCACTACTTCACATTTGCCATGATTAAATTTACAGTTCCATTAGGGTTTTTTTGCCAACTTGAGGAGAGTAAAGATAAGATAAAAACATTCCCATACAGTATGATCCACTCATATAGTTGATATGAGAACTTGCCTGCAATCATTTGCTTATTCACACATCCATCAGACATGGACCAACAATTGTTTTCCTCTGGGGTCATGTTTGTGGCCAACTGTTGATTGTAACTCCAATAAATGCTTTACTATGTTCACCAGCTAGCCACTAACTGCCTGTCATTTAGTCCTGGGCAGGAAGCATGAAGGGCATTAACTGGAGAACTTTAGCTGAAAACAGCAGCTGGAAATTAGACTGATGAGAGGGCTGCAACTGAACCAAAACAGTAAAACTTCTGACTATAAAACCAAAATACTGAGCTGTAAGATGCTAAAATGCTTCATAAAGCAGAAAGAAAGTGCAGAGGCAGGTGATAATTCTCTGTGGATTCATCACTACAAACAACCCCTTTCACAATGACTTATTAATACAAAATTCTGCAAAATTACCATACACAAACAAATGGCCTACAGTGGTCATGCTCTCTTGCTATCACTGGAGAGAGAAGTGACACTCCAGAAAGGGGGGGGGGGGGGGGGGCGATGGCTGAATAAGAGTATGAATCTTCTCCTCAATTTCCTTTCATGTTATAATGCTCTGAAAGTTGGTGCAAAGCGGGGTCGGGAGCTCAAGGCACTGTAGAGACACTCATCAATTTACATGTCTCTGAAGAGAGACACCCACGGCAGTTTTGTCAGAAAGGGGGGCTAGAACTGGGAAGCACAGACACCAGAGGGTGACAGTGGGGAGGGCTGAGGAAATCACTGGGGGGGGATTAAACGGAGAAGCACAGCAGATTGTTCCCACACAGTTCTCATTGCCAGCAGGGTTTTAGCCTCTGGGTGGATGTGACGCAGGGGCATGAAGATGTGTGACTGCAACTTTCTGGGAGTTAACACAGTTCTCATCTCTTAGATCAGTGTAAGATAGAAGGGAGGAGGATGCAGTCAGAGAGAAAATGAGGGTACAAACAGGAGGGGAAGGTGACACTTCTTGACCAGAGGAGGATGAGACATCCAGGGTGTGAGTGCCATCCTTGGTAAAACTTAATTGCAGGCTGGGGCAGAAATATTTCCATCCTGGCTGTGATATGGTTCTCCACACAGATGCCATTTATGTAAGCGGCATTTTAAAACGTAATCAAAGACAAGTAAATCCCCTGCTGACTCCTGGCGGGTGATATATTCCAAAACTGCTAAGTATAAACTACTTTGATTATTGTATGTAACACACAGAAAGCAAGATGAACACAAGATGTTACAGTTTAACAAGGAAGCAGCCCTACGATTTAAAGGATTTACTGACCATCCAGCAGCTAGCTTAGCCTGTGTGACTGCACACACCTCTCCATGAATGCCAACCTCAGAAGTATGGTCACACTCTCTACAGTAACACAGAGGTCATCTGCAAGCTGGCCAAGAACACACAACCTCTTTTGGTAGAGGCTACCGCCTAGCCCATACCACTACAATATGTAAGACTGGCATCAACCCTCCATCAAACTCCCAGCAAGACAAGCAAAGCAAACAAGCAGACACCCAAATGTCAAAGTAAAACAGAGTTCCTAGGATTAGTAAATGTAATGTAAATACTGAATTTGAAATAGTGGTCCTTAACCTAATCGTTAGTGTAAAAAGTAATCACATAACTGTCACACATTACAAAGCTGTGTGTTATTGCTCAATGCTGCTCATGAATGGCTATGGTACAGAGGGGGCTACATACTGATAAAAGCAATAATAGAATCAAAAATTTATTATTAAACCAGGTGGATCAAAACTCTAAATGCCCTTTATGATAATGAACTGAAAATAAAAACAACTTGACCTGGGATAAGCACAGAAAATGAACAGATGGAAGTCTGAATCCCCGGGATGTTGCTCTGAACTCAGTCTACGGTGACATATTATTGAATATCCTGTGTGTAACGTGTCCTGTCAGTACTCACAGATCCTTGCAAACTCAGAAGGCTTTTCCCCACCAGTCTGTCAAGCCGTCCGGCGGGCTGCTGTACGTCCACCTGCTGTAGGTACTGTCCACCTGCGTGTACTCCCATCATGGCCGCGAGCCCTGTGCGCCTCTACAGCGGCAGTGTATGTCAGCCTCCGAAGCACACCAACAAGAAAGCCACAAACTCTAATGAAACCTTTTACTTTTTTTTAACTATAAATGTACACAAGACAGTTTAAAGATATCGACCATACACACTTCAAAACTCAGTACCGAATGCGTTTCCCACGAAGTCTCTTCTCGACCCAGCTGGCGAGGGCAATCGCTAACAAGCTAGCAACATTACATGGCATACTGACTGTTCACTCATTATGCAAGGCTTACTTTCGTTTCATGAGATTACAAAACGATACAAATCCTTTGGTTTGTGACTTTAATACTACACAGTACTTTACAAACTTTAACTTATAACCAGCGTTAGCTTTCTCTCATTAACCTCTATTTTCCTCTCGTTCGCTCGGGAGACGTTAAGTCCCGCCCTCGGGGATTGCGGTAGGTTTGGGTGCTCATCTCTGATTGGCTGCAGTGGATGTGGAAGACAGACACCTGACTAACCAATGTACAACAAAGAAACAGAGGGGAGAAGTTCAAGGGCAGCTCTGAAAAGAGGACATTCTAAACTTCACAAAACTACTAATTTAACCATGTCAGTGAAAATGTTACCATACAAAAGATACTATTGAGCTAGTCCATGTTTTAAAATTCACATTTGTAAACAAACAAAAGTCTTATGGACACAAAATTAGAGTAGGGTGTTACATTTGGAAGTTTGGTCACCTGAGATTACAGATATTTCTACTTCCCACCCTCTTGTCCTCTGACATCTTTTGGTATTGAGTTAGATTGTGTGTAGCTCATGAAAACAGATTCCAGCTTGTGCACCAAGATGCTTGTTGCTGCTTTAAACAGTTGTCTGTCCTTGAGCTGAGAGCGAGGTAGCGTGTGTTTATCATTATGTGAGTTCCAGTCTTTTGTAGCATTGTGTTCAGCTGGAGGAAAATATTCAGCCAACAATCTTGGAAAGCACATAACTATCTGTGCTGATTTTGCCAATATCTCTGGAGGGACACAAAAATCTCTAGAGCGGAAACAATTCCCATATCCTTGCAGAGGCTGATATCCCCATACATCCTGTTTAGATATGCAGTCAGGGGAAAAATTAGCTCTGCAATGATGTCGGCACACTCACGTAAATAACCATGAGAGAGCATTATGACTGACAGACGGGATGACTGAGATAAAAATACAGCACATGATAATCTATTGTTGACAAACAGAGGTAAATCTATCCAAGAAAGTCAATAAAAGAGATTCAGGATGCTCACATGTATAGTATGTTTACTTTTTGTCAACTGTTTTGGAAGCAAACGTGTTCTCAAGACCCTCTTTATGAAATTTTCCATTAAGGCAGAGGAGGGGAAAGAAAAACAGAAAGGAAAGCAACAAAGTTTCATAGCAGAGGAAATGAAAAGCCTGCAGAGAGGGGTAACGTTCCCTCTGTAAACAGGCTGACTCTCCAAAGCTCTTCTCTCCTCCTCAGCCCAATCTCTTACAAACAGCACATACTTCTTCCCTGAGTGGGCTGGCGATACACTGACAAGCTGTTTAAGTTGAACTTGAACAGTTTATTTCCAAAGCGCTACAGTACATCCACTATGAAGGAGAAAAACATCATCGCCTCAAGTTCATCATTCAGTGTCTTTTAAATGTTATGGAGTATCCAGTCTGTGGAGGAGTTAGAGTTTCATTGGCTTCAGGCTGCTTTTCAACAATAACTGTCAAAATCTCTGTATAAAACTTTTACACATGAATCAATGAATCTGCAAAAGATCCATTAATTTAATGAGATGTAATTGTTTGAAACAATTTTTATAGAACCCCAAATTCAAACAGTACTTTTTATGTTTAAATCTTACTTAGGTATCTAAAAGATGTTTGGAAAAACTGCTAAGACTTTTTTTTTTTTACTAATTATGAGGGAAAAAAAGGAAGAAAAACTCAATTTAAACCCAAGTAAACATTCCTTTATTATTTACTATAATTGGAAACTTTACACTTCATATATGTTACACCACATGCTCGTCTGTGGACAGATTTTCATACTACATGTTCAGCTGACCTGCTGTGCCCCGACTAATTAACTGGAAGTGAACAAACTGAACAGTGTCTCCATTGTCTCTAAAATTAGCACCAAATGACACAGTTTTTCCCAGGAAACTTTAATTGCCATCTACTGTGTGTAAAAGTTTCTGTGTGTGTCTGAGTATGAGTGTGTGATTTGGGTGAACTGAAGTCCCATCTCTTCTTTTTCTTTTTCCTTTCTCGTGAAAGGAGAATTTAACTTGTGGCTCAGGAGACAGAGCAAGTTGTCCACTGATCACAGGGTTGGTGGTTCCAGCCCCCAGATCCCCCTTGCCCACACTGAACCCCAAATAACTTCCGATCTTTAGGCCAGTACCTTTGCATGAGAGCTTGTTGTGAGTGTGTATGTGCGTGTGAATGAGAGGCAAACCTGTGACGCTTTTCAGATAAAAGTGTTACATATTTACTGTTTACAACAAGACAACAACATCTTACTCTCTTCCTGTGAGCATAAAGATGAAAACATGGCCACATAGAAATACAACAAACTATGAACCAAAGTAGAGGATTTCCATCTCTCTGTTTCTCTCCCTCTCTCTATCCTTCTGTGCTCTATGAGGCATTGCAGTTGCCATGACAACCAAGGCCCTTCCTTGTTTTAAAGATACTCACTATGGTGACCAAGGCGTTGTTGTACAGCAGCCGGGGTCTGAGAGGGAAAAAAGGGTTTCTTACGCATACACACACACTCAAACACAAGTGTGTTAATGCTGTACACTTACAGGCACGCACACAAAGACCCACCTACACATATGTGCACACGCACCCTTGTTAAATGATGTGAAGAAACCTCTGATGCATGCTGAGACCTTCTGAGACTTATATGAATAAAAGAGAGTGAATGTTAATTATATAGGTGCCACTCCAGCCTTTAAAATTAGTGATCCTGCACAGTGGCACCTTACATCTGCACTATGGAGAGGAAACATCAGCATTTATAAGAAAATACCTTTCATAATACCTTAAAGAACTACAACTTTGTAAAACAATGGCAAAAGATTTCACAGAATCCAGAAGCGGGTCTGATATCAACTTTGTTCTTCTTAAATTCGCGAGGCGCCATGCTACCCACAATCCACACTCGTTAACTGTTTTTGTGATAACGACCTGCGACCCTCAGGCAGCAGCCTTGTAGCTGCAGCTGCATCACAGTGGTGCCAACGTCTCACAGACACTGTACAACCTTGAGCGGGCCATTGTGTCTCAATACTCAATATGTAATTTAATTAGTTTTCTGTTTGTTTTTTTTATTTTTCGGTGCTTCACTTGGAAAAAAGAAAGTTCCCCGTTGCTAAGCAACATTCTTTTGTATTCTTCCTTTTCACATCTACCTGGACAAGTTCATCTAAGTCCACCTCTGTTACTGTTGGGTTAAAGCTGCTCATATGTATTTTTTGGTCAGTGGGGGACAGAAGAATACCCTGATATGTTGTTGCCTTATAAAGCTGAATTGGCTAATACATTAGCACACAACTGCCTTTTTTAAAATGAACAGAGCATATAAAGACATTAGCATTTATTTAGACATGTGTGTGGACATCTGATGAATAGTCACTTTGGTCTAGTTTCCACCGGCTCTTGAGAAAAGTATCTGGGTATTTGGCTGTCTTTATGTTAGTTAACAGACTAATCAACAGAACAGGCTACATCAATGATTTACTTTCCATTTAATCTATGTGTGTGGTCTCTAGTCACACACTTTTCTGGAAAAAAAAATCATTAAGATAAGAGATTAAAGATCATGTCCACAGTTAAAAGGTAGAATGAGGACTGAGATGTAGAAGGATGGTTTTGTTTGGGAGGACAATGCCCCCTGCTGGTTTAATTAATTTATCATGAGAGTGTGTAAGAGCCCTCTGATCTCTGCCCAACACTTCAAGATGTGAAGTTAGGCCACGAACTTGACGATTTCCTTGTCTCAGAACTGATTTATACAGTGTTAGGGACACTATCAAAGAGCTGTTTGTTTTTGACTGGCATGGGGGCTGCAGGCAGGCAGGGACCTGTGGCAGATGAGAGAGATTTGACATTCCACCTTAAGAATGCAAGAAATCACACCAGCAGCAGATTACCATCAGGCTGCCAGTAGTCTGGTATGCAACACATGTCTAAGACTGGGAAACAAATGTGGAGCACAGCACAAACTGTGAGGAAGTCTCAGGTCTAAGGTGACATGGCGGGTCAGAGGTTGACTGATTTTATTGAGATTGACTGACTGAGATTTTAAAGGACAGTACTGAAGCTGAACACTTAGAGGAAGAGAACTGAATCACTTTGCAAAGATAATAATTCTGTATTTTATGTCTCACTTGTTAAATCTGTTGCTGCTGAATGGATTCAGGGTGGCCTGCAGACTAAATCCTTCACATACTGTACAGGCTGTCTTTTCTCCTGCTATTTTGAAGATGACTGACATAAAATATTAGCAGAAATATCTGAGCGCTGATGGCATTGTTTGAAAAGGACCGAGGCGTGTGTGCGTGTGTGTGCAGTGACATATTCCTGCCTGAATGTGTTTCATATTACCTCTGCAACATTAGCGCTTAACACAATTTGAAAGCCCGACATGATGTGGGCAGCAGATGAAAGGCTGAGCTGGAGTCCAGCAGGTTTCCCTCTCTGTGGCCTCGTGTTGCCAGTCAGCTTTTAACGCCCTCAGTTTTCTGCCAAGAGAAATAAAATACAGTAGTAATCCACGATGAAGGGATTTTGGGATTATCACTACATTTTCAGAAAGTTGCGTGTTTCAAACAAGACTTTTTAAAAGTAGAGTAAGAGCCAGGACCTCTCTTGAAGTGACCATAAATGGAGAGAAAATCCTCTCACGTGGAGCTCCGTTGATGACTGATAGAAAGTGGAATCCAAAGCAACAAGTCTAATAAAAGTTGTTACTTTTAATAACAGAAATCTTGACTTTTCGGACAAAAAGAACAAAAGTACAGAAAACAAAATAATCTTAGTACCGATAAATTACAGAAACACATGAGATGCATCACACTTCTCACAAATAAGCAGCCAGACATTAAGATCACATAACGACCGGATTTACACACCTGAGGCACACAAGAGGGGGTTGGTTTTCATGCCACATTTACACCAATATACAGAACGTCAATACACTTAAAAGTACCATACAATACCACCCACCATTCAGCAGAGAGGAAGGGACACAGTGGACTGAAAGATCGGCAAATAAACCCGTGCAATGACATTATTTCTCACATTTACAAATACCGCGTTTTAAAGTGGACTTGGTTTCCTTGCAGTATTAGCTGATGGCAAGTCTCTGTGGCTGCATATTCAATTCAGTGTTAGGCTATGTATCAGTTCAACACACCCACAGGTGAGTCTGTGACTCAACCACGTCTTAACCAAAAGGAAAAACAGAAAGTTAAATGTAGCAGAGTATTGCATTTTCTCCAAATAAAATCCTGTTTGACTGAAATCATGTGATTAAAGACAAGATGGGGTGAAGTGATACAACTCTTGTCCCACAAAGTTTTGTGAAATGAGCATCAACTGTGCACAGAGAACGTTGATGTAGCATCTGTGACGTCAACCGCAGGTTTTAGAGATTCTGAGTTAATACTTAAAGAGAAGTGTGTTTGTGGAGTGACGGAGCAGATGCTTGGATGTTGCAGTAAATCTAGTCTCCGGTTGATGTCACACACACTACACCAGAGTTCTTCTACAATCCACACATCAAATGAAGCAATTTATTCTTCCTTTTCTTGTACAAATAAGCTCTCAGTTTCAGATTTAGTCTACAACACTGCAGCTCGTTTCACAAAATCTTTTCCAGTACTACCACTCTGCAGTCGGTTTCTGCAGAGCACTGCTGAACTTGAGGTAGTTACTAGTAAACTTTGCAGCTCGATTCAGATTGAGTCAAATCAAAAAATATCAGGTGTGTTAAGCTGCTATATAGCAGCCGAGTGAGAGACTTTGTTTGTTCCTAAATTAAAACAAAAAGACAAGCAACTAAACACTTGTGAGAAGCTTAAATCATCTGACATCTGGTCACTGATAATAATCTGACCTAAGAGATGAGCATATATGGCATCAACGAGATCCTCAACTGCATTTTAAACCCAAAGTGCGGTAAAACTGAGAAAAGTGACATCAAAGTTTATCCTTTATCCTGACAGAAGTGCTCGTGATTAAACTGTGTGGTATGATTTCTCTCGATTTTAATTCAAAACCAAATAAACTGTTAATGCTGCGTGCCTCTGTAGGGCAGGACAGGCCACCTCATGTCTTTACAGTTAACAGACACAGTGATCAAAGTTAATATGTCAGTTTATCAGTCACGTCACAGCCATTATTGCGTGGCACATAAGGGATAGTAAATCCTCGTGGTTTGGTTATGGCTTATCACACTGCAGTATTACATACTAAGCGCCAGGCATCTTTACAACAAAGACAAAACAGTATGATTTAACCTGTCGGGGGGTGTCTCACAACGAAATGCTGATTTGGTCCATTTAGACACAGTGTCAAAGGTGATGAAACGCTTGCAACAGTGCTCACTGACAAGACTATGCATCAACTCAGAGATAAAGCTGACTGAAGATCAGAGTTTTACTTTTCCAAACAATCCTCTGGAGGCAGATTTATTACAACCTATGATTGGAGGGAACAAAACAATCACAGGTTTAGCAAAGTTACATGGCAATAAAAGACCATTTGATTGACGCAGACCTCCTAATGTTTGAAGGTGAGCAGGATAATGGGCTGACCATTCTTTTCATTTTGATGCTGTCCACATCAAAAACACAGAGCACAGGTGTGAGTGTCAATCTGCTCTAACATGAGCGGCATGTTTGTTGTTGGTTAACTAGCTCCTCCTGTTTGCTGAAAAAATGTCCGTGTTTGTTAACAGTACTGTGTACAAATGCAAAACCTATTACATGTAGCAACAGCAACTAAACAAGAAGAAACTAGTTATTCACTTACATAGTAACTAGACTAACAGCTGTGATTCCGTAGCTCCACACACTGATGATAAATATTATATTCGCTCCAGAGCAGCTGTTTGTAGAAGTAAAACTACAGTCCTGATCATTGCTATGATCATTGCTATGAGCAGTGTGTATTTTATCAAGCTGATACTCACTGAGCCTTTTTTGTGCAGTGAACAAACAATGCTAGTTTTTTTTTGTTACTGCCAGTGAGACTGGAAGGCAACGCTCCAAATACACGACTTGGGGAAAAAAAAAACAAATACATGGGAGCTTCTCTTAAAGTGTCAAGCTTCTAAGTTTGAGATCCAAATGGGGTAAAACTCATTATTAACATAATTATTGCAAAAATGGGCTGTTCTTTTTTGTGGTAGTATCATCACTAATCATAATGGCAAATTTACAACTTTACACACACACATACACACCCACACACACCACCATAAATTTTGTACAGCTTCATGCATTTGAATAGATTATTATTATTATTATTATTATTATTATTATTATTTAGATAGTTATTATTAGTTATTAGAGTTAGTATTATAAGAATTATGAAAACAACAATAAAAACTTCAAACTTTGGAATCGTGACAGGTCCATTTAAACTACTGCATAATGTTTACAGATTTTCAAGTGTCCTCTTTGTTATACACTGCAGTCAGTAATTTTTTGTCTCTCTCTAAATCAAATGGGAGAACAAAATCATATCACGGCTTATTGAATTAGTAGCACAGATTAATTAATGGAGTCTTGATAATTTCCTGCAAAAGGACCAATTTATAGATTATTAGACTGTGATTGTGCTCTGCATGAAAAGCGACATATATGAGCAATTGTTGCACCGAGGTTGCAGGAAATGTTTTGGGAAAAAATAACCTTATAGGTTCTTGTAATTTCACATTATAACGTTTCCTATAAAATTAAATAATTTGGGGCTAATTGCAAGGAAAACTGAGACAGTGACAATCTTTTCTCATTGAAAGCTACAAAACAGTGTATGGACATTTCATCTTTCGAGAAGTTCTGTAAGGAAATTGCTCTGGAAGTGAATATCTGCTTAGGAATGATACTTCTGAGTTCTGGGTACTAATTCCATTAAGTCATTTCTCAAAACACAGTCTATGTTTTCACTCTAATTTGGATCAAATTTCATCATCCTTCCCAGGAAATTATAAAGAAATTACATCACCAAAACAAAGCATTAGCGTTTTTTTTTTTCTGTCTTTGTAGAATAGTAAAGATCATAAGCTTGTTTTTCTGTTGGAAAATATCACTCTATCACTCTGTGCGTACATTCACCTATGTGCAGTTCCAAAGCAGGATAAATGTTGGAAGAGTAGCAGCTATGGCTGCTACCACTGCAGATTAGAACCACGTGACAAAAAGTCAAAAAAGGATGATGACAAATTATCTGCAATCCCAGCTGACACTGGTCACAAAGAATAAAAGAGAATAAAGATATAAGATTATAAGATAAGATGTGATGTTATACAACTAAACCTTTTCTGTCTCATTGGAAACTGAAGCACATTAAACGTCTCAAAACATTAGGCTACATCCCCACCGTTCGCCTTTAAACACACAGCAGGAGTTCTTATTTTACAAATCTCCCACAAAACTACTCTACAGTGCTATTCACAAAGCACGACACATCAAGAAAAAGAACAATTGCAGGGGAAGATCTGAGCTGGGATGGAAGACGATGGCTGTAAGCCAGTACAGCATTTGAACCTTGTGAAATCACAAGCTCAAGGGTTGGTTCGCTGTGTGATTGTTTTCTTGACCCAGTGCAGAGGGGATTTTCTAAATGTTTTATTAAAAAGCACTTTGGTAATTTTAGGCCAAGGTAGAGGAGTCACTACGTAAACCAATATGTGTCTACAGCACACGGATGTCTGAGAAATGTGGCTGCTGGCGAGATGCTCAAAAGGTCGCTGGTGAACTGTGCGGATTCAGTACATTTCTCATGAGTTAACTGGAACAGCTTCAGATAAGAATATTGCTGTAGACATCTGCAAACAGTTTGGAAGCTGAGTGTCAATTAAAATCGTGAAAATAAATTTAAATACATATATAAATAAATTAAACATGGACGGGTAACAAACAGTTTCACTGGTTAGACAAACAAATGCAGAATAACGACTATATACCAAGCAATACCAGCTAGATTATGAATATTTACTGTAATTATTTACCACTAGAAAGGCCAAACATTCATTAGCTGACTGCTGAACATTATGGGAATTCACATATTTGTATTGATCCTTTTTCAACTCCACTTCTGCTTGAAACACACCAAATTACAGCATCGACTTTGCTTAAAAACGTCTCAGTCCTTTAACATGAACCCGGCAGTGCTGTTGAATAAAAACACAAGGAATTATGGGTATAAGGAGACAGTTGCCGTAACATATAGGGAAAAATTAAGTGATACTAACGTGGACCTAGTGTATATATATTCTTAACTGGCATGAACAGCAAAGAGGAAACAGACAAGATCATCAAGCAGAGTAAAAGTTTGAGAAATTTGAGTGGAGTTTGGTTTGATGTCAACTTTTATAAATCTGAAGGCATCAGTCATCACCTTGGTGACCTTCATCTAAGACTCTGAAAACCTGTTGGCCTTTCTAGTGATAAATGTATTGTTGATTTGAACATGGAGAAGGAAAGAGAAAGAACAGGAAGCTGAGGCCCAGAGGAGGAAAGAGATTCCATAACAGATTAACCAGTCAGTTTTTTTTTCACACCTGACGACTGACAGGAGGAGGAAGCTTCTGGGGAGGTTTTTAGTCGGAGAAGAGGCTGGCGAAGGACTGTCGGAGGCTGCGGATGGTCTCAGCTTTGGCCTCGTCGTCAGTCAGACTTCCTCGTAACGTCTCTGTGAAGGTGTTGGTCAGTGATTGGGATTTGCTGTGCAGTAAAAGGAAGAATAGTTTAGTTAACATTTGGAGTCAATGAGCAGAGATGAAAGTTTTGATGCAAAGAAAAAACCTAATCCTGAATATAACCTTTACTTTAGCAATGTTCATTTTCTAACCTTAATACATAAAACAAAGTTACCGGCATCAATATCTAATACTCACTCATACTGGTGTGATATCAGTGGATCTTTAGTCTGGACTCACTTTAGCTGTGGTGACTGTTTCTGAGCTCCAGGCCCAGAGGAGGCGGGGATGGGACCGGGCTGGAAGGCCTGGCTGGGCGAGGTGGTGGCTGACCGGGCTCGCTGAGGCGACCCCTGTGCTGACGGGGATGGAGAAGCGGAAGCAGAGCGGTGTCCTCCTGCAGCAGATAGACACACATTACATGTACATTCATTATTTTACTGTGCTACATCACTGCAGAAGCGAACTGTTGTAGGAATGAAGCCTTTTCCTACCTCGTCTGGGCTGTGTGGTCTGGTCATATAGAAGGAGGCAGAGAAAAATAAAGTGAAATAAAGGTTTAAAAAGTTAACCATGTATTTTAAAGGCCATGCTGTTACTTGTACAACTGCAAGTTCTTCAACTGTATTTCATTAATAAAATCTGTGAGGGAGCATCATGGTGGTTGATAACTTTGGGAATTTCAGTATAGTGTGCAGTAATGGTATTAATACAACAACAACAGCAGTAGTAGTATGATCATTGTTAATACAAGTGAAAATATGAGGTGCATATTGTAGTTGCAGTAGAGGCATCATTACCTGTAATTACAGAAAAAGTAACAGTCATTGCAAAAGTAAAAACAGTGTCTAGTAAAATTAGTATCACTATTAGCAGTGTTTATAGTTACATAGTAGAAGAAGTAGGACAAACAGTGCTATTGACAACAGTACTGCTAAAGTATCAGTAGTGGTTATGTGAAGGTGATGTGTATGTAGCAGTGTTGTACCTTGACAGAGGAAGGCTGAGGTGTGGAAACTCCCAGCAGCACCTGGGCCATCTTGTTGATGACCAGATCTGTGATCAGCTGTTTATCTTCCTCCACATGTTCACCAATCAGAGGCATGGAGCTGTCCATCACCTACAGAGACAGGAAAAAAAAAGGACTCTTCAGGCCGTGCAAACGTTATCATTCCTCCACTAGATGGCAGTATTGTATCTGTTATCATGAAGATCAGATGTGTTCAGACCCCAGATGATGTCAGAGATAATGGACTTAGTGGTATTTTGCCAGCAGTGATGAGTCATTTTACAGAGATCACATATACAACAGCGTTCCCCACAGTAAGCTACACAACACTCTGATGGCCTTAAATACAATTTATTGCCAGATGCACTAAGTATGACACTTGCTTTTCTGGCTGTTCCCATGCACTCCCATACTCCTCAGAAAGTTGTACCTTGTCCTGGATCTGTCATACCACGCACTCCAATGACGCTGCTGCAGGGTAGTTTAGTAGGTTTTTATCACTGGGTTGAGACCCTGTAGAAGGTTAGCAGAGGAAAGTTTTTCTCCCATGTTTGCTTTTTGTTCTTTTAAAGTCCTCATACCTCTTCAGCCTATCAGCCTCTCTGATAATAAATCACATGAATCAAGTAAAAGGAGAAACTTAAATGGTTTTCTCTGCATGTGCAGCCTTAGATGAGGTATTGCTACATGAGGTATTTAGGGTCTCATGAGACAAAAATGTTGAAAGTCACTGACCTATTCTCTATTTAAACCTGAATATAAAGTGAAACGGTACATTTCAGCTCATATCTTATCTTATAAACTGCTATTTTTCTGTGCCACCCTCTGCTGGGCAAAAAGGAACCAAAATTAGAATTTCCACTGAGCAGTAGATAAAATGTGACTCCATCTGTAAATATTATGTTGCCCTGGGCATGACTTGGAAGGGCACAGACCACATCCATTGCCACACAAATAATTAACCTCAAAGAAAAAAAAAAAAAACAACAACTTTCCCACCACGAGCTCACGTGCACGTACACGTGTGCTGAGGAACCACAGAGCACACGGGGCTCGGAGACCCGCTGTCCTCCTCCCTCAACACCAAAACAAACAGCAGCAGAGGAGTGTGGCTGCTGGTACTGCTGGTTTGGATGCAGATGCCTGGAGTGGTAGATGAGGCTGTTGCACCGCGCCCCAGCCACAGACTGTAAACACAGCGCAGGGCACGCATGCATGTGCTGATCCTCTCACACACAGTGTAAGCCAAGCAGAGCCCAATCATGTGGCGCAGAGAGAGTGCAGAACAAACACAGCAGCAGCTCACAACACGGGTTTCCCCCCTCTCTGTGGTTGAAGTTGTTTTTATTAGTGGCATCGGCTAAATTAAATTTGAAATACTTTATTCGTCTCTCAAGAGCAATTCAAACATGAAATCACACAAATCCAAGTCTCAATCAGGTCTCCTGATGTTAAATCCTGTCTCAACATCATGTTTCGTGTGGAAACACTGCAACGCAGCAAGGAAAATTCAGTTCTTTAATAGATTATTTCATGCTTTCTTGAACATAATGAGTCCAAGGAACCTGGAGTGTTGAAAAATAAAAAGAAACATTTGAAATCCACACCGTGTTTTCATGTGCAAGATTGTTTCAGAGTAATTTGAGATCTCACTTGTTGGGTTCATAGTGTTCTGCACAGAACCACATACCCATACCAGAGAACCCTTTAAAGCCCTTCTTTTTCTGTGTGTAGCCAGCTCCTTGGCTAGGATTTGGCGGCGAGGTGGGGCGTGGCACGGTGTCTTGGCCAGTTGAGTCATTACCACAGGGGACTGAGCACAGGCCTGGCAAACGACCGCCAGGCTCCACTTCAAACGGCGTGTGGTGGCAAGCAGAGCCGGGATCCACCCTGCTGATTTATTAGGACACAGAGTCATCGAGCTGGAGACTGGAGCTGCCACCGGCCTTTTCAGGCAGTGGAACATAGAGGTGTTATTCTGCACTTTTATTGAGCTGCACAGTGTTCTGTCTGTACCCGGCCGTACGGGAAAGTTCTGACAGTACAACATGATGTGAAATGTGCTCATTGAAAATTACGGTTCAGTCGCGGTACAGGGATGGGCAGAGGGTGGCGTTTTCCTGGTAAAACAAATTGAGCTTTAAGATAGCAGTGTTTGTACTCCTCCCTCTTAATGATTTTTATGGTTCACTCAAAGTTTAAAGAATTATGTGAGTTTATCTGATTCGATTTGCTGTGTGTCCTTAAACTCTAAACTCTGGCAGTGAGTGAAATCATGTCATTTCATGTTGTGTGTTGTCTCAGTAACATATTATCACTTTTTGCTTATATAATGTGTCAATAACATGCCAACAAAAAAATGCATGTTCATTCCTAATTTAATCACAAAGCGACTAATTTCCTTCCTGCCAGGTGTCAAAATGTCACTGTGTCATGTCCTGTCATGTGACTGTAGCTGAGATGTGCTGTCGTATTGAATGGGCGTTGCTATGATATGTGACATCTTTCAGGGCTGGTCTGGATTACAATGTGACATCTGCCATGTATTATCACAAATCATATTCTGATACACAAAACCAGTGGTGAAAGAAGTACTGAGATCTTTTACTTCAGTAGTACTAGCAATACTGCAGTATAAAAATACTCTATTACAAGTAAAACTCCTGCATTCATAAGTAGAAAGTACAAATTTGTTATAAGCAAAATGTGCTTGAAGTATCACAAGTAAATATAGATGTGTGTCACCACGTCAATGTCAAGTTTCTGTTGTCATGTCACTTTGTCATGTTGTACTCTACTGTCAGGTCATTTGACATGACAGTAGAGTAACAGTAGAGTTAGGCTGTGCTTGCTGTGTCATGATGTTGTGGGTTATCATGTCACTGTCATTCTCCACTGTCTGTACACTTTTCCAGCGAAGTGCCAAACCTGGAGCTTGCTTCATGCAGTAAACTGTTAATGAAGTTCCTGTGAGCAGCTCATTACTTTTCATTAGGGAGCGGTGTCATGGCTGATGTCTTTGTCTGGAACAAAAAACAGATTCCCACAGTGATGGACCGGCAGCTCTTCCTTGTCGCCGTTAATTAAATTCCATCATGCTGAAGGGCTAGAGACAGCGAGACAGAGTGGACGAGGAGGAGGAAGTGCAGCTCGTCGGGGAACATTGTTACTCGACTGTGTCACTGGCTTCTCTGTCCAAACAGTCCAGCTCTGAGACTACACATCTCTGGGGAGCTGGTAGAGATTTCCTGAGATAGTCTGAGTTTAAAAAAAGGGTCTTATTTTCTCACTGCTGACTTCACCCAGCTCGCAGACAGAGAGAGGTGTGATGTCATGCTCTCAGCCTAAAAATGGCCATGTCAGACGTCGCACACCGGCCTGTTTCCTAAGATTTGAAGATGCAGGAGGCCGCTCTCAAAACAAAACTGATTACAGATAATACATTTTATCTTCTGCTTTTCTCCTGGGTATAATCCTGAAAGGAAAATTCTCCCACATTTCATCCTTTTATATCAGCATCCTCAGTCACTGATTTCCTGTTTTCCAAAGACCCCCATGTAGCATGACTGAGCCTGCCTTTTAACTGTTTTTTTAATGTGCCAATGGTGAAGAGACAGCAATAGTGATAGAAAATAATAATAGAGTGAGTCATGCCCCCTATTCAAATCCTCAAATCAAAACCTTATTTGTTGCTGTATTGCATTCCAGTCATTGTTCGGCTCCTGTAGGTGTAGAAAATTACTTTTTCCATTATGATTTCCTTTTGTTGAATACTCAGGGCAAAACAGCACCTCTAAAAAGAAGCTTTTGCTCTTCTTTCTGAGGGCTGATACCTTCATTACCAAAGAAAGACTGATACCAAAAGCTAATGTCTTTATCTCTGTTATGAAACAGTTTAAAATATCATGAAATATTATATTGTTTTTTTATAGTGACATATTATGTGACATATTATCACCACCTTATTCATCTGGAGTAGTGTTTTTGGCCACCTGAAGAACGCCAGTCCAATATTCACTCTCCGTTTAGCTCTGTTTTAGTTTTCACTAGATCCAGAGGGAAATATCTGCATCTTCAGCTGCTAAATGTTCTACTGTGCCCACTAAGTAGTTGCTAATTTTGTTTGTGTTCCGTTTGGTCCTGGGCAGGTAGTGTACGATGGGTTTATCAGAGCTCTTGCGCTGAAAAAAGCTTCCTGAAGTTGATGAGAACAGTGAAATTGCAGCCCGTGAATCCAAAACAATGTCCTCAAAGATGTTAAAAGACCTCATAGAATTAAGGGAGACCTACAAAGCTGGGTCATAATAATTTGTTACTTCCAACAACCACATTACATATAGTCAGTTGAGCCACTGGTGTCTAAAATATTGATTAGAGTATGTGTGGCTGTGGTGGGAGTTGAATTGTGAATTGTGTTGCCGCCATGTTCAAACTCTTGGTTGTGTCAGGTCACGCAACAGCAATTTTATTTGCCTACAAACTACAAGTGCAAAGCCAAACTTTACCAATGGACTGAAACAAACAGGCTGTGTTAGGAGATGCAGTGAGTCAACGGTTGACTCCTGATGTTGTTTTCATTCTGCTGCCTGTGTTTGGTCTACAGACTAATCATTCTTTCAAGTCTCCGATGATCATGTGCAATCAAGTCTGGCAACACCCTTCCCTGTTGACTTTCACCACGATGTGAAAATATATTATCAGCAGGGAAGGAGACTGATGGTGGCCCGTGCTTTACCGTGAAAGCTGGTCAGCGGGTCACTGGTTGGGGTTCTTAAACACACCGAGAGAGCAAAACACTAGGATATCTTCCTGAGAGCAAGTCACAGCCCCTTTTCCTTGAAACGGTTTCTTTAACTCACCACTGTCTAACCTCAGATTTGGGTTGGGGCTTATACTGAAAACAAACTAACCTCGATGATATAGTCGTTGCCATCTTTTCCATGGACTGCCTTCACTGCACAGATGTCTAGGCCACCAAACATCTCAGCACAGGAGTCCACCCACAGCCGATATCTGGAACACATTGGCACAAATAACGATATTACCGATTACCGAATTAAATACCTAGTATACTCTGAAGAGATCATGGGGGTGAGCTTCACAGGACTCAAATAAAACTGGGAAAACAAAGTATAATACTCTTTTTTAGGATATTTACATTGTCAAAGAAACTTAGCAAAAAGACAGATGTCTCTGAAGGTATGAAGTGTGCAAAAGAGATGTTTGCATTTTCCCATCATATCAGTGAGTCAGCTCACCGGTCGGTCATTGCGATCTGTTCCAACATGGCAGAACCTGTGTTGGCCTTCCAGTTCCCAGAAATGGATGTTCTCCTGAAAAATGAAAGAAAACCAGATAAAATCAGGAAATTAGTCAGTCAGTTAGAACGCTACAGCACTCCACCATGAGTTAGTCACTCACAAACGTTTTCTTGTATGGCTGAACAGAAAACCTCAACTATTGTCAGCTCATTAGTGATGATGATTGCCATCCACACCTACATTATTGTGTCAGAGACATTTGCTCTGTTACATCTGTTTCTCTGCTTTTGGTCAAATAATTGTTTAGATACAGAGATTTGAAAGTTAAGAGGGTGTTGACTCATATTCTTTGTTGCTATATGTTTGGCTGAGTTTACAGAAAAAAAGGGCTCTTGCTTCCAAATGAGTGTGAGGGTCAGAGGAAGGGACTGGGTGTGACTGTGGGAGTGCAGTTGCTGAACAGTGCCTGGAAAAGAACAATTCTTATTGTTTTATTACTTACTTGCTACTTGTTGAACCCTACACACTTCTCTTAGACTTTGTAGGAACTACTGTCAAGTGTAAGATGCTGGTGGTGTGAAACCTCTTACATGTAAGCCTTGTAGTTGTTGCCGATCTTCTGAATGCGGATATCATACTTGGATTGGACGTAGGGCTCGGTGGTGGCGTAGGTCCCGGCCAGAGCCACCACGCTGGTAATGTCCTGGAAGTCCTGTTGGTTTTCAACTTTGATCTGTGGGAGAGAAGACGCATGTTAGTGAGTGGCTAATTACAAAGCGAGCCGTCAAAGCTGGCAGTGGCTGCTTAGAATCCCACAGGAATTTCACACTTGTACAGAGGAGGGATAATAAACGGTCCCTGGATGGAAACATTGCCAAAGGCAGCTTTGAACTACATCACTTCACTCCCATCAAGTGATTAGCCTGCAGACTGTAGACACAGACTGAGGGGAAATGACGCAAAGGCAACCCATCAACACGAAACATGGCTGTTACATAAAACTCAAAGGTATTTTTCACTTAAACAGTTAGATAGTTAGGTAACAATGAGGTCATCGTATCATAGGAAAGGAAGAGAATAAATGAGACCTGCATTTATTTCTATCTACACTCTACAGTGATACAGAAGCTTTCATTACCTTTTCACTGCAGTTTCCAGGGATCACCTGTGATTCAAACAGCCTTACTCTGATGTCTTCTTCTTTGGATTTTCAGTGGATGATGTTTCTGCAGGTGCTGCTCTTTTCTCTGTCTTACTCAGCTACTTTGACACAGATTTATGAGGTGTATTCTCTCAGGTCATGGGAAACGGGACATCTTGGCAGAGAAACTCTTTAATCAGCAGCCATAGTGTTTGGTGGAATGTCAGAGCTCAGTGTCTAAGATGTAAAATGATTGAGTCCAGAGCTTCCACTCACTCATCACGATCCCTCTCACTGGTATCATCACAGCTCTGCACAGATGAAGTTGCAGGAACGGTGATGTGTCATCAGGAAAAAAGACAAAACTCTTTGTTTTGCTCTTGTGAGTTTAAACATGTTTAAGTAAGTTATGTCCACACCACAGTTATATGTAAGCTACATGACTCAGGGTCTGATTTTGTAGAACAAAGGGATAAAATCTGAAACCGAGCTCAACTTTCATCTACATGTGACAATTTGTGAGGTCTTAGCAAACAGTTTAATGCCATGTTTATAAGGTTTTAGGTTTAGTGAACTTTCTCACACAAACAAATCCTAAAAACCGCTGAAAAAGAAATACAAATTGTTCGGGTGGTACAAAGAAATCCCGAGGAGCCTTTAAAATGATGCAGTCCTCGCCAAAAACGAACAAGAGAACTGACAACAGGAAAACAAATAAAGCAAAACTGAGTAAGAGTGAGAATGGTACCAAAACCATAAAAGTAGGTTTAAATGTTTAAAAGGCAGCTTTGATGGTTAATGTGGTCCAATAAAAAATATTGGCACTTTGATGGGCAATAACACGAATACGCTTGTTGAAACCAACATATGAAGCTGTTCTAGTGCAACTGGATCCATTCATCTCTCAAATGAGCTCAGGAGGCAGACAAGCAAATATCCTGACTTCAGATCTCTTCAGATGAAAAGTTTAAATTTAAAAACAGTTTGTGTTAAAGCACACTGTTGTCACTGCGTTAGTTTATTGTTATTTTGAACAAAACAGTGTTTAAATCTTATGTGTATCTTTGTTTTTTGTCATATTAATGAATGACATAAAGGTATGTGTATGTACTCTGAAGTTATGTTAAAAGTGTGCACTCAGGTCATTTCTTTCATACTGTGTGTGTTGGTAACACTTTCACTGGAACACTGAGGCCAAGCACTGAACCATGCCTGTTTACAGTGAGCGGGCAAAGGCTGAAACAACAAAATTCACTGAATGGAGGGAAGTGACTCACAGATCACATCATGGCCCCAGAGGTAGAACCTGGTAGCCAGCAGCAGCTCCAGCCTTGAGCTGTGAGCATCCAGAGTATTACGCAATTCCTATGAGTAACTAAACAAACCGTAACGATGCAAATAGAAAGTAAAAAGGTAAACTGGCGAAACACTGGCATGGAGATGAAGAACTGTTCCCGGTGGAAAAACTCATGTCTCACTGGTCAGAGTCCAGACTGAATGACGAACTTGCTAGAACACAGAACCTGACTGGTCTACAAAGATGTCACGTGGAAACTGCATGGAAAGTTTTCTGCTACTGTTGGGTCAGTAATGTTTGTCAAATGAAAGAGGCTCAACGAGTAGACACATTCAGTTCATATAGTCTAGTAAGATGTGAATATACAAACATGATTCATGTCCAGTTAATAATAAAACCTCAGCACTTTGTACATTACATATATTTGCATGCCATAGCAAGGAGGACTCTGAAGTCCTTGGGGCACAGATGTAGCTCATGTTTTCTGCAAAGGGAGACTATATCAGACTTTTGCTGATAAAGCCACATTTTAATTTCCTTTGATTTACTTCCTTAAACGTTTATTATCATTAGTACATGACTGTGCAAATGATAAATGAATTTTTGTTTTACTTCTGTGATAACACGACTGAAATGTTTATCCTGACATGATAAAACATAGTGTAACAGTAGCACAGTTAGAGATGAGTCATAAAGTCTGTGAACTGACAGAGGACTATCTATTGTTCGCTAACAATAATAACATTAGTCAACATAAGCTACTGGTCATACCAGACCATGTAAAGCTGTGGCAGCAGAATTCCTGAATGCATCAAATTGAGTGAGGGTGTGTATTTAATTATTCACATATTTGTATTTATATAGCTAGCTTCTGAGCTCAACATTTTATATTTTTAAGAGGAAAGTTCTTTGTTGTAACTTTGTTTTGAAAGTACAGTGCCCTCTTCCTGAAATTCAGCTGATTTATGTCCAAATTCAACCTGATGGCTCACAGTGGAAAATGCCATGTAGGATGTCACAGTTTTCTCATTTATCTGTACTATACTAACTTCAATAGCTCAAAATTAATGCAGTAATGATCTAAAGTTCTACATGTAGCACTATGTAGCTATGATTGATATATTATTACGGGTAATAGTTTGTGTTTGGTTAAGTAAATGTGGTATTGGAAAGCTAGAAATGCCTAAATCAATGTCTGTGTTTCACTTACAAAAGCAGGTTTCTGTCAAAAGCAAACAAAACAGCAATGACCTAAATCCCACATATCCCTGTCCGTTCTCAGAGCTCTGTGAGGTCTGAGGGGTTAAATGAGGTCCTGCTCTACAAGGGCCTGCCAAGTTCCCCTGGAGCCTTATGGGAAATTCTATAGCATGTCTGGCTCCTGAACAGGAAACCAAGCCCATCCAGACAGACATATAGGAAGTGCCTGCCCCTGTGAATCCAAATGACAAGTGTTTGGGAGAATAAGCCTTTCTAAGTCTTTCTTATAACTGTGCTGATTATGTAACCACATCTTCAAATACATGAATGACAATGTATAAATGCTCCGCACTATTCACCGAGCATTATGTAATCAACAGAGATGGTAGACATCAGTCTGTAGTTATTTCCTTGCAGCAATCATGTTAGATTGTCTGAAGTTGTTAGTCAGCCAGCCAGCAAAAGTATAACTATCAGTACACTGTACTCAGGCGTTATCAGTGGTGTGTGTCTGTCTGTGTGCACCTCTGCCTTTGTAGAAATCAGATGTCTGCTCGGTGAGAGTAAACCCAGGAACACACTTCTCACTCGCCTGATTATAACAGTGATTTGGCCATCATGACTGATTTTAAAGATCATGGAGAGACGTACAAAGTAAGACCCACGGGGGATTTAGGTTTCTGATGTCTTGGCTCCCGTTTGAACCTCAGACCAGTCAAAGCTGTCCAGATAATATCACACGTTTGATTTGCATGACTGGAATTTAGACAAATCTGAGTGTGATCCTGTAATCTGAGCGAGTAAAGGTGGAAATCTGAACTCGTGAGCTTTACTTCAAAAGTCAGTTGTAATACGAGTGACGCAGACGCTTTTCACTATCAGAAATCTTCTAGGGTCTTCCTGGCTTAAGACTAAGAGAAAAAAAAACACCTGATATATATTCAGTTTTTCATTCACTCACCTTTCCCATTCCAGCGTGGGCATGTCCCATCTTGACCACCACGGGGTAGGAAGGAGTTGTAACCTGCAGACAAGGACAACAGCAGATTATTAGCTGGTGTAATAACCTCAGACTTCCTCTACCTGGGTGGGTGTGGTGGAGTTTGTATTTGATTTCTTGGCACTAAAATAGCATTCCAATACAAAGTGAGTTATACTGAGTGCAAAAGTAGAAAAAAAAATGCAATTCCCTGACCACCAACACGGAGGTCAAAGGTTAAATATTCAGTATATTTACATTTTCTGTTTAAACCTAAAAAAAACCCCCCTAAAATTAGCTGATTTTTTTTGGCTGCTTGGAACAAGCTGTAAACACAGTCACCCTGTAAAATGGATATGGCAAACTTAGCTGAAAACTGCCTGCTGTGTGAAAGCAAACAAACTGAAGCAAAACAGTAAAGCTGTGGTCCATAAAAAACCAAAACAATGAGACGTTAGATGCCACAACGCTTTTTCAGAGGTGAGGGAAACTGCAAAGTCAGGTGCTAATTTTCCGTGGGTTTCCAAACGTAAAATATTGTATACAGCAGCTTTAAATAAAATGTCAAGGTGCAGGAGGAAAAAAGAAAAGGGATATAAATGGGCTTTAAGTCTCCCTTAAGGCCGAAGGATGCTCAGGGATTGTTGATGCCAACACTTCGGGAAAAGGATGTCACACTAAGTAAGGATATTCAGAACTGTACTCTGTGTTCTAAATATACAATAAGACAGACGTCTCAATGTGGTAAACGCCACACTGAGACGCAACCAAAAGCGGAAAACTATTTCTCTTGCAACTAGTTCGTATGTGTACATGAAGCGTCCAGAACCGTATCCTTGTAAAAGAAATGCTCTGATGCCACACCACTGAACTTAAAGCTGTCCAGTTTAGGAAGCATGAGCTGGAGACGGAAGAATTTGGGGCTTATTACACAAAAGAGCGAGGTTCTGGGAAGCTGGGTGGAAGACCACAGCTCACTGGGATGGGTCTGGACAAACCCGACCGACCGCAAACATGCTATTTCTTACAGCATAGCGCTGAAGTGGATGAAACATCAACAGATTACATCAAACCTCCCTGTGGTTTAAACGCTCCTTGATAAATCTACTGATATGATTGTAAATGGGATGTTTTCTAAAGACCTTTCACTACTTAAACAACAGGCCCTTTTATCAAGTTTACAGTAATGGATAAAGAAGTACTTTAGTGATTTTTATTGAGGTTTAAATGCATATACTGTATATAATCATCCAAACTATGTATGAAGGTCAGCAGTCGAACATTTCAAGAATGTTCTAGAAATTCAGAACACATTTGTGCATCCTACAGTTTCATAAAAGCAAGTAGATATAAGAATCCACAAGTTTACAGTGATTATCTCTGAGGGCACCTCCAGGTGAAGCACACAATTTAATAAATACAGAAACAGAAGATGTTCAGGCCAGAGGCACAAGGCCAGCTCACGAACGGAGACGTTCAGACGTGCAAGCAGGAAGGGAACGCCTAAGCAGCTGCTATCACTTCATCCAAACGCTCCCTGACATTGACAGGGCTACACATCCTAATGTTGCTGTCAGCTTGTTTTGTGCAGAGCCTTAAACAGACATGGAGCTGCCTGAGGGTGTGTGAAGGCGGCTTCTGTTGACAGGTTCTAACAGTACAGCCTTGGCCGACACACGGCCAAGATAAAGTGCACTCTAATTGTCTCCATTATCACTTCTCAAGTGCCAGAATACAGAAGGGAGTGGAGATCAAGACTTTGCAATGATGTACTGTTTGAATGAATCATTTAGTAGAGTGATGACAATAATGTGCAAATAACACACATAAGATGATAAATTTGTTCTTCTGCAATGGCTTAAATGGTCATCAGGGCTCTTCATGAGCTGATAAACTGAAGTGTGTTTTAACTATGATACAAATCATACAAGTGACTATATTTTCTCCTAAAGTTGGGGGACTACCTTCATTGTCCTCTTTAGTTGTTGAAGCTTAGGCAGAAGTTTATCCTGGTCCAACTTCATGTGTCATTAGAAACACATGAAATCTGCTCCTTCCTTAAATTCTTACATCGGGATCACAACCTATGTCTTACAATGTTTTACAAAAAGTAGGACATGAAGCTGGTCACACGTTCAAAACTTGTACAGCTTTTACATGTGTGCGCCACATGATGATTGATAAGATGCCTGAGGTTTAGCAAGTATCTGAGGGGAGTCGAGCCGTAACGCAGTGTGGACGTCTGTCTGCTGGAAAGAGTGTTTTGGGTGGAAGGGGCCGTAGCCACCCACTCTGTCTGGACATGTTCCTTCCAGCCATTCCCATCAGCAGGGCAATGACGGCATAACTAAACATGTCGGGGGGTTGAGCTGACCACATCCTCTGCCCCGATGTAACTGGAGCATCAGACGACGACGTGCGCTTGCTGTTGTCTTCTGACTGATTCACATGCCACAAAAATGCACTGTCACTTTAACTGAGATTACACAATCAGGAAAAGAGAACAGAAACATTTGACTGTCTCAGTTCAAAAGCATTTACTGTTCATTACATGCAATATATGTAAGCCACAAAGTAATCACTAATATTTTGACACCTTATCCAGGTAGTATGCAGCTTTGTTCTGGCTGTTCTAAAGTTTGGTCACACTAGAAAGTGACACAGGTAATTTCATTATTCAGAAATATGTTCGTGTCAGAACGGCTGTCTTAGCTTCTTTCTGTTTTGTCTGGACTATGGCCTTTACCCCCCACTAACATTTAGTTATTTACAGATTTTTTTTTTTACAGAATTAGTTTGATGTGATGGTGTTCAGTCTTTATTTTTGACCTGTATGTTGTAACTTTTGCTTTGGCTTTATCATTAGAAAAGTTTTAGGTTTTAGTATTTTCATAGACTATTCTTTGAGACTTTCATTTTGAGTCTGTTATGTAAATAACTTATTATTTCACTTCACTTTGTGTATTTCTCTGTCGGAGCCTCTGTCCATAAAAGAAAGCAGAGTTAGAAAACATTTAGTGTCACTGCTGTGATCTGTGGCTGGAGCCTTCCCCTCAGACATGAGGTATGAGGGAGGCTATTTTATGGGAAGAGTCTTTATTTTACAGTGATTGATTTTCTTTATGAGATTGTTTAATAAGACAAGATTCTGTCCTTTAAAAAAGCCTTGGTGGCCATTAGCTTCCGTGAGCTCTCAGATGTGGAACTTTTGGTTTAAAACTTCAGCTTTCTGTTTCACTGCAGCTGCATAAGCACCACTCGTCCCCCTTTTGTTCCCAGCTGGAATCTGTAAAAGGCATCCAGTGTGGTAAAGACGTTAAGAAGTCACATGCTAAAAAAGCTAATTATATGGTGGGTGATTTCACCAGTCTAGGTTTTATTTTGTAACACAGGCTCACTTCATTTACAGTAAATGTGCCAGACGGCCAGGCCTGGCATATAATGGAAATACTTCAGGGAAGCCCATCCACTCCCACATACATCCCCTCCCTCTGGCTATATATGCAAAACTTGTTGTAAGTGAATCACGCAGGACTGTTAAGATCAGTATGTAATGTGAATCATGCTTCCCTTCCTTCAAAACACCTCCATGTCACATTCCAGTCCCAAAAACCTCCATCTGCAGGTGACTGGAAATTTCCAAATCCCACTGAGCACGTTTAAAATATGAGGGGACCCTGAGAGCAGGGCTGCATCCTCTGGTGTTTCTAGGTGAAGTCCTTCAGACTCACAAATAAAACAATCACTCACAAATTAATGTATCCCTACTATACACTGGCTGAAAACCGATGGCCCCTGATTAAACAATTGTTTGAAAATTTGAATTTGTATAGAAAATAAAATAATGTAAAACTCCTCTTAAGCATTAAACACAAAGCCAAGCAAATATAGGTCACACACTATACCCAATGAAAAGCTTGTAGAGAGTGGTGCAGAGCTTCAGTTGCTGAGCAAAGGGAGTTAAATCTCTCTTTGGGGGCACATGTACTATCCAACAAAACACATGGTGCATCCATCCTGCGTTTATGATCTCTTAATTTTTATTATGGCCGCTCAAATCTGCCACATCAAGGAGAAGACATGAGGCGCAATGGTTTGGGCAGACGACGAGAGCAGGGGACCCCGACCCAGAATCCTTTTCAAGAGTCCGACCGCAGTGGGACCAAAGACAGCCTGCCCACATCAAAACCTGCCTGTGGATTAAGTGAGCCACAAGAGACCAGTAATGTTTATCATGCAAGTCCCTGCTAAGTTACTGACTGAATTCATGCACCTGACAGGAATGGGTACAGATGTCTTTGAAGGTGCTGCATATTAACGTTTGAGTTGTTTCACATGAAGGCAGGAGTGTAACCTTTCACTTTGGAGCAGTACAAAGGAGATATAGTAGGTGGAAATAAAGATTTATGAGAATAAAAATCCCTGTAAAGACATACTTTATACTGTGATGATGTGTACAGCCAGTTTCTGTATTGAGCTAAGCCAACTATCACCTGGCTCTCCCTTTATTTTTAGAGTACAGACTTAAGAGTGGTAGTCTTTTCATCTAATTCAGCAAGAAAGTAAAAGCATATTCAAAATTTCTTCTTTAGTCAGAAATAAACAGGATAATATTACGAAAACTTAAGTTTCAGATTTTAATTTAATTTCAGATACCACTTTTCACACATCTCCTACCTTCCTTACACCATATTGTGGAAACCTACTGCATCTTTTACTGCTCAGATCAATACAAGGGATTGGCCCTTATCTAGAATGAATTATAATTGATATTGTCTTGTTTGTAGTATTTATTTAAATGAAAACTTAGAAATGTATAGTTGTCAATTTGTATATAGGAGAAACTGAAATATGTTTGAAATGAATAAGACACCACAAGACTAAATTTCCCAGACCGTAAACCCTCAAAAGACATTTTACATGTCCCCAGTGACATAAGCATGACACATGCAGTAGTTCCTGGATACGCTCCCACAACACATATTTATGGGTTGCCATGGTAACCTAATGGGCTAGCATCTGCCCAAAACTACGACTAACAGTAGATACCCATTGTGCTAAAGTGTGTACTATAAAAGCAGTATAATTGGGCATGGTAATTATTGTTGTGGAATTTAAGCTCATCTGGCTTCCATTAGGGTCCGTCCTGGTGTATTTTCATGAGTGAGACAGCTGTCTGGAAAACACAACTTGTGTCTGAGAATGGAAGTTTCCAGGGCGGACGCTTCCTGACAACACCGAGGTGCTGATGGAGAAGTGACAGCGATGGTCGGTGGCATCTTCTGGTGGTCAAGAAACCTGCTTTTTCATCACAACTCGCTAAGTGCCTGGGAGCGGAAGAAATGCACAGCATCTGTCTTTCTCTACAGATAAAAGACTCCAGCTTTACTCAGTGCACCCAAAGGCTATGAATAATGTTTCCAGCCGATGGAACAGCCCTTTGTATAATTTAATAATCAACAACACTTTCAAATTAACAGATGTACTTTTTTGTTCAGTTCTGTTGCTAATACACACAGCGATTCGATCTATAGCAAGTCACCAAAACTTTCATGTAAGTGAGTAACTGAGATTGAGATTAAGTAAAAAGGCATCTGCAAAGAGTTTGCTTTCGATTACAGTAAGTTGAGTCACTTTTAAATCGCAAAGGCAGCAGCTGCAAATCAGAAACGGTTACCGTTTGTCTCATTCTGAAGGTTTCAGACTACAGACTGTTAAACCGACTGAAAAAAAAAGGCTGGCAATATCTGCTTATTAAATCAAAACCAATATCATTCAAAACCAAATCAACAAATAGTGGCGCCTACAGCCAGAATCCTCAATTTACTGCATAAATATTGGATATTAGGCCAGCGTTTGATTCTGTGGCCAGATATGGTTCCCCAGTGCTTGTCTTTCATGTGCTTTTGATTTAATTAAGAATTTTTTTTAGCCATGATAGCGGCATGGCTCCAGGGATGACAATGTCAGTCTGCCTGTTTGTTGACCAGTCAGCTGGTCCACACTGAAATACCTATTACCAAGTAACTGTTGGATGGATTGGCATGAAATTTTGTACAGACATTCATTAATCATTAATTTGTCCAGGCCTTTGGTTTATGACCAAAAGTACTGTTTTCATTGACCTCAGCTATACTTAGCAGGCTAACACACAGACGTGTGGTGAGCATTTTGACATTAAACATGTCAAACATCAGCATGAGTTTAAGAGCATGTGATAGAGACAGCAGCAGTCACACTGAAGGTTTACAGAAGAAATGGCTTTTTAGATGCATGTTATTTGAGCCTTTCTCCAGCACATGTCTACACCATGGGTCATCTCCACCATATTTAGAAACTTGTAGGACAAAACACAAGCAGCCCAAGTACACCATTCACCACTGTTGTCCTCGTCTTCTTCACATGGTGTTCCCATAGCCCAGACTTGTAGTTACGTTTTGACGTGGACGGTGCAGCTCTGTGGCAGCTATGTGTCACGCCATAACACCTTGAAGCACAACTACAAATCCCTCTTTATACTTTCTTCAAGAATATAAAGACAAAAAGTGCTCTCATGGGGGTGCTGCTTGTAATGTCTCAGTGATCTCACAGGTGGGTAATATTACAGATGGTTAACCAATACGTTTTAATAACAGAACACAGCCACTACTTGAGTCCAGTCCATTCCTTTAAATAAACACAGATTTGTTTGAAAGTCGGTGTTAAGTACATGTCCAGACTGTACTAAAGAGGAGCTATTTAAGTCCAGTTTCTCTGTGGTCGTGGTGTAATAGGGACCTGGACAGGCCTTATTAGCACTAATCAATTCACTAACCTACATTCCTGCTTCAGAAGAAGAAGGACAGACGGGCCTCAGGCTAGCCAATCCTGCAAAAATCATCAACGCTGTGCCACATTCCTCTGAGTCTAAAAGGAAAAGCAATGTTTCTTTCCCACTTTCCAGAGTCTCCTGCAGTATTAGGTCTCGGAAAAGGCTGAGCAGAAATGAGGTGGCCGTGTGCAGTTTTGGATTCCCTGTCTCATGGAATCGTTCCGACAGTCGTTTCAGCTTAGTGATGCCGGCGAAAACAATCACAGATCCAAACCTGCATCTGTGAGCGACGTGGACGGATACATGGGCACACAAACAGAGCAGAACAGAACAGAATGTTGACTTATGAGGTCAAATTGATTTTTCATAACACTATAGAGTTAGCACTAAGGAAATTTGTACACACACAGGGAGGTCAGAGGTCAGGGTCTCACACTGTTAGCAGTTCTCACCCTCCATGAAAGCCACTCAGCTGCCGTAGAACAATTCTGCCTTTCTGTAATTATGCGTTTTCCAAGTAAATGTCTTCACGGTCTCTTTCCTTGAATAATTTCATCCTCCATAATGTCCTGCCCAAGTATCCTGTTTCCACACAAAATAAATTAAATGAAGGAAGCTGGATGCTCTAAATGTGCAGCATCCTTGGAATATTCAGGATATAAAGCAGATGTTAGTCTGGATCTGATAGAGCAGATGGACCGGTGCTTTAACTACCATAACACCAGGCTTTACTCAGTGGTTCGCCACAGTTCCATACAGCATTGTCAAGACAATTACAGCTTGCCAACACGTAAATTAAAGTTAGTATCGAGTTAGTTTCTAAAGTAGCAACAGGCAGAGTGACAGGTGCAAATGTTCAAACAGTAAAATCATTGGGTTTACTTCACCTGAACAGCGGTTTTCAAACTGGGTGGGGGTCAACGCAGGGTCATAAAAAAATACCATGAATATCAATATAAATACTTTTTGACATTAGAGAAGACAGGGGTGTCAGGGGAAAGAAGAGGTGTTTTTGTATCAGTTTAGTCTGAGAGGGGCCTGTAGAGTGAGAAAAAGAAAACTGTGAGAGGTCAGGAGGAGACGCAGAGTATTAAACTAGACAGTGCAACAGGTGCAAACACATAAGCGGCAGGATTTCTCAAAAAGACATGGCTGAAATAGATAACGCTGATACACGCACTCAAAAGTCACTCCATGTTTCCTGCCCTGTGCTTCTGATAAGACTCAGTAAATGAAGGGATACACGAGTCAAGAGGAGTCAGCAACTTTTTTTCTGACAGCAGAGGAAGAAAAGGCAGGCTTCTGCAGAGTGCAAACCAGGGCTCAGCCCAAATGTCATCACCACCACTGTTTTCAATTAAGACACAGTACATAGGGAGGAGAGTGGAGGAACATCAAGGAGGAAGATGTTTTGGAACAGCTGGATGTGGCAAACCTAGTCTGTATTTATACCGGCTGTGCAAGCAGAAGGAATGGGTGGTACTCTGTAACACACTGCAGCAATGACTAAAGTACACTTAGTTATAACAAATAACTTGAACGCAATCAGGCTGTACAATCCTTTAAATATATTTTAATAACTGTTCAGTAATTTATCAATCCCATCTGGATTTTAACCAAAGTTCACATGGTGTTAATCATGGCGGTTGGCTGATGGCTGATTTTTAGAGAATACTAGTACTAATACTCATTTGTACAATTTGTGCAAGGATGAACTGTACAAAATCTAAAGTGGAACAGACTAATAGCCACAGAGTTTGGCACATTAACGTATATTATATTAATATTACAGTCTATTGTTGAAATGCCCTCAAAGATTTTAGGATTACCTGTAGTAGATATTTACTTCTGTGGTGTAAACATAGAAGAATGTAATGCCTATAAGAAAATGGTTTGGAATTTGATTCAAAAAATTACTTACATTTTTGGCCCATGCAAATACCTAATGTTATATATTGGGTATCTAGACAATTGTTGCTCCTGTGCTTTGCGATTTAGGAGTTATAGGCCATCATGTTAAAACTTTAAATGCTTTATAAATGGCCACACTGTGATCCTACCCATGATAAAAAAAAATTAATCTGTTCTTCCTTGGTCCTAGATCTAACAATGAACCATATCTTGCTGGAATGTGGACATGATATACGCACCGCATCATACCATACACAGAAGGGATTCACCTAAAAAACACAGCTTTTATATAATTTCAGGGGAATTTGCATTAGATCAACAGTTCTCATTTCTAAATGGGATTCAGATTCACCTCCAGGACAAACAAAGGAACAAACACAGCAGAGGGTCGACTGTTTGTGATATGACTCAAAAACTGGAAGAGATCCCCTTAACAGAGACGCTGTTATTGTAGGTTTTCTAAACACCATTATGAATTTCTTCACAGCTAAAAAAATAATTGCGTAATGTGACTGTGTTTCCATACTGTGCAGAAATGTTTGTATAGAGTCCCATGTCTGCTTAATGGGGGATTCCAGCCATAAAAATAAATGTGGGATGACTTACCTCCTGCTGTGGTTTGTACAGCAAGTCATGGTCAGCTATGGTCAACAAAACCCCAGACCCTCTGGTCTCAGCCAGGGGAAGGTTCATCACTACCCACAGAAAGACTGAGCCATCCAAAAGACTTACTGTTAAAGGGAGTTCTCCCAACAACAGAAAAATAAATATTGGTGACAACCCAGCAAATACAGACACATGATGTCAGCAAAAATGTTCTAGTGATCTAAAACTGTGGCTCCTAACCTGAGAGTCGATGCCCCCCAAGAGATCCCGACATAAATCTAAGGAGACACAAGATAATTAAAATAAGGATAAGAGAGAAAAACATAGTTATTTTGTTACGCAAAATTCATTTTTTCTCCAAGTTCTTTTTCACTTTGTCCTAAACTGACAACTGGCTGAGCACGGTGTCCACCATAACCTGCTTTAACGAACTTGAACATACGTCTTACAAATGCTGCTTTATTTTATGTCATAATTCATCACTCACTGATTGTTTTGGTGACTGCTGAAATGTTTAATGATAAACTCATTTCTGTGGCATTATTCACATCCCACACAAACACTAAAACATTACTATTCTTAAAATAATAGCTCTTCTTCAAGCAAAAGGTCAGATGTCTCATTCTAAAAACAGTAACTCATTAATGGCCTTCGTTTCCTGTCAATCATCAGGGGTAGATAATACAGATCTGAAATGGTTTTGGAATGAAACTACATATGCATGAGAACAAGGGAAGAACTGACAGGGGTGTCCTGACAGTGTGATATCATTTCTAAATTTAAACTTAACTGAGTCCCTCCGGTGACGTCAGCATCCTGTGGACCCTCTGTTAACACTCTTGACCTCTGACCTGCTGATGACTCACTCGACCATCTTCCCTAAATTAACTTTCTCCCACACACACCTTCCCTCCGCTGCTTGGATTTCTGGGAAACACTGGCTTTTTACAGTTTTCTGAGCGGAAGACAATTTACTGAGTGATCCAGATAAACTCTGCTTGAGGCGGTTAAGAGGACACACTACTTACAAAAACAATACTTAAGAAAGTAAAACACATGGATTTTATGGGGAAGCAATGTGGGTAAACACACTTCTCAGTTTGTGCTCCTTTCGCAAAATATTTAGTATGTGCTAGTAGTTCTCTGATAAATATATTGTGCTTACAATTTACATCTTTTTAAGAGCCCATCACTGCTGATGCACTGCATTCCTGGAGACAAACTGTGAGACAAAATCTGTAAATGTCAACCTCCTCCATTGTTTGAGACAGGAGGAAACCCGCCTGCTCTTCCCTCAGCCTGTCCATCTTAGTATATGTTCAACTTTATTACACATTTTGTCAGTGCCAGTTTTCATACATAAAATGGATTCCTCCTGTTTTTTCCTTTTTTCAAAAAAAAAAAAAAAAATATATATAGTTGAACTGTTTGCTTTGACACCACTTATGGTAAGTCAAGAGCACAAACCTTTCCACTCTGACATCTACATTTAATTTTTATGTTTATTTTCTTAAAAATGTCACAGATTGTTGCTACGATGACCTAGTTTGGGAGCAATTTTGCAAGTGAACAGAATTATATGACCAAACCAAACAGCCATTTTTTCTTTTTTCACTGAACTCAGCATCAGACTGAGTTTAGGCATTCTCTCAGCCTTAAGGAATTCCTCAAAGCTATTTCCATGCTGTCAAATGCCCATGTTTATGGTTAAGCCTGGTGTCTCATTGTCTCATGCAGTAATACAACATAGTCATTTTGTGGGGTTTCCTGACCGCACACACACCAAATATGTACAGTAGAGTACAGCAGGGGACCCTGCGTCTGAGCAGCGAGCGCTGTGGTTGCACTTGGCCCGTCTGAGTAGGAAGTTACTGACCGTTCATCATATTTTATTGCAGGGGGAGTCCCATTGTGAGAGGGATCATGGGTCATGGCCATGTTTGTGTTTCCTTCTCTGATGCCTTAACTCCACATCAGATGATAGACACGCTGGAGTTGGAAACCAGTGAACATCTGCTGAAATGTTCAGAGGAGTGGACAAACTGAACGGCTGATGAAGGTGCCACCAGGCTTTCATATCACTTCCTGTTCAGCTGGGAGGGTCAAACAACCAAATAACCAATATCTCACTGTACTGACAGCTGTCAGATACTGAGCTTCAAGTATATTTGAAACAGTTCAGCCTAAAACCAACAAAGATACGGTACCTAATCTCAAGTCTTGCTGTTTTGGTTGGACCTCATTTTGGCAGGTCTGGTAAACTGACTGCATGCTACCTGTCCAGCACCTAACAGCACACAGATATAGTCAGCAACTAGCTGGTGAACAAACATTTAGCAGCTAAAGTGCCAGATATTTCCCTCAGGAGTAGGTGGAGACCAAAGAGGAGCGAAAAGTAGAATTAATATTGGACATTTGTTGAGAGGCCGAACATACAACTCTAAATCAAGGCTCATGTTGCTCTGTGTCCAACTTTATAAGGTGACAATATGTCAATGTTGTGTTCACAGCTTGTTTTGCTGCCCACAAATGCTTGAAAAACAACAGCAAACAACAAATAAAAAAAATAATTAATTTGTTCTTATATACCAGAGTGGAACCTTTATCGTACATACACTGAAAAGTGTGATAAGCATTTCAATGGGATAAGTATCAACCTTCTGGGAAAATGATGTGTTGATCACATCATGTAATATCACCATCTTACCCACAATCACGTTAAAAAACAAACAAACAAAAAAAAAACTTTTCCATTCCATCAGTGGACTACAGGTGTTTCCTTTCTATCAAAGCAGCCACCCAAGAAACTGGACAGAGATCCATCGCCAAACCACAAGATCCCAAACTCTCCTGACGACCTGAGAACTGAGGCCAGTGCTCTTTGCAGCTAGGAAACATCCAATTACTCTTTTCCTCCTGTGACACAACTTTCAGTACCCGTACTCCTCGCAGCACAGAGCTGCAGAGCAGGGGTCATCCTGTCTGTCCCACTTAACTTGAATGGCATGTGGGCTGTGCAACAGGGCCGGGTGAGTTGGGACTGGATGCTCTCCCTTGGCGACCATCGCTCCCGGCAGTGCTATCTTTTCAAGTTTCGCCTCTTCCTGTGTCTCTTTAGCGGCTCGTCAGTCGGATGAAAGGTATTTCCTCTGAATCACCGCTCTGTTCTCTTTTGTCAGCCCAGAACCACGCAGGCCTTAAAGACCTCCAGTATACAATGCTGTTGTCTGCTCCCCCGGCAGCTGGCCAGCCTCAAAACAGCCCTTTTTCTATAATTGGACTTTTTCAAATAAAATGCACTTCACTCTGCATTATGCTTACAGTATGTTGGCCTAGTTTGGCGACATCATTTCCAGAGGGATTTTTTTTTCTTTTAGTTGTGTGGATCAAGTCATAGTGACAAGCTGTGAAAGACACACAACTACAATATTCTGGGGGCTCTCCTCTGTTTTATCTTGTCCCATTTCTGATAGTAAAGTTAAAGTAGAGCATGCAGTTTTGCATATAAGCGGCCCACAATTTTACTGCTCTAGCTAATGTTACAAGAAAGGGATTGAGGGGAAGCTGCAGCAGAGCCACAACCTCAGCTACCCCCTCCTCACCATGCCTTCCTGTGGCACCACAAGGCTGGGGCATGACAGCCATTGCTCCTCCCACCAGCAGACAACATTCGCTCGCCCCTAGAGAACAGCACCACCAGCAGAAGGTGGACGAATTAGGGACGCCCCTGAGCTTGCAATGACTTCAGGCCTGTGGCTTTAACGTCACTTGTCATGAAGACCATTCAGAAGTTGGTCCTACAGCACCTTAGGCCCCTGGTACACAAGTGCCTGGACCCGCTGCAGTTTGCAAATCAGGGTGACATCGGTGTGGAGGATGTCACAATCTACCTGCTTCATGGGGCTTTCACACACCTGGGGAAGCCACACAGCACTGTGAGGATCATGCTCTTTGACTTCTCCATGACACAGAGATCGTCTAAAGGAAAGGACAGGGCAGACTGTTCTTCCTAATGAGGTGCAGGTCTTTCAGTGTTCTGCACTAGGCTGCTACAGATGTTCTACCACTCTGCCGTGTTATCCTCTTTGCTGTGGTGTGCTGGGGAGGCGGCACTGTTGGTGGTGCCAACAAACTGGGCAAGACCGAGCTCTGTGGTGGGGATGGAGCTGGACAGTGTGGAGGCAGTGACAGAGAAGAGGATGAGAAGGAGCACGATCAGCCACAGACTCATCCAGCCACGTGCCTCAAAGCGCTTAGGGGGCTCAGTCGTGCCATCAGCCATCAGACTCCACGACGCCACAGCACCCAGTACCTCCTACCTCCTCTGAGTGAGACTCACAACCATACACCACTCACAGCCAAACTGTCACCACCACAGATACTGCACAAAACAAGAATGTTGCAAATGTATAAAAACACAGATCTATTTTACTGTATCTTTTATTCCCGTTTTATCTTATTTTATTGTTTTGAAACACAGAGGGAGATATCATCTATCTCGGTGAGGTCTAAACTATCCTGCGAGGACAGCTGCAAGCCAAGACACATTGATCCCATACATATGGCTAGCAGCTCTCTTTATTCCACTCTTAAAGGAAAACTCACCTTCATATACTCTTACACATAATAAATCAGGTTTTGAGACTCTCCAAGAAATGTTTTGCAACGAAATGTTGCACTTTAGTTTGCCTTTATATCTGCCTCATAAACTTAAACATCATGACATCCTTCATTTTCACGAAGGCCTGTTGACACCTAGATTAATTTGCTGTCTTCTGTCCAGATTATAGAGAGCATAAATGGATAGAATAGCAAGAGAAAGATGGCAAAAGTTACACTTCACTTTTGGCTCTTTAACACAAAATTTGACCAGCTAATGGTACTAGATGAAAGTTTTCTTGGCAACCTACAGACATGGACCAAGTGACAGACTGATATTGCTAAGAGCTGCACAGAAAGCTGGTGAGAAAAGGCCTGCTCTGTTGTTGAATTAAAACTGGACCGTCTGGAGTCAGTTGTGGAGGATGAGGGATAAAATATAAAGACCATCTGGGCAACCCACGTTTACTGTAATGAAAGTGCACGTCACCCACTGCAGCAGAGTGGAGTGTTAACGAGTTGTAAATATTTCTGGGACAACAGTGGAGGTCTACAGCACAGGGGAAAAAGACATGTCAGACTTTATCTACACAGATAGTCGTTATTAGTAGGATCAATTCATTGTTGTTTTTGGTCTTTTCCTAGGATTAATAAGAACAACATAAAAATATCACCAGCCTTATCCTTCAACGCAGTCTATGCATTAATATATTCCCTTATTAGGTTAATTGCTTTTCTTGGCCTGGTTCAAGTTGTTATCTTTGGGACATATGCTTGGAATGCAGGGCTGTCTTACCTCTTTATGTATGAGTGAAGTCATATGTAATATTTCCTAAGTGAATCCCTCCTTTCACCCACCCGCCTGCGACTTCCCGTGACTCTTTCTGTTTTCATTGCCTCTTTTGGGCATAAAACAATCTAAATCCACCTGTCACGCATGCCAATCCACTGTCTAAGTAAGGAATGTGACAAATCTGTTGATACAGACCTTAGGTTGGGGGCTGAAATAATACCTGACTGAGCATTATCAATGGTTAACTACAGCTATGCAGCCAATATGTTTCCGCTCATGTCCACTGGAACCGTTAGAGCCATCCAACTTGCTCTGGACCTTCAGATTAGACCTTTCCTCTGATAAAACATGATGATGACGACGAATTTCCACAGATGGTAAATGTCTTGTTATTCTTATCTTCTGGACCGAAACCAGAAATGCGTGAATGTGTTATACCTGAATGCACTGCTGAACAAACACTGTCTTATTTTCTCAATGTGAGTCTGCACCATGGGTGAAAGGTGAATGGAAACTATTATTAAAAAAAAAATACATCTTGTTATATTATGACATTAGCTCAAGTTAATCCTTCTATCTGATTAAGGACCCAATAAAAGACTTCATTTTCTAAATATGAAATTAATGAGAAAAGCAGCTACCTCTTCCAACTATTCCTATGAAATTAAACTCACTTTTAAAAGAGAAATTTGAAGCACACGCTTATCAATGCCATGCTAAGAGGAAAATAAAGTCTATATCTTCCCATGCAGGTTCTTTGAACTGAGATAACTGCTAATGAAGGCACATTAAGGGTCAGAGTTCCCAAACCTGATTATTTCTGGCTTCGTTATGTAACTGTGAGTAGAGGCAATTCTTAACAGCTACGTCAGTCTCTGCAGATAAGCCCCTGCAGCGATAACGCAGCTCCACTCAGGTCCACGAACACAGTCAAGAAGGATGGAAAAGAGACTTTAATTGGCTAATATGACGGACAGTGCACGTAACTTGAGTGAAGACATTTCACAATGAAATCTTACAAAATGGAGCGGCGAGTGCTGTCTGCAAGGCCACAGGTAGCACTGAAAAGTCTCAGTGATTTGATGATTAATTAGTGCAGACAGAAAATCCATCAAATTTCCTAATACACATGATAACAAACTTCTAATTGAAAACTTCATTTGCCTTCATAGCTATTGTTTTTCACTGTTTAGGGATCTACAGTCATGTGGCTGCCTCTGATTGTTGATGCAGACTGAAGGAATCTGGCTGCACCCTGTAGTCAATATACAGTAAGTATTACCAATTGAGGGGGCGTTAGGGGGGTGGGCAGGATGACTAAGTGAGATCCTGGGAGGGAAGTGAGCAAAGGGAAAAAGCTTTGAACAAAATACAAGAATATATCAGCCAGTTGTTTGTATTATTTTGTCTGTAGTTGGACAGGATTAGTCAATGAACCAATCAGATCAACACAACTGAAACTGTGATGGGTATTTGTCCCTGTTTCCAGCATTTTTAGACCAAATAAAAACGATTACTCTTATGAAAATAAATAATAATAAGCGGATTAATCTATAATGAAAACATTCCTCAGCTGCAGCTTTACAGTATAGAAATAATATAATCAGTGTAACTGCAGATCCATCTGTGTATGTTAATTTATGAGACTGACACGTCTATATCTCTGTTCCCCTAAGAAATGCACCGTTGTTTTCCTCCCTGTCAGTCTCGCAAATTAAGACGCGATAGGGTAAAGTTCCAGTAAGTCATCGTGTGTGTGTGTGTGCGTGTGATCACCGAGGGCATCACCGGCCGCTGATTGGCCGCTCCGCACGCGAGCTGCAGGGGCGTGAACGTCGCTCAGCGCGCTATATGTACGGCAGTGCGTCTGTCCGAGACCACGGAGACGCTCAAGCGAGGCGAGAGGCAACAGCGACTACAAGCAGAGCAAGAGACTTGGACATTACACACATATACACACAGAGCCCACTATTACTACTACTACTACTACTACTACCACCACCACTGCTGCTACTCCTACTACTACAGCAGCCGGTGCGCGGTGAACGGAGCGGATCCAGCAGGACTCCACAGGCCCTACAGTTTATTCCAGCAGCAGCAGCAGCAGCAGCAGCAGCAGAGAGGGAGTGGGAAAGTTTGGAGAAATGCAGTCAGTGTACCAGCACCTCATCAGCCTGCTGTTTGTCTTCAGCAGCCTGCACGTTAACCAGCTGACGGACGGCTGCTCGTGCGCTCTGTCGCACCCGCAAGACGCGTTCTGTAACTCCGAGATAGGTGAGTGACGGACTAACAGCTGTAAACGAGCCCGATTTCATTTCCATTAACCCCTACAGCCCGAGCAGATGTGGAGATGTGAGTGCTGCCTGTCAGTCAGTGCAGGACGGAGGACTGACCTGCGATCAGTTCACTGTATGCTCGTTAGTTAGTGGAGCTCATTTTCAGCCAAATCTCTCTTAAATAGCAGTTTATATTTGCATTTAAATTTCTCCACCGCATTCACTTCATGTTCAACCTGTTTAAATCTGGGACACAGTCTCAGTTTCAGTGTAGCTGCAGAGCTGTAGCTGTTGAGCAATGCTCACAGATCAGTGAAGCATGTCACTTTTAGTCACTTCTCCAGCCACTCTGCCCTCTGATCGAGTTTTTGTTTTCTCTTTCTGGATTACGTCCATAAGTTAGCATGCTTGTGATATCTTTTAGTTTGCCAGAATACTTTCAACTGCTTAAAAATGTCTTTTCAAGCTACAGGAATGAATAAGTGTGAATTGACACCAGTTGATAATAAGATCCACAGTCAGCTTAGATGTTTCAAATTCTGATTATTTATATGCACAGTCTGGTATTTCTCTGTCAGACAGCCACCCGGTTGTAACTCAGATATGTCCAGCCTCAGGTTCACAGACGGCGGGTGAGGGAGGTTTACATAGCTTGTTTTACTGCCTGTTTATGCTTTCTCTGACTCCTCAGAATAATATGAACTTGAGAGCTGGCTTAGGCTGGAACGCCAGTCCAACCTGACCTGTGTTTTTAGATAACAGTGGGTAAAGACATGAGGATTATCTGATCTGCCCTGTAGGCACAGAGGGTGTTTTTGGGTTAAGAGTTTCAACAGGTTCGGGGCTGAAATATGTGACAGGAGGGCAGTTAATGTCTTGCAGAGAGGGAGCTTTATGCGGGGTAACAGCAGAGGAACACGCACACATGCATTCTACTTTGCAAAGGCAGCAGCTAATAGTGTTTTTGAGTGCAGCTGATATTTTGCCTCAGTGTCATCTGACCCAAAAATGTGAAACCATCATGCAGCTCTCTAAAACCCTGACACATAATCAAACAATAATCTCTCAGTCTAAACCGAGCACACACACACACACACACACACACACACACACACACACACACACACACACACACACACACACACACACACACACACACACACACACACACACACACTGCAGCCATGTGTGTGTGCCCATGTGTTCATCCTGTCATCTAGTGTCAACTAACATGTTACAAGGGAAGTCCTAGTTTCTGCGGCAACACGCCCACACACGCGCGCGCACACACTCCGAGGCCACTTTCAATGATGCTGCATTTACCACTGGTCACCATTAGGGGCTGATAGTGATGATAAATGCTTTAAAAGACTTTTTCATGTTAAACACACCTTAAGAATCATAACAAGAAATATTTTTAGTAGTTTTTTGACAAAATCAAATTCCTTAGACAGATGAGAAAACTAATGTTAAATATGAAACTCAAATAAGCTAGCTTTTATACCATTGCTTTAGTTCAGATTAAACAAACAAGATATAATGAGTTTAATTAGGGAGTTTAGGCTTGTTTTCTTGGTGATAATTAGACGAGGAGGGTTAGGGTTTGCAGGTCTAGATCTTAATAGGGGGAAGCCCCTAAAATAGGACCCAGATAGTGTGACTTTAAGAGCCCAAAACGGCCACACTGTGTCTCTTAGTAACCCATGATCACCAGGTCTGTGAGTGCGTCTTCAGCCGAGTGACCCGATTGGACTGAGTGAAAATGCCGCTTGCACAAACACTCATGCGATGGCTTTCACAGTCCTTCAGATCTTCAGATAGCTCATGAAGTTGGCACCCACTGAGACTTGCCAGTGTAGAATCTGGGACCAACTTCAATGGGTGCAGTGATCAGTTGTGAGCCCCACGAATCCCATTTCCAAGGTCCTGGCTTAGCTCAAAGTGTGCTTTGAATGCTTGCAGTCCCTCTTAGAAACCCTGCTACAACAGCAGCTGGATGCAGAGCGCAAAGGTCACAGCTAGTAACATTCTTTAACCTGGGTCAAATTGAATTGAAAATTGAATATTGTAGTTAGGATAGTCATGAATTCTGTACTTTTTAAACTGGCATTAACAACTTCAACACTTTTGAGATCTACATAGTAAGCCTGAATGGTTTGATATGATCCAGTCTCAGGCAATGTTGTAATTTTATGACTTATTGTTAAAAATACTTCGCCACGTCCCCAGGCTGATGATATCCATGACACGTTAAACGTCATCCCATGTCAGACACCACAGGGATGAAAAGACCTGTGGGTCTGAAATGAGGTCGTACTAGTTGATTCTTTAATTTTTTTTATTGCCTTAAACCTTCTGCGTGTGTCACCAAACTCAGATAAAACACAAAGACGTGGAAAACAAAAAAAGTACGGGTTTGAAAAGCTAATGCCGCGAGGGAGAAACCCTGTAATTCTCAGCATCGACATCAAAGGCGACAAGCTTGAATCTTTCCAATTTAAAACCCGTTGTCAAGTTCAAAGTGTTTTGCTCCTGTTTTCTTGGCCCTCAGCCATAATCACCCGCAGGCACATCACTGGATGAATCACAATTAGATTAAAGAGTTGGAAATTGGGTTATTGGAGTCTATCTCTCTTTATTTAACAAATTTAAATTTAAATATTTAAGAGCATGAAAGTGCTCTAAGAACAGACAACTGTAGTTTCTAGTTATGTTTTTAGCGTTTTCTTCTTTCCCTTCATGTTGATGCTAGTATGTTTGAGAGACCTGGAATGCACTGGAGTCATACTTTTGGTTACCATTTAAGTACTTGCAGATAAATTGTCATTTTTGTGGTTTGTATTTGGAGAACTTTAAGTGGGAAATCCTCCACAGTAAACTCTTTTTTGTTCAGGTTAGACTCAACCTGTCAGCTTTCCCTGCCACATACCTGAGCACCGGGCAGTGACCTTGCTGCTTTCTTGTGCAGAGACCTAGTTGGCTGCTATTAGGCATCTGGGTTAAAGCAGCCCATTCACAAGGGGAAATGAGAAGCGCCTGTTTTTCCAAAGCCCTTCGAAGGCAAGATTAGAGGCCCAGCAGTAAACTTTGACCGTGAGAATTAATATCGCTCAGTAACGATGCTTGTTCCCAAGCGCTCGGGGTGACAGGAGCAAACCTTTACATGCTTGCACCGTGAACCAGGTCAGTTGCCGAGGATTAGTATGATGCGTGTTTATGCGTGGTTTGGGATTGAGGATCAGGCCATTGAGAGAAACGGATCCCGTCCTGCTGCGGGTATTTTGTTGTGCATAGAGGAGCTTTGTTGAACAAGCACAGCATAGCAGGTTTAGAGTGAAGCATGGCCTGGGGCTTTGTGACGGCTCTCTCCTGGTACCAATACTGTAACATCCTCTTCCTCCTATGAATGAGTTATGTAGTTGAATCAATACTCCCTCTGTCAGCTGCTCTCCCCCTCCTCATCTGTAGTTCAAGAGGTGACAGATGATAACCTGAACGAAGCCAGGACTCCTGTTATGAGACGCATTATGTAAGCTTGGATTAGATATCCGTAGTTTTCCCAAAAGTGAGTTCAAATACGATGGGATGTCAAAGCTTCTGGATTCCGTGCAAGCTTGGGATGTTCATCCCCTGAGCCAGGCGTATCAAATCTCCTGCCCCCCCCAACCCACCCACTTCTGATGACCACACAGCCGCTCCAGGGTCCACCGTTTTAAACAGGAGGCCAGCACAGGGGCGATGGACAAGTGCCCAGCACACACTCATGAAAATACACTGACGAATAAACCACAAACCAATGATTTAATCACCTTTGGTTGTACTTTTAAAGGTGTTACTAAGTAATCTATGAGAGTAACAGACTGTATTTGGCATCAGAACATCACCATTATCTATGGTGGCCAGTAACTGTCAAAAACTGTAGTCAGATATTTACAATAGCAGTAGCAGAGACCAGTACACTGCTGAGAAAGACAAAGATATAAAAAGCAAGAGAAAGAGATATGAAAGTAGGCACTAAGGAAGCACAGATAAGGCTGGGACAACTGACAGAGCCTCAGGTGTTGGTTGTGAACCTGTTTCCCAGTGCATTCATGGATACTCTAATTTGGAGACAAGGCTTGTTGTCAAGCCATTTATTTTAAATACTTTGGTCAAAGCCAACTAAAGGCACCACTTTTAGCTTTGACAAGTAACATTTTTGAGGTCAGTTCACATGACACTTCGATTTAAATGACTAGTTGGTTAAAGATTCCCATGACTCACTCCAACAGAAACATCTAGTGAAAAGAAAATTTGTCGTCTCGTTGAAAACTGGAAAAATAAGTCATATTAGTGCTTTTTTGGAGTCACCATATCAGAGCTGCTGAATGAAAAGGTTTTTGCTGCCACAGCCTTATTTGGTCTGGAATGACCAGTAGTTTATGGTGGCTACTTCCAGCTCACGTTAGGAAACTTTAGCTAGATATTTCTGTCACCGACATGACTGAGTCCGTTTGGTAACGTTATTACTAATGGGCGACATTACCTTATGGCTCATGTAAAAACAAATTCAGTGAAATAAAGGCCATTGCATTTGACTCAAAACATTCCCTGTTGTGACACAAACGGGCCACCATAGTATCAGAGAGAGTGATGAAAACTCACTTCATGCCTCATAAGCTGTCTTTGCATTTCACCAGCCAGTAGGTGGACGTTACAGACTCTGTGCTCCAGCGTTTTCCATCTGACACAAAGCTCTACAGCAGGGATTCAGTTTCAGTGTTTATTTTTGAGCGTGGTAGTGTGTCGTCCTGAGAATTCCTCTTCCTCCCACTCGCCTCCTCAAACTTGGACCACTTTCTGCATACTAAAATCACCGTCACCCGCCCTGCGCCTCGCTTTCTTTCTCTCCCTCACACACTCATGCACACACAAATGAGTCACCTTCTCCTTGTCATGCCTGCAGTTTGCCACATTGTACGTAGGCTGAAATAAATGTTTAACTAAATTACATGCTCACCTTAAGATTTAGCATTTGCATTCACGCTTGTGTAATCCCCTGCTTTGGGCGAGAGATACTGAGTGAAAAATGGATTCACTTCTTCTGTTTTCTTTCTTGTTAGACCCTGGTTACCTCTCTCATCACGAAAAGCCTCCCACTCTTGAAAATGTATGTCAGATCCTCTGCAGAAGATGAATCCTTGTGCGTCACTGCACTGGCCTGTAATTCCTCATGTTTAGCAAAGTAAGATGGAGAGGGACTCTTACATTACAGTATGGAGTAGCTGACAGACATTTCAACTCAGCTCTATTAACTTCTGGGTGATTAACCGAGCCACGTGACCCAAGTGGTACCTTTAGCTTTAACCTTTAGCCAAATAATAAAAGTCAAACTGAAATTATAATACATTTTTTTGGGCAAAGAAGTCAGTATATATATATACAGACAGACGGCTGATAGCTATGATACTGGTTGGTAGCTGCTGCTATATGAACTTGTCGAAAAGGGGGAACAAGAGTGACCACTATCTGAATTTACTCTGTCATAAACAATTAAGTTATTGATCAATATGATAAATATACAAAGTATGTCACCATACTTTAAATGGTATTGTGAAGCATCAGACAGTTCCATCAGTATCAGACTAATGAGTTTTTCTGCATTAACTTGTAAATGTATGCAGCACTATGCTGTTAAATTTGGTCAGATTGTGATCCTGTAGGAAAACCTGTGGTACCAGTATGAGTTCAATTAAAAAGCTGAAAGTAGAAATTGGTCTTTGTGTATCCATATGAGTAGTGGACACAGACATATGTGCATGTACAGGTAGTTTAAGTACAAGTGGCCCATAGTTTCCAGTTGAACCTGGGTGATCTGAGATCACATTTTTAAACTGGGTTAAATAAACACTTGTAATGTAGACTTTTTGACGTGAGCGGGCAGCCATGCGGTTGAACGTAAATATAACTGCTGAACGGAGAGGAGGTCAAGGGGTCACTGCAGGGGAATGACTCAAATCCTCTGTCTCCGGAACAGCTGAGGCCCTTCACACATTCCTTTGGGTGATGGCACCATCACTGACCAATTAGTGGCCACCGTCCAACAAGAGGGGTCCTATCTGGACGTACTTCAGTTGAATCAGCTGACCTGTGGCCCTTGAAACATGAACATTTGTTTCTCCTGAGGGCTGGTTTTGAAAGGAAACTAGGTTTTGGGGTGACACTTTAAAATAACAGCAGGCATGTATTTAACAGAGGCTAAAGTATCCTGCTATATCCGCGCATTCCTTTGTAATTGTGCCCTAGTTCCTTGGTAATTGCAGCGGCAAATGTCTGTCAAACAGCATTTGGGTACATTTATCAAAGGTCGATCACGTAATGGTGCTCTTGGGCTTATATTAAGAGAGATGACAGATTAATGGATCGAAAGTTCCTCAGCAAGTTATTGTTAAAGGTCAGAAAGGGGAGGGCGGGCAGGGAGTCGGTACAGAACATTAATACCAAAAGGTCTGAAATGACCGACACTTTCCTTGGTTGGTGGTGCTTGAAAAGCTGTCAGGTGAAAACAATCACCTACAAGCTTTACTGCAGAGGAGAAGTGTTACTGCAGTGCAATTTGAAAGCTTTTTCCATTGTGAAGTTCTCTAGTGCTGCCTTTTGAATGGATGGTTGAAGCTCAAAAGCAACATTTACTATGGAACATTCACTGAAAGAATTCAAAGGAACGAAAAATAACTGGTGTTAGTTTGAATATATTCAAATAAAGCCCGTGTTGCGTAGTCCTAAACTACAAGGTAGATTTGACATTCCTCTCTATTGCAGCGCCATTACTCCCTCACTTGGGTGACAAGCTAACGCAGAGTCACAATTTCTGAATGTGGACACATGAATACAGTTTGAATATTCTTTTTGAACTTTAGTTTGACTTTTGAATAAAAAGTATTTCAACGAGAAAATCAGAGGAATATGAGTTATTAAAACTACAATTAAAGTACAACAAAAGTACAACAAATCGGTGTAGCTCCAGGGATGGATGTCGCCTAGTCGGTCCACCACTTTGGTCCAAACTGAAATATCTCAACCAAATAGAGAACACTGTATTTCTCTTGGTAAGCTGCTCTATGACCACATTTCTTTAATCTCTTCATACTGGCCCAGAATAAGAATCTGCGGGTTATATTGAGAATTTCAGGGTCTCCGTGTCCAAAATAAATTTGTGGTCACCATTTTTGGGTGGTCATGCTGTAACTGCTTCCTGTTTGAGTTTTTTATTTTTATGCCCATTTCCATTTGTCTGGAAGTGGGACAGCCAGACAAATACAGACCAAACAGAAGATGCCACATGCCTCCTTTCTTTCTCCAGTCAAAAAGAATGAAAGGCTTCTCATATTTTTTCCCTTTCTGGGGAATGTGAGCCCCCAAAGAATGTGGGAAGGAAATTCCACTGGGAGAAGATAACAAACACAGCCAGTGTTAGTTGTGTCTGTGGTTTGTTAGCTGTGGGCAGCAGGTGAACTTCACAGAAGATTGACCGCTTATGCAGGGCCCGCAGGTCTGGTTAGACTCTATTCACTGGCTCAAATTATCACCCATTTCTACACACCCCGCTCCTGGCCTTCCACAATAAGCCCCCTTACTCCAACTTGAGTGAAAGCAAACAAATCAAAGTCACCGCCAAGCGTTTTCACCTTGCCAGTGTTTATATGAGGGTCCTGCTTGCAGATAAGATCTTTTTCAAGCCCTGGTCCCAATATAGAAAGAAGCCTGTTCAAACAGAAGACATACACACAGCACCTTTTTCCCTCAAACGACTTCGTCCTGGTGTTTTTTAATCAGCAAAAAGGTGACTAGAGACACACTTCTTCAATTCTGATCTGAATACAAACCATACACAATAAAAACCAAGCTATAAAACCTGGATGCGAAGTTTCCTGTCATTGTAACATCCATCTAAGAGTAGATATGAGCAGTCATGCAAAAAATCTTGATCTTCAATGGTACACAGACAATGCCTCTGACTCTTTCCCTCACATTTCTGTATCAAACTCAAAAGCCCCTTTTAGTGTTTTTTCCCCCATTGGCCTTCCTTGGCAAACAGCAGCAATGCAGAAAATCGGATAAACGGATTAACTGTGGTGCCAACCTGGTCCTGAAATGGTATTTATCAGGGGGTTTGCTAATGCCTCCTACTGGCTGAGGCGGTGGGTTATTTGATGGTTTGGAGAGGAAAGCTCAGAGTTATATGTTAAAGGTATGTGACAGTTTGTTGTGACCATTTCAAAGTGGTTGACCAGTCTGTCTCCTCTCATTGCAGTGATTCGTGCCAAGGTGGTGGGCAAGAAACTCCTGAGAGATGGACCCTTTGGAACGATGCGCTACACAGTCAAGCAAATGAAGGTGAGACCACCAAGCCCCCAAGCAAGACACTGAACCTCTTTCAGCTTTATAGCGATTGTACGACATTCACTAAAACACATTTACCACATATCTTATAGAGAGTTAGAGGAGAAGATTGATATTACCCAGCTACTTTTGAAGCTGGAGCTAATAAGGTTAAAGAAATAATATATAACTACAGGTGGATTTTATTTAAAACTTCTGACAGAACCAGGTTAGCTGTTTCCACCCTGCTGCAGATCTTTATGCTAAACCAAGAGAACACACAGGCATGAGAATGGTATCAGTCTTCTTATCTAACTCTTAGCAAGAAAGCAAACAAGTGTATTTCCCAAAATGTGAATCTATTCTTTTAGCACTCATGCAATTTCCTTAGCTAAGTTTATTTTGGCTTGTTTTTTATTATTGCCCCTTATTTAATAGGCTTTCTGTTTGAATAGTGAATGAACACTTTTCAACATACTATTACACTGAACTTAACATGAAAGTATTTAAGAATATATCCATCTAAGAATACCCTTTGGTCTCCTACTTAAAAGCACAGGCACTTCCAATCTCATACACTGGATTTTGCAGAAACTCTTCCGTTACAATGCTGTCTGTCTGTCCCCTCAGCCACTGTGTGATAGTTGAAAAGCAGTTTGGGATACTTAGCCTGAAAGCCAATTCTTCACTTCCTCTATATTCTCACATAACGCTGCATATTTCTGACAGATGCTGACATCGGCCTGCTGCTCAGACGGGAGCCAGGCCGGAGGATTAGCGGGCTTACAGGCATTACAGCTCAACCAAACTCAGCGCTTCGAGTGTAAACATTTCAACAGAGTCATGCACTGCTTCAGTAGAATCCCAGTTTGTAATAAAAGCATTAAGTGGCCTCTTGTTAGTGAAGCACACCAATCATCGCTGTAAGGATTATCCTCAGGAATTATATGCGATCTTTGCACCTCTTGGGTTATTTGTTTGTACCTCAGTCTGCTGGTTTATAACTGCAAACAGTGGCTTTCCTTGTGGGCTGATAAAGAACACAATTCCCTCCGAATTTCAACAAATCCTGTGAGACGAATGCCTTTCGCTTTCCCAAACCTCCACCGTTTTGGGCTTAAGTAACAGTTTGTTCTGCTTTTCTGGGAGCGACGCGTCTAAACAGGGATTTCCTGTTGTTCCCAGACAAATAAATTACACTGAAAAAAACACAACAGTTCTCAGGGCAAACGCTGACTTCTGGCTCTGCATACCTGAGCTGAGGAACTAGATGGAGCTGAGGTTCACGGTTTAGCAATAACCTTGCCCAAACAGTATCAAAGTCGAAGCACATTACACAACGTAATCACGTTATCTATGATTTAGTAAAGGGCAGAATCTAATACTCCTTCTCCCACGAGGCATTCCTTAAGGAATGCCATCTGATAACGTCAGCGTACTGTTTTCATTCCTCGTTATTTATATGTGAGGTTGCAGTGCAGGGTGCAGTTCCAGGGTGAGGGCACTGCACCCAGCATGGTACTCTTGTTTCTTTCAGATCTTAATTCCATTTTTGGTTCTCATGTCTTACAGATGTACAAAGGATTTGAGAAAGTCCAGCACGTGCAGCACATTTACACAAGCGCCTCAGAGAGTTCATGCGGCGTCAAGTTTGACATCAACAAGTACCAATACCTGATCACAGGTAAGCTACATATATCCTATAATAATTTACATATATCCTTGGGAGTTTGAAAGATGTGGACATTTAGCAGTCAGGGAGGCTTTTACAAAAGTTTCCTAATGTAGGATGCAATGTTTTTGGAGTGTGACACATATTAGGCATTTAAAGTCAGAATATATTGGGCTCTGCTGCTTCATTGTCAAGTTTAACCAAGTTGCAAGTTCCCAGCTCCATGGAACTGTAATACGAAATAACTGGAGTCTCACTTTAATCAAGGCTATTTTGAAAAGCCAAACTACAGACTGAACTTTTAAGTTAGTGAAATGAGCCACTTCTAAAATCAAAATCCATTTCGGTCAGACAGATGCTGAACACTGAATCCACCTCAGCGGCTTGTCAGAGTATTACTAGCAGCATTAGATGTTGCTGTAGGCCTAACCTACTCTCCCCCTGCTCCTCTCCTCCCCAAGGACTTCTTCAGTCGTCCTCTAACACAAACTTTCCCACTATTTATACCCTACCACCGTGCAAGGAAGCAAACCAGGGTCCTTTTTTAAAAAAAAAATTGAACTGCATTTCCCTCAGCTTCTCAAGGCAGAAACAGCAGAAAGCAGTTTTTCCTCTCTCACAGCTTGTAATGAACAGCTAACAGGAAGCGACTGCCGTTTTCCAGCAGAAGCATTTTATGAGTTGCTATTTCCAACAGAGGTGCAGTTTACTTTGGACCCTGCGGCCGCACGGTGTATATAACTGTCGCTAAGTCTCGACCTGTAAATACTGCAACTACACCCCACAGTGCAAGTGAACGAGCTGGCGTTGCCAGGCAGCCATGACTATGTTTACGCAGCCACGGCGCGAGTGACATCACCGACGTCTTTCGCTGCTCTCGGGTCGTCTATAATAAGTCCTGCATATGATCAGAACCGCATTACAAGCAATTTAAAACACACCAGGGCCTATGAAATGAGATGCTTGAGTCTTCTTTGATCAAGCTTTGACTGCTTAGTATTTTAGGAGCATGTCACACACTCAACACCATGTAATAAGCCTGCGAGTGACTCCAGTAATCCCAGTGCAGAGATGCGGGTTGGGCGGGAGGGTCGGTGGCGTGGGGGTCGAAGAAGCACATATTTGTGAGCTGTCAAATTCCTGCGTGGTGACAACACGGTGAAGGAGACATACGGTGACAAATCATGATATTCCTGAGGGTTCGCAGACCGTTGTGGTGCACCTGTCTCAGGAGCCGGTAAGCCGCAAATGGCCCAGCACTAAAAATAGACGTCTGCTGACCTTTGGATATTCAGAAATAGGGGTGTTGGTATAATATAGGCTTACTGTATGAGATTGTCTTACCATAGATAAACAAGTTGGATTGCTTGAGTGGCGCGTTTATATTATCCTATGTTACATACAACGGATAATGTTATTGAGTGTGGGTTCTCATGGTTTTATCCACCACTCTGGTAAAGAGTGAAACTTCTCAACAACTACTAGATAGATTACCCTCAAGTTTTTCACAGACATTCATGGTCCCCAGAGGATGAATCCTGCTCACTCTGGTGATCCCTGGCCTTTTTCATACTGCACCAACATGACATACAGAATCCCATAATTGCAAAAAGCTGCCAAGTTTCCAAGTAGCACTTGAAAAATGTTGTTTTTCGAAGGCAAATATAGCCTGTACTCTCAGCTTGTGACTCAACACCTCAACCTATCCTTGCTCCTTCAGGTCGAGTGTACAATGACAAGGTCTACACTGGACTGTGCAACTTCAACGAGCAGTGGGACCGCCTCTCATTGGCCCAGAAGAAAGGCTTCAACCATCGCTACCAGCTGGGCTGCAACTGCAGGGTGAGTGGAAACCAGCAACCTCTGCCCAGCAAGAACAGGAAAGAGGAGGAAAGAGGAGGCAGGAGAAGGATCAAGAGAAGGAGGGGCTAGAGATCACTGCTGCTCATTTTTACTACTAAAAGTAAACATGAATCTGCTTTTATAAAGAGCGCTTACTATTGATTAGAGGAGGAAAGAAAATATTCATATTTTGTGCGTGTCTCTGTACGTGAAGGGTCAAACCAATTCAGGCTCATTAATGCTACTGTTTAACTACTACAGGAGTAAAAGTCATTTCCTTACACTAGCAACAACCTTCATGGTTGCATGGCTCTTGTGTAGAATTATTGAGTTTGAATTATGAGCTCATCTTTAGAGACTAATTCCCACTATTATCCCTCATGCATGTCCAGCAGAGACAGAAATAGAGGGAAAACAAGTTTTACCACTAGCGTTGGGAGTTATTAAGTAACAGCTCTGGAATCGGCTCAAGTCTTCATTCCCAGTTTTATGTGACTCAAACATGTAGCCTGCCGCTGTGCAGCTGCTGACCCGCCCTGGTAAACGTCCTACTGTACAGCAGTGTCCTGGACATCTGCTAACACCATCGGCCCCTATCAGTATAAGTGGATTAGCAGAGAGACTTATTTGTTCCCGGTTCAGGCCAGTGCCTGTAAACTGTGTTCAACGTGTAGATGGCAGAAGCCCAGAGGCATCCAGAGAAGGCCATCAATCTGCCGAGACGTCAGTGTGCGAGTCCGTAAGCGCAGGCACGCATAAACATCATCACACTTACTAAACGCACTCGGCCGTCCTCCGCATTCCTCCACAAATGATGATTTACTGCAGTGGAGAGCAGGAAGCGCGTCGTATGAGTTAGAAAATTATTCTCCACAGATCATTAAAACCACTCAAACTAGGAAGTTATGTCAAATATCTCTGAACCGTGGAGGACAGACTCTCCAGGTCTGAATAACAAAAACATGCAAAATGTGAAGTGTGCCCTCTAACTTTTTAATAAATTGCTGTTTCATTCATACCCAGATAAGTGCAGCTCTTTGCAGCTGATGACTCGGCTTTACTGTCACTAAACACAGCGTTTCCGTTCATCACCTCTCGGAGCAGTTATGTGTATCTTCCTGTCAGTTTAGGCTGCGTATTCATCCGTGAAGCTGCTTTTTGTGTGAGCACCTGGAGTATTGGTGCATGAAAGAGGCTCATTAAAACCTAATCGAATCATTAAGAAACTACAAAAACATCCCTGCGCCGGGAAGTGGGCTGATGTTCATTTCACAGAACGCTTACTGGTTCTGCATGTTTGTTATTTCAGAATTTCCTTTTTATACCTGATCTGCTGCAGTAAAATGACTGAAAGCAAAAGCTGAAAAGCAGCAAAGCAAAGATGAGATTTCATGTTCATGAAATGCATGTTCACCACTATTTCAGACAACTCATACTGTCCACGGGGACACAGCTAACTAACCTCTCTGCAAAGTAAAAAACCAAAAAAAAACCAAAAACCAAAACAAAACAAACATCACCAGCTCACTAATTAATATCTTAAACTAATAAAGTTCACCAAACGATCATGTGAAAACAACAGGAGCAAAAGAAAGGTGGGACTAAGTATCAAAATGTATTAGGGTGTATCACACTAAGAAGGTAAAGGAGACGCACAAATATTAAACAGTGAGCCCACATAACTAGTTGTTGCTAGTAGTACTTTGTTTCCTGTTTCATTGTTAAATTTTTAGTTTCACCTCTGTCTCTGTCTGTAGATTAAGCCCTGCCACTACCTGCCTTGCTTTGTGACCTCGAAGAACGAGTGCCTATGGACGGACATGCTGTCCCACTTCGGCAGATCTGGCTACCAGTCCCGGCACTACGCCTGCATCCAGCAGAAGGAGGGTTACTGCAGCTGGTACCGGGGCATGACCGCCCGCGACAAAACCATCATCAATGCCACCGACCCCTGAACCACGAACGCACCTCGCCTGAAACCCACTGCCGCCTCCCTGACTCCGTCCCTCCCTTGACCACCTCTAGAGGACTCTTAAAGCTCACTGGCCTGGGTGACTGCCCCCCCTAAAGGGGCAAAAAAAGAGAAAAGAACAAATCCATTACAGTGCCTCTTCCGTAGCACTTCTGATAAAAAAAACAATACCTTTTTTCATTGTACAGATCGCCCACTTGAATTCTAATGTTTTTCCCACATTACAATCAAACACAGTCCTTGCAGCACACTGTCTCTTTAGGGTTTAGGACAGAAAGTCAAAGGGCCAATAACAAGTGTAAGTCTTTGATCAACCTCAATTGGGACATACAGAATTGAAGAACTAATCTCCAAGACACTGTGTAGTTAGCTCACTGCATTGAGGCAGTAAATCTTTTTTTCCTGTTGTCCCTTTTCAAAAGCAAGTACTCTCAAAACTAAAAGTCATAAAGTATCAGACGAATTTCAGTCAGTGAAAAAAAGAACAACCAGCAATGATCACTATGTAAATTTGAGATGTAAAGCTATTACGTTGTTGCTACTAAACTGCATATGAGATACAGCATTAAGACTCATGCAGTTCTGCACATCTGCAATAGAGAACAGAGTTAAGAATCTTACTGAGAATACAGATTTAGGGCCAATGTGGAAGGTATGATCCCTGAAAGTTATACCTCTTATTTTGGCCTCAAAACGCAGTTTCTGAAAATGGTATTGTTTCACAGTGAAGTATATCGATTATGTTCAGTTCTTACTGTAACGTGTCTTTACGGATGGTAGTGTCTGCTTCTCTGAGCGTTTGTGGTGTAACTCATTTTGCAGTCACATCACAAACGGCACTCTTTCTGTTGAACACGATAAATATCGGCGAGATGCTAAAAATGTCTGTCTGTTACAGTGGCAGCACGGGGAAGAGCTCATTTCTTGCAGAGATGGTGATATTTTATTTTATTTTTTTGCTGTATATAACATAAGCTACAGAAATGAATTATCAATTCAGCTGAAACCTCTGTAATACATTTATTTATATGTTTAACGGATTACAAATTAACAATGTGGTATATCTGCAAAAAATATATACAATGACAGGCCAATACTACGTTATGACAACCATCACGGCCTGTGCAATTGTCCAGAATGAAGGACCAGCATCTGCAGTTATATTTTATGGTACTTTTTTTTTTTTTGCTGGATTATAGTTTCCCAGATTGGTACTCTTCACCAATCCAATGAAAGTACAGTATAAACAGAGGTTTCAGAAAATGATTTATTTTGTAAGTGTATATTCAGTCTTTTTGTATTTAACTATTTGAAATGAACATCAATATTGTCATTAAATTCATTCTTCTTCACCTGTACCCACCTGGGGAGGAGGGGGTCCTTATTTCCCCCTGTGCCGTACCTTCAGTTCATTCCATTAACAGACACAGAGTTGCCTCAAAGGGAGTAACAGCCCCTTCATTACTCACAATAAAAAATAAATATTGCAATGTTAACACAGGCAGCGCTGAGGATACAAACGAGAAAGAGTAGCCCGACATGTTGTCGACAGATCTGAGGGCGGTATCAGTCTTCTCATCTGACTCTTATGAAGAAAGTGAATGAGCAGATTTCTCAAAAATGTCGGACTATTTATTTAAGAGTTGAATTTCCGTCCATTTTTTTTTCTTGTGAAAGACCATCAGAGGACACTAAAACTCTCCGGCAGTCAGTCAGATCATATCAGAAGATAAAGACAGTTATTGGCTCGTATCTGATACTAAATAAAAATCCAGTACAAAATATCCCTCAATAAATCTTAACATTCAACTTTCTTTTGTTCAAATTTTTTGCTTTTTCGAGTCTTATTAGTCCTCAGCCTCAGCCCAGTCGGCCTCAGTGTCAAGAAAAGGAAACGCTGATCATTGAAGGAAAATGCTTTACATCATTATAGAGCTCAATTATTTACTATAATATTTAGGCTGTTTCTCCCACTGTGGCATTTCTGTGTCACTATTTCTGTGGTTCATGTTTGTGTAAATATACTGTCTGCTTAACACAGAAACACTTGGTCAAGTTTGATCCTTAAAAAAAGAAAAAAAGAAAAAAAAACAAGAACTCCAATCATGGAAGCTGTGTACAGTTTGTGTGTAAACACTGATTCCTGAAGTGTGGGTGGGGGACTGTTTCCTTGTAGGGGTTATAGAAATGTTTGACTTAATTTCTGTGTTTTATATTTTTATAATAAAGATTTAATGAAAAACGGGCCCCCAGAAAGTCTATGTGTGTGTGTGTGTGTGTGTGTGTGTGTGTGTTATTTTGTTCTCTGTACTGTTTAAATGAAGAATAATATCTATGAGCCACTCACCATCTGCGTGTGGTTGGGATAGAAGGTTTGTTCATTCAGGGGGAATTTCTCAGGCCCGAGGGAGTGGTAGAGCTTAATCATCTGAGAAAACTGCAAGCAGAAATAAACAAGACAGTCAGACGTCGTTTAAGCAGTACAGGACAGGAGAGGCTGGACAGGAGCTTTTAGGAGACACATCTTTGTTCACAGCACATTTAGAACCAGAGGCACACTGGAAGTCAACATCTGGGACTGGGATGGCATGGAGGGGTTTCACTGAACGGGCAGTATTTTTCTGACTGCTTATAAAATGTGACCCAGTACGGTTACATGAACTCAAAGGAAAAATCTATTTTCAGATCCTCGGGAGTAATGTTGAGGTTTTGTAATTTTCCTTTCTGTTGGACCTACTTCCTGTGACTGACCTCACCTGCTTTCGTTAATGGTTTTGATCTTGTTGCATCCAGCTGTGGGTTGATATAACAGGAATTAGCCTGACATTGTATTTGCATTGAACTTTATGTGCAATTTTCTGCTACACTGGGTGCACAAATGTGTTTACCTGTTTTATAATGGCCATATATAATGTGTAACATCTGCGCTAAATGAAAAGAAGCACTGATTCTGAGGCACTGACAACATAAGCTGACATTTATTGTTGGTGTTTTTAACTAAACAGATCCAAGAATAAAAGAAACATCATCATAAAGGATTCTGATCCTTTGAGTACAATATGTAAACACGGGTACAAGAGTACTATGATGCTGGCAAGGTTAACAAGATTCAGAATGTCATAATTTATCCAAACAAAACAAAGCAGAAATTATTGGGAATCATGTTATTGATAATATAATTTCTTTAAAATCCAAGTTGGCTCCCTCTACAGTTTTCCCCAATCTTGGTATCGGTGTTTAGTTTCTTGTGGAATATACTTTAAACTTAAACCTTAGGAGACAAGACCACCATTACGACCCCACGCAGAGCCGAGCATTCACACTCTTTTCACTGCAGTCTCGCATCTTGTTTTCTCTCACTACAGAGTGAGTAATAATGTGTGGTGGTGGAGGCCGCCCGCTCCGCTGGCTCCAGAGACAGGTGTTATAGCTCCCTTTAATAGTCCAAATAAATCAGTCAGAGGCAGTCGCCGAGGGAGGGACTCACATCACCTTTGTGTGGGTTAAAGTAGAGCAGAGAGAGCTGTTAAAAATCGCTTACCACCCAAGGTTTGCTGCAGAAGTTGTAGATGGAGAAGAGAGAGTTGATGCTCGGGATGCCGCCAAAATGCAGGCCGATCACAAGGTTCCTGAAGTCCTCACTCGGGACCATGCTGTAGGCGTGCTGGCGGATGAGGACAAAGTCTGGCTTGAAGGACCTGCAGCAAGAGGGACATGGAAATGAAAACCATCAGACTGGAGAACTGTTTGAGTTATCAATCTGCAAGGTTCTTTAAGAATGTAAGAACTGACTTTTAAGGTTTTGTGCAGTTTTTTTTTTTTACAGAGGATGTTTTTTTAAAATTAAGTATTGGAAGAATCATCTTTCCGTTTAACACCTATGACCTGTCTGTGCTCAGGTTGGACATCGTCACCTCACTGGCTCCTCCTGGGTCCACACTTCTTTCAGCACATTAACACTCTGTGTCTGCGCCTTGTTTTTACAGTCAAGGGCTCCATTATTCACGGACTATGTCGGGCTGAAGGGGTGAAGAAATGCTCCTCAGCACACCTAATCTTTTTGGACCATCTATCCAATTAACACAGCCTAATCCTTCCTTTACAAACTGTTCTGGGAGCAGGGCCAAGTGACCCATCAGGCACCTGGAGGCCTCCTTTGCACCAGTCTACATTTCACTTTAACACAGGAAATTCACGTTGACTACAGTCATTTTTACCTATTAATGTTTTCAGTTTTGACTCAAGTATTTTGCAAGTGTGCGTGTTTCAGAACCCAGTCATTTAAAACACTTACATTAACATGCTCTTATTTTGATTTTTGAGGTCTGAGATGTGGAAACCTGTTAAAATGTATTATATAACAATTTACCTGCAATATTTATATCTAAGATTTCTATGTTGCAAATTTCAGTTGTTTGTTCCACACACAAAAAAAAAAAAATGCTGGAAACTAGATTGGAACAAGCAGTGAGACTGAACCAAAACAATGAACTGAAAGACATTGAAATGCTCTGTTAAGCTGTGATGAACTGCAGAGTGGTAAATATAAGTGGGTTTGTTTGATGTTGTGAGTACAGCTTTAATAAGGCAAAGTAAAATGGCTGTATCTATTTTTTACAAGTCAACAATCCAACACATGACCAGCAGCTACACAAAAGCTTTTTCCAGATTACCTCTGTTAACCTGCAGATACAGACAAGGACACTTGCACATCATGCATTTATGCGCAGGTGAACACATACACACACACATACAGGAGGTAAAGAGCTGCAGGTTGAGGGGCTGAAATTACAACCAGGCCCCCGAACAGACTCTGGGTCCTCAAGTGTTACTTATGTTAGACGGTACAGACAGGACTGGCAGGATGGCTGAGGAGTGATCTGGTCTCGGCGACAGAGCGACTACAGCTGTTCCTCTCTGCTGCTGCACTCAGCCGCAGTGGCAGCAGACCAAAGGCTCTGCTATTTATACTGGATGGAGCTGTTTGTTGAGGCTCCAGAACCAAACCAGACTCAACGGTTCATGTGAAACTCAAGTTCCTGATAAATACATGGGCTGATTTGTGTAATGTGCTTTTTCTAGCAAACACCCAAAGTTAAAAGAGAATGACTCTATTTGTCAGAGCATGTGAGAGGTCTGACACTGCACCAGCCAAGGTGGTGATTTGTCTTTATAGTGTCATTCTTGACATCCCTTGTTTACCACTACAAACTGTGGAACAGCACAGGAAAACCGTTTTCTCTATGCAACGCTAAGTGCATGCAAGCGTTGAACCAGATACGACACCTTTGTGCTACCTCATTACCACAGAAAGGCCAGATGCAGAGGACATTCTGCTCAGTAGGATGGCTTTCACCGGGCTATGGTTAATGGAGGCAGTGCCCTATAGCAGCAGAGCATTACTGAAGGTTGTCACCCATTAACTTTGTTTTTCCGTCTCTTCACTCGGACTCTTTCTGCAGAAGCAGGGAGCCCCGTGGGTCGTGGATTACACTACAGCAGGACATTTATGCTTTATGATCCAAAACGCTCGGGCCCCACAGACATCCCTTCACGGGCGATATGCTAATACGCCCTTTGAATGGGTTATCAGTGGTGCAATAAAGGCTGACAATAGGCACTGATAGGGGGATACTGGGGTTATAGTTTAGGACACGAGGGGGGAGAATGGATCTATGTGGGATCATGAGCCCACTTTTAACACTTGAATAGTAAATTGAGCAAGATGGGGACCGATGTGTATCCATCTGTATCCATCAGCAAGCCATTCTATAGTAAAGTCAAATTAACATGTGAAAAGGGTAAAATTATTTCAATCTAACTTCTTTAGAACAGATGTCTCAAGTTTCACCTGGACAAAACTTTTCTCATAAAATTTTGAATTACTTCAGTCTACCACCAAGTTGCTGAAGACCAAACCAGGGCAAAAAGGAGAGTGAACATTGTACTTACAGTATATTAATCAGATGGCCAGACACAACTCAAAATGAATACTAATGCTGTTCCACATCTGCTGTTTTCTAGCCGGTTAAGCGCATCAGTTTTATACTGTGATAAAATGTCAGTATTTTGTTTTTAGCTTAAAATGTTAATGCAGGTTTAATTCAAACAGGAGAGAAAAGCAAGTAATGTTCAAAGCTCCAACAAACACCGTTGTTCAAAAGGCAGAAAGAAGTTCACCAGACTTTATATGTGTCTGGTTATGAGCACACTGCTAGCCTGACAGTTGTATAAGACCATTATACAATACTGTACAACAGTGCCAACAGGATGTTTTCATCAGCATTCCTAGAGCAGGAAACTATTCAAACCCAGGACAATATGCTGCCATTTGGTCTCCAGATCCATTTATCTTACAGAATCTCTGACCTTCTAATAGGCTCCACAGGGATGTCTGAATTGGGGGGAACATTTGTCCTCATAACGGCCCCGTGCCTGGCTCAAAAACTGGTAAGAGCCTTATCTTCTTCCATCAGTCTGTCTCTCATTGATAAGGATAATCGGGGCAGAACTCTGCAGGAATGCCACAAATGTCAAACCGTACATACCGAGCATCAGCACAGCCTTCGTACACAATGGTGCATTGTGCCAAACTGTCTCTCCATCACTGGAAGGAGAGGCACCTTAGAGAGAAAAGTCTGTGCTTTCCTGTTAGGAAGACAGACACTATATCAAAAACACAGTGCCACAAAATTGTTACGCTGGTTTGCACCAAAACTGAACTGAACTCAGTCCTCCTAAAAAAATATATATACCGTATATATATATTATTTCTAGCTATTATATAGCTGGAACTGGGAGGCCATTAGCTTCTAATGGGGTAACTCTTTTTCTAATAGGGTAGCTGTTTCAAAAACACAGTGCCACAAAATTGTTACGCTGGTTTGCACCAAAACTGAACTGAACTCAGTCCTCCTAAAAAAATATATATACCGTATATATATATTATTTCTAGCTATTATATAGCTGGAACTGGGAGGCCATTAGCTTCTAATGGGGTAACTCTTTTTCTAATAGGGTAGCTGTTTCCCATTGCTGACTGTCTTTATGCTAAGATAGCCTATACTATGCTAAACTTGGCTTCAGCTTCCAGCCTCCAGTTAAAGCACAGTTATAAGAGTGGTATCAATCTTTTCATGTAATTCTTAAAAGGAGAGTAAATAAGCATATTTTCCAAAATGTCACACTAGCTTTTAAGTGCCGTTATGGAACGGTTTTTTGAAGAGTAAGTGTACTTGAACTTCAAGACCCAAAAACTGCCAAAGGGGCTGGATTGTTTTGTTCTCCCTCAACTTTCTCTGTTAAAACCCAGGCAAGCTGTTTACATGAATAACTTGCCCTGTGCAACTTTGATTATATAATAATTGTTGCAAAACAATTCAATTAATCATTAACATATGAGACAGATAGGCTTGACAAGTTTTTTGGCAGTGCTGCAGCTGTGCACTCTCATGCAACAAAATGTTTAGTCACATCAAACATTAACCTCTGATATTAGCTTTGGGGTTTACTTTAATACTTGCTTTGGCTCTTTTCTAATGAAAACCTTGTTATGCTTTTGTTAAATGATAAACATCATCAGTCAAAAACAAGTCAAAAGGGGTTTTCCAAAACCCCCTATGTCCACTTTGTACAATTTTGCAAACATTTTTTTTTTAATTGGTGAATTGAGATCAACTTGGCAGATGATAGAACAAAGTGAAATGTTAGGTGGAGCAAAAACAAGAAGAAAGTTCAAGAAAGTGGACATGTAAACAGAGGAAGTAGTACCATTTAGTTCTAACGCCTTGGATCCAATTACAACGACTGGTCAAGTTGTATATTACATTTCTAGAAACTGTCAGGATCTGAGAGTTCTTTAGGGTTTTTATCCAGGAGTGTACTCATAAGACAAACATGTCTAAAGAACCCTGAAGAACTCTTCGGTCTCTGTGTTTACAATGACTCCCTGTAGCTTAGTATCATATTGTGGTCTCCTGGCCTGGATCTAGGACTCCTTGTGGTTGCGGCTGTGGCTCTAGGCCCGGTGGCACCTGGCAGGGGCCCAGATCCTAGGCGGTGGCCCGGTCAGGGCTGCCAGAGCTCTGGATCGCCTCCAGCTGAGATTGCACCCCAGGGCTCATCTCCACACCACAATGAACACAGCGAAGGTCACGTAGAAAACAAAGAACATGCGCCAACAGCTAAAATAACAAACAGTTGTAGATTAATTTGAATTACACCTCAAAAATCCAAACGGGAGAGGGTGTAACTTCACATTTACCAGCAAAACAAATCAGAGAGTGTTTAGTTGCTTAGCGGTGATTGTGTTGAGGATTTGAAGAAGAATCCCATGGGAGGCAGATGTAATGAGGAAAGGAGCTGCAAGAGCGATAGAGCACCAAATGACCTCTGGCAGAAGGGGAAATGAGTGTTGTTAGGAGTTTGAGTGAATTAGCGGGGCCATTTGTATTCATGGCCATATTACAAAAGCAGAGATGGCGGAGTGGGCCTCACAGCCGCTGTACGCTTTCATTACAATCTCAGCCCTCCTAAAGGAAACCACCCTCAGGCCTTCTGAAGCCATGTCTGAACTCAGCATGTCTGAGTGGGATTTATTTGCTCGGTAACAAGATGAACCTGTCTGAGGTATTAGGTGTTGAGGCTGTTCAGGCAGACAGTCCTTCACTGATTAAAATGGGCTTTCACAAGGGTCAAGGGAAGGGGGGGGGGTAAGGTTTGTCTTGTGTGTGTGTGTCTGCATCGTCTCTGTGTGGTCTAAGCGGTAAATCATCACCTGAGGTAACCAGAGGAGAAGAGTCTTGTTATGTGTACTGGAAAAGAAAAAGGGGGTGGCCCCGTCTGGCTGAGTTCGGTGACTTTCAGGACAGAAAATTAAATAGAAGGAGCAAAAAAAAAAAAAGAAGAAATCAGACAAGGATCTGCTAATGTAATCTGGCTGCCTCCTTCCCACCATCAGTGGGGCTGAGGACGGCGAGGGATGTGACGAGGCAATCTGGGAGCCTCACACGACAAAAAAAAAAAAAAAAAAACGTCCATCTGAACACGAAATTTTGGTGTTAAGTCAAACCCAGAAAAGATTTCTGAACACTGGCGATGCTCGATGCTTTTGTAAATAATGCACATTTTGGGAGTGACCTTCATGAAGTCAAAACATTAGCGACAGTTAGATTTGAATAAGATCTGAGCCCATGGCTGCTGATAGTTACGCTAAACACCTCATGCATCCAAATTTGAAGTTTCTAAAAGACGTTGAGAGGCGGTTAAATGGAAGTCGTACGAAAATGCAACCTTTGGCCTGAATAGGTTCATGATAGACATAATGACACATGACCATCTGTCAGATCTGTTAGCAGCTGAACTGGCTTGAAGTTTGTTTCCGTGAGATTCAGTGTTCGTGTAAGTATCAGCGTCCTCATGGGTACAATAATGTGCGTAGAAGTGTTAATTAGTCCCTCTAAGAGCAATAACCTTTCATTGAATTCTGATGTTTGCCTTGCTGAAAGTTCACTGTTAAATGGTGAAAAGAGCTCCCGACAGCATTAAAGCTGATGCTGCTGCCCAAAACTACTTCCAGTGAGCTCAACAGTAAAACAAGCTCAATAAACTCCTCAGTCACCAACAGTTAACACACCCACAGCCCGACATTAATCACCACTAATTAATCACAGTTTTCATTAACCACAAGAGGAGGGCTGTGAGGATGGCGGAGGAGAGGAACGCTGCTCTGTGGCTTATCATTCTTTGGCTCCTGTGATCTGTCTCTCAGCCAGACCAGTGTTCCCACTTTGAGCCGAGCAGCTGGCTGGAGGTTTTGGCAACGGAGAATGGAGGAGCCAAAGGGCTGACTACAGCAGTGCAGCAGGGAACAGCGTGCCTTAACTACTGTACCTTGTGGCGTGTCGCTCTGCTGTACTGTAGGCTGCAAAGTGCGTGCCACGTTGCACGTTGCACACTGTGCTAGCAAAACTGCATTTAAACTCCACTTTTAATTTTATAGCCTGGGACAAAGAACCAGTGGTCGGACTTGTTGTGTTGTCATTGTAGTGGTTGTACTGGCTCATCAGCTCACATCCACCACAAATGATGCAATCAACCCTGTGGTTTACAATAAAGGATAACGTGAAAAGAACATTACAGTTATAATGCTTAAGATTTTCAGAAAATTTTTTTCAACAATAACTATTTAATGTTCAACTATTTATACTCTTTATTCATTCATGGTTGTCTTATTTCTTTAGGCGTTTCATTGGATTATATCATCTTTAACTATATGGTGGATTCAATTCAATAATGTATTGCAAACATGACACAAGTGAGAGAAACCTTACTGCATAAACAACTGTGAAACCACAGTAGTGTGAGAGAGTGTGCTGCTGCACAGAGCCAGCGGAGGAGATGTGTTCCTGAGAGCGCGCCTGTGGACAGAGGTCAGAGGTCACAGCGCCGCGAACACAACAGCCAGGGGACACGTGGAAAAGTAGAAACCTGCTAAACTATGCAGTGCAAACGTGCCTGTATGGATGTGTGCAGTCCTCCCATGGTCACACACACACATACACACAGACACACACACAAGGGGAAAATTAGACTGTGCATGTAGTTTGTGCATGGGAAATTAGTGTTTTGTCTGTCCCCTGTCTATCTGTGGATTTATTACAGCATTCTTCTGGCTGAGAATGAAACACGCTGTTATCAAAGTAATATTTAGCTTTCACTGGCCATAATCTATGACAAGGACAGATTCTAATCAGTTTATACTTGGTGGTTTTCTTTTATCAAAAGAAACATCCAGTGTTTTGCTCAATGAGGAACCATGCAACTTTTGGAGGTTTGAACTTGTGACTTCCCGGTTACAGGACAGTCTTTCAAACCACTGCATTATTAGACATTAACCAATCAGACCACTAGAAAGAACTCTTATACTATTTGCAGTCAAATCCAGAGTCATAAAAAAAAAAAACAAGCTAAACCACAACAATTTGGCAGTGAATGTCAGTGTTTGTGAACAAGGCAGCAGTCGGACCATCTGCATCCAATTTGGCTTCTGTCATTACAGCAATATCACCAAAAATATTCAGCCCACACAATGACCTCTGTGTCAGCTCTGACAACAGGTTGCATTGTAACATCAACCACAGTACTGCCCCCGTGTGCGATTATTCTCGCTTGATTTCATACAGCGCTACATGGTCAGGACATTTCCTGTACCAATGCTGTTTTTAACAACAATGAGAAAGTTATTTTGTGGGGTCGAAACCAACGCGTACTTTAGCTGATTATTCCCCAGAGAATCAGGGCTAGAATCAGTGGGCTGACACTGGGTGGTAGGTCAGTTACCAGTGCATCCTCATGCATGTAAATACACTGCTCCATATCACTACTAGTGGTCAAAAACTCCTCTGGGTGTCTTTAATATTACAGTTTTGCAACAATATTGTTGCTTACATTGATAATAAGCCTCCCATTCCAAAACATATTAATGATTTCATAATGTTCCTCCTTTTTGCTCTGCTGCTCTGAACCATAAACAATAAAGCTGCAAACCATGAAACCAAAACAATGAGTGGAAAGATAATGAAACACCTCATAATGCTCAGAGGAAATGTAGCGTCAGTTAATTATTTGTGGCTTTGTCACTATGAGTGATGCATTTCACACGTAGTCACGTCAACCATCGTTAATTTAAAACAATCAATTATAGCAGCTTTAAAACTGTGATGCCTAATTCATGTGCACTGATTTGGTAAATAAAGCACTAGTGACATTCACGGTGCAGACTGAGGCAGGGACATGATGTCACCCAGATCAGCTGATCATCAGCGATCTCCTTCAGCAGCAACTTCACATAACAGAGGAGTCTATTTAAACACCCAGCTCCACGTGTCTAACTGTTATTGCTGCTGCTGCTACAGGAGCTGTTTACTGACCACAGGCCACCTCTGCCACTGATGACAAGTTTTTGTTTTTTTTTAATTTCAGATGCATCAGCAGTCAAACCCAGAAATGACATGCAAGCTTGATTCTGAAAGGTATAAATAAATGAAAAAAAAAAACCTGAAAAAGGACCAAAGGGATAACTAACTACCTAATTACCAAAAAAAAGCTGGCATTGCAACTGGTGGGTCAGAAGTCTTTTTTTAGTTTTTCCACTGGCATAATCACATTACAGCCTTGATTTCTCTGACTGCGAGCTGGGTTATATATATACACAGTCATGCTCAATGCCACTGAGAGAAAAGAACTGCAGTCTTTGTGCAGGCTCACTGAGGCAGATCACAGATTGTGTGGGCAAATGCGTCTAAAGGACAGGAGCTCTCTGTCAGACCTTGAGCAACTCACCTGACCACTTTGGTGCTGCCTTTGTTGACCTGCATGTCCACCATACATCCCGAGCTGACGTAGGAGGCCAGGTTGATCTCTGAGAACTCCGCCTGGACAACAGAAGAAGAAGAAAACGCCCAATGAGATATTTGAATAATTGATAATTGAACTGTCTGACAAAAGGTTTTCTTATTTTTTTTAAAAAGCTGAAATAAAGAAGGTCATATTGTGTCACGCCTTTGACTTGTGAATGTCCTGTGATGGAGCTACAGATTCAGGCTGCAGCAGTTTCCCATAAAGAAAATAAATTAACAGGAAAAGTACCTACGACCTACATAACAAAGCAGACAACAGATTCGTTCACTTCATTTTATATTTCTGCATTTGCACAGCTGAGAGTAAAAGACGAGTCAGAGAGACAGAGGGACTAAGCGAGAGGAGGCAAATTGAGTTATCCCCAGTCTGTGGCCTCCCGGACAGTTAGGGCCTTGTGAAAGGCCGTAGCCCGGCTACCTAATGACTCAGTCAAACTCCCAGAGATCCTCGAAAGGAGGGGCAAGAGTCGACTTCTGGGAATGGACTTTCTGGATGGACGAGGACCAGAGAGGGACAATTCAATTTTCCTTCTAATGGCTGTCACCATAGTCGAGAAAGCTATTGGTGTTAATGCTCCTGGGCCAAATTTAGCATTCCTCAAATGAACTTTTCTACTGCCACATTAATGATGGCATTTTCACCAAAGGGCTCTTATTCAATAGTGAAAACGTAGTGTGAGAGTAAAGTTTGTGTTTTTGTTTGTGGAGGGGGACACTTTTTAAAAATTTTTATTTATTAAATACTCATTCTAATATCTTTTTAGATAAATATTATAAAACCACACATTGACAAAAAGACATTCATTATATGTGCAACAATGGGTCTTATGAATAATCATCCCACTGGGGGACAACCAGTACCTCAACTACAGAAATAGCGTACAGTTACCATTTGTCTGTATAGTACAGTCATACAAATTTTTACAGCTAATCTAATAATAACCTTGGTTGTGGCATTAAGGAAACAAAACCAGAACAAGATTCAGTTTTCTGTCAGATCCCCTGCTTCACTCTGGATATGATCTCCATGTTTCCTCTGTGGGGAAATGGATGTATTGATGTGGGCTGCTGCATTGCTCACAGAGAACAGCTTCAGTCATGTGGAATCACTGTGGAGTCACACACATCCCATGTTCCCTGACAGGGTTCAGCTGTGTCAGGGTCAGGCCGTGTCACCGTAAACCCTCATCTGCTCCAGGTACAGAAAACCCTGGAGGGATGCTAAACAGCAGCCGGTTGACCTCAGACATGAAACGCTCCCATTTGTTAGTCTTCACATCCCTTTTAAGTATGAGACATGACACTAATGTAGAGGATTTAATGAGTCCCAAACAAGCCGCCTGCTGACTGCTAAAACAAAAACTCAATTGGATATGACATGGTTGACTACAAAACTCAACGCTCCAAAAAGAACATGGCTGCATTTCATTTTGTCTGCGAGCTCTCTGATCCTGAGTCAGCAATGGACCAGTTTCAAACGTCCACTCACTCTTAACACTGCAGGGTCAATGAAATATTACTCACAGTCAAATAAAAATGCCAAGAGTTCAGCTTTGTTTATTTGCTGTGAATGTCACATGACCACAGCACACAGCCATGGAGGACACAGAAGAACACAGTCACAATGTGTGGTTTCGTCCAACACAAGTAATTTTATAAAACTTATCCTAAGATGTTAACTTTGTGGGAGGACATAACACACACACAAATATTTCCCAAGAACACTGAGTGCAAATTCCTTCTCAAAAGGATGTGCTGCATTTTGCAGAGAAGCACACATGTACAGCACATGGCTAATGGCATGTGGCAGTCAGCTAATCAAAGAGCTAGGTTTGTGACTGGAGGGTCAATGGATTAAATCCTGGACTGGCTGGGAAAATAAATAAGTAAAAGCCCCATCACGGAAAACAAAGAAGCCTTTGTAGATGGTTTACCACAGACTCAAAAGGGAAATAGTTGCAGTAAAGAACACAAACTTTATCATGAATTATTGAATAAAGAGCAGCTGTTTAAATGACAGACAGCTGATCGTTAGCTGACACTGCGATATCCTTGCAGTAATACAAATCTACAGTAAGCTGCTCTACTTTGTCAGCTCCACTGGACGGGCCGCGCAACACATCTCACACAGATCAGCCTTCGAAAACGCCAACATGGATGGAGAGGGAAGCAGATCCTCCAGCTGACCCTCTGCTCAACCCAGCTCCTGCCAATTTCCATAGCAAGTTAAGTCAACTGCTATCTACACATTCTCATACTGTGATCATCATTTGAGACTTTAAGCCTGCTTTACCAGGCTTTATATGGGCTTTCATCTACATAAAAAGGAAATATTATCAGCAATATTCTTTCAGAGATAAATTTCCCTTTCATCTAGTGTTGTGGCCCATGTAAACTCTGTATGGGGGAGTGAGTCGGTTTTGAAAAGAATGCGCCGATGTAACGAAACTTTTTTTTTTTTTTTTGCCAAGAGAGGGAGAGAGAAAAAACACCCACCTCTTTTATTTATTGTGTTACACTCTCAGAGGAAGAGCAGGGGGCGATTAAATGCCATAATCTTATTTAGGGGACAACGAGGCGCCACTCAAACTCAATGCGCCTCAAGGACATGCACTTGGCTCTCTTCCTTTTCTCAGCTCTTCTCTACTGATACCCGCCTCTGAAAGAAACATCTGTGTGCTCAGCAGCACATGCCTGGCCAAAAAAGACTCTTAAATGCATAACACACCCAAGTGCACAGTCAAACACACAGACACTCGCATACACACACACACGCACACATACATCCTCCATCACTGCATCTCCTAAACAAATCCCATCCCAAACACAGAGGCCTACGTTGACTTTTGCTGCGACCAGATAAAGCCAGAGAGTGGGCAACATTTTGGCAAGGGCCAAGCATTCTACGTTATCTCTGATTGGCTGGTTCTGGGTAAGAGGAGTGCTTACAGCTACTGTCATTGGGCAGTAACGGATGAAGTGGCTGGTGTGGGGCACAGGCCCAGAAGCCAGGACAGGAGGCTTTTCACAGTGCCATGGTTACCATCACGGTAACACATTCAGACACTTGTCTTGGAGCAGCTCTCGCCTGGGAAAGGAAAACAGGAAGTGCCACTTGGAAGAACTGCCTCCAGACCTGATCCTTCTCGTCTGTTGACCTGCATTCAGGCTGGCTTTCAGTATGAACAGGGTCACGGGAGACAGCAGAGGTGCGATTAGGCTTAACCATGTTCTGATGTTTGAGTTTCTGCCAGCCATAGTCTCTCACACTGCTCACTGCTACCTAGTTTCTTTATTTACAGTAATCCAAGCGAACTATAAATGTAAAACACATTTCTGTCTCTCTCCCACAGGAGAACAGATGATGGAAAAGCTCACATGGAGCTAATATATACTGGATAACTGTTGTGTCACAGAAAGGAACATCACAGACATTTATTTATATGAAAATGGCAGCTGAATCAACACTATCTTTTATTTTAACTGACAATATCTTACACTTGCACATGCTATTACAGTGGAAGGCACTGTTAGAACTTAAGAAGAGCCATTTCCCTGCAAGCCTCATTTATCACTGCAGTGCTGCTTGCACTGTGCCCTTACTGCCAAGCCATGTGAACCTGTGGACAGTACAGTAAACACCACTTGACAATAGCTCATCTGGAATCTTTGCGAGTATTTTTAGCTTTGGACTTACCCGTGTCACTGAGGTTCAGGTGTTTAAGGTGCCTTTTGTTTGGTCATGAGTCAAATAGTAAACAGGAACTTTTGTCCTTTGGCAAAAACAACTTGGAGGAACCGATCGAGCTGCACTTCAACTATAATCTGCTGCAACTTTTTCTGAGGCACTCAGATATCTAGGAAAAGCTAAACATAGCAGCTGAAATACCAGGTGAACTGATGTTCTAGATAATTCCACAGAACATGGTAATATGCCAGTATAGAAATGTTATACTGTGGATATTATAAACATCCTGTACATAAATTAATTGTAGAAAACCTTGATAATTAAATACTGAAAATAAATTACAGTTTATAGTGATGATTACAGAAAAGAGCACCTGAATACCATGTATCACATCATTATTGTTAGGATTTCTAATTATAGAGGCAGCTATAACAAGGAGTCAATGAAGGCAAAATAAGAAAATAGATTTTCCCTTAACTGTGGACGCAGATCTAAGCCATAATTAACCTTACTAAACGTTCATTTTTCCACTCCTCAAATGCCCATTACATTCCTTTTAACACTGACCTTGTTCCACTGATAGTTGTTCTTTTTATTTTTGGTCCCCAGTGGAAGACCAAACTGGAAAAGCTGTTGATAAAAATTGTTCTAGCCCAGATGGAGCCTCTGTGCGGTTTCCTTTCATCTGAAAATAGATGTTTTTTCTGTGACACAAAGTTCTGTGCTTCTTTTATTTCTTCACCTCTTTAGTTTCAACACAGAAAACCTTGACCAACACAGACCTGGCTGAAACCAAAATACTCTGAATGGAAAACGTTACATAAGTCCCACATTGTAATGCATGTGTCAAAAATTCTCTGGCAAACGGGGGAAATGACAAGTCAGAGTAACATGAGGTGAACACTGAAGAGAGGACATTCAGCAGTGATTTGATGCAGCATATGGTGAACAGTAGTTGCTGGGTTGATACTTTCTTGTTGTCTACGTCTGAATGTTTTAGTAATTCCTGATAAGCCTGATTAAATCCCATACTGATGCAATTGAGCGGTTTGAAGTACAGTGGGCCATTCATATGCACCACAAAGAGGTATTCGCCGCTAATCACTCCCACCTTGTACAACAGTGAAATAATCCAGTGAGGAATTAAATGCTGAAATGTAAGACAGATGCTAAATGTAGCAGGGCAACAGAAGGCGTGAGGGCAGCTGGATCAGTCCACTGTCTGCAAACCAAATCTTCTGTCTTGAGCAAGTTCTACCCAGATGCCCTATGTCATGGGCAAAATACAAGCCAAAAAAAAAAGGGTACGGATAACATACAGCCAACTGCCTGTGAGCTACCATGACTGCAGCAGAAAGGACTGTGGACAGCGCTGAGGTCATGCGCCTGCTGAGCAGATGTTGCCCCTCAAGACCCAAACCACACATAGTCCGGCAACCCTAAAGAACCGCCCCTTGTTCTTTCACAAACAACAGACCTCTTCATATTTGACTGCCTAATTTGTCCAGTTGTGTAAATTGCAGTGTTTATGACTTGTGGGTAGTAAACAGGCAGACTGTTTGGCAGCCTATTGCTGGGTGTCATCGTGTCTCTGATCGACTCTGATTACAGCTGGTGAACATTTTTGACATTTTTACAATAGACTGTCATAACTTTCAAAATGCCATGCACCGCACACATGGTGACAGCATTCAGCACCCAAGTTGTCGGATACAGAGGCCCTTGGCTTGACGCTGCCACTGTGCTACACACATCCAACACACTTCAAAGGCATACAAAAGGCATTGTAGGCAATATCTAATCCGCTAAGCTGTGGATCTCTGGAACGCACCACAAATCTCTGAGTCTGAGTATATGAGGATATGTTAAGATAACAAATCGTTTGAGTGAGTGGGCCCGAATTATCTTCAGCCACCTACTGTGAGATAAAACTCCCTGATGAAATCTCTGTAAAGAAAATAACACATAACTGTCCTTTTTTTTTTTTTTTTTTTTTTTTTTTACCTCAGCGTTATCATTTTTCTGGGCCTCATAATTTCAGTGAGTCACAGGCTCATGACATACGAGCACTGACCTGACGTAACTGCACATTAGCTCTCCACATTTTTGGCTGCGTTTCTCATTTGGAATCCAAAACGTATACTGTTACACAGATCAAACTGTGAGAATCGCCTGGCATGTTTTTGGCACTCAGAGCGTCAAGAACTACTACGGAACATATTTCATCGGATGTGAAAAAGCAATGGCTTCAAGCCTGTTTTCATTAGTCACATAGGAGCAAAGAGAACTACCACCGGCGCTCTCATGAGCATGTGTTTAGCGGTGAAAAAGAGTTACCCCGGTGAACGCAGGACCTTCGGCGTCTGCCAAATGTAACTTCAAAGTGGGTCATTTAAATGAGAGGGAATGATCTACAACAATGGGCTCTCAAATTTGCCATGGGGCAGTGGCTGGGGAAGGCAGAGGTGGCAGGGCAGCCTTAATGAGACATCAGATCTGAGAATGAAAGCTGCTGATCTCTCTCTTTCTCTTTCTTACTGACTGGCATCAGGCCTCCACACTGCAGCATCACATGCTGCAGTGAGCCTGTGCTTGAGTCTACAGATGGTACCTTATATGGCATCAAGTGCTGCAGAGGAGAGTTATGATGGTTTGGGGGCTTATGAGCACCGCTTCAGAGAGCTTATACAGAATGAAGATGATAGATGACAGGTCGCACATGTTGGCTAAGTTCAATGTCCATTCAAAGATGAAAAAGGTCACAAAATGATTTCATGGCATGGTTAAAAAAAACATTTAAAACAGCTTTGGGAGTTGTTTTGAGCTGAAATCATAAAGATATTGAACATTAGAAGCATAAAGTAAAATGAGAAGCAGCTAAGAACAACTACAAGATTGCCATAACCTTAATGTTGGTGCTGTGCAGGCCACTATAAAGAGTCTATTCAACATCAAAATGTTTGCTGGGTGGACATGTTAAAAGCCAGCAAGAAAGTGGGATTGAGGAGAAAGTGCAATGGGCCTCTGTGCTTTTATTGTCATCCCCTAAAAAGGCTCATCTCAGCATGTCGCTAACTTTTCACACAGAGATTGGGTTTCCATCGTCTTAAAGCTCTCAGCGAGGTGCACAAACAGCCTATGAAGAGTCTGGCTGCTGAAGGCAATTAGCAAGTGACTTGTTATCGTCAGTGCAGAGGGCTTGTGGGAAAAGAATGGAGGGTCCAACAAGATCTAAGTAGGTCAGTGGGATCTATAGCTGAGCTTTTGGGGACTTGTATGGTCCCCCTCACTACTGACTCATGGAGCCACATTAACTCTGCCAGTTTTTATTGGGGTTCAATAGCTGTGACACCACAAGATTGAAACAAAAAAAAAAAAGAACATCACATCTCATAGAAAAATCTTGACTCACTCCAGCCTCAACCCCTCTCGGAAAGAGGATGTGACCACAACGGTACAGAGCTGAGCAAACAGGCTATAAAATCACTGGTCCAGCTTTTTGTGGTCCCTTTTTCCTTCTCTCATAAAAACCCACCACTCTATTTCAAAGACAGCCCCCGTCTCAACAATGGGTTACAGATGTATAACCCAACAACTTTGTGAGGTAAATTAGATGTTATCTACACACTGTAAATACTGTACGTCTAGACTTATAAACCCATTTCTGTGCGTACTGTATATAATACTGGCACAATTATGTTGAATCAAAATCAGGCTAATTTAAAGGAAGAGTTCAGCATTTGGGGAAATATGTTTCTTTGCTCCCTGCTGAGAGTCAGATGAGAAGATCAATTCCTTTAAAGAAAGGTGTGGAGGATATAAAAGGTCAGGGTGGCCACAATTCAAATTCCTAACAGGCTAGTCTACAGGGTGTGTATGATAGATTTCACAAGGAGACTCACCCCGGTGGGATAGTTTTTAATAATGTTATATGTCATGGTGTAAGGGTCAAAATAATGCACTCCGAACAGGAAACAGTGATTACTGTTTTATACTGGTACACCGTGCTGAGCATTATTACTGAGTTTGGCATTACATGATTTCTACCTCAGAAATAATCTATTGAAAATATTCTGTTTTATGAAAGGAAGTGGCAGGAAGCCTGTACATTGGCTGCTAACTTCAGTTTAAAGGCTGGCAGGATACTTAAAACAGACAGGCATCCTGGTAGCTTTTAAAATATTAATTCAAATATTTCATAGGACAGAATTTTGTGTTAAATCTACTGTACCTGCTCCACCCGGATCTCGTACTCTCCATTCAGCTTCTTCCCTCTGAAATACTTCGCCCTGCATGAGAAAGGAAGACAAACTGTGAAATAAATAACAAAACAATCTAATTTTCATACACATTAATAGCCTTTTATTTAGGTTTAGCTCCGGACATTTGGAATATGTACAACAGAAATCAAGTTTCAAAGAATAATCAGAGCGCAGAATATAAATACCTTTAACTACACAGATGATTTGTCTCTCTTTACATCATATGTGCACCTCAGCATGCAGATTCCTCCCCTGCACCAACAGTACAGTGTACGTGCTCCTAACAGTCAAAACAATCTTAAAATATCCTTTTGTTTATTTGATTGAAGGAGAGCTGAAATTTCAACAGACCTTCCAAAATACCTTGTGAGTGGGCAAAATAATGAGTCATATTTTCCATGATTACAGAATCTGCCCTTATGGGGCTTCAAGTAAACAGAATCCCTTGGCAAAGAATAACTTGTAAAATAAAGTGCTTTTAATAAAAAGACCTCACTGATCGAGGGATAGTCCCTCTGTTTCTGTTTTCTCCTGTCATACTCTGGAAAGTGTGACAGAAGTTTGTGGTCAAGGTGAAACTAGAGCTGTCTTCATCATCATAAATCTATGACAGTGACATTACAAAGCTGTTTTGGGATTTTTTTTATCAGTGTCTAACAAGTGTCAACAAGTTATGGTTTAGATTTTCACACCAACTCAACAATAATATACAGCATAAGGCAAGGTTATGATTATTTATTTGCAGCAATAAGTCACATCAGTGTACCCTGCTGGATAAATTTAGCTGGTGTTTGGAAAACACAACATGCAGTGTAATTAGACTGATATACTTTCAAATTTAGGAGCTATTTGTAGTCTGAACTTGTGAATTTGCAGTTACGGGAAGAGTTATCTCTCTAACCATCAGACCTGTGGTATTTATACAGACCAAGACACATATGTGGATCCACTGTGTTATTTAAAGCTGGGGTATGTATACAAAACACCCACAGTGGAAAGCTGACATTGTTTCGTTTCTGTATTTGGTTAATTTGCGTGGTCAGTGCACAATTAAACTTGATTATTGTTTCAGTGGACTTTTGTTAACATGCCATCCCACCAGGGTTGAGTCAAAACCAATCTCATTCCAGTTCCTGTAACTTGACTGTCTTCTGTACACAGTTCTTCTCCTTTGATGTTCAGATTGATTCATGCTAAATGCTAATGCAGGCTTTCACAATTAAAATTCTAACTCCCTGATGTTACCAGATATAAAGTTTACCATTACCACATAAATGCTTAAAGATGGTAATCTCTGTTACTGTGTGGATTTCAGATTCTCTAATACAAATTTTCAAGCCTTTTTATTATTGCTTTGTGTTTGTAGCCATGTTGTGTCCCAGTGCTCATTACGTCTCAGCGTTGAACTTTCACCCCTCATAAGCATGGGACAGTTAACAATCTGTTGAGGGCTTAAGGCTGGGGCTGCATGTAGCTGAGGCTCTTGGGTACATGCTAGAGGCCTTTGGTTACTGGGACAGGCTGTTTGGGATTTAGAGAGCCTCTCGACCTACCCACACCAAAACACATTTTCCTTTTGCTGCGCTTTTCTAAGAGCCTCTCACTAAACAAAGCCTCTTTACTCCTCCACTTGTCTTCCCCATGTCTGCCTATTTGTTTTTCATCCCCCTACATCTGTCCCTTTAGGTCCGTTCATTAACGTTCATTACGGTCACTGAGGAGGATCTTGAAGTTAACATCTCCCAGCTGTTGGACTTTAAAGGTTTGGGTCCCTCGTCGTCTCATTCTCTGTAATTTTGGAAGCCGTGAATCTTCAGCATGACTGACCTACATACTAGACAGGCAATGCCCCCTGTCACCCTGGACCACCAGCACCACAGAGCACGGGGCAGGGCCCACGGGCTCACTGCACTAAAATGACTGGTATGCGTTTCAAGGTATTGCAAAACATGTCGTCATGTCGAGTGATCAATTTAATTTACAGGCCGCCGGACTCTCTGGTTTGAACAAGTGCTTTACATGTGTTCAAACATAAACATTCATCTCCACAAAGAGGTCTGGCCTTTCCCTCTCCCAGTCGTGCACACACCCTCTATATAAACATCATGAAGCTGAATTCCCTTTTTCTTTTACCATGAGAATATGTTTTCTTTTTTTGTGCAGCTAATAGGAAGAGCATGAGTCATGTATTTAGATCCAATGACATCCACTCCTCTAAACTCCTCTAAACATTATGTTATGTTATGCTAATACAGCAGTGTTTACAAAAGGAGATTTTCTGTATTTTCTATAATATATATCTATTTTTACATGAAGGTTCAATTTTTCATGTGTTGTTTGGCTCGTGTTTTCTTCTATGAAGGACACAAGGTTCCTAATATGCGTAAACAGTCTGTTTCATTATAACTGGACTCACAGTGTAGTTATTTCCTCTCAAAACCATAAACTGCAGATGAAAAGTCAGATGCTTGACACAAATTAGGCCATGCAACATATCTGACTGTCCACCAAAGAAAAACTGCAGCATCAGTTGCCTCAGCAACTGCCCCAAAACAACATACATTTACCACATCAACAAAACACTGGGCTTGAACACAGGAAGCCGCTATTCATTTCCTGATCTATACCGACAGTCATCACCTCAACAACAACTCAACACCTTAACCACAAGGTTATTATTATAACAATAGAGGTTTCCTAAACTTAATAAAGTAATCCTTTTCACCAAAAACATGATGTTTCCTTTTTCTTTGTCACACCCAGCCAGTTGCTGCTTCCTTTCCAACATCGAAAACTGGCTTCCACACTCTGTTAGACCATCTGTGCCCCCCTGTGCCCTCCCTCACAGTTTTTGTCAAAGTTCTTGCAGCGGTTCAAGCTGAAAACATTGGCAGTCAATAACAGGACCCCTATGAAGAAAGGGAAATTGATTTTTCAACATTCTGGTGTGACAGTGCACCATCCCTCTCAGTTTCATCAACATCTGACCAAACATTAAATCGAAGATCAAGTTTTCTTTTTAGGCAAAACATGAAACTAAAACCCTCTTCATAATCTCAGAGCGAGCAGAGGATGTCATAGTGCTGGCGATGTACATTAAAAAGTAAACACGTTGCGAGAGTAGGGGCAAATTGAGCAATCTGATGCTCATATCATTCAGAACACAGAGCAAACAGACGGACAGTTTCTTGGCAAAACGTCTAACATGCCAGGCTGAGAGAGAGGCAGAGAGTGAGACAGAGCGACACAGAGACAGAAAAGAAGGGATTGTTGGTGGTGACGGTGATGCTCTCTGAGTCTTTGCCTCAGTGCTGTGTGCTGCTATTGTGGATCAGTCATTGCCGGAGGCCAAGCCTGTCAGGACAGAGCACTGTTTCCCCAGAGACCTCAGCCTCTCTGCTGGAATGCCCAGGAGGAAATTCAACCCCAAGGCAAGCAGCGATGGATGGACGGACACCCTCTTCTTCCACTTTGATATGTTCACCATGCTTTCGATTTGGGACAGTTCGGAGAGACTGCACAATCTGATGAGTAACCTGTCCAGCATCGCAGCAAGATCTCAAGAAAAGGTTCATGAAACTGACACAAACTTGTAAATGTTTATGTCAGTAAAGACCTCGATAAAGGTTTTTAAACACACTGTGGCTGAGCTGTATATTAGCAGCTTTTAACTTTCTCACTATGTGATGCTTTGATAAGTTTGACAAACATTTGCAATGTAAATCAATGTAATAAACAAATACACTACAATCAGATACACAGTACATGATTCTATGTGTATGACAAATTACTTTTTGCTTGTTTATCCCATAAGAACCTGGACCCATCTCTGCTAACCAGGCACACCACCATCTTGGAAACGATGTCATCGGTACTCAAACTCGCACATGGTCACATGACTACACCAGGCTGTTCATTAGTTAAAATCATAAAAGCACCATGGGTTCTTATGGATTATTCTGGAAATATGATGTTTAAATACTACGTGCCAGCGTGCATATGTGTATCAGTGTGCACATAATAAGGGTTAGTAAGTCCTACTTTGGTGTGCATCCACATTCAGTTGGTACAAAGTCATAAATGTTTGCCTAGAATCAGCTGATACCATTTAAAACTAACAAGCTGACTGACTTGGAGAGCAACTGAGACTCAGTGGTGGGGGGTCGGGGGGTGGAACTACAGATCATCCGTGGTTCAAAAACAAATTAATGCTTGAATGCAGCTAAAAAGATCTGCATGAAACCTGACAGCAGACCAGGGTTTATCGGAACCATGTTAAAAAGGGCCTTGCAAGGTGGCAGAGTTGTTGGTGGGGGGACACTGTGCTGTGGCTGAAGCTGTCAGTTTTTCCTCCAGATTAAAACTGTTCTGTTGGCTGCTGTGGCTGAAGTTAAACCTGTGACCACAGATGGGATAAGATCAATGTTGATTTATGGAAATGCATGAAAAACACAACGCATGTGTTTAGAGTCCTGGAAGACTCGCAGGCCACATGGTGGCTTAAAAAATAAAAACAAGATTACATCTGGAATCACTACAGGGCCAAAAAATAAATTAGAACTTTGGACTGTGTGGTTGAAACTTTTATCTTTACTTTTTCTTTTCAGCAACCAGCAAAGCAGCATACATTAAACCTATTTCCTAACGTTGCTGGATCAACAACGGTGAGGGGACTCATTTCCCCAAAAGCAGGTTTCACATTGTCCTTCAAGCAAACACTGTGACAGAAAAAGCCAACACCATGACACAGACACGTTGCCAAAGCAGCAGCCAAATATTTGGTCTCTTTTACAAGTCGTACTTGCCTCAGGGGGCTGAGCATTAACTGTTCAGCTGCTGATTTCAAACTCTACCTGAATCTTTCAAAGTGGCCTGAATGACGTCTCTCTGTTGCACTAATTAACCGTCAGAGAAAAGTCTCGGATCTTGAGCTTTCTAAAAAGATCTTGAGACAGACATCAGGACATTTATTAGTGCTCTCACCTCACTGTGTTTGCTATCTTATCTCTTACAGCAAAGCCAAATTACTACTAACTTCCCCTTGTTTTTACAAAAACCAGCATGCACCTGTCTCTTTCATCTCACTGATGCCAATGATAATGCTAATTATTACTTTTAAGCTGTAATTGGCTCTTTTTTAAATGGCAAGGACTCTCTCTAATTACAGTGAGGATTTTATTTGAACAAAGAGAGACTCCACTTCAAGGTCAAACCTAAAAATACGGACTGATTGAGATTCACATTCATTTTCATGAGAATCATTTCAGTGTGAAGTAGAATATTTGGGTCTGTGTTTGTGGCTCATATCCTGCTTTGACTGAGAAGAGCTGCTGCTGGTTACAGAACATCTGTAAGGCCAGACACTGCAAACGTTTCATCCTTAGAGGCTGTCACACATCACCACCTGCTGGTCAAAACACTTCACTTCTTCACAGCAAAGTAGCACAGCATGAGAAGAAGAGACAGGCATTTCTCTGCATTTTAATTGTACTACAGTGCCACTTGGTGGACGAAAATGGAACAGCCTGAGTTACAAATCAATCTAATCTTATCTAAAAATATATTTTTAAAAAGCAAATGTATGTAAAAATGAATTTTCCTTGGTTCAGTTCTCAATGATTAATGTTGGATTTCCTGGATTACCATCTGTACAATTAAAAAAAAAAAAGTTTAATTATCTGTGAGTGGTGTCATAAAATCTCAGCATTTTTCAGATAATTTTTCATATTTCAAGAACCTTCTGTAACTGCCCAAACAGGGCCAACAACGATAAATCATTCCACGCATAATATGACCATAACATCTGTCGCTTCATTTGCATCCAGAAAGGTTTTTCTAGCCGCATCTTTACTCTCCCTTATGAGAAAGAACTTTTTATAATTAAGAGAGGAATACTGCTTTAAATAGAAAGCTTTATGTTAAAGATCTCCTCCAGGTACATTTCAAGAAATACAAAAAATACTCAGCTCTGAATAATAATTTCATCCTGAGATGATTTTTTTTTAGTTTAATTACTTCAAAAGTGTTTCAAGTTTCCACATCACACCTCAGGCTGGTTGGGATATCACGAAATCCTGCTGGTACAGGCACGTCTTAAACTCAGATTTAAGGCGAGCACAGAGAAACTTTCACCCTTCAGATGAATGTGAAAACTCTCTGCACACCGAAGCCCAAACATCCAAGAGAAGTAACTATGGGAATAATACAATTCAATCCAATACAACAGCACCAGAAACTATGACGGTAGAATTGAATCAGCATTTTTAGTTACAGTCTTTACAAAAAAACCGAACATTATAAAGTCCAAAAGATAGGAATTATTGAAGGTGTGTTGCACTGGATTGCATTTTATTGTACAGGTGTTACTGTTGCTGTGTCAACCTTGTGCACAAATAAGAGTCCATCACAGAAATGACTTTCCCTCCAGTTCAGCCGCTCAAAAAAACCAAGCGACCACTTGTCAAAGCCTCCGTTATGCTCTCTTTATATAAATAACTGAATTTGTTTAGGTGAATAACAACCCCTGCTGTTCTCTCAAGAGTGAGGACGGTCCCTCAGAGAGTGTGAACGAGCCTGGGAGCCTCAGAGGGTGGATGATCCCCTGATGACTCATGTCAGAAACACCAGGATGTGAAGAGGAACGGGCCCTTTTGGGATTTCAGCCAGACTGCTTAAAGGAAAGAGGCCGCCAGGCTTTACAGAAAATTGAGAGCAATTTTGTTGCTTTTGACACGGCTGTCAGCAGGGCCTTTTAATTTAGTGATCATTTTTAGAACTCGGCCTCATCTCCCCACAGAGCCTCAGATACAGATGCCTCGGTACATAATGATCGCCGCTAATTCTGTAGATAAATTCAAAGGGCTGGAAATAGCTAATAACAGCTTCACTGAGGTCGATTTACCAGCAAATGTCAGGCAACGGAATAACAATTCATGAAATGGAAGAGTCGGTTATTGATTCAGTAAGACAAACACGATAAACTGGCTGCTGCATGTCTTGACTGCAGCTTCGAAAATCAATTCAATTGCAGCAAAAGGCAGCTGATATCAGCCTCCAACATGTATGTGCTGCGGGTGAAAGATGAACCCACCTCTTATCATTAAAGCTAATTTATTTTTCTGCCATCTCCAAAGCAAAGGACCTTCCTCTTGTTACCATGACAATTTTCATTCCAGCACAGAAAAGTATGGTATAAGCCTGCTAAAGCCAAGGACGTACACGTCTGTTATAAACAATAAGATGTCTCACTCTTTTCAAAAGTGAACCTGAAGAATGTTTTTGATTTGTCTGGAGCTAAAAAACCAATGTAAGCCAAGTACAGAGTATGGAAATTGAACTTTTGATTGCTTCTGTTTGTGATACATTGTTTTAGAAAACATCCGGCAAAACATGCAAGTACTATTTGTTTTGCTCAGCTACCCACCCACCCACACACACACACACACACACACACACACACACACACACACACACAACACCGTGAAACTTCCACTCACCAGTCTGTGTGCTGATCATCAATCACCAGCAGGGTCTTGGGCTTGCGTATGACTGGCTTGGCTGGCTGACTACTTCCTGCAGAGGCGCCTTCAGATGATGCTGCTGCTGATTTAGCATGTGCGGCGGCGGCGACATTCTGGGCCATCTGAGCGCTCTTCACCACACTGGAGAAGGAGCTGAGGAAGCTCCCTGACCCCGAAGCTGAGCCCGCGGTTGAGCTGGCGCCCTGGGTCTGGCTGGGGATGCTCGGGGGCTGTCGCCTCTCTGTGGCCGGGGAGGCCGGAGAGGAAGTGGACGAGCCTGGAGGGGTCGGCCTCTGCAGATCCATCATGTAGCCGTTAGGGAGGTTGGCCACAAAGCTGCTGTCTGATAGGCGCCGGCGAAGGTAGTTCATGGTGATGGGCTGGTGGGTCTGTCAGGCCAGAGGAGGTGAGGGGGAAGAACGCCTGAAATCCTGCACAGGAGACAAAGAAACGGAGAACGGATATGTTCATAATCAGTTCAGATCTGATTATTTATCTCACCCCAGCACTCTGCTTTAATGAAAGATATGTCATATTAAAGCTGCAGTAATCAATATTTTTATATTAACATTGGGAAAAAACACTACACGCCTACCATGCTTATGGTGATTAACCAGTGTGAGTGTTCAAAAAGCTACAGTACATGTAAGTATTGCTCAGGACTGGATTTATGGCGCAAATTAATTTGATCCTGATGAAAATGTGATGCCTTTCTACTTCCTGTAGTTCACACTAATTCGCAAACACCAGAGCTGGAGGTGAGTGAGAGCTGGACAACCTTCAGCTGATATACTGTTATATTCTATCAGTGTACTAAGGTGGTTTTTATAACAGCTATGAATCTGCTAAGCCTGATTTCCATAAGATTAAGTTACCCAGGCACGGTGGGACAGAAACCGCTGGCAAATAATTCAGTGACACAGCAGTGATGATGCAAAGTTGGAACAGTGATTCACAGCTCATTTCTTTGTAAAGCAGATAGAGCCCACTGGGAGAAAGGAAACAGTTATATAACACATAGAACCCAGCGTGGCAGGGAAGAGACATTCAAACAGATTAGCTATCAAACTGCAATGAAGCAAGCATGCTAGCAGAGGGGAAAAGAAACCCTTAAACCTGATTAAAACTAGGCCGCTCTCATAGTAAATGGAGCTCGGATGAGATGAAAGTGCATTCCTTATTGAGGCGTCACGTCTCAGGCGGATGTGCACGCTGTTTGCCGCGGTGTTTTTGTAGTTAAAGGGGGTGGAGGGGTCTAACAAGCCCGCAGCAGGAGGAAAAGGATGCCGGGCAAATGTTTCATCTTGACAAGTTAATGTAGTCAGACAATCTCCATCAGGAAGTCTTTACATAAAGTGAAAGTTGTAGCTTCGGCCTGATCATCATCTGCAGGCAAGAAACTGAACTCTGCTGGATCTGTAGATCTGACATCTGAGTTCCGCGAAGGCTGTATAGTATTATATGTGTCGGTAGTATAACTGATCATAGCTGCTGAAATGTTTTTAAATATCTATTTAAAAAAAAAACCCCAAGCCAACAACACGTTAGTCCATCTTTCAATAGTTTTTCCAACTTCCCCACCCTGACTGTGGGAGCCCAAAGCCCATTCATTCCTATTGAAGACATAAATCTTTAAAGCAGTACTGTGAGCATTTGGGAGAAGCGGAACAAGCTGTAAACACAACACTGTTGTCATCATCAAGTCGAGTTTCTGGCCACCTGGCAAATGTAAGAGAGCTGAGGAGAACTGCAAAATCAAGTGATAACTCTGATTCTGAAACCATTTAACCCGATGTTAATAAGAGAATATGAATTATTGCAACTTGAAAAAAAAAAATGGGTCACAAATATGTAGAGTCAAAACAAGGCTCTCGAATTTCCTCAAACAGCTGGGTACTGTAGATTTTAAATCTAGCACATTTGTTGCCATTTTCAGCTGTGGATTAATACATGTGTGAGTCACCATTAACAGCGCACACACAGTTAAGGGTGATGACAGACATGTAACCCAGTGCAAACCAGTGGCTCACTGATGTGTTTTTAATAGTTTTTGCAATAGAGATCTACAGCACAGATGAATGGTTTTGATCTTTACACAATGTTTGTTGACAACGATAAAAACTCATAATATTATCAGACTAATCCTTTAATACCTGAGTTTGGGGATTCAGTGTTTTGCCCAGGGGTTTTTCAGCAAGGCAGATGCTCGTTGCCACGAGGAATAACACTAAAGCAGGAGATGCAATATGCCTTCCAGCAGGCCAAGCTGAACAGCCTATTCTATCACTGAGTGGAGGGGCTGACCCCTGGGAATTATGCTTATGTGTCAACCACCACAAAAGCTCTTACGGCGCAAACAAGCAGGGCTTAAGTCAAATTATAGAAAATTGCTAGAAAACAGACAGAATAAAGACGAACAACAAACAGTGGCAATTAGAGTCACAGGGCCACTGATTGTCAGCTCAGCCCCTCTTTGTAACGACCTGATCCCATTGGGCAGATAAGGAGCTGTCTGCTGAAATGGTGAAAATCACTATCTTTACACCACTGGCACATTCCCCACTTTCTCAACACCCTATAAGCTGCTTTCACTCTGTGCCGGAGCACATCTGAAGCTATTAAATCCTTAAAGGCTTTGCCTCTTAGCTCTCTCTGCAGTATATCCACACTGGGAGGAAACCACGGGAAACCCCACGCTCTGTTACTGCTTACCTGGTGGCAAACATTAGTGATAGGAGTTTATTAAGAAAGAGCGAGCTGCAGGAAGAGACACAGATCCAGCAAGAGGTCGAAAAGAACACCTTGGTTCATCCACGTATTCATGACCTTTCAACAATACTTAATCCTTTTTTTTTTTGGTCTATTTTAAAGAGCTTAGTGGGGCTCACTGTGAAAAGCAACAGAAAGGTTGTGGCTGTTATGTCAAATTGTATTTGATGCTCAGTATGTCCAGACAGCACTCCACCCTGAGAGGAGCCTGTAATTGAAAGCTGATGGGTGGTGCAGTACCGTAAGCAGTGCAGGAAATATTAGAAAAGTTCTTAAACTGTAACAGCAAACAGGACTTTGGCTCAGAAGTAATCACAGGCTTTGTTGAATAATTATGGGGAAGACCAGGATAATGTCACACCACACTCTGGGACCCCTGCTAATGTACAGTGTGTGTGTCGCAGCGTGTTTTTCTATATTTAAAAATCCTGTAATTGACAAAGACAGAGCACAAGGGAGATAGCAGCTCCCTCCTGTCGGACTCTTTCATTTTTCACATGCTCGTGGTGAATCTGTTAAATCTATCACATACTCTGAATGGCTGTTCTGTGAATTTACACATCCAATCCTGGTAGAATTGTTAACTCATTGGTTAGTGTCATTCCATCTTTTTTGACAGTGCAGAATTCCTGTTTCCCATCTTACATCTTACATGTATTTTCAAGTGTTCAGCGAATACTCCAGCTGCTGATTTTGATGTGAGGCACACTTGAGGATTACGTCTGACTGTAATTTGAAAGAGGCGTTCCTCAATAATGTTCAAGTGCCATGCTCTTGTAAATACTATCTCATATTCAGAAAAGAATGTATGCGTTTATGTGTATTTATTTTTGGAAGCAGCCAAAGTGGACACTGCTTTTTGCATTTAGCATCCTTTCCCAAGCTCTAACAAGAACCCTCCTCACACCCCACACCAAATCACTGAGACACACAAACACACACAGTCGTGGTAAACTGTAACAAGCTTAAAGGGATCAGTGTGTGTCTCCCTGGTGTGCAGCGTGTCACCATGAGCAGTCGAACATGGCTTTTATTATTCATGACAGTCTGAGCTGAGGGGCTGGGGCTGTAACCAGTTAGAGCGGAGGGTCACTGGATTCAAGTCAAAATGAAGAAAACGAAACTGAAGAGAGGTGGGAGAGCATAAAGACGTGGGAGGTGGCATTTAATCGGCCCTAAGGCATTCTGGGGGATTATAAATAAAAGTGTGGGGACTCGTTGCCAGACCATCGTGACAGTTTCTGTTTTGGAGTACGCTGAAAACTTACTCTTTGGAGGAAGAGCTGTTGTCATGGTTATCATAGACTGTATTTTGAATCACTGATGTTGATTTGTTCGTCTGTCCAACTGTTTGTCCAACACGTCCATGTCCAGAGTTCACATTTTAATATTACACATTATTTAGATTATTTTTAAGAAATGTTGGTACAAATAAATCTAAAGTTTGCTTCTGGCTGATTTATCAATGACTGTCTGTAAACATAGAGTATTCACCCAAATACCAATATCAGCCAAACTGTTATGTTACTTGACACTTTCTTTTAGATCAATCATGCCACAGCTGTTACAGGATGACACTTCAGTTTAAGTCCTGTGATCTCCAGCTGCAGTACATTTACTAACATGAATGCACAGACATCCTTTCTTGTACAAATGCATAGTGGTACATGCTGCTGACTACGGTCATAGGTCACACACTAGTCCTTCCATCTGCTTTTCATACACCATGGGTGCAAGCATCTTCTACAGATTCCTATATGTCAGCACTTTGCTTACAGTAAAGTACAGTGATAAACCATCCGATGAGCCACAGTGTTTTTGTAGTCGCTTAGCAACCCGCTCCTTATTTTACTTTCAGTCCTGCATGCGATGCAGTAGCCCAGCTACGTAACACACCACGCTTACTTTTCAGGGAACAGTGATGGTAACATTCTGACTCATCTCTGTGTGTCTAGCACTCTCCCACCTTCTCAATGTTACTACTAGGAGAGCAGCAAGGGGCTAAACATCCCATGGAAAAAGCTTCTGAAGAGCCGTCTGCTAACAAAGTGTCATCATATATTAATAATCTTCACGCGAGATAAGGAGTGTGTCGGTAACACTGGTATAGACGATGATATGTTGTATTGTGTGAGCTCTGTAAGAGTCAGACTAGTATTTATTTAGTATTCAATTTTTAAATTTGACCAGTTTTAAGGAAGAAATTGTAATTTTCAGTGTTTCCTCCAAGAATGGAGTCCATGAAAGCATCAAGTATCATGACGCATTAAACCCTCTCACTGGAGTCAAGTCTAATTAAATTCTTTAAGGCTGGACAGCTCTTTAAGGCTGATTAATGCGCCGCAGCTGCTTAGTGTTATGGGAAGTGTGGGACATATAAAATATTGAAAGGAGCTTTTTAGACTGTTTTTCCACAAATATGACGAAATTGGAACATCCATCATATCAGAGGCGGATACAATGTCTGGTACTAAAGAAACGGCAGGTACTGATTTCAAATTAAAAGTAAAATCCTTCACTTCCTCTGCAGCAGCGTCCACAGCAAAGATGGTGTTGAGCTGTTGTGGGAGGCTGTGTGGAAGCCTGCTGCTTCTTTTAATAAGCCATTACAAAACTTGTAAAATGCCAGCTTGTGAAGACACTATTAGACTTGGGCTGTTGATTTCAGAGCATGAAAATGAAAACATGCTGTGAAACGCTTTCAGTGCACGGCCTCTATTTCGTACTGACTGAACAGGCATTTTCAGACAGGACAACCAGACAAAACATAATAAGATAACGAGAACATAATTACGATTACGACTCTAGAATCGACTTATAAATAAAAAACAGTGAAGCTTGAAACCTAATGTGAAAATCTAGCTCCTCTCTGCACTCGCAGAACTCCCCAGCAGGAAGGAGAAAGTCATCCTTGAACTGTGAACCTTGACGACTGCAGCGACAGAATGTACTCAGCGACACAACAGTCTCAGTTTGCTGTGAGAGCGTCTGCAGCAGCAGCAGTGACGAGCTGGTGAGGCGAGGAGTCACGGCCGAGTGACCTAACCGCACTTCTCACTGCAGATGCCACAATAGTATCAACACACACAGACAAAGGGGCAGGAGGTAGCATCCGGCCCCAGACCTCTCTCTTTCTCTCTATACGTGTTCAAGAAAGATCCAGACGTTATTCACTGCTTGAGCCAAAATAACCAGAGATTTCATTGGCACAAACTAATACAAGCATACATTTGATCATTTTCATACAAAAATGTAGGAATTCTAAAGATAGTAAACAACAAAACGTCAGACCTACTTCATACAAAACACCCTCCATTCACATCTGAATTCTGACTGGAAGACTGTTGATGAATCATTTCCATATAAACAGCATCAGTGCCATATTGATTCAAAGCTCCATTCACTACAAACCAGCCCCCACATGACTACAACTTGTTTCTACATCGTAGTCTCCTCCCTTCACAAACTGGACACTTTTCTGCATGAAGTCTGGTGCACGCCGAGCAGCACCAAACCGGCTAATTACGGACAAAAAGGTCACTGCTAATTCCCCATCCATCATTTACCTAAGAAAAAAAAAAAAAAAAAGGCTCATTAGTGGCTGCAGCTAGCTTTTCATGCTGAGGAGCTTCTGTTGGGAGACAAAGCAGATAACTGGTTATGGATGGAACACTTGTGTGTCGGCCTTCTGATTGACTGATTAATATTTCATGGTGTTTATATGGCAGTATGGCGTCATTATCATAAATATTCAGGGCTGAGCTGTAACAGTGCATCCACTATGTATAGAGGGAGAGTCATTTCTTAATTAAAATGAAGTTACAATGAAACTGTATGTTTGGGTCCAACACTTAAAGCCTCTGAATACTTTATTTTACATGTTAAGAGCTGATCTGCTCTGTCAGGACTGTGTGGATGTGGTCTGATTAGGTTTGATTGACAGCAGCTGGGTAACATAAGCAAACGACCCCGCAACCATCACTGGATTATATTCAAATTTGATTTAATTCTGATTGATGAACAGAATTATGGGACCAAGCCTTTCTCCAGCTAATGCTCACCCACTTTAAATTCAGCAAGAAGAGGGCTACGTTTTGAGACATGTACCCTCCAAAGAACCTGATATTTTTTCTGTACTGTAGACTGCAGAACAACCAGACACGACTCCAAATATTAAAGTTGCTCCATATCAACTAAAAGCGTAAACCAGCAACTATCTACATCAGGGGCATCCAAACTGTTCCACAAAGGGCCGTGTGGCTGCAGGTTTTTGTTCCAACCAATGCAGAGCACACAGTTTGACCAATCAACTGTCTGAAGACTGAGATCAGTTGATTAAATGAGTGAGGTCTGGTGTGCTGCTGCTTGGTTGGAACAAAAACCTGCAGCCACACCGGCCCTTTGTGGAACAGTTTGGACACCTCTGATCTACATACTTAAAAGCTGATAATATGTCAGTGTTGTGTTCATAGCTTGCTTCCACTGCCCTCAAGTGGCCAAAAAAAGGGGAAAAAAAACATATTACAGATTTAAACTGAATAGACATATGGTCATTGTCTTTATATATATATAAACGGGGTAATAATTTATAATATCCAGTCTTTGTAAAACCTGGGTATTATGCTGAGGCCACGCACACTAAGCTGAGCTATGACAGATATTTTCAGAGTGAGTTTCACATCTCTAAAGGGGACGCACACTGTCAATTAATATGATAAAGACTGACATCTGCCTCAATGTGCTGCCTTTATAATCCTGCGTCTCCCCCCGGTCACACTCATGAAATGGATACTCCTCCACCCTCACCCCTCCACCACCAACCCTCCCTCAATGGAACGCTCAGCGGAGGAGTGACTGGACTGTGGGCTGCAGAGACATGGCTGAGGGGGGAATCCCAAAACCTACTGTACATCACAAAGCTGTCAATTCACACCGGCCTGACACAGCAGAGCACCGCGTTTACAGGTCAGAGCACGTCTTATCCGAGGGACGGCAATTAAATTCAAAATACACCGGAACAGACGGGGTTCATTGTGTGAGGCAGCTGATTTCTCCAAAACAGCGCAGCCAGAGACAAACACACACGCACACACCCGCCGACAAACATTGAGACAAAACGTGGGAATGATGGTGGGAATAAAAGCGCAGACGCGCACAATTTACCTGAGCGGCTGTCAGTGATGAGCAAGTGTCGGATGATGACCCTCCTCCTTCTTCTTCTTCTGCTGCTGCTTCTTCTTCTTCTGCGCTCAGGTCCACGGTCCTCCTCAGCCTCCCAGCCAAGCCCCCCCACTCTCTCTCTCTCTCTCTCTCTCTCTCTCTCTCTCTCTCTCTCTCTCTCTCTCTCTCTCCACGCTCCCTGTTTCCACAATGCATGCCGGGAACGTGAGGGGTGTAGCTCATTCATTACCGCAGTCGGTCCTTGAAGCTGATTGGATTACAGGCTGATTAAGCATTTTTCAGTGAAGCAAAAGAGCATGAGAAAAAAAATCAATACAATCAATATAAATAGATAAAGATTAAAAAACAATCAGAGCAAATATATTTTATATATATTTATAAATATATTTAAAGACCAATTTGCTGTTTTATGTGCTTATTCCTTCTGAAATGTTTGTTTTAAAAAATGCTCTTTATATTATAGACACATTTAGATTATTATAGAGGCATTTTTACTCATTCAGACCATCATGGGATACCCAGATCTGTCACAGCTGGACTGCACTGTATCACTGATGACTTTGAGTTGATATGGTCAGTTCAAACATGATGTGATGCTTTTGTTTAAAGCTGCTCTGATTTAATATTATTATTTTACATTAACAATGGATCAAATGATGATGCATAGCTCATTGTTTTGGTTTTTCATGGCCTTACTGTTCTGGTTCAGTATCATGGGTCACAGGAACCTAGCTCATGAAGTTAGTGGAGCATTTAGTGGCTAAAGAGCTGGATATTTTCCTCAGGATTGGTGAGGACCAAAACAGAAACATGACTCCAGATTAATGTTATATTTCTCTGTCTTCACTGAATATGTAAATATGCTAATTTGATCAATATCATAATGTAGTCTGTCAAACTGATTGTTGATTGATCGTTTGCTAACACGACCACTGTAACGCTCATCCATGCTTTAAAGAAAGGGTGCCTTAAAGTTGCTCTTCCATCATGACTAATTACTTCCATTTTGACAAAATAATTAATGTACAAAACATCACTGGAAAGTGAAATGACTGAGATATCTGCCAGCCTGGTATCAGCAGAGGTAAATATTTGATGACGGCACTCAGGCGCAGAAGGAGAACATGTCGACCCACAGCTGTCACTGATGTAACTGAGTGTAATAGCAACATCATCAATCTCTTTTAACCCACAATCTACAGCCACGACGCCACTAACAGCTCTGGTCTGTTTGTCGAGCGAGTTTGCTGCCATGACAGAGAAGCCACTGTAGGGTCAAAAGCCAGTTTCTTTATACTGCATGCTGATACCAGAGAGGTATGTAATAGTTAATCATATCTTTTATTTTAGAAATTCATTTGGTGCCTGGCTTATCGTTTGTCACAATGTCTGCATAACTATGAATATTCAGAGTGTGAGTTAACACTCACTGCTCACTAATTTCAATGCTCTAGACAACAGGATCATAAGCACAAAGCTGGATTAAGAAAACTTTCAATTAATTCATGGATAGCTGGGTGAATGGATGTACAAATCCTGGGATTGTGTTGGAGCCAATTAAACTTTAATGAGAAGCTGTGGTCCAGCTTCCAGCCCTTTGGAGACAAACACATTCACAGATGCTGCGATAGCAATTCATTAATTCCACATTTAATGTTACACTGCAGCATAATCCTTCCAGATTTTAGAGAAATATGTGAATCTAAGGACAAATCAGCTTTTGCATGTATGGTTTAGCTGCTTGATTTCAGACTCCTTGGTCCTTTAAAGGTCCTTTAAAGTGAGAATTCATGACATAACCAACTCCCCGCTATGAACACACTTATTGCCCCTGCTCCCTCTTGCATCAGCGAAACAGCTGTTGCATCTGTCCGTGTAAACAAAAAAGAGAGAGAGCGAGTGGCACGAACAAGAGGCGCAGGCTGCACCCCGAAGTGCAGTACAACTGTTGTCATCTAATCACAGCAGGACACATCTGCATACAGCAGCTGCACAAAAATAGGAACTAAGATGATGCTACGGCATCAGAAGACTGTCGTTTCCATCTCATAGCAGCGTGTTGTTGGTTCAAGTTTGTCCACATTGCAAATGAGACCACAATTCCCATTGTCCCTGATGCTTCCTGTCCTTCGTCCCTGTACTCAAGGCAAGACAGTTTTATTTAAACAGCAACAACAGGGGTGTGAAAACACGTACAAGAAAGAACAAAGGCAAAGAAAAGAAAGTACCTTTACATACTTAGAAATGTGTTGACAAACAAATGCATCTGTTAGCATACACCTTTGATAATTAGCTGATCAACAGGTGCTTTGTTGAACTACTGAGGCTGCACATGTAGTAGATGTGCTGACCGCAGCTGTTGTTTAATTCACCGCAAAACATTTCAGAAACTCAACAAAAACTTCTCCTGCTATTAGGCAAATAAAGATCTGACTCACTTCCACTCACCCGGGGGTTTTGCCGCCATAGCATTCTACCATCAGCTGGAACTGAACCACCATGACTCAGCATAAAACATGAACACCTCAAACACCAGGAGGGATGCACGCAAACAAAGGGGGAGGGTGTCATTTTTAATTCATAAGCTCTTGCAATGCAGGAAAACCAGATTTTCCGATACGTTGAGGCCGGGAAGCTCCTCGCAGCCAGCTCCAAAGGATACGCTCTGTCTACCAGGAAACAACAGCCAGGGCAAGACACAGCAGCCGCCACTAGCACACATCAGACAGGATGTGGCTGCTTAGGCTGGTTAATGTCAGTGGATATTTACTGTCACTGGGTGGGCTATTGCATCCTGCAGGGCACAGCTGCATTTACCATAGGACAGCTACATCTTAATGGGTAGCAAATGCATAATGAAGCACGAGTGGCGGAGAAATGGATACAATGGCAGTGACAGCCAAATCCATTTTCACCCTTGGAACTGTCTCTTTGTAATCTGCTCTACAGTCGAAGCTGTTTGTCCAGTCTGCACAGAAAGACATCTATATGTTTTGAACCAAAGTAGAATAAAAGCTCTCAGTAAGGGCCCTTAGACCTTACACAAATTGCTGAAACCTCACAGCATAATTTTGTTTTGAAATAAATAAAATACAGGATTCCATAAATTTAAAACATGGCGTAAAACCAGCTGGATTCAGGCTTTTAAAATCTTTCTGTTCTGTGCATATCTCACACACCAAAAACTATGGCAGCCTTTGAGGCCCCTATAAGCCCTTAATGACCTGTGGTCCTGTTTGCTCATGTTACTGGGCCCCTGATAGCTTGTGAACCCCCTGCACTCTCTTCATTTAGTGGATTTTTTCATGGGTACATATTCTGACATTTAAAAGAGTGTTCAAATTCACCATTGTATCAGTGTATAGCATTGATATGGCTAATATGCAAGCTAACAAGCCATGTTTGTGGCAACTGACATAATATCACTATTTAACCTCCACTTAACTGATGGTGTCTCCACCAATCTCTGCTTCTTCAGCTGCTAAACACTATGTTCACCAAGTAGTCACTAACCTCGTCTCTCTGACCTTTGGTATTTGGCGATTAGCATCCTGTCAGTTTTACTACAGCTTCGACTCTCACATTTTCTTTAGTCCAAACCAAAGCAGTTTTTTCCAGTGATTTATTTCTGTTAGCACTATGTAAATTTGCACAGATCATACAACACCAAGATTGAGGTTTGATGATCTTGTAATTTGGCAAAAAGCCTGCACATAGTACAAAACAGCAGTACATCACGAAATAAATAAATGCCTGCAAGTTTAGAACTAATTAAACCTGTATACAGTAGTATAAATCATATTGTCTTATTATTCAATAGTATAAATCACAGAGTCAAGTCATCGCCGGTGGAAGAAATCAGGGTGCATAATTATAGTGAAATCCCATCTTAACATGCAAACATATTCACATTCACACTGCAGGTCGTCAGGAAACTCAACAGGAGGTGGTTTCTAGTGTATGTATATGTGTGTGTGTTGAGGGGATGGGGGGATGATTTGCAGGCCTAATGTCTAATGTCACAGGAAGCACTGGCAGCCATATTGATCATTTTTCATGCCCTGCCTCATTTCACTAAGAGGCCCAACACAACCGCTGGTGGCTTTTTCAATTCACTTAGGAGACAGAGAGAGAGAGAGAGAGAGAGAGAGAGAGAGAGAGAGAGAGAGAGAGCAGGAGAGAGAGATAGAGAGAGAAAGAGAGAGAAACACAGTTACAACAGAAACCGACACTGTGAAATAACGTGAATCTGAAAACAAAACTTTGTTTCTGTATGCAGTTAACAGGAATACTACATTTATTTTCATTAGCGTTTAACAGTCCAATTTAAACCAAGTTAATATTTTGAGTTGTAGTAGAATCATAATGTTCAGCAAATGAATCAACACAAAATCTGCAGGTGGTGATTTAAACAAAATCAATAATTACACACAGTGCAAAACAAAACAAAAAAAAAGGTTTATATTTTGTTAATGCAGCCATTCATTTTACAGATTATTGTGGTACGCTGACATGATTTTGTCACCCTCTGCTGGTTGGGGCAACGTGCAGCAGCACCTCTTTGCGCAATAATAACTAAATATGATGTATTCTATATTACAAATATTCAGAATGAGTATTTAAATGTGTGTGATGTATAAAATTTCCTGAGCAAATTTCTCATAACTGCACGTTTGTGATACGTTAAGCCAACTGATGCTTCTTCTAACTGACTAATTCGACTGGTTCAAATCAAAGTCACATGTATGTGAGTGGAAATGCAGGAAATAAAAAAAAACTACAAAGTGAATTCAGTCATGATGTAGCATGTGACCTGAGCATCCATGCATTGAATTAACCTAGGAGACAGTCACCTTCCATAAATGAATACATGAAACACAATGCCATATTTCTATCACGTTTGCAAATTGTTTAAAATTTGACTGGTGCTTTTTTTTTATTACACCATCTTATTGTGTCATCTTCCTTTAATGGATTTTACTATATTTAATCTATTCACCAAATTATCCAAAGCATTTTGCGTGAGCTCTGTCAAGCTCCTTCAAATGCCAATAATAATGATTCCTATTAGTGCAGATATTATCCACTCAAAAAAAAAACCAAAAAAAAACCAAACAAAACACTTTACCTTTGCACCTAAGCAATGACACAGGTATCAGAGCTCTTCTTTGCTTTTGGGCTTGGTGAGGAAGATGCAGAGGATTGCTTGGGTTGGTTAGATGTTCTGATGGGTTGGTAATTGTAAGTGCCTGTGCTGGCTTGGTAATAAAAGCTGCTGGGTTGATATGAAGGTGTGGTAGGTTGAACCGGTGTGCTGGGTTGGTATGAGGATGTGCTGCGCTGAACTGTTGTGGTGGGTTGAACTGGTGTGGTGGGTTGGTATGAGGGTGTGCTGGGTTGAACTGGTGTGCTGCGCTGAACTGTTGTGGTGGGTTGAACTGGTGTGGTGGGTTGGTATGAGGGTGTGCTGCGCTGAACTGTTGTAGTGGGTTGAACTGGTGTGCTGGGCTGGTATGAGGGTGTGCTGGGTTGAACTGGTGTGCTGCGCTGAACTGTTGTGGTGGGTTGAACTGGTGTGGTGGGTTGGTATGAGGGTGTGCTGGGTTGATAAACTGACAGGCTGGGTTGGTGTGAGACTGTGGCACGTTGCCGAACTGTTGCGCTATGCTGGGCAGTTAGCCTGCCGGGTCTGGTAACCGGTCTAGGTGCTGCTACTGGTTTAGGTGCTGGTGCTGACGAAGCACCATATAAAGCAACAAGAGGGTGCAAGGTTTTGTACTGCAGCAGGTACTCAGGGTAGATCTGGTGCTTCTCAAATACAACAAAGATAGAAGGGTTTATAACATCATCTACACAGCTGTCGTAGAAGTTTACGTCCCCACCGTCCTTGGAAGGAGGTCGGCAGTAGTGAGAGGAGCCCCTGGTGAAGTCTCCCACCAGTACCTGTGAGACGAACATGGACTTGACATCAGAGTCACCAGTGTAGCTGTGGGAGTAGTTGGCATCCCGGGCAAAGTAACTCCCTGGGTGTGGATACAGAAAATTTTCAAATTTTTGGATTACTGTGAGAAAACATGTCATTATACTGTATGTGGAAACATGCTAAGGCTGCTGATTCAAACAATGATCAGGGCTGCAAATTATTTTCTTGAATAAAGAATGACTTGTTTGGCCAATAAAATGTCAGAAAAAAATCTATTTTTCACAAGCATAATTTCCCATTGCCCAAGATGTTTAACCCAAAGACGTTAGATATACTATCAGTGTAAGCACAAATACTTAAAGCTGTGGAATTTAGTGATTACAACTGTCACTGTGTCCACATTTTTACTTGATCAACAATTGATTATCAAAACAGTTTTATCAGTTCAGTTCAATCTTACTGATTGTTCAGCAAATCATTTCAGCTAACAGACTGGAAGATACATAGACGGATAGATCTATAATTTATATAGATAGATAGAAAAATGTAATTTGGCATTTTGAGCACCACATAGCAAACTGAGGTCCATTGTCCTGAGAGGTGCCGTGACCAACCAGAGCCAATCACACCGGACCACTGTCTCATTCATCCCCTTGAAGTAAATTTGCTTTTTAATTTCATACAGCTGCACATCTTTCTTCATCAAATCAGTAAGTAGCCCAGAATTTTTACTTCTTCATCTCACCTTTGCCAAAAGCAGTTCCATGAGTTCCACAGATTCTCCAGTCAAAGTTGGTGAGGCAGATAGCATCTACGTGGTTAGAGTCAGTGCCATGGAAAAGCCTTTTTTCTGTTGCGTTGCGTCCAGAATTCTTGTTCTTCATCAGATTCTTCTGCCTTTATTTAGGAAGAAAGAAACCAGGAAATGTAAATCAAGCGAGGACGTTTCACTGCTCCTATGTCTCTCTTTAACAACTAGACAGCAGTGGTTACCAGAAAAGATACCACGACAATTTAGTTAAGATGATACAATTAAAACTCAAAACATATTAGACGGGTTGGTGTTTGAATGGTACGTTTCTGGACCAAACACATGAAAATCCCACACGTACCACTGAAAGACTTCCCAAAGAGCTTTGTTCTGTATCCTCTCCATTCTGATGATGTCAAAGCCTCTCATGGTTTGACGGAAAAGAGCTTCAATCTCCTTATATTCGTCTGAGGAGGGTTGGAGGAAGACTCGCTGGAAAACAAACACCACAGAGCAAAGTCATTATTTTTCCCAGGCTAAAAATGAAAATGATCTCAAAAAATCTTTTCGTAAAACATTTTTCAGGCATAATCGTCTGCAATAACTGATTATTTGGCCAATTGTAGGCAGCGGAAGCACGCTGTGAACACAACACTGACATATCATCACCTTTTAAGTTGGTATGGCAAATTTGATAGGTGATAATTACCATATAGTGTATGATGGGAACCGGTACTTAGCAATGAAGAAGCTCAGACAAAATAAGATCTCATATCGACTGATTTTCATAAATAATTATCATGTCTCCAAGTTCATTTTGGTAACAAACAAGAGCAATGGAAGGAAGCTGCTGTCTGAGAGGGGAAATCCACTGAGAAATCTAACAACAGGACACACAATGTCACTCATGTGAAATTCCTGAAACCAAGCCACAGTGCAGTTCCCGTCGAACCTGTACCTCCTGTAGGCAAAACAAATTCACAGCAGCAGCAGCAGCTTGGATATTTTCATAAAAACAGCATATCAAATAACACTGTGAGAGCAACTCAGCAACTCCTCAGAGCAGCTTTGCAGAGCTTTATATGGAGTTTCAGCTCATTGTTTAGCTGTTCAGCTCACACCTTCACTGTTTTAATTCACTCTCACAGCTCTCACACAGACACAGGTAGCAGCTAGCTGGGTGTTGGAACATGGCAGAGCATTTTGCAGCTAAAGAGCCAAATATTTCCCTCAGGAACTGGTAGAGACCAAAAACAGAGCAACAGTGAATACTGGACTTTCATTTCATTTCCTTTTAGTACAGGACAACACATTAACATTTTGCCAGGACAGCACACTGTCTACATTAATTTATGCTGTATACATTATAATAATGTACAGACAGCTGCGGATTGAAATGTCTCAGTGTCTTATTTTTACGGTAATGTTGGAAACACTCTGGCTTCCAGGTTGCTACCAAACGACACTGCATTGACTTTTTTTTTCCTCCTTTTTTCAGAAACTCAAACCCAGAAGACAAACAATGAGTAGATACGGACACCATGAAAATGATGATGTGGATCTAATACTTGTAGCAGTCCCTTGTTTTTCTATAAATATTTAACAGAATGTACATTCACATACCTTCTAAGCCCTGGTATGAATATTAGCTGAAACAGTAGAAAGGTATGTTGTTTATTTATGCAGTTTAAAAGTGCAGTGCACTCACAATACCTTGCATCCTGTTTCAGGAATCTGTGACTTATCCCAGTGGTCTGGTATGGTGCAGAAATTTGGTTGACCCATAGGTCGTCTGAAGACAAAAATCAAACAAAGGTTAGGCAGTTAGTTTTAGTCCATACAGATGAAAGGTCTTAAAAATGGGGAAAAGGCACCAACATATTTATATTTATTTATTTATATCACACCTCACTCTCTTTGTTTTGACATCCGCCGCAGAGACAAACTGGGGCCGTCTTCTCACAAGCCTCTTAGTGCCATAATGCTTGTTTGTTTGTATCATGTCTGAGAAAAGAAAAAAAGAAAAGAGACATTATAATAGCACCTTAATATTTTAGAAATGTGAAAATCATTTGCATAATCTTTATTTACCCTGGAAACTGAGTGAGTATGACTGTGAACCAGCTGTGAACTCCACAACATCTTTGTCATTGTCCAGGAACTTCTGTTCCAGCTGAGCGCTGCCGATGTCTGCTGCTTTGTGTCCACTGGTCTGGAAACCGAGACAAATAAGTCTGTGTTTACCTCAAAATATATCTAAACTGGTAGACAACCAGTCGGGAACCACCTGGGTTTAGTATGCAGAGATTATTAAAGAAAAAAAAACACAAAACTTCTTATTTTAGAGTGGTGATGGATACTGCTTGATATGAAATTTATGAAAGTTTATATCAGTGATAATCGTCAGTGACTGGATTGGTTCTTTAAGGAAGAGTAAACCTGGGGGACAAAACGTAAGTCTTATAGAAACCAAATGCTTCAAAATGTCGCTATTTCATTCAACAGTCCAATGTGAGCATGACATATTCAAATTTTCGTAATCTGGTTACAATCTCCATTGCTGCTAATCCCTTTCCTCAGAGACGCAGCCACACAGCACGTGCACACAGCTCAGGCAGCGTGGAAGCCTCTCTGCCTCTTTTGATTTTTTTGTGAGGATGTAGAACCATAAAATATAAGATTAAAACTTACTGATGAGCTGTTTGGGAAGCAGCTTAAGCAACACAATACAGAAGGGAAAGAAGAAATGTCTGCTATAAACATGAAACGGATAAAACAGAATATAAAGAACTGCAGGGTTATGTAAACACATGTCGTCAGTTCAGCACGGGTTTAGTTGACCATGTGTGGGAAGGATGAAGAGGGAAGTTCAGTCGTGGTGTTTTCAAATTTCTGTCCTTTCTGTCCTTTACAGTCATCGTGACTCTGTGGACTGTCAGAGTCCACATGGACCACAGCCAGTGTAGCTCAGATAACTGAGTATTGCATCAGAGGACTAATATCACACTTTAATTTCAGACAGCCTCACTTCTTTCTCATCATGAGCAAAATTTCTCAGAGTGAGCTTAAACGGAGTCGTCACCACGGCAGCATTTAGAGCTGTAGTACGCCTGGAAAATGTCATAGACAGAAGTAAAGTGGCCATTTTTAGCCCAAATCAGCTGCACTGGCTTTGCTTGGCGAGGCATGTTGTCAGTGTGCATATCTTCACTGAAACTGTTGGTTGCTGCAGCTATTTTTCCCATGCTGCTCCACTGTTTTCTAACACACAACTACATCTACTTATAATTGTTTCACTGATTAAACACAAAATTTTTACACAACTTGACTGAGCTATGACTTCAAACTCTGATCCTTCTATAAAAAGATCAATCGGAGCAGTATTAAATAGAATGCAGGAAATAGAAAAACAAAACTACTGAAGTGTAATGAATGCTGAAGCGCTGCTGGCATTTTGGTTAGATTTTGTGTGGATGTATAATGTGGTCTTGACTCCAGTTACTCACAGATGAAGTGTACATGTTCCACTTCCCGAACTCATCCTCCCAGTACCAAACCCATTCGGTGGTGTGGATGAAGGTCGGCTCAACCAAAGAGTTAACGGTAGAGAGTCGTCGTACTTGGTTCAGTCCACTGGTCATCGTGTCAAAATAAACAGGTGGGGTGCTGCTACTAAAGACACGAAAGACAAATCATGTTAAAAGCAAGTGGTCTGTTGGTTTACACTATACATTACTTAGCTGAAACATCAGATCAGTATTTGGATTTGTGTTATTTTCTGTGACTATGTGAAAACCCATTCCTTTGTCTTACAGGCACAGCATAAAAGTTGTGAGCCCCCCAACTTTATGGAAATACAGCACCAAACAACTGGAGCATCCCTGTAAGTGCTCTGATTTTCAGGCCAAACTACACTGACTACAAGTTTGGAAATGAGTGGTTTAAGTTCACACTTTGACATGGCAGAGTTTAACAATAACATCTTCCCTGAATTACAAAACTACAGTCCCACTGAATGTCAGTTGAGAATACCTGTATGTGTTTTTGGGATCACAGTAGTCCTTCTCGATCGTCTCGTTATCAGGCAAGGCGTTCCACTGATCACCCTGTTTGACCTGCCACCTGTACGGCATCTTGTCATGAGCTTTAAAACACTTATCTGGGGACACATCGATCATAAAAACAAAGTGACAGTGACACCAGGTCAAACGGATGAGACGATCACGCTCAAGTACTGGAAAATTCAGTCATTATTACTTTGTTTTGCATGATGATCTATGATTCATCAGTGAAAACTCACCCTCATGTTTACAGCTTCCTTTGATGAAATACATGCAAATCTCAGTTTTATCTAAACGACACAAACAAAGAGACCATGAAGTTTTGTTTTGTTCTTTGTACATAATACAAAGTTCTTTTAGACAACAGTTTTAATTTATCCTCCATGAAAGCTTTTGGAGTTGGCGTAGTTTACCTCTAACAGGCCTTTGTCGTTGTCTTCTGTTTGGCCCATCATTGCTGTTTGCGTGTTTGTTGCTGAGAAGATCACTTATGTCATTAGTGGAACGGCCTTTTTTCAGCTGCTGATGGTTGCCCCAGTTGCCCTGGTTACCACCTCTCCCTGTGGCAGCTGCTGAGGTTCTGTTCGGCTTCTGTGTTTGTTTTCTGTTCTGACCATCGTCGCTGCTCGTATCACTGTCGCTGGAAGAAGAATCAACAGCACTATGGATGTCACAGGTGGAACAGCTTTGCCCGCTTAGAAGGTTGCCCTGGTTTTCTTTTTTTCTTCTGCCTCCCCTTTTGCCCCTTTTGCCCCTGTTGCCCTGTTGACCACCTCTCCCTCTGTACCACTCCTGTGTTAAAATCAGACCACTGTCACTGCTCACAAATGTAAAGGCGGCATTAGCACTGGCATCACTCGTAGAAAGGTTTAGTTGCTGCTTTTGATGGTTTCCCTTGTTGCCCCTACCACCTCTGTTGCCAGAGACCCATAAAGTCTCTTTATTTGTGTAAACGGCCTTCAAGGTGAAAACGAGGTTGTCAGGCACGCCTTTCTCCTTTAGGCTTTTCAACGGCTGTGGAGCCCAAAAATCATGGGTCTTGGGGCAGCTGCAGTCACCATTCAGGTACCCCTCACAGATGTGCAGTCTCTTGCAACCATCTCCATTCTGACACCGGCCGAACTCCCCGTCACCATTGTTGTAATCATGACATATCTGGGACAGGGAGGATAAGACAAAGAGAAAAGGTGGTTACAATCAAAGCAGGGTTAGAGATTCTAAACAAAGGAAATTATTTTCAGTTCTGATCCACTTTGTGTACTGATCAGACCACGTTGTCAGACTTACAGGAGGCAGGAGCGTGTTGTCGCTCTGCAGCAGCAGTGTGCACAGCTCTGTCCTGCTCAGATTCTCCAGGTCATGTTTTCTCAGTATCACATTATTGTGGTCAGAGTTCAGCTCATGGGAGAAGTTGCATCCTCTCCTGTCATCACAAAACACAACACACATAGCAAAGTCACGAGTCTGACTGTTAATTTACAGTTGCTGAGGAAAAGGAGAAATTGCTGCATGATTTTCTTTTTTTTTATAAAAATGGCATATTTAAATTAACCTAAAGGATATAAACTTGAACAAATGGTTGACAGTGAGTCTGAAAGCTGTTATATTAGTGTTAAGTAAAACCTGAAAAGCAAATGGTAGTCAAACACAACGCAAACTATACAATATCATCTTTAAACAAATGTGGATAGTGGGAGCTACTGAACATGTATAAGTGTGTCTGTTTTCCTGACTCATGCAAAGCTTATCGACACTAACAGGCTGAGAAGGCTGAAGGTCACCATTACATCACAAGTGTGAGCTTTTTTTTTTTTTTTTGCTACTTGATTGTGTGCACTCTTCTTGTTTTCTGCACTTTATCTTTTCTTCCTGTTTTTCTTGTGAGGCGCCTAACAAGTAAATTTCCCCGCTGTGGTATCAATAAAGTCCTAACTTATTTTATCATCACATCTCACCTGCTGTCACTGCCTAACTTATTGAAGAATGGAGTTCATATGAAACTCCATGTATTGTTTTTACCCTTTGGTTTTGGTTTGTGTATGGATAACTTTCTAACAGCACACATAAAGTGTATATGAGCTTTAGAGGAGCTGGAGAGTGAATTTTTGGTACCTCTAGACAAAGGCTAGCTGTTTCCCTTTGTTTGCAGTCGTTGTGCTAAGCTAGGCTAACCTAGCATCAGCATCCTGGGAGTAGCTTTGCATTTAGCTTACAAACATGGCAGCAAAATCAGACGTGTCATTTTGCCAGAAAGGTGTTTTTCCTTTAATGTCAGGCTATTTCTTAAATAGTTTTATTCTAACATTGACGCTAAAAACCCTAAAACGTCCTAAATACCACCGCACTCCAGCCAATTATTAAATTATTATTAAATTATTCTTCAGCATCAAACTTTCAAATGCAACGTCAGGCTTTGCCAACGGTACTTGAACGCACCGCGATGTCAGGGCCTTTAAATTAGACGCATTCAGAACTACAAACCACGGACAGTTTCATTCTTTATTAAGCAGCTTTAAAGACATATAAAGTTTTGATATTTTGAATCTCAACAATCAAAGCGCTTCTTAAACTGCCAGTAACCACGGGCCGGCCTGAGGCTGACTCACCTGACTTTAACAAAACCTATTTACCTTAAGAGACTGAAAGCGCAGGATCCGCTGAAAAGGAAGTTTTTACACAGGTGTAGCTTCCCACACGTCCCCTGACAGTCCCTGGGCCAGCACAGTTTCAGCTTGGTCCTGGCCACCACCTTCGGTTGCCCGTTGCGACAACACAGGGCAAATTTATCCTGGTTACAGATGATCTCCGACAGGCTGGTGGAATCGCCGCAGCAGACATTAAACACCAGATCATCCGTGTTGACTGCTCCTTGATTGGCGCAAATAAACTTCAATATTTCTGACTCCAGCATTTTTTTAACGCTCTCCGCCGTGCTTTCCCTTCCAGATCCGAGGAGGACAACAGCTGAAAAACACGCTCAGCGACGGGCACCAGGGAGGAGACAAAGTTTGGTATCATTTCTGAAGATCGGAAACCGAAACTTAATTATCTGTAGCTGGGATTGATGCTGTAACGCCGCCGCTCCCCGCTGGGGGGCGTCACCGTGTTACATGACTACATACAAGGGTTGTTTGTGGGGGGGACAGAGGAGCTTCCCCTTCTGCTTTACAGCTGAACACAGTGGGACATCTTTTAAAGACATTATAAATATGTCCCATTACTAGACATACTGTCTTTAGATTCATAATTCACTGTAAAGACAGTGCAGGCCAATATATATAAATAGTCTTATATGAATAAATAGTTTTATTCTTGTCATTTTATAGGATCTTCTTTTATAGAAAAGTAGAAATGGACTAAAATGTTAAAATGAAATTACACTGCAAAAAATGTTTTATATTCACACAGTTAATTTGCTGTATAATTTAAACCCTGAACAGAGTATTTAATATTTTTTATAATCCTTAGTATCAGAAAAGTACAGTTAAACTCATTTATATTCATTCATCTCAATGCTAGCTGTCCCTTTTCTCTCAAAGTGTCTGATTATTGTGTTTTTACAGTAGGTGTGTGTAAGTGTGCACTTGTCACCTTTTTTTAATCTGATTACTGTAATCCCATTAATGTAACCTGTCAATCCCACCAGCTAAAAAACACCTACCAGCTTCAAAGACAGAATGAGTCCTGCCTACAGTTTTATGTGTTTCAGTGAAACCGTCCATACATTTATGGTTTTATTCCCAGAACTGTGATAATTCAGACAGAACTAAAATAAAAATTACACTACACATATAAGAATAAAAACCTAATTGTATCCACTCTGAATAAATCTTATAAATAAATAACTAAGTAAAATAACATAAGACATGCCAGTCCACTTACCTACTGCCCAACTCCACTCATCTGCATTTTCTCATTAACTTGGAGCACATCTCCCATCAGCCTTGTTGCTTCCTGTCCCCCTCCCTCTCCTTGAAGAGAATATACACGTTGAAAGTGATTTTTCCATAAGTCAGTTTTTACTCCTTCCACCATCTGCTGCCACCAGAGATTCTGAAGCTTTAGGTTTCACTGCTCTGAAAGAACAGCATTCGAACAGAATTCTTTCTCTTTCTGTTTCGAGCTGTGAAACAATAAAGATTTACTGTTGAGTCTGATCTGGAGGCTGACCACATCTCAACCCAAATGAACACCTAGGGGAAACTTTGGACCAACATGTCTGAACACTGCTCACAGCTACCATTAAGAAAACACCTCACGGTGGCCTCATGGTGGCCTTAAACACCTTAATCAAACACATTATGTTGTTTTTTTTTTAACTTCAACTTGTCATCCAACTGTGAGACAGGCTAGTTAATGCTGTGCCGTAATTGTCTTTAAGGAAAACTTGTGCCAGTGAAGTTGTTTCAATGGAGGGGACTGTGTGCAAAGGACTAATCGTACAGCAAGTCTATCTACTATCATTACAAACTGTAAATAAAACACTGACAATTAGCAACTAATATTTTTTTATAAGTAGTAAACAAGTGGATTGCCTGTGTACACATCGAGACACTGAGCAGCATAATCATTTGTGCTTGGCTGGTAGTGTACAGTGGGTTTATCAGAGCTTTTACACGCTTGTTGCATCAAAGAAAAACAAGGTTGATGGGCACAGTGAGACTGAAGCAAAAAAAAGTAGAGATAAGAGCCATAAAATCAAAACGCTCTGCTAAAAGAGGCTAAAAAGTACCGTGGAGCTGAAAGTGACTGCACAGCTGAGGAAATTTTTCTGTGGGTTTCTCACTATGAGCAACAGCGTTCCCATCACACATAGTCATTTAATTCACTGCTAATGTAAGAACATTCCTTGGTGCAGCTTTAATGTTACTGATGTAGTATTCATTCAGATATTCAGGTCTGTTACATCTGAATCCCAGCATACTAAAAACTGCACAGTATGATCACAGACACAGACCCAGCTGAAGCTCTGCAGCTGGTCCATGGACCTCGGCCTCTGTCTACATGTCTTTTTTTCACGAAGCTGATAGGTCCAGTGTGTGTGTCCAGTCCCCCTTTAATAATCCATTAATACTCTATTCACTCTTCATGAACAAGTAAATAATTCTGCCAATATTTAGCCCAATTTTAAATTACCGGTACAGCTTAACTTTATGCATTCAATTATACTCACTTGATAACAAAATATTCTTTTAATGAAGTATTTAGTATTTGCTTTTGTTTCATATACTATTCATGCAATTTTATTTTTGTTATTATTTTTGTCTTACGGTGTTTCTTTAATAGCCTATGCCTTTTGTATTATGGGTTTTATATGACATTTATTAAGTTAAAGTGATCTTACAGTGACCATTTCATACTATACAATATTTGGCTTTGGAGCAATAAAAGGCCCTGAAAAAAAATATTATATCAATTATAAAATATATATTGATTCATTAACAAACAGTGAATCTCCTGTGGAGTCCTTACATCCTATATACTGATATTCCTCCGTGTGTCCTTTAATGAGTGCTGTCTAATTAAAGCGTGGCGCGGTTTTAGCTCATTGTGTAACCGCCTTCGCATTAAGCTTTGATTGAAAAGTAAATAAACAGAAAAGCAGCGTAACAGACAGGAGCGTCCGTCTGTCACTCAGTCACAGTCAGTCAGTCAGTCAGTCTGCAGCCGTGTGTCTGCAACGCGACCTGCTGCGATTTCCTGCTTCGGGTTTCCCTTTAAAAGGGGGCAAGGCTCAATGCTGGGAATTCACGTCATTTCGCAGTTTTACACACATCCAGATCAATGAGAGAGAGAGAGAGCGAGAGAGAGAGAGAGAGAGAGAGAGAGAGAGAGAGAGAGAGAGATGTCCGTAGCTCGCTCTCTCTCTTCAGTCTCGCTCTTCCAGGAAGGGATTATTAACCAGCGCGCTGCCGACATGTGAAGGGAAAACACTCGCAGACAAAAGAAGTTTTCGCACCGACAGCCGCGCTATGGACCTGACCAGCAGATAGAGAAAGAAAGAAAGAAAATAAAGAAAAAGGAAATAAAGAAAAAAGGGAAAAGAATAGAAAAAGCGGGCTACATGAGAGAGAAAAAAACCAACTTCTCCCACAGTAACAAGCCGAGCAGTCGGGCTGCCGCTTCTGCTGCTCTCGCTGTGCGGGTTTCTATAGCGAAGGAGAGGAGATAAAAGAAGAGAGAAGAAAATTAAAAACAACAACAACAAAACGGAAAAGTGGAGACGGAGAAGGAGAGAAGTTGACGGGAGATAATGTCTGAATCCTCCTCCGCTGCGACCAAGGTAACACTGTCGGCTCTTTGTTTTCTTTCAACACACACACACTCTCCACTTTAAGGCTGTTTAATGGCTCGCAGTGCGGGCTCTGATATCCCTCGCAGGGGTTCACAACGTTGCATATCACCTCCTACGGACGTGTGCCACAGGGGCACTGGCTGTAAGCGCCATTCAGTTTGTTTTTGCTAGTCATCTGTTGCTTGCTGCTCCACGTTTTTTTTTTTTTTTACTTCGCCTCCACTCACTCCGCTGATGGGAAGAAGTCGTGACTGACTGTCTGTGACACGCGAAACGTTTGATTTAGCGCCCGCTGAAGTGATCGGAGCCGGTGGGCCAACCTGTGGTAACCTACGCGTAACGCGTTAATAGACGCGAGCGGTCGATAAGCAAAGCTGTTTTTCTTTTCCTTCAAACGATCCCCGCTCAGTCACAACAAAACAACAGGGACACGGAGGAGTCGGAGCTATTCAACTCCTCACTCTCTGGCCTGTACCACGTATTAGGGATACTGTAATGGCACAGGAGACCTGCCATTGACAAGCTCAGCACACTACAGCTGATGAGCAGCAGTCGTTTCTGTGATTTATTGGATAAATATATAACCAAGAAAAAAAGCTGAAATTAACAGCTCTAGTCTGCTATAGAGCTGAAATGATCAGTCAATCGACAGGATATTAATCAATAACTATTTAGATAATCGATTATCATTCATTTATTAAGTAAAAATGCCAAATATATGCAAATTCCAGCTTCTCCAATGTGATGATTTGCTGCTTTTCTCTTTCTTTGTATCATTGTGAGCAGAACAGGTTTTATAAAGCTGCAACTAACAGTTACTTTCATCAGTGATCGATCACGAAATTGTTCAGCCACAAGTTCCCAGAACCGTCTGTTGCATCTTCCTCCTGCCTGATTTATTAACGGTGCATACCCTGAAGATATTCAGCTTACTATGATATAAAACAGAGAAGAGAAGCAAAATCCTGACAGTGGAGAAGAAGCTGGAGGAAGAGAATGTATAAATCAATTAACTGACTAATAATTTCAGCTGTGTATCTTTGGGTATGGGATGGTTACTCAAACAAAACAATATTTTATTTTATGCCATTTTATAGACTAATTTAATTCATTAAAACACATAATAGATAATGAAAATAAGGGTTATTTACAACCTAGAATTCATAGTTCAGCCTTCATGGCTGTTGGTCAGACCCTGTAAACAAACAGAAGTCACTTTGTGCTTGTGATGGACATGTGTCATTATGTTTGGCATGTTGCAATCTAAGTCAGCCATTGCCAAAGAGTGGGTCATGACCCACAGCAGGGTCACAGAAGATTTTATTTGGGTCATTAAATCAATTAGCTGAATTTCTCCTATAGTCTTTTATTAAAGATTTATATCTCCATTACACCTTTGAGCCACACGAGGGAGCTTATTGGTTTTCTACCACGCAGCTTCCGCCATAAATCCACAATATTCTGCAGCCAGCCACAAAAAAAAGGATGTTTGACTAATAAAAAGACAAAAGACCCAGCTAAAGATCAGACTATAGCCAACGTAAGCCAAACAACCATCCGTGAGGGGAGCCAGCATGAGGATGGACGCGAAGCCATCTCTGCTACTGATCACATTCAAAATGCTAATGACGACACACATGGAAGAGTCAAGAGAAAAAGATGTCATGTCATTGGATTTCTTTCTAAGGAAAGCGCAGGAGATTAAATAATTGATGGAGGTTCTTCGTAGAAATGTGACGTTCAGTGGCCGTGCCCAGTTTAACCTCCTGTATGGTTTCTCACTGTATGAGAAACAGTCCAACACTACTGCAGAAAAATGAATCCAGCCTGCTGCGATTGACATGGTCAAAATAAAAATGCATCCCTCTGAGTGACCACACGGTTTCCCCAGGAATTAGTGATAAGTCAGACAAACTTGAGGAGCAGCTTATTTCAAGACTAAAGTCACAGGTGAGAACACAGATGTCTCACTTGTTGGTTTATGTAAGGAAGGCAAATGAACTTGCGGAGGACTTGTTATGTTCCTACTGGAACAACAGGTGAACAAATATTTTGTGTAGTTTCAAAGTGCCTGGGGCAATAATGTGTGACGGGGCCACGAGTATGACGGGCTGAGACAGTGGAGTTGTGAAAAGAGTCAAAGAGGCGGTTGCTAAGGACATCGTGTGGAATCACAGTTTCATGTGAAGGAACATCTTCCGATCTTGACAAAGCACAGACAGAAGATATCCACGTTGTGAACTTTATTAAAGGCAGCGCACTCAACAATCGGCTTTTTGATTGACCGTGCGCAGATACGGGGGCTGAACGCCTGCACTGAACGACTGCACTGTTTCATACAGATCTGCATTGGCTCTCCAAAGGCAGAGTCCTTATCAGAGTTTCTGAACTGAGAAATGAAATTCATGCTTTCCTCCTCGAGAAGAAGTCACCCCTTGCCAATTTGTTCGCTGATGATCGGCTTCTCAGATTGTCATATCTGGCTGATATCTTTTCATCTCTCAGCAAGCTGAATTTGAAATTTCATGGATAGCATGACGATGTTTTCCAAAACTGGAAACATGGTTTCATTTCCAAAAGTCCCTGAAGCTGAGGCTTGCACGACTCAGACGACCAAACCCAAGCCACTGCATGTTCCCCACTGTGTAACTGCACATAGAAGAAAATGATGTCACTGACACAGATGTGAAACATCTGACTGGACGTATTCAGACACACCTTGTTCGCTGATATCCAGCAGAGCGATACGACATTACGAGTGAGGTGGATTCAAAAATCCCTTTGAATTGAAAAAAGCCCAGAGTCAGTGCTGGAGCTGGGACTAACTCCTGCTGAAGAAACAGATGTGTTACAGCTGAGCAGCATGAATGCATGACATTATCTTCACTCTGGATAAGCATCTCATCTGAATATGCTGCTCGTCCCTTCACAACCACATGCAAATGCAAAGTGGGATTTTCTGTTTTCACAAAAATAAAGACAAAAGACAGAAATAGACTGAACGCTGCACCTGATGTGTCCGTCGAGTTCTCCTTTTGTATGCTGGACTGGAATACAACACTAGAAAGTCAGCAATCCCACCTGTGATATTAGTCATATAAAAGGCACATAATGCCTGATGAGGTTTGACGTGGCATAGACTTGATGTGGTTCACGAATTGATTAACTTTTTAAATTGATTGACTGCTTGATAAACACAAGCCCACTTGTTCTACTAACAGGCACAAGCATTTAAAAAAAAACTTTCAACAGGAAGCATGTTTTTGATAGAACTGAATGTTTGCATTGTTCTTATAACTGTATTCATAACACTGAATCAAGCGTGAAACACGAGGGTGCATTATGTTTGTGGTTCATCACACATGTATCTCCTCGAAATGGCTGGTTTTACCTGTTCGGGATAATATGAGGTGATGTGGAAAACGGCAGTAAAAATGGTCAGGAACTTTCGTTTAGACACAGATTCGCTCTGCAGATCAGGCCGATTGTGAAATGTGTCGGAATGGGTTGTCATTTTTAAAAAAGTGTGTTCCCAGAAATAAGGTTTGGGAAACACTGATCTAAACGATCTATTGAAAAGAATGCACAGTTACAGCCCTATCATCGGATGGATGGAAGATGGATTAACTGTTTCAGTTGTTTAGTTGAGGAAGATTGGTGAATATTTGCTGGTTCAGGCTTCTCAAATGTGAGGATATGCTGCTGTCCTGTTTTTTTTCTATTTCAAATAGAAAAACCAACAGTACAGTTTTGTATTGTCGGTTTGATAAGGGCATTTAAAAACGTCACCCCGAGGTCTTTTGATGAACATATTTTTAATCAAAAAATAAATGGACAGGTTAATCACTAATATAATCATTAGCTCTAATAGGAACATTAATTAAAATATTCTCTGGGACGTCGAGATCAGCCTGAAATAACCGAAAACACTGCAGGCTGCCCGCTGACTAAAACTGAAATCTGGTGTTTTGTTTTGTTTATGAGGGATGTCTACTCATTACTGAGTCTGATGTCATTGCCCGACTGCAGTTGCATACTGAAGAATGATCAGCACTTCGCTCTCAGAGAAGTTTTCCACCACAGCAGCCTGTAGACAGGACTCCCCCTCACTGTCATACTGCAGCCCAGTTCTGTCACAAATCACTTTCCCTGCTCTGCCGTTGTCTTTATCACAAGCTTTGTCCTAACTGTCACCTTCCCAACTAACCTGACTCAGTCCCAGCTGTGTGAAGCCTGCGGCAGTCGAACAGAGGAGACTACTTCCTTTCTCTGGACAACAGAATTTTTAGAAAGTGGACGTGAACCCAAGGGAGGGGGGGGGCCTTCGCCTGAGAGAGGAGGAAATAGAAGACTGAAAGATTATTGCTTGGCTTCCACAGGAAATTCCTGGTACATGCAGTTGGTGTGCAGGTCTCAGAGTGGCTGGCTGGTGACAGCAGGCTGAAACTGGAGGGGAGGAACAGCAAAAGACTGGGCCTCGCTTCCTCAAGAAACTGAGGTGGCTTGGTGCTCTGTCCTCATTTGCAGGAAAGGAAACCAGTCAACAGAGAATGACCACAAAGTGGAAAACCTCATACCTTGACCTAGATTTAGTGACTGTTCTGAACAATTGGCAGAGCTTCATCACAAATTTATCTGCTGATTATTAGTCTGATAATTTGATTTATCGTTTATTCTTACACACTGGTATAACTGTAGTAAACCACATGCCCATCACAGTGCTCCACAGCCCAGGGTGACGTATTGAAGTTGCTGGTTTTGTCAGACCAACAGTCAAAACCACAAAGTGATCTGATTGAGAATCAAATCAAACAGAGAAATGAAGCAAATCTTCACATCTCAGAAGCTGAAACCAGCGAATGTTTGACAGTTTTGCTCAGTAACCGATTTAAAAAGAAAACATCGATTATTAAAAGATGTAATCTGATTTAACCCAAAAGCTGTTTCAGTTGAAGGTTTAGATTCACCTTAATCTCTACAGTATAAAAACATGGACGGCTGGACATGTGTATGTATTGCTTTGCTGCCACATCTGATCTGCACTGAGTGGTTAGGAAAAGACACTGCTCTGCTCTTCCTTTTTTCAGTGGCTGAAATACAGACATACTGCACAGTCAGTATTATCACGGTAGCTGAAATGAACAGTTTTCCATGACAAGACTAGAAGTGATCTTTACTGTTGGCTTCAGCTAAGAAACCCATATGGGTAATTTTCCATCACTTATTGATTAATCCGCTGATCACTTTTTAAAGTTGTTATATTGAAGAATGTCCATCACAGTTTCGGAAAGCTGAGAGTAACTTCTTCAAGTTTCTTTTTCCCCCCATACAAACCTCCAAAAGCCAGTGATATAAAACTGTAATATGGAATTGGAATTGATTGATGATGAGTTAATGAATTTGCCAAGTCACAAATAATTATGATTTTAATTGTAATTAAAGAAAAGGTGACAAACAAAAACGAAACAAAAACATTTGTGTGCATTTCCTGTGTCTTTGTCATATGATTGTACATTTAATATCCTCTGGGTTTTCAAGTGTTTGAAGACGTTACATGAAGCTCTGAGGAAGTGGTGATGGACACCGTTCACAGTTTTCATATTTTCACATTTCAGAGACTAATTGATTCATTCAAACAATAATAGAGAGACCTGTCAATGAAAGTAATTAGCTGCAGCCTGAGATGCTGAAATGTTTTAATCATTTATTGAGCAAAGGCATCAAATCTCTGCAGATTCCAGCTTTTCAAATTTGCTGCTTTTGCTCTGTTTCATATCTTTGTAAATGTAATACTCGCAGGTTTCTGACCAATAATTAGTCGTAATTCATTCAAGGGTTGAAAATAACCGAGGTTATCCTCCTGTCAAACCGTGCCTAGTTTAGAACTTAACTGCTCTGCATAGCAACACACGTGCTAAAGCATGTGTGGAATTCTGTACAACAGTGTCTCCAGAATGTGTTTTCACAGCCTGACAGTACACCATAGCGTGTAGAGATGAGACCAAGGCTAGTAGTTACCGTGTGGGTGCATGTCGAGGTGAGGCGAGTCGGCGTGGGGCTGTTTGGGTTCAGGGCCGGTGCGTCGTGGAGCTTTGTGAGCCATGCTTTGTGTCTCTGTGTCTATTCATAGCAGGAGAGGAGCTCTTTCAGTCCTTCCGCGAACCCGCTGCCAAACTCCACTTCCTCCCCCGTCCATGCTCCCGCCGCGAGGCCAGCCAGCCGAATGGAGGACGAGCCTGCCAGGCTGCCTGCGCACCTGCGTGAGTCACACACACTCGCACACACACACACAAACACACGAAGAGCAGTGACTCCTACACGCATTGATCAGTCGGTCATTTGAACAGGACATTGATTTTTGTCAGTGTGTTTTAGTATCTTGGGCTGTAAATGTTTCTGTTTGGCTGAAGTGGTAATTTGGGAAATCAGTTTTTTTTTTTTAATTTGTTCTCGTTCCCCAAAATCACCTGTCTGTCAACCTGAGTGGGTGGGACCGTGACTGTGACAGTTTAAGCTTCTGCAGGTGGTAACACCTGAGAGTTTAGAACAGCAAACAGAAGCTATAGACTGTCTTATCAAAGTGAGAAGAGCCAACATGAATAAATAAAAATGTTGCGGAATATCACTTTAATAGTTAAAACCCATCACATCCAATCATGACAACACACACACACACCATTATCGCTGCACGAGCGCTGGCCCAGTCATGCCGTACCTCTCAGCTCTGAGGCGTTGAAGCAGATCTGGGGTCAGACACCTGAACCGTACACGCTTCCACTGGACCAGAACTGACAGACCTACAGCACTGGAATAGCCAACAGTTACACAGCAGTCAGGTACAGATAATATGGAGCAGAGAAGACACAGGTGCTGAGAATGATAGAAGAAGAAAGAAAAGGCTGAAAAAGTGGGGGGCTGCAGCATGGAGAAAAAAACTTGGAGAAAAAAACTTAAAACATTTTAAGTGTAGGACATGAATGACAGAACAAATTATATTCTTTTTCTTACCTTTGGCAGTTTACAGCTTATCTTTTGCACCTTTTAAGCTTCTTCACTGGCCTTGAACTGCATGAATTTCAATAAGAACTGGAAAAATGCAGGACTTCTAAAACTTTTGTTGTATTTTCTATTGTGATCATCACGTTTTAATTAGCCCATTCAGTACACAAGACATACATTTCTTCTGACCATTGAATCGGAGTTGGCCTTGAGCCTCCCTGAATACACCAGCGAGGTGAATTAGTCCCTGGCTTCCGACTCAGTGATGACTGGAAAAATAAAGGCAGTGAAATGTTCATTGTTATGAAATAAAATTTGGTCTGAATAGCTTCTGACATCTCAGATTTGTTTTATTGATTTAAACCGGCTGAGTGGTCATTGGTGGCCACTCTTCTGTTGAAAGGCAACTCAGCCAATCAGAGCACGTAGTAGGTGGGATTAAGAATGGGGACGTTACACAGCAGGGCCTGAATAATGGTGACAAAAAAATGGTGACAGCTTGTTAAAACTGACTCAGAGCAAAAACAACTCTGAAAGACAGAGACTAGGTAACTTCTAAAATAAGTTCAGTGCCATGACTGAAAAGCAGAATTCACCAAAACGTAGCCTCGCTCAGCTCAATACACTCGGGGAATTTTCTGATACAACCTTACGTGTTCTGGTACGAGCAGTAGCTTTGAAAACTTTAGAAAGATATTGTGGTGTGACATTGCTGAGTCAGCTGGGTGACTGTATGACTCTTCTCCACTTGTACCATTGTTACACAGTGAGTTAGCATTTGCCATTATAGCACCATTGTTTAGCAAAAGAAACACAGCTTGCTGTGAATGTTCATATTCCTTTGGTTATGGTGGAAAACAAAGTTAACTGTTACTGCGTATGTATTACTTGACAATAACACAGCTGGGACAGATCCCAGATGCATCGCTCTGCACTGACGGAAACACAAGACAACTAACTTGAACATGTTCACAGACTGAAAGATGAAATAAATTAAAATGGCAATTCAGTCCGATCATCAGGCTAAAAATGGCCCACATTAAGGGTACCCTGTTGAGTTTTTTTGACGCACATGAAGATGTGAGCACGCAGGCGATGTGATTCACATCCGATGATTGGTTTTATCCTTTCCGATGATGGGGGCTGGCAACGTGCCAGCAAACATCGCTAAAACAAGGCGGGGAAGTAGCAGACAGCATGCAGGCACACAGGGCTTAAACATGTACCCAAAAAAACCCCCAATAAACTGGCTCTGTAAATGTCTAACTCTGACTCAAAGCATTTTTATAACTCTGAATGAAAACATAACTTTTGTTTAATATTAACGATGCCACTGGGCACACTGGTAGCTTAAACTGGTATGAACAGCAGAGAAGAAAAGAACAAGCAAGTATGTGATCAAGCAGCTGGAATCAGATTTGTTTTTGATGACGCCAGTAAACAAACTAATTGGACGTCACTGGGTTTATGTTTAGAAGCACTGATTGTCTGTTAATTGTCAATTTTGAATCAGAAAAAAAAGAAATACACAGTAGAAATGCTGTTATTGTTAATTAACGCAGAGAAGCAAACAGCTTATAGGTGAGTCAGTAAGGAAGTATGTTTTGAAAAGGTGTAACGGTGACATTCACGGCTCTGTGGAGCTTCGGTTCGGTTGCATCGGCTCAGTGTTGCTTAACCAATCACAGAGCAGGCGGGGCTGGAGCTGTGCCAACAGATAGGCTCAGTGTTCAAAGAGTAACCCTGAGCTGCTTTGTCCATGCGCCCGTCAATATTTAACTAGTTTTTTTTTTCTCACAAGTGTGAAAGTTCAGGGCTTTTGTCGGGTGTTGGGCCGGGCATCTGCAAACGCTGAGGCTTGGATGAAACGCACAGGAAACTCCCTCAGCCCACTTCCTCTTTTGCATTGTTGCAGAAAAAGGAAGAACGCTCAACAGGTCCGTGTTGAGTTTCCTGTCGAGTAAACCGATGGGTCAGTCCACATCCGCAGACATGTGGAAGTCCTACTTTGTTTTAATCACATTTCAAACACAGCTCCTTGCACAGCCGTGACTCTCACACATCTGCAGGTCAGGAAAATGTCTTTTTTTTTTTTTCCCCCTCTTCAGTGTTTAGTTTATGGCTGCTCCTGGTTGGGATCCACTCTCCTCTCTCAGACAGACAGCAACATGTCTTTGTCACTGCTCAGACAATCCAAAACACCTCTGTCCTTTCTCCTCCTGCCTATCTAAACACACATGTGCTGGAAAACAAGCCGTCCATTAACCCCCACGCTCAGAGGGAGTTTTGTCCTGAGGGGGGAAAGGAAGAGAGAGAGAGAGAGAGGGAGAGAGAGAGGAGGGAGGAGGGAGGGTGGAGGAGAGGGGAAAAAAGACAGAAAGAAAAAGAATGAGGGAGGAAATTGCAGTGTGGGCAGAAATCCGCCTTCTCCATTTCCTGGGGAGGAAGTGGATTAGATCGGGGAGAGTTGCAGCCTGCTCCTCACACTAAAGAATGCTACCATGCTCGATTTTAACCCCTTAACCCTTCAGCCATCACTGAAACGCATTACACACCCTAATCTAGAGGAAGTATTTTTGGAATTAGCTGTCCTCTTTTGTAATCACTCACTTTCACTTTGTGTTTAGATTCTTTCCTTCATCATTTTTCTGTTTCTCAGTGTTTTTTTCGTATTGGCCTTTCCATTGTGATGTTGTTCCATAAATAAATTCTTTCCTTTCAGTAGAAAAGACGTTTCAATATAAATGCAAATATAAGAAAAGATAAGAGGTTGATTGGAAGAATTTTTTTTGTGTCCACTATGCTGAATATCATGGTAAAATACATCTTATTCATACACTCAGATAATTAAATAAAAAATACTAGTACTAATATAAAACTAAATAAAGTTATATTAGAAAAACATCTGATTAAAAAGGGGCACTAAGTACAAAGCTGTTCAAAATAAGAGCGTGAAGGAGCAGCTCCACATTTTACGACAGACAACATGCTGTGTCGTTTTCTTGCTAAGAGACAGTTAGCATCACTCTCATGCCTCCCCCATTAATATACAGCTCCAGCTAGCTGCCAGTTAGCTTAGCACAGAGACTGGGCTCTGATCAAGAGTTACACAATCCACCTACCAGCAACTACAGCTGACTAACATGCTTTATCTACTTTGATTTAGTGGCTTCCTGGTGTCTCTGCTGGTTGCCTGGTAACGTCACAATGACAGCAAGATTTGTTGCGCTGATCCAACTGTCCTTTAGGTTTTGTTCAGGTTAAACAAACAAGATTAGTTGTAAGTAGTGAGCTTCACATTAAACTGGTCTATGATTCTATGAATCATTCAGCAGTGTTAGTCTGGTAGTAGATAAACGTTGCAGCTTTAAACAGCTAGCAGAGGAGTGCTGTCAGACACTGTGATTTTTTTTTTTTTAATGTTAATGTCAAAATAGTACTGAAAGGCCTGGGAGGGTTTTCGCCGAAACCCACGATAAAGCAGCGCAGATGCTAACCGACAAACTGGATTTGTCGGGTTTTAACTCAGTCGCAATCCAGGCATCATCGCTCGACATGCTGCCCACGTACTCACAACATGACGCAACCGAGAGCTAGTCAGTGAGAAAGACAGTGAATTATTTAAAGGTCTAAAACACAAGGCGTTCCACTATCATTTCACAATAAACATGCATGAATTACAAAACAGTGGCTGCAAGAGAAGAAAGATCTCACTGGATGATTTAAAAAAAAATCTATGTCCATGGAAACAAGACTGGCTGGTTTCCTTGGAGTGTGTGTGTGTTCGTGTGTTCGTGAATGTGTGCGCTCACAGCTGGGTTTGCACTATGCATGCTTGTATGAGTGGGTGGATGAGTGTGAGTGAATCTTGTGTCTTTGTGCAAGGCTTGCCAGAGGTAGTGTAGGTGTATACTGTATGCGTATGTGTATGAGTGCGTTTGCGTGTGTGTGTGTTACCATACATGACTGCAAACCCCCTACCAGCTTCCTTTGGTCTCTCTCTCTTTCTCTTTGTGGTGTATTACCCATTTTACTGCGTGGGGGAATCGTTGTTATAAAGTGTGTGTGTGTGTGTGTGCGTGTGTGTGTTTGGTCTTTTTGAGGGGAAATTTCCTGCCCCTGGAAGCAGCTCTTGTCCTCAGGAATTTCCTGAGTGGGCAGACAGCGCTTCCTGAATAAATGTTGTTGTTGTTGTTGTGTGTGTGTGTGTGTGTGTGTGTGTGTGTGTGTGTGTGTGTGTGTGTGTGTGTGTGTGTGTGTGTGTTTTTAACTTGCTCTCTTTTCTCCTCTGAAAGGGAAACTGTTCTCACATGCCAGCGAGAGAGCTGACTGCAGCCCCCTTCTCTTCCTGTTCGCGACACACTCCACGCTTTGCTTTACTCAAAACGTCACAATGAACGCACACTTGTGTTGCTTGCGTGATGGTGTGTGGATCTCAGACATTTATAGGAAAAGTCACAAAAGCCCAAATGATCTTGATAAATATCCAGCTAATAAAATCTTTTCCATTTGCTGTAAGAAAACGAAGAAGTGCTGGGTAATTCTGTTTCCAGAGGATCATTATAGGGGCCAGTCCAGCCATATTTTAATGGATCGGTATCGTCTAAAACAAAGCGGATCAAAATCCGACGCTTTCTGTACTCTGCTTTCTGTGTTTCGTCCATCTCAGCCTGCTGGTGTTGCAGCGTTACTCTCTTTAATGACAGCCAAGCTCAACAGAGGAGCGTTTCACTGCATATGAGAGTAAAAATTAGAGCGTGTGAATGTGAAAAATTCTTTGGGCGCACCGGTGAGTCATCATTAGCAAAGAGCAGCGCACAAAACATTCAGGCAGCTGCCTCTCATTTTTAGCCGGCACTAACCGTCGCTTTCACTGGTTAAAAAATAATAAACATCGCCGGCGGCAGGTCATATCAGCCTCTGCTAATTAACATTAATTTCGTGAGTAACCTGATAAGAGCTGGTTAAAACACACGCCGCAAGCTGGTGTCTTTACTCAGCCAAAGACTCTTTGTGAGGAGAGTACCTCCACAAATCAGGTAGTTCCAACAACTCAAGCACAGTGATGCGTCTTTTCTCTGGAGATTTAGATTCGCACTTTCACGAAGGTGGAGGATGTGCAAGAGATAAAATACTCAAAACTGGAGCACTAGGGGCCGTGATATCCTGACTTTTGGTCCACCATATGGGCCGAAATCCAAAACCAGTGGATCCCACACAATCACATAATGCAACACGGGTATCTGCCAAACTCTCAAATCTTTGTCCCAATTCCATACTAATCACTGCTAATTGTAATTATAAATAGAATCTACGGTATACGATTTATTTAGCATTTTTAGAGATGGTGGAGACAGACAAACACAGGGAGAGAGAAGGGGATGACAACAAATGTCCCCAGCTGGGCTGACTGACTGCAGACCGGGGACACTGCGATTATGTGGTAGCAAGACGCCCCCGAGATTTCATTCTTACGCATCTTTTTGTTTTCCACGGTCTTCCTGGAGCTGCCTCACCATTTTCTGCTATTTATTTTAATTTTATGCAGCTGGGAGTAGCTTGTGTATTTCTTTCAAGCACTGCATCGTGGGACTGCAGTGTTTGTGCATGCTGAGTGTTTTTAATATACTTAGTGTTATCACTTTTTCAGTGTGAACACACCAAAGACCTGCTTAGGATTAGTATGTAGTGCTGAATTGGGACATAGAATGGACATACCCTGTTTTGTACACATGCATTTGTGATGGCTTTATGTCCGTTTTCTTACACTCATCCTCCCGCAGAGCAGCAGTAAACATCATACAGCTGTTCACATTCTGTGTAGAAATTGCTATGACTAGTTAAATGACTTAGACGTGTAAAATTGGCAGAGTTCCCCTTTAACTGACAGCCAATTCTGGGAAACGCAGTGATGAAACATGAGAAAACTGAACACTTATTAACAAAAACGGAGCGAGAGTTTTCCAAAATGAGATTTCCACTTCAACCTTCACTGAAACCATTTTAGCTCTACAGTGTGAATGAACAATGGCTCCCAGTCAGGGGAAAGATTAGGAAAGTGGAATCAAAACATTTTGCAGTTATACACAAGGTAATCCCTTTTTGGTTGAACTGCTTACAGGTTGCAGAGTTTTTGTAAACTCTAAAGGGTTGTAAACCACCAGTGTAGGACCTTAGCATTGGATATAATTACTTGTGTTACACTGCATTAAACGCTTACTTTACTTTCTCTACAGACAAAAAGAGTGAATGGTGCTTACAGGGTGTGTGTGAGTGTGTTTCAACAAGCACCGGCCTTTTGATTTAGTTAACAAATGTCTTTGAAGCTTCTGCATTTTCAAAAAAAAAAAAAGAGAGAGAGAGAGAGAGAGAAAAAATTTGGCTCCTGAACAAAAGGAAGAGTGGCAGTTAACGCTGGATTCAGGAACTAACCTACAAGAGCCGGCTTGCTCCTGCGCTCAACAACAAGCTATCAGAAACAGGTCGTGCTGCTTCCTGGCCATAAAAGTTCCGTGTGATTGATGATCTGTTTTATGTTTGTTTTGACTGGATGAAGGCCAGTTTTGCTGGACACGGACAGGCGCATGCATGCCAGTGGAGGAAGTGGAGGATGACTATGACAGTAGGGGAGGGGGTTGATTGAATAGTAAAGGTGTGTGTGTGTGTGTGTGTGTGTGTGTGTTTGTGTGTGTGCAGAGGTGGATTTTCCCCTGCCACACCTACCTGACAGGGAGTCGCTGCACAGAGAGACACAAAAAAGTGAGGGGAGATGAATAGTGTGTGAGGGTTAACTTAGGAAATGTGTTGCTCTCATACCATCTTGTCCATGAGTCAGGGTGTTAGAAGGTCATGGCCAGCCCTCCTACTTCTTCTCCTCCTCCTTCTGCCTTCCGCCTTCCTCCTTCCTCCTCCTCCTCCTCCGTCTGGGGAAAGAAAAACCTTTTCTCTATTGAGATAGCAAGACCAATATCCGCCGACTTCTGCTTCGAGAGAAAAGGCAAACATTTACTGAAGAGTGACTAAGGAGCTTTGAGTTTGGAGAGCAAAGTCCCAACCTTAGTGATGGCAGCCATGTTTTTTTCTTTTTGTTTATTTAGTTATAGTTCATCCGCTTCAGCCTAGGCTAAAATTCTTTGCCTGAGATTTCGATGTGCATCAGTTGTGTCTGTTCAAAGTCAGCAGTTTCTGACAGAATATCTGAGACTTTCAGATCCCAGTATGACTCAGAATATAGCATGTTTGCCGTTTTGTTCCAGTTTTGCAAATAAAGAGAAAGGAAACAGAAAAGGATGACGCACTAGAGAGTCTGAACACATTCAATCAGACACTGTTTCGAAATGATTAGGAATATCTAGACATGACCTTACTTACTTACAAAATAACAATAGGAGACAGTAGCTACATTTATATTTATTCCTAATACATACATTTCAATGATTGATTTGCTAATTGAAAATGTGCCTGAAACTAAGACTCTACTGTTTTGTCTGATTCCTCAACCACTGCTGCTGAAAATTTGAATTTAGTGACTACACATCTACACACCAGGGTAGAAAGAGAGGACTAGTTAAAAACAGTTTAAGTGGTTATAGATGCATTCAGGAAGGTTAACAAACAAAGAAAATGGGCTGGTAAATAGGTAGATTAGTTTCCAAATGGAGGTGGAAAAAATAAACTGTCTCACCTTTAGCTTTACCACAAAATACTGTGAATTGTATCTTGAGAGGAGAAATGCTGATGTTAATGTTTACAATTCTATACTAGCTTATCCAAAGCTGTGTTCAAATACATTACGAAATGCTAATGCTATAATGTAAAAGCAAGAACACTAACATTAAGGCTAACGTTGTAATTATAACTTCTGCTTTCTGACGCCCTTAGCCTGTGTTGACAGCAGTTAGTACACAAAAAACATGGTTAGAAGCATTAGCATTTAGTTTGTAGTTGGGACACAGTGATAAAGTAGAGACTGTGCTAATCAGGAGACTGGGATGAGCAGAAACTAGAGTAAAGATGAGCCAAGACCAAAAAATAGATGAGAGACGCAGCTGTTAGCACAGTGTTCTCCCTCTGTAAAAACTACGAACCTTTTGATATGGCCACCAGAGGTGCGGGTTACAGTTTGCCACTGTAAAGCCATTTTGTGTCTGTCCAGTTATCAACAGGCAGTTGTTGTTGCAGTTTTCAATCGGGGGAGAGAGACATAAGCGGCTCGGTCAGCAGTGTGACTGCTGGTGAGACGTGTGGAGCTAAGCTGTGACTCTGGACGGGACCTTTAAGCTTCACGGCAGGACAGACCTCATTAACTCGTCTGGCTGAGAGGGGAAGTTGAGGGCTTCTGTACCGCAACAACGAAACAAGATACCAGTGATCTCATCCTCCTCTTCCCTTCATTCATCCCAAGCACTTATGAGTTGCCTTGGCAACTTGTGCGCTCTGTGTGTGTATGTGTGTTAGTGAGCATGAGCGGGGGCCTGAGAAACCACAGAGTGAAAATTATGTGTCATCAGAGAGGATTAGGAGCCCACGGTTTAGTAAAGGGCTTGGGATCCTGCTGCTGTCATGCTTGAGGGTTTTATTCAATGTAAACACACGCATTCTCAAAACAAAACACACACACACACACACACATGCACTCTTATGAACACTGTGAACCTGAGATGCATTCAACAAAGGCAGAGACTGATGACAAGGAGGACTGAAATGGATTTTCTTCCTGTAACCTGCAACAAATCTGTAACAGATTCTCTGACAGAAAACAACCAGAAAGGACGAATTTATCAGCTGAAGACAGAGAGTGAATGTGCTGAAGGAGCAGAGCATCAGGGCCCAAGGTGCTCTTTCCTCCTCTCACTCCCTGTCCCTGCCATCCATTTTCCTTTTCACCTTAAAGTGAGCAGAGGATGTTTGTGGCTGCGTGACAACAAAAAGGCGTACCATCGTCAAGATCACATGGATAGGAGATAAGGTCCTGAAACTTCTAACTCAAATGGCACTAAGGTTTTAATCTTTAAATCATAAGACAATTGTGTCGACAAGACGGCAAATAAATCTTCAGTGACTCACGTACAGCTGTCATCGTTTTTGGCAGCTTGCTGAGCGGCGTTAGCACGGAGGGAAAAGACACGTCAATGGGCAGATGCTTCAAAACATGAAGATTCAGGCTGAAACTGGCTGCAAAGACAACAGATTTTTAGGCACATGAACATACCTCAACTCTTTGTTTTTCTCTTTTTACATGACTTTTCAAAATCAGTGTCAGTTTACCTTAAACATGGGCACAGGGTTAAATAAATATAGGTTCGTATAAATTTGGAACAGGCTGTCAATACAGAGTAAATACAGACAGCCAATTTAACACAGCAGAGGGTGACCGTGGGGGGAAAAAGACTGAGAGCCCACAGGTGGATGCTGGGGTTGAGTTGACTGCTGGCTTTGCTCTATAAATTGCGTACATCCCAGAATAAACAGTCAAAAGAATCACATATAACGAGGAATTGGGGTCTGAATACGATGCCCTGCTCAGTGAACTTATTCTAAGTGGTGGCTTAGTATCTGTTTCCCTTCCTTCCCTTTTTTTGTACATTGCTGTTTAGTCTGTTTGTTCCTCCTATTTTATCTCATCTGCCTATTATTTATTTTTCTCCATCCTCACACACACACTATCCGCCGCTGCTCTCATCACTCTTTCCTTTCTGTTTCCACTCTTCCTTTTCTCCTCTCCGTCTTGCTGCTGTCTGTTAAAAAACTTCCCAGCGTCACTCTCTAACCTTACCGCAGGAAGTTTCCTGTGCTGAAACGGAGCCCACGCTGGATTGCTTCCTGCCAAAGTGTGTTGTGGGACACGTTTGTTTGGGCCCCCTTCTTCCTCCTCCTCCTCCCTTCTGCTCCCCTTGTTGCTTCCTCCTCTGGGCTCTGTGCAGATGGCTGAGGCCGGCAGACCGGATCTCGGAGGGGTTTTGGCAGAGCAGCACCTCTCTCCGGCCCTGGAGAGAGCATACCGCAGCCATGACCTCGTGACCCAGGCTGCACTGCTGCCCGCCCCGGCCTCGCTGCTCTCACAAGTCCGCCACGAGAGACGAACATACAGCTGGTGCATACAGTGCAGATGGCAGCTTGATTCAATATTGATAAAAAGTCAGTGATACAGTCAGTTAGGAGCATTCCTAGATCTATTCCTGTTAAGTAGTCCAGTTAAATTTAAACATAAAGTCATTTGTAGATGCTAAAAACTAAACAAACTTTATGTAAAAACCCTAATTTTAGCAAATCACTGGTTTTCTGGGCATATTTCAAAGCATTTTCTCACCACTGAAGTTTAAAGTTACCTATGCTGCTTTAATCATTAGGGTGGGTGGAAATAGAGACTGAAAACATGCACATTTAAATTCACAGTATATCACACATACAAGAAAGCAGAGATAACGTAGCCTAGCTATGATTTCTACTGTGTTTGTGAGCCAAGAAGCAGTAAACAAGTGGGGAGGAAAAAAAGTGGAAACCCAGAAAGAAAATACGAAGAAATATAGTTCCTTATCTGCCCACCATTAGTTCCTGTGGTTGTGAAACACCTGTATCCCATTCCCTGACACTTTCTTGGGATGTCTGTTGACAAGCTGAGGGTCAGAGCTTGACAGGCTGTAAGCTGTGCTTTAGATAACCTAGGCCTTCCCCGGCTTATCAGCAGCGCTCGTGCCTCTATCTGAATATAGAGGACTAGAAGGGAAGGGAAGAAATGGGAAGCTGACAATCTAGACAGGGTTTCATTTTATATTGATTGCTCTCTGTGAAAACTTCCTTTGTGTGACGGGTGTGTGTGTCGGGGGGAGGCTGAAGGGAGGGAGGCCTGAAAGCGAGCACAAGGTTCCTATTACTTGTGTGACAGTGACATTGGCGGCCAAAGATAACAGCTGTCCGACTCCCAGAGGAAGTGTTTGAGTCTGGGCGATAACTGAGATGTAAGAAATGAGTAGTTATACTCTGCGTGGGTGTCATGGATGTTCTGATCGGAGCTATACGCAGTTAAAAGTCTGTTTTTGTGTCTGTGCATGTGAGAAAGAGAGGGGGACAAAAAAAGAGACAGGGGTGAGTCACGGGGTGCAAAATGATACGATCAGCATCTGTGTTAACCAAGGTAAAATAAGGGTCAAGAAATGGTTGTGTAATGCAGACACGTATGGCAGACACGATCTGGAATATCAGAATTTAAGTACATTTCAGAAATGATCACAGTGGTTGAAATAAACCTCTGTGAACAGAACCAGAAAATCATAGCTGATCTGGTGTGACCAAATTTGATTTGATTTACAGTTAGCTACTGAGACCTTGCCCTTTGGTTGAAAAACCGGGAATATAATTTGTATTTTTCTGTTAGCTAACGAATGCACAGAAAATCTAGCTCTTAACTAGCTGCACTGGCAGCAGAGGCAGTAAGATGATTTCTGCCTATTAAAACTAAAAATCCACCCTGAACAAAATTAAAGTGAAATTTAACGTTTGTTGACATTATGTTCACAGTCCTCTCTGCTCTCTGACTGTTGCCTGTAAATGCTTGTTGGTCACCAGTGCAGATGTTTTACACTCCTGTTCCCACGGCAGTGAGAGAAACATTGCAGAGTGCGAGGGAGGGGAGAAAAAAAAAAGATACTGTCATTCCTATTTCCTCTGCTCTTTTCCCTCCATGTGTCCTTGTCTGTTTATACACAAACTAATAAACTGTCCGTCCTCTGATGTGTCTGTCTGTTCAGAGAGCAAAGAGCAGAACAGATCATAACAGATCAAATAAAATAACAGTCCAACCATCTTTCTCATATACCCCCTCCTTTCTATCCTTGTGATTTATTCTGTATTCTTCCCCTTAACCTATCATCTTCTAATCTTTTATTCTCACCTCCTCTCCCTTTCTGACTCTGCCTCCTCCTTCATCTTTTTTTCTTTATCTCTGCTACCGTTCCCGTAATCACTCCCTCCTTTTGGCTTTTATCTCCACTTCCTCAATATCCTTTTTACTGCCTCTGCCTCCTTCCTTCCTCCCCCCCCTTCCCCTCCTCCTTTCCTCCCTCCACCTCCTTCCCCCTCACCCTCCCCTCCTTCCTGCCTTTCCGTCTTTCTTCCTTCCTCGCCCCCCAACCCCCTGTCCTTCTGCTTTTTCTTCACTGAGATCATCCTTCCCCCCCCCCCCCCCCCCCCCCTGCCTCCATCTCCATTTTGCTTCTTCTTCACCAAACCCTGTTCTTAACTTCTCCCACCCTCTCCCTCTGCCTTCCCCCAAATCTGTCCACCTCCAGGTTTGCAGCCAGTTTTTTGGAGCAGGGAGGACGTGGCCCAGTGGCTGCGATGGGCTGAGAAGGAGTTTGCCCTGCGGCCGATCACCAGCGGCTCTTTCCAGATGAATGGCAAAGCCCTGCTGCTGCTCACCAAGGAGGACTTCCGCTACCGATCCCCCCACTCTGGTACTCCTCTTCTCTCTGTCCTCTTTATGAATTTTTTAGTAGTATTAGTGTTCTATTCCATGATGGGAAAAATGGAGACAACAGTGAAAAGTTTTAGAAATGAGTCACTTTCATTGATTGCATTAGATGTTTTTTTTTTTTTTTTTAAAGTCCAACTGGAGCAGGACCCAGACTGGAAAACAAGATTTACCAAGTAGAAAGGAAGAACAGTTGTAGATCATGGAAACACTCTAACTGGCTGCACAAAAAAAAAAAATCATGGAAAAAGAGGTAGAACTAAACATAGAAGGTTCTTTTCTCAGTGGAAAAAAAAGTGACACCTGCCGTCACAAAATGACTGATGGGACTAAATAAAATTGAAAATGGATACAGCAAAACTGCACCCTTTAAAAATCAATAAAGTCAGCTGGAGCAGGGGAGGGAAGGCAGCAGTGTCAGGCGACAGTGGAGGGAGGCAGCTGTTACAGCGAGGCTGCTGGGGGAGGAAGTAGGAGACGGTTGATCAGGAAGTACAAGCCAACCTCAACTGTCGCCCTGGCAACACCAGCGACCAGGCTCATGAGAATAAAGCCAAAAAAAGTCAACAGTTTTTCCTTTGAGGAGTTTGGGATTTCTATTTTTAAAAAATAAAACAGGATTTCATGTCAGGCTGTGTGTTGGTGCAGTGTCCTGGAAATTTTACACTACACAGAGGGGAAGTCAGTGTTGTGTGGTGTGGCTCAGGCTGATAGTCATAAGAGTGGGATGTAGTGAGTGATCAGCATTGTGACATACAAAGATAAGATGTTGGAGAAATCCGCCGTAGACCGGGAAACTGTTGCAATGTAACGTCAGGTCATTTTAGGTTCAGAAATGTCCTGGAAATGTGGATGTGGAGGATTATAAATGACTTAAGATAAATACGTAAACTAATGTGGAAATAATGCATAAAACATTTTAATTAATACATAAAAGAATAAATTAAAGCTGAAACTGACAGAAAAATAATAGAACGAATGGGTAAAGATGTTGGGAATTAATCAGTAAATAGATTCATTCATTTTTACGTTTCTGCAAATCTACTTTTTTTCGTTTCTTTACATGCACATTTGTTCATTTGTGTATATCTATAGTCCTCTGTCTGTATGTTAATGAAGTAGGTGGTACTAACTAAGCTCAGTCCAGGAGCATTTCCGCTCTAATGCAGCTAATGTCAGCTTGTTGCATGATCTTTACATTTTGCACTGTCATTGTAACAGTCAGTTGTAAAAGTTTGCACCATTTACCTCATTAACATGCAGACACAGAAGTACAGAACAGTCCATGGTGCAGAATTTCAGAAATGTTTATTTTGTGATGAATTACCTACATCTGCCTACCTACTGCTTCAGCTTTTATTTATTTAATTGGTCTTTTAGCATTTTAAAAATATATTTCTAGATTTATTCATTATGATATAAGTCATTTTAGTCCTCGGTAGATTTGGACAGAAACTCTCTAAAAGTCAGTAAAAGTTTCTCTGTACAGCTCGAGCAGAGTAAGGATATTTCCTACTATATATGTTTCCCATCGTCTGAGAGCCCAATCTGCTCTTTCACATTATATTACATGTTATGAGTCATAATCTGCAGTTAGAGAGAGATATGGCCGAGCTGACAGCTGTTGTCAAGCTCGTATCAGGATGTTTCCATTTCAGATCTATACAAAATTTTCATATCCTGTCAAGAAAGTGAAGTCTGGGAAAAAAAAGTCTGGAAAGTGTGACTCATCATTACAGGCTTTCTTAGTTGTTGTTGTTTTTTTATGTGACGATGGAGTGACCTTTTCGTAAAACGGTTTCATATATGAGCCTATCTTTAAATGTTTTATGACATTTGTTGCCCTAACACTTAATTATGGGATGTCAAAAGCCGACAGTGGCTTTTCAGTAGTTGCTTTGGTTCTGTTGTAACATTAGTGAAAATGTCATTTTAGGGAACGGAGCAATTTTTTTTTGGGCTTGTGATATGTCGTTTCCTCCTTTGGGCAATTATAAAGGTGCAGTTCCCATCAGTCCCTGCCGTGTGCCATATTTTCCTTTGCTTTGTAGTAATACTTTGAAATAATAGACCATATTTTCTTTTTTCCCCCTGGAATGTCTGTCTTCACCTCATGTCCAATTATCTGCTGTACAGGTTTTAAAGCTACATTACAGCTACACGTTCGGACTTGAATATGCTTAATGGGAAAATTTAAAGTGTTTCATGTAGGAGTTTTTCCTAGTGATTATGATTCATAGTGATAAACATTATTTTTAGACAAAATGTGCAGCTTTAAGTTTAAATTAGCATTTTAAAGTGAAAATCAAAGCAAACTCTGATGCACCAGGAAGCAGGAATTTTCCCCACATTGCAACTCAATGCCACAGGAGCAGAAAGTGAGAACTGAAAGGGGTGTGTGTGTGCTTGTTTGTGTGCGCATGTTCATCATCACTTCCTTTATGAGAATTATTTCCTTGTTATGGTAAGCCTTTAAGAAAGAATGAGATAATGTGATGGCACTCTTTGTTAAAATCTACTGTGCCTGTGGTTATTTGTTAACCGTGTAAATGTTTTGCCCTGCCCGGAGCTGAGCTGTTGTTTTCAGTGCTGAGGCAAAACAAACAGGTGTGAATCATTCGGTGAGCTTCCTGTTCAAGTTTTTTTGTCTGGTGTCACCACTATTGTATAACCACTTAAAGTAGAATAGCAGGGTCATATAGGGCTACGGGCCATTTACTTATGTCAACAGATAGTTCATGTTACCTGCTGAACAGCCTCCGATACTTAGGCTGTACGTAGGTCTTTAAATTCTTTGAATTCATATTCTTATTTTAAAAATCTACGCTTTTCATTGATGTTCTCCTGCAGGGAACTTGCCCTTCCCCTAACAATAGAAGTATGCAGTATTTCCATGGAAACACAGGTTTAAATGCAGATTCTTTGAGTTTAGTGTGATGAATTATGTTGCTCTGTGGAAACAAAATGCTTCTTCAATAAGAATAAACTCACTGAGTTACAGTCCAGTGGGAGGGAAACCTGCACGTTTGGCAATCTCTATACTCACTTGCTTGTCAGGGTTGAATATCCAGGAAATGTTTTTCTAGTAACAAGCAAGTCTTTATTTGCCCTTCCACCCTGAAACCGTCTGATGTGGTATTTGCCTCCTCGTTGACTCTTCCATTATTGCTCAAGCTCCCTGCTGCCTGGAAAGCAAAGAGAAGAAGAAGGGGAACCTGATTCTGTAGATGACGCTAACACTAATTTCCCATTTTTTGCAGACATAAAATGCTACATGGGTGACGTATAGTAACCTCTGACCTTTGCGTTGCTGCAGGGGATGTCCTGTATGAGCTGCTGCAGCACATCTTGAAGCAGAGGAAGCCCCATGTGTTTTACCCGTCTGCCTACTTCCCTGGGAACTCCTTCCACTCGCTGCCTGAAAGCGCTGTGCAGCACATGAAGCTCGAAGGTCAGTCTAATATACGGTGCTTTCTTCTTTAACGCATAAAGTTCATACATTTTCAGCTGTGGAATTAGTCGCAGTTTCATTAGGCCTTCACTTGATCCAGTGCTGCTGCCAAAATAATTTCAGTTCCACACAAGAATGACTTAAAAACCTCATGACTGACTGCACACCCGGCATATTTCAGCTGTATCTAGCTGCTGTGTCAACGACATAGAAGGAGAAATATAAAATCAAAACTATGAAAAATATGTTATCTACAATTAATTTATATTTATATTTATATGAATCAACTAATTAAACTACGAAATATCGTAAGATTCTCTCTAAATTAAGCTACTTAACTAACTAGCAGTTAAATAATTTAGTTATTAAATGTATGCATATACAGCTAAGTGGCTAAGCTATAAATCAATCTAAGCTACGATTCTATAACATAGAATCAAATAATGTAGCTGAGGGTGGATGCTAATGACAGCTGAAGTGCAGCTCACAGTAAATAAACTGTTCACCTGACAGAAAGGACTGATGAGAATGAATGGTTCTTAAAATGGATTACACATAGTTCATTTTTGAAGTACTTATAGAAAGCTGGGCTAATAATACAAATAATTTAATTCACAAGCACAAACCTTCACTTCTCAGCACCTGTGTTTGTGGCACTCAAGGAAGTAATCGTGATAACTTTCAGTAAAATTCCTGAGACTGTTTTTTTGGCTCTGATCTGAAGAAATGTGACATGGCAACAGTAATTCGGCAGACTTCAGATGTTGACAGTAAAACCTGCTCCACAAGGAAATGCTGCTTTATTTAAACAAGCTGCAGCACAGGACACCACAAACTGCTCCAGTGGCTCACTGCACGACACATGATTGGTTCTCTCATATTTATTACTTCAGTCTACCTTGCTTTGAGGCCAAATTGTTTTTCTTTATTGTTTTTGAATGAAGGAACCAGAGCAAAATACTAACTACGTCCAACACAAACCACAAAACTTTTACCAAAACTCATCAGAACATAATGTAGTCAGAATGCTCAGCGTAACTGTGGGACATTAGTGACACCTAGTGGTCTTTTCTGTGTGAAGCCAGTGTAACAAGGAGACAGGGACTTACACTTGGAGGCACCTTTTAACGTAGAGACAGTGGGGACAAACGACAGCACAAGGAAAATGGATGAATGATTGTGGAAAATATTAAAAGCTACAATATTTCACTTCATTTAATGCTCTGCTGCTCAAATTGTCTGTTAGGACAGTTGAATGTTTTGTTGTCTTCTGTGTTCTACGTTGCCAGTCTCACCTTGATAGCCAATATTTATTTACTGTTGGCACACCTGTTTGGCAAACACAGGAAGAGCTTTACACCCAAAGGCTTTCTTAACAGCACTAGAAAGGTAGCTTCAGGTAATCTAGGGAATTATGTCTTCTGACAGTCCACAATCCCCAGATACGACAAAATGGAAGAAAAAAAGTGGCAAAATCTAATGTTGACTTAAAAAACAAACTGCGGCTCCATTTTAATGTAAACAGATTAAATTAGGCGCAGATATTTATGACATATTGTGTCCTTTGTATCCTCAGAAACGGTACGACGGGGACCACGCGGTCCAGAGCCACTCCCCCAGCATCCACCAACTATTGAGCTGCGGCACCGCTCCCGCTCCCCTCATCATCCAGCCCCACGAAGATCCCCTCTGGAGCCAAACCATCCCCGCCCCGCCAATGAGGACTCCCTCCAGACCTTCTCCCAGCTGCCCGACAGTAACCACCACCTGCCCGAGGAAATGTACCCTTTGTCAGTGTCCCCGGCTGCACCGAACGGGCGCTGCACGACGCCCCGAGAACCCCCCTGCCCGGGCAGCCCTGGGGGCCAGGAGGCGGGCCCTCCTCGCGTCATCCAGCTCATGCCCAGCACCATCATGAACCCTCTGCTCCTCAGCCCAAGCAGGAGCGGCGGGGGTGCCGGCATGGACTTCAGGCACAGTCGCGGTGGACCCCCATCTCAGGCGACGCTTGAGAATGGGCGCGAAAGTAAAGTCCATGGCCACCATCATCCGATGCCACTGGCACAGCAACAGCAGTCGCAGCAACAGCACCTACTGCAGCAGGAGGAGGCGCTCTACAGGAACCATGTCATCATGCCAGTGTCTCCTCCAGAGGAGCAGCAAATGCCCATTGGACGGATAGCAGGTAAATTTAGTCCTGGCGATGTTGAAGGCTAAAGCTGCATGAGATGACATCTTTATTTAAAAACACATCGGTTTCTTTAGCCACAGTGAGCAGATTAGAGACCAGAGACAGCAGGATATTAGTTACTTATCTTGTCTCTTTGGTATCAAAGCACCACATGTGCAGCTCTGAAGGACAGAAACCTGACGGCACAGTTTATTCATAAAAACATCATCTCACACAAACTGTTTCCCCGTTGTGTCCCCGCAGACTGCAGGCTGCTGTGGGACTATGTCTACCAGCTCCTGTCAGACAGCAGGTACGAGAACTACATCCGCTGGGAAGATCCAGACAACAAAGTCTTCCGCATCATGGACCCCAATGGTCTGGCCAGGCTCTGGGGCAATCACAAGGTAAACACAGACACACACAGACTGTGGTCTCCAGGTGTTCAGTCATCGATCATTTAGATCTGTCTGCAGGTGGCTCAGTGAGCAGGGGACATCCCACATCCAGGTTTTTAATTTTTAAGTCAAGAATGACTGAAAACAGGATGCATAATGTGAAATCTGTGTCTAGGAGTGAAGAACTCAGAGAATCTTCACCTGCTGATAAATCCAGCACCAAACAGGAGGCTGACACAGTTAGCAATTAGCTGGTAGCAGTTAGCTGCTAAAGAAAAGTGAACGCAAGATTAAACTTATATTTTCCAGGTGGATAGAAACACGACGGTTTGTCTGTGCTGCCACCAAGTGGCCAAAACATCAGTTAATGCAGATTGAATGTTTCCACGGACGAGGCTTTAAAGCTGCACTGATCAATATTTTTTATATTAACAATTTAACAGATTACTATATTATTATTAATTATTCAATATTTCAAAATGCAATGTCACTACATCCACAGGCATTATAACATACTATCAATGAGAAAAAATATGGTACCTTTTTAAAGCCAAGACTAAAATAAACAAGAGTAAGAAACATAAAATATAAAAATATAGTCTCTCAGCCTTGTTTTCATTTAGAGTGACTATTCTGTCTCTTTTCATCTTCAGGAGATTGCTATGAAAAAAGAGACCGAACATAACTATTCACATCCAGAGAGGGAGACGGAAAACAAAAACAAAATCCAATAGAAATGCTTGTAGAGTTATGGATGTTCCTTCAGTTCATTCTCTTAACAAAGTCAGGTCTTAGAGGTTTTGACATATTGCACCCATTTCCCCCTGTGCTGTATGAAGATGTCCCTCTCTAAGTTGTCTCTAAGACAAAGTAACCTCTTCCATCATGTAAGTCTCCGCTGTCACATCTATCCAGTTATTTATGGTAGGTCCAACATGCATCATCCATCTTTTGGTCGCTCTCTGCTGCCAGTAATACACACTTTAAGTATTTGTTAGTACCTTTTGTTTCTGGGGGAGATTTTCTATTTATATGCATTTAGAAATGGTTGGATAAAGGCTTTACTAGCTTCTCTGCTGTTTTTCTTTTAGATTTTTTGCCTGTAGTAAGCTCTCAATGGGCAATATCTATGAAAATTTCTAATGAAAAAAGTCTCTGTTTGGAAACACATAATTATTATTATTATTATTAATGACGGTGTTGTCCTTTTACCTCTTACAGAACAGGACAAATATGACGTACGAGAAGATGTCGCGAGCACTGAGACACTACTACAAACTGAACATTATCAGGAAAGAGCCTGGACAAAGACTTCTGTTCAGGTATGTCAACTTAAATCAGCTCTGAGACTACTTTTTAAAAAAAAAAAAAAGTCATCCATCAAGCTGCTCATGATTTATATGTGTTTAACCTTGTCTTACTTTGGCATACTGAGCAAACAGGATTCTCAATGAATGACCAAACATCGTTTCCTCTTCACCAGATTCATGAAAACTCCTGACGAGATAATGAACGGACAGACTGACCGGCTGGAGCACCTGGAGTCTGACACAGATGAACAAATCTACATCAAAGAGGAATGCTGAGGAACTCTGGGAGAAAACAAAAAGGCCACAAACTTCTTACTACTACAGCCGCTGATGCCTTTCAGACGCAGCTTGAACAATCGATGTTGAATCTGGAGCGCATGGACGTTCGCTTCTATCAGTCCTACACAGAGAGACACGAAATCCGATGTCTCATATGATTGCCTTAGGATGATCATTTCCTGAAGTATACACAAAACAAAACCTAAAAAAAAAAAAAAAAAACAGCATCAGTTGTTTTGATTTTCCTGATGGACAGAGCTGAAACGACTTTCTAAGTGCTCCCTCTTATTTCCAAATGAACTGCAAAAGCCAATCACCTTGTGCTTATGTCACTTTTATGATTTGTTTTTTTTTTTCGTCTCCTCACATGCATTATACTACGGAATTTTGTAAAAAGAAAATTGTGTGTGCGCGTGTGACAGGAATGTTTTCACCATGGAATAAACATTTTGATCAAACTCAAACCTCTTAGTGTGGATACACCTACAGTTCAACACATTCACCTCCGCACAGGTCCAACCGTTGTCTTGCATTTACTGTCTCTGCATCAAAACTGAAAAATGATGTTTGCTGTAATAACATACAATAGCCACATGGTGGCACTAGTGCACAACTTTTATGAGAGAGGCCTGTCGTGTGAAGGTTTCCCCCGCAGTTCAACAGTTCATCAAGCTCCACAGCTTCCAGATCACAGGGTCATTTATAGGAGAAAACGTCACGGGTCACAGGTCACAGGGTTTTCAGAACTGGTGGAGGATTAAAGGAGGTGTCACATGTCTGTGAATTTCAAGCAAATGTTGGAGTTACTGACATGTTTGTGGGGAATGATGGAATGATTGTGCTTTATTAATTAATCCAGCGTATCTCTGACTACTCATCATTCATGTGTCCTCCTTCACAGCAGCAGCTAAAATCCATTACAGTACTTTGCGTTAAACTCCCAATATTAGTCATTATTGTTTTTGTCAAAATCAGAATAATTAAGAATAATTCACTTCTCTGTTTTGTGACTTATTATCCTACAAATGTCCAAATGAGCCTTGTAGTATAATGAGGATATCAGATCATTAGTCTGTACTTGCTCTAGCTTTTCATATCAGAGCAGATAATGGTCCATTATCACACTGAGGCTTCTTTAGATGTGAGAACAACAGAAGCGAGTCCATGACTGTAATCAGATTACTGTAACGCAGTGAGAGAGGTAGCGGCGGTGCGCCGTGCGCTCCGGAGTCTCCATAAAAGTTAGTGCGCACAGAGCTGAGCTGTCAGACTGGGAAGAGACGCGGCGGAGCAGAGACTGGAGACTGAAGTGACTGATGAGGAACGACCCCACACTTAAAATTTTCACATATTAATTGTGAGTGTGTGGTCTGGTATTCTGGGTGACCGTCACCCACAAAGGCGCAATAACAGGACGCATTTAACAATTATTATTATCCGCCGGAGTCTTCCAGGCTTCTGTTGGGTTCTGGACTACCGGAGTAAAGAGACGGAGCGGGTTTAGATGCAGCGGAGTCTCGACCGTGAGGCGGATGAGATGCCCACGCTGGCGCGTTAGAAGAAGAATAATCGAGTCTGATTCTGAAAAGGCTGTTTGATTTTATCCGGGGAGAAAAAAAAAAAGAGAAGCTGCAGTTTTTTTTCTTTGCCAGTCCAGGACGCAAATGTCTCCACATCACAGACTCACCACTGGATTGTAGCAGCGGCCCCACCGATGGTTTAAAAAGGGCGTTAAGGTGCGGGAAGGGAGTGGGACAATTACAGGTAAGAGGCATTCAAGCGAGCCCGGCGGTCATTTTCTCTGCCCTCTCTCTGAGCAGTGAGCATTGTGCTTCAGCAAAGCATCGATATCCAATCAAGACAGTTAAGACAAAAACGAGTGCAGGCCATTTTTTTTTTAACTGTCACTCCTCAGTCTGTCCCAGAGAGAAGTGCTGGAATATCCATTTATCACTAACCTTAACTCAAATATATTTCTTAAACATGTTAATAAATAAATCAACTTTACCCTCTAACAGTCAGTCAGGTACTCTGATTTGTATCTGCAGCTGTTTCTTGCAGTGTGGTTTCCTCACGTTTGCTCATACATTTATTTTTAGAAAACCAGTTAGTCTTTTTTTTACTGCAGCATCTGTAAAACTGCTTTTTAAAACTTAACATCATAAAACTAATTGACTACATAAAAACAAAATGTGTTATAGAACTTAACCAATTCAATCTGTTTCATGGGGTCAGGATTAAGTTCACAAGGACTATTCTGGACCCAAGTCTTTATGCTTCACTGGTATTCTGTATTGGTCTGTGCACTGTAAGGTTTCCTTTTATTACAAACTCAACAATGACCTGAGCTAATACTGAGCTGTCTGCAGAAATACATGCTATGTGCTGGTGTCACTGGTAGGTGTGGCAGGATGACGAGCAGCCGACACTCTGTAGGTACAGCTACCACACTGCTGTCAGAAGTCAACTAATTTCAATAGCGATTTTAGATTGAGATGAACGTCAGCTCACCTGAAATAATCGTGGGAGTCCTCTGATGATGTAATACAGTGACACAGGGGCAGGAGCTTCAGACGGGCTGATCCGGACTCTTCCTCCTCCACCTGCCAGTAACACACAGGGCTTTAATTTGCCAAGTGAGATGGGAACAAAAGGAATTGGACACGCTGACAGTTTACAAGACTGGCACACAATACTGGGATGATACAGTGGGTGGAGGACAACATGAATAGACAGTAGACAGAGATAAACTACACACCAAAAAATGTGTACAGTGCAGCAGCACTGACGCCTCAAACAGTAGCTCGTTTTCTACATTTTCAAAAGGCGGAGCTGCTTTGATGGTAAAAATAAGCAGTGTGAGATTGATTTTGAGGAACAACACATTTTCTTGGTGAATGACAAACTCAAATGGTGGAGAAGAAATTGAATGACATGTAAATGAAAACTGTAAATGCCAGTGGCCTCCAGTGAAGGCCACATACTCCTAGCCGCACAGCCAGAGTGAAGCTTCAAAACCAGCAGACTAATACAAAATATGACATTACCAGGGTTATTTTTTTCAACAATTTTCAAAAAAAAAAAAATCTCTCTGAAGTGCCACAGAAGATATTGTACAAGAGTTTTCAAAGGCTGACAAATATTTCTCATGACGAGTAAACCGACCTTCGTGTGTAAAACCGGTGAAGTGTCCCCTGAAGACGCAGCACTTGGCTTCATTAGCTTCCTTGTTTCTTCCTGTTCCCCCTGACCTTTACTTTAACATCACATAACCAGAAAAAAGAGGGATACACACGCTGACCTTTAACCAGTTAGAAAATTTCTGCTTAAAAAAACAGATCAGCATTAAACAAACGAAACAAACTCCAAACGCTGCAGCCATAGTCTTTCTTGGTCCCTGGTAGCTCTTACTTGTAAGAATCAAACTTTTTCAGACCATAAGAAAAAATATTGTGTTGATTCCTAATGCAGTCAGTGCTGATATACATAAACCTGAACTATTTGCTCATCTCAGTCCAAAATGAAAGTACTTTTAATTTGTTTGTAGTGAGAGTGAGAGAGTGGAGTTTTCTTGACCAATTTCCATTTTATACTACTTACTTGTACGTTACATAAAAAAAAAACATATGATGAACTTACATACACTATCATGGCTTGTTCTTGACCTATGACCCCATGCAAAAAAATCTGTATCTGATTGTGGCCCCTTGTTTCAGATATCTATGAGTTGTTAGCAGTTCCACTGATTAGACATTTCATGGTAAACTTTTCAAACTATGTCACTTAAATATTTTTTCAAGGCCTAAAGAGGAACAATTGTTCCATTAAATTTATACAAATTTGTTTATCAGATTTGGTTTCTTCTTCTTTTTTTCTTCATTAATCATCTCGCGACCCCCCGCCATAACTCTTGCGACCCTCTGGAGGTGCCCGACCCCTATGTTGATAACCAGTGGACCACAACAGCAAACTGTAAAATTGTTCAAACCAGTTACAGGCACACATTTTCCTGCATGAGGTGAATTTTTAATAGTGTAACTTCCCTTTGCTGCTAACACTTGTGCATTTTGACATAAGTAAGATTTTAAACCTGGGACTTTTAACATGTAATGGAGTATTTGTATGTTTCTGAATTGCAACTCTTGCTTCAGTGAAAGGTCTAAATACTTCTTCTTCTTCCACTCGTGTCTCTCTGCACAGAGCTCAGGGATGCAGCAAATCACACAATGACGTCATCTGGCAATTTCTAGCAACTTTCTAGCAGCCAATAGCTACTTCCCTCAGAAAAGAACTGGCAGCTCCGGCAGTCCCCAATTAGCTAGAAGCATTAGCAGCATCTCCTCCACCATGAACGGTCAGGCTTAACGCTCTGGGCAGCCTGGCTCAGGTCAGACCGGTCTCCCTCCAGCTGGGCGACCTGGTGCCGACTGTCTGGCCAGCGCCCGGCGGATCAGCCAGTGTCATCTTTTTTGGAGGGTCACATGACCTCGTCCTTGTGCTGCCTCGCCATTGATCCAAAGCGATGACACTGAGGCTTCATGGTCTGCTGCTCCTTGCCAACCAGGCAGACTTAGTCCTGCCTCTGAACAGCTGTGACATGCAGCACACCAGCAGTGGGGGGTCTTTGAATTAGTCTGTCCTTTTGGGTGCCCAGATTTTTTTTTAAATTTAACTTCTTTTTTTTAATGTAATTATGATTATCACTATTATTATTTTCATAAAAAAAACGGCACATTTAGGATCTACATTAAAAAGTGACTCTTCTAGAAAGTGGAGGAAAATCACAGTAAAACAATACAGGAAAGCACAATAACAGAGGCAAGTGAAAGGGCTCCACTGGTTATAGGGTTGAACAGAAGTTGGAGGTCAGTGATCGCACTTTGTCATTGGACAGAGCAGGAACATTATTCCTGAGGATACTGAGCTGTTGACCTCTCCTCTATAAAAACATGCACACTTATTAGCTTTCAAAGAAAAGCAAAATAGCAAAAAATTAAATTAAATTACTCTAATATGATATAAATACCAAATGCTGCAAGAAAAGTGAAAGTTAATGTAGAGTATGAAGCTGCTGTAGCTCCACAAATTATTGTCTTTTTTTTTTTTAACAGTCTTTTGCTTTCTGTGCACATGGTTTGACAGCCTACATTTCTAGTTGGGTACTGCCGTCCCAGAATCCTCCTCTGCCATGGTCTTCATAGTATCGCGCTGTCCTCCTCCTCATTCAACAGTCCTCCTCCAGTTAACTATGATCCTATTTCATGCAGAGGCAGAAAAAGGGAGAGAGACAGAAGAAGAGGGAGAGAAACTGAAGAAGACAGTGAGAAAAAACATAGATCCGCTGGTCTGTGTCCAGGTTTTTCCCCACGTGGCCATTTTATCTCTTCAGCAGAGTCTTAGTGTTGCTCTGTGTGTGGCCCAGTGGCTTATAAACATGTGCTCGTCACGCAGGATGACTCCAGCCTCCCTAGACCTCCAAACAAACACACCAACACATATTTTGGACAGCAGAAACATCTTTCTATCCTCACTTTCCCCTCCCCTCTCGTCTTTCCCACCCATCCCCTTCCCTGCGTTTCATTTCGATGGCTGATGGTGTGTGCAGAGCTGTGGGCCTACAGTACTTTCATGATGTGAGCCAAACCCATCTGGGACTCAATATCCTGTTTACCAGCTCTCAGCACTCTGAAAACCACAACAATACTGAGCTGAGGCAGAAGTTCAGAACTCATTACAGTTTGTTCAGGTCACGGTCAAGGTCAAAGTCTTCTCCTTCTCCGTTACTCTACCGTGTTGTCTAAAAAAAACACCCCACTCTGTTATTTCTTTTTTTTTTTTTCCAATCTGTACATTTTTTCATGCCATGCTTTGTGAGCAAATCTCCCAGCAAACACATCTGAAGACATTCTGGTGGGTCACGACATGATAGATTGTGCTCGAGAAAAACGGAGCTATGTGATGCTGCTTGTACATTGATTTGCAGCGCTATTAGAAGAAGAAAACGATGGCAAGTGTGTCACTGTGACACAGTTATCTTACAATTAGCGCATCTCTTGTATTGCAAACCTCTACTAGAGTTTGTGAATTTCAGTATTTCCCTGAACCTCTCTCATTAATGAAGACTTAAATCTTTAATAACATTAATTTAAATTAATAACAGGCTGAGTAATTTTCTGAAAATGGGTGCGCACTGTAGTTTTTCGAAAATGTTACTCAAACAGCCGTAAACAGAGCATTCGTTGGGGACTATTTTCTGCTGTGCATTAATACAGACCAAGACAGACCAACTGTGCATTGGTTACTATGAACAAAAACATAGAAAACACAGAAAACATGGAATATCACTGTCCTGTCCTTTAACTTAGTGAGTGGTAAATTGTCACTACTTATCAATTTGCAGCAGCACCAACAAGTGCATTGCTGCTTAACTATAATATACAGAACACCTCCATCAACGGCGTTGTGGAAATTGAAGGGAAAGCTTGTGTACGTGTAACATTTATTGTTCCTTTAAGAGAATTTTTGAGGGCACCATATAACACATCTTTTTTCCATTTAGACTTCAGACACAGTGTCGACGTCCAGCTATGAATTTCAGTCATGGAATCGAGTATGTTGGGATTGTGTTGAAAATGCCTGCCTGTTAGAAATCAAAGGTGGAATTGGGCTTTGATGTAGGGAAATGAACGGCTTCACAGAGAATTTGTTTCGTCTATTCATTTAGACATGGACATTTAATATGAATATGTGTTATTCTATCTCTGCACAGCTATTTAAATCCACATACATGCATACATGTCTTTGTGAACAAAGCAACGTATCCTCTCTATACGTCTAACCATCTTTATTTATGATGGTACTCAAATATTAATTTTGCTGTATGTTGGTTATGTGGAAAACATACAGAGTGTCTTGTGTGTGTTTCCCTCTGGCAGAGTTTCATCCCCTCCACACACTCGCACTGAGCTGTGTGCCTCGTTTGGCTCACACTACGCCCCCGGGCTATTTAACCCGGGGGCTGTAACCTAAAGACCTGATACTGGCAGCCTGTGGCTTTCAATCTGACTGCTATCCCCCACTTATCTGGCAAATAAGCCGTTTTAATTGCTTACACACAGAGCCCTATCAGGCCATGTAGTGAGCGTAGAGATAAGGGTTACACAGAGTCAGGCATTAGTAACAGGATGAGAGGACCGCAGAAAAACAGAGCTGCGGGGTCCCAAGAGGAGGAAGAGTCAGGAAATAGCTATGGCCATCCTATTAATTTCAAACTCACAGAGCCGTTTCTCCAGCTTACTGTAGGGCTCAGGAGACAGCTGCTGTTCACTGGAATCAAAGCAAATCTGAATTATCTCTTTAAAATGATAGTGTGCAGTGTGCTGACATTATCATTGGACAGACTGGGAGTAACAGATTGGTAAAATCACACAGGTTATGGTGTAGTATAACCTCGACAATTTCAGCTTTTTCATGCATTTTGCAAATAAAAAGAAAATAGGAATGTGGAGCGTTTGTTGTTAATTCAGAATCTTAATTAGTCCAGATGCCAGGACTCTGTCACATTGACACTGGCGCACAAACACCGACAGGACACACAATACAGCAAGGACACAAACGGTAATGCTTTAGATTTTTAAATGGACTTCAAATTAGATCACATGGGTCATCTAGAAATGAATGTGCATAGATCTTTTATTTTTTAGCATTTCAAAACTTTATTTTGGCATTTTAGTGTTTTTAAGTCAACATCCAGTCATTTCACAGGCTCCAGCGACCTTCCTTTCCAAAGAGATTTGGATTGTTGAAGTTTCACTGTGTATTGTTTTGACCCATGTGCCCCGCATGAAGAGCTAGTCAACACAGTGGCTGGGTAAATGTCAGCTACACTAGGCTTCTAATGAGACCAGAGACTAAGGAGAGGGCTGACACCATCATAGGCTCTGTGCTGAGAGGCTCATTTACATTCTACCAGGCGACAGCTGGAGATGCGAGGGGAGAGAGGGGGAGATAGAGGCAGAGAGGAAGGGAGAGAAACCAAGAGGCAGCATTAAAAAGGGTGTTAGTTTTAAGTCTGCAAACACGTCTCACAAACAAAAATGTCGTCACTGGTCGAGTTAAACCACAGTGGGCGGAGACACTGATTTATTTTGTTAAAACTGCACTAATCAATATTTTTGAATTAACAATGGAAAAAAATGACAACATGTACTGTGAAGGATGTCACTAGTGACAAGTCTACAAAGAATCACCAACTGACTCGGCATTCCCCTGAATTCTACATAGCATTTTATCATCTTTCAGCTCATTGTTCTGGTTTGACCACAGCGACTTTAATGTTTTGGCTCAGTCTCATGGCTCTCATCAGCCTGTTCGTTTAAATATTTCTTTTACTATTATTTTTTTTTTAAAATCTGTTAGTAGTTCAGAACAACTGCAAATGATGCTCCTCATTTGCTCAGCCATTAGCGCAACTAACAAGGTCACAGCTGTATGTATGTACACAATAGCAGCAGAGAAGCAAAGAGTGCATGTACTTAAAGTGTGTGTTCATGTGCATGATCGAACTTCAGCCTCTTACAGGAAGATAACAAAGGCGTGTTGTTTGTGGAGCCTCGAGTTCTGCTATAACAAATCTTTCAAAGTCAAGCAGCCATATTAGCCTACAGCTGAGTGGTCTGGTTTGTTTTCTTGGTGACATTTCAACAGCATGAACACTATGATCGCCGAGAAATAATAAATCACTGTCACTTTTTACCTATTATACTGACCAGGATTTATCCTTTGCTTTCAGTCTTCTTTACAATCAGAACAGTCTAAGATTAGTGGTAAATTAAAACTGTCTCATGCCAAACATGCTCTGCTGTAAACCTATAGTGTTTAATCAAATGTCACATGGAATGTCTTGTCTATCTGAGGGGGCTCCTGTGGTCTTGCACCAGCTGCCTTTCTTACAATCTGAAAGAATAAAAAAATCTCCTGATGGAGAATAAGCAGCAGTGGAGGCGGCGATGAATAAACTCGACATCATGTCCTTGTGTCTATTGGTCCCTCTCCACTCTGGCTGAACGTCAGGCTATTATAGACTTGTGGGAAAGAGAAAAACTGAGAAATGCAGTCACATTGGCTGGCGAGTACAGTAACATACCAGGAATGAGTAACAGCAAGCCTCGAGGCGCTGGAATCTGTTGATTTGTTGATGTGCAGGCCAGGTGTTCCAGATGCCACTTGAGATGGTTGCCAGTCTGTTTTAGTTGCTGGACAGATTCTTTTTCAAGTTATTCAATTAACAATGTATTGGGGCATGTGGATGGTATCAGAAATATAACAGAATAAGGAGGTGGATTTTTATTAGTTTTTTTTTTTTTTTTTTGTTGAAGTGAAGAACTGTTTCAACCCAGAAACACGCTGAGCATTACAACTGGACTGCAGACCATCAGATCCAGTGCCTTATATCACGGTTTCATGCACGGTAATATGATCATGTAGATGAAAGGTATGCCACACAATGTGACCAGTCAGTACTGGATCTCACTGTTAGAGAAGGATGACCCAGTAAGCTTCTCAGCTGTCTTCTTCATCTCAGCAGCCTGTGCTCATTGGTGGAGCATTGGTTTTCTCCTGATAGCTCGTACACTGCGGCAAACTGAATGTTTCCTTTTTAGTCACTCTGAAGGACATAGCACAAATCAAATTCTCAAATAGTCAACTTTAATGAGTCTAAAGCAGCATAGAAACCAATTACATAGTCAAGCTCCAGGTACTGACAGCTAATTACAAAACCTGGAGAGAGGAAACACTTGCAATGAGAAGTCTATCTTCCTCAGACAGCACGCCAGACTGTTGAGAGCTATCACATTTAGACAGTGCTGTATGTGAAAATCCACTCTTATAAGTCTAAATTTAAATTTTATTTTACATAGCCCATCATCACAAATCTGCCTCAAGGGACTTAACAATGTGTACAGCATTACAACAACCCCTGTGCGCAGATCATGCACTGCAACAGAGGAGACTATATTATCCAAACCAGGTGAGCTGGTATAGATTCACCACATTAGCCCAAACACAACTCGCTGTAAGCTACTTTGCCTACAAATTCAAAATTGGACTAGTTTGACATTCCCTAGGTTGTAACAGTGCAATTGTATTTAGCACTGCTTTGCTTAACAACATTGAAAGGACATTACACGCAGTCTTGGGCTTTTTGTAGCTTGACCCTTTCTATAGAAGTCAGGGTCTTTCTGCCTACTGGATTGATTTTTATCATTATTCTTTTAATCTGCTTTGTGTGAGTCCCTCAGCTAAGAAGAATACTAAAGAAGTAGTATAGCACTACGTCTTTGATTCAAGACAAAGCTTGAGAGAAGTTGTATGACACTAAACACTTGATAATATTTTACTTTACAGTAAGATTGGGTTTAGGTTATGAAAAACTTTGATATAAGGACAGAAGAAAAGACTAAAAGCTTTAATAAAGTGGAAATGTTCTCTTAACATCCACCTTCATGAAAGCACTCAGCACACTCCAGCAATTGCAGTTGCTTCCTGAGGTGTTAGTTTTCTTTGCCAGGCTTTATTCAAAGGTGTAAGATCTGATAAATAGTGAGGAGCGCTTGCTTGGCATATCACTGTCGGTATTTGTAATGAGACTCAGAGTCACGCTGCTATCCAAAACAAAAGAAAATTCACTGCAACTGACAACAATAATTTGGCAAACTAAGCACACATTTTTAGATTTTGCTTGATTCTGGTGTAAATTTGATTTGAGATGTGCTTCACTGGTAAATGCACCATGTAAAATATACGTTAACATGTGTTACATTAACATCTGCTCTGACATAATTAGTTCTGGGATGTAAGTGAAACTCTTATCAAACCTTGCTGAAGTTATCTGAGGATGTCATTTCAGAGAATGTTCAGACCATCGTAATTTTTTTTCTGTTCACTGATGGAAAAATCTCTTTGGAAACGTAAATCGATCAGCAACTAGCTCCTGGGTTACCACGAGAGATGGAATAGTACGAATTTTAGCACAACGAGCTCTGCTCTGGGAATCATGCGATGGTCAGCAGGCGTCTGTGCCCAATCAGATTGCATTCTGTAATTCCTCAACCTCACAGTTTGATTGCTCACTTGGACATTGTTGAGTCTGTCCCCTCCGGTCTTTGGCTTCTGTCCACTCAGCAAATAATCAAAACCAAAGATACAGTTGACTTGTAAATGTGTAGGACTGTTCCGAGTTTTAACAGTGCCTCCCAGAAATCACTTATCACTCAATAAAGTGACATGATACTAGAAGCTGTTATTATAGGTAGCAGGTATGAGCTGCATGACACTGATAAAGTGTCACTGCCACAGTCTAGGAACTAAACTGCTGCCAAAATGATTCATTCCCTTGGGCGACAGTGGCTTGACACAAAAAGTCCCTTTATAACACAGTATGGTGAGAGTAAAGAAAACGATGATAAAAAGAAATCCACCTGAGCAATGACCAGCTGAGGAATCTCCTCAGAATGAACGCATCAATCAGCAGTGGTCAGTGAAAACTTTCCTCATTAGCCACAATGACTTTTTACACATTAACTCACATACTGCAGTGGAATGAACTAACTGTTAATTTACACCCCAAAGCTCCATAGGCGACAGGACCCTCCCTGCTCTCCTTTCGGTACACAGCGATGCACCGTCATCTGGCAGCGCACTGTTGTTGGCCAGTCAGTTTTGTGCCAACACCCTTTTGGGATTTACCTCACAAGAATCGAGATGTGGGAGAAAATCAGAGCTCAATATTGCTCAGTTCTTGTTGAAACCATTGTTAACAGAGTATGATATAAACTCATCCAGTGTCTTGACATCTGACGAGCCTTTAAACCAGACATTCTGGTTTTTTATTTTCTCACTGGCAACACAGTACCAACCCACTTAGTCAGAAGGGTAATCGCAACATCCTGCTCTCCGAGGGGAATCCTTTCTCTCCTCTCTTTCCATCTATACTGTCTCCATCATCTTGAAGCTATTTAATAAAGGCAGAAATGGCCAAAGCATTACCTTATGAGCAAAAATGATACAGTATGTGTTACAGGTTTGGTGTTTAAAAGTCTGCAAATGTGTGAAAATGAAAGGACATAAATCTCACACCTGGCAACACACCGTTGGCTCCCTGAAGCTGATTAACAACCCTGTTATCCTCTACAAACATTTTGGGTAATAAGGCAGAAAAAGTCCTGCTTTAAAGCTGTCATCACCAGATAGCACCCAATTGATGTACTAACTCACAAAAAGATGGACTATATCTTACCATATGTGTTTATCTCCAAGCAGCTGATCTAGGGTGCTGAACCTGATGCTTTCCAGGCTTACGACACGCTGAGCGCAGTCATTTACCTGTCCAAACAGCACGTCAACGGCTCGCAGACTGACAGGCCCTTTAATGTCAGCATTTCAAGAGTTTTCAGTCGTCGCTTTACCAAAATATGTAGAGTCATGTGGCTGTGGAGGTTTTTAAGGGGAACTTCTGAGTGATAGTAATGAGCTCTAGGAGACAGCAGGACTGTGGTTGTAGTCAGCATGGCGCCCAATTATCTGCCGGCACCTGTCGAAGTCGGTCGTAGCTGTACGAAGCGGCGCTTTCAGAAGGCGTGCATGCAGACCCACCCCTCTACTTTCTACTGTATGTCCTCTACTCTCTCTTAATGAGGGGGGGGGGGTTTGCTATGACACAAGCACACTGAATTGTATATTTTAAAGAAGGTCTTTCAAAGGAATTCACTTATTTCTGAATTCATATTTTGTTATATAAGGATTTTTATTTGTTAATGGTTTTCCAAAGAGGTTTTTCCTAACAGTTTTAGACCAAATGATAGAGTGCGACTAACTAAAGGATTACTGAGATCAGCCCCGTCAGTGTACCGCACTTGAACCGGAAAGCTCTGCAGGTTGCATTCACATGCGCGGAACATCAAATGGAGATGACAGAGGAAAAGCAGATAACCAGATTCCAGTCGGTTCTCTGATTTCTTGAACACCATGTACAGAACACGAGAAACCTAGTTTCCAGAGTCAGTGGGATTAGAGAAACCTTATTTCCACTGTTAGATTTTTCCTGGAGAAAATGCATTTCTTGGCTTCGTATGCATGCAACCGGGTCTCTAACCGGCTCTTTACATGTAAACACAACAAGGACCTCAGGCAGGAAAGTATCAAGCTGAGTGTCAAGATGAAGGCAGTGATCTGCATATGGTGCAGATCACCTTCCGTAACCTAAGCCAGATTGTTTTAGTTACCCACACTTAACCACATGAGCTGTTTCTGAAATGCACTGACAAACAACCCACTTAGTCAAGTAGATATGAGAACCTATTGGGCAAAGTACAAATGTGGAATAAATCATTTTTATAACATGCTTAAAGAAATTCATCCTCTCACTCTGAACAGCTTAGTGTCAAATTTGTAACTTGTAATTTTTAACTTTGTAATTTGTACATTTGAATTTAGTTTGTCTGATAAATCAGCCTGACGCAGACACACACTCAGCCCTCTGGTGTCCCATTATTTGTTGATAGATGATGTAATAACAGTGAAATATAATAAATTGCGTCTTTACTTGGCTTGAAAATGCAATAAAGCCTGGTGAGGCAATCAATTCTCAGGTAACATAACATCACGGTATTACATTATGGGCTATTGTATGTTCATGTCAGACATAACATAATGTTAAATGATGACACACTAATATTATTAACAATAATAAGGCACAGTAATGTTATGAGCCCAATTATTAAACCTCTGCTTTTCGCACAACTTGACACATTTTATGCAGTATTAAGCTTTATGCATCTGCAGTGCAACCATGATAAAAATGTGCCACAACCCTGAATCAATTAGCACCATTAATCAATAATCAATTTTTTTCCCCCACTCATAATTACTCTTGAAATAAAAAGTCTGCTAACACGGTGAGGAAATTCCACTAGTTTACAACACAGTGTGACATTTTAGTGAGATCAGTAAAAATAATTTTTAGTCAAAGAGATGTTGCTCTGCTTTGGGAAACTAGAAAACCGAACAATCGCCTAGTGAGGCCGAAAACTTTCTCAAAACTACTTACAGATTAACACATTTGGCTAAATTTGCAGACTCCTGCTGTTCTGCACACCACACCCTCTGCAGCCATGTCATTTCCAGCACGATATGCATTCAAATAACATATATATTTTCCTAATCTGAGATCTGAATTGTACCCTGAATTCCCTGCAACAGAGATGGATTCTTTAAATAAAGAATTTCATATTTTAGCATTCATTGTCATATATTACATTTTCTCCGACAAAAGAAGGACCGGGGCCACCATGTTCTTAATCACTTAAATCCACATGCAATCTGGCTCAGCCATCTTAGCCAGGGCCGCGGATCCATTAGTCCCTTCTCATTTCAGGGGGGAGAGCTGCCAAGCCATTAGTTCTGCTATGCTCTGCTAGATTTCCATATCCTTTCATTTCAGCGTTTTCTGCAGGAAAATGGGAAAAGTTGCGGATTAATTCGAACTAATCCTCCATTTTTCTATTGCCTTTAATTACTTGTTCCGGCCTCTGACACTCTGAATGGTCATCAGCAATAAGTTGACTTAGCATGGGTCCCGTCTTATTGTTAAAGAAAACTGGTGTCTGGTGTCTGTGTTTAAGGGTATATCTTGAGGCTTTAGCAGGGCATTAACACACCCCTCACACACACGCACACACACACACACACACACACACACACACACACTACTGTGCTGGATGCTTTTGTCTCATGATTGAGCCATGCTAACCACACTAGAGTCATCTCTTGTCCCCTTTTGATAGATTTCCACTCTTGCAGTGAACCTATTTTCTCTTTCCATGGACCTTTAGTTCAGTGTAGCTGTCATCGCACATTATAAACAGACTCAGTCCACACTATGATTAGACTAAACAGTCGACCAATCTTAGGTGGGTGGAAGTTTCCCAGCACAGCTCCACTTTTGTACCTTCAGCTTGATCCTTCTTCGCTTGTTCTCTATCTGCCCTGCGAAGATTGAACATGACTGGGGAAATATGGCCTCCGAAAGATGCTGCGAACCTACCCACCCCCCCGTGAACACCCCTCCTGCTTCCAGCTCCCCCCAAGCAGTCACACAGCATACAAGTCAATGTGACCGCTGAGGCAGAGCAGCCTTTTCATACCGCTAACGTTCAAAGCAGGCCCAAACGACCCGATGAAAGCAATCTAATACCACAAATTAGCCTGTCACTTAGCCTGGATTATAAGCCTCACGAGGGCCGCGGCTAAAATAACTCCAGCCTCGTTGTTCCGTGATGTAAAACAGCGGAGAGAGGACTGTAACAACAACAACAACAAAAAAGCGGCGCAATTTAATTTTAAAGCTTGTGTGCTCTCCTCAATTGCTTTTGTAATTAAATAGATTTTTTTTGTTACTCCTCTTTGTCCTCGGCCTTGTGCATTGACCACTCTGCCCCAGCAGACCCTGCTGACCTTCAGGGAGAGGAGCGGCCCTAATCAGAGCCAGAGCAGGGCTACCTCCGCTGCTCGGCCCCATGCTTCTGTTCTAATACACAAGAGATGGCGGCATGAGGGAGTGTGTTATGTGGTTATGATACGCTGGCAGGGCTGTCTTCTCTTTCCAATTTTCCCTCTCTCCAGTTTCTTCCTGCCTGTCTTCTTCCCCTCACACACCTTTGTCTTACTACGATTACAAAGCATTTTACTGGCTGGATTCATAGCACCTCATCCCAGTTGTACTTCTAAGAGTTAACCCCACCAACACAAAAAGCAGCTGCTTTGGTCCGAAGTGTGCTCAGCTGCACCTGTAACCACACCCAACAGTGATGTAACAGTGTACTGGTTAATTTAATTGTAAACTGAATTTCTTTGGAATAAAAGACGATAGACATTTTTCAGCATTTGCCATCTTTCTAATAATTTGAATTTTTAACAATAATCTATTAATTGACAAAATAATTAGCATATCACTTGATAATGAAAATAAGATCCATGTTGTGATACAGTGGATATTATTATCTGTCAAACACTGTTTACATTTCTTATTCATCTTTAGTTGCGGTGCTACATCTCCCCCCGTCTGCCTCATCCATCTTACAGCCTACATTTACCACAATGCTTTTCAGAGAAGTGTTGTGCAGTTGTTGCAATCAGCTGCAGGTTTTACACAAAGGTGGGGAAAAAAAAAGACAGCGATAGTGAGAGATTTCCCAAATGACCCTGACTCAGAACTCAACTTGTCTTGTTGCTGCGCTGCATTCGGGTCTATTTTTTTCTGCTGCTGTACCTGGCTGTATAAATTGGCCTCTCTGCCTGTCCCATCGCTGCCACGATGGATTTCTTCCTGCATGAACATTGAGTGGCTGAATAAAACAGCAACTGTAGAAAGATGCCCTTGGTCTTTAGAGCTGATGTTTTAGATTTTTGCCTCCTTTGTGGTGGCTGAAAATATCTGGACAGGATGTTGTTTAGTCTGTGTCTTGCTGGTTTAGTATTGAGCCAAAAAAAAAAAAAAAAAAAAAGCAAAGATACTGCTCTCTCTCCCACATAGATGTTCTCACGTATGTTGACAGCAGCAGCAGTGGGGGAGTTGATGAAGAGTCTTGTTCGTCTTTGTTAAGGTCTCACTCTGATTCAGTGGGTGAAGCCACTTTGTCATGGTCACCACATGAAAAGTCCTGCACAAATACACCCTGTGTTGTAAATTTAGTCCACATCTCCTCGGCTCTTTGACATAAAATCAGAGTAGGAGGCATCAAACGTGGAATTCAGTGATGATAATTGGCTAACAGATACACCAGAGCTTGGGAGCTAATTAAAGAGTATCATAATCGCCTGTCAACTTCTCTCCTGTCGTCGGTGCGGCATTGAGAAGTTTCATTAGACACCTAAAAAAAGATTTCCCCCGTGCTCCGACACCTCGCTCCTCACCTTTTCTTCTCATCAAAGTGTGCTGTGCAAATTGGCTGCAACTAATCCGAGGTGGGAATTTTTGGGTTTCCGATCACACAGACTGAAGGAAGTGCACCGAGGCTGAGCGTGCTGAGCCTGTCATCAAAGAAAGCATTTATAGCCACAAGTGAGATGGAGTCGGGAAGGGAAAAAAAAATTAAGATAAAGAGTTATTGCCCTTAAATATGGGCAGACTTAAACCTGATTGAGAAGTCATGATCTCTCCTTTTCCTGTCACCTTGTCTTCTGCTGTGTTCTCCAGCTAACGTCACAAATTCTTTGCTTGCAGCTTCCCGTTTTATTAGCCTACTTAGCTTTACAAAGAGCAAAGACTTCACAGTTATTTTACACCGAGTGCGCACATATCACAGTGTTTTGATTGACACTCTCCTCTTCTGTGGCTCTGTTGCTAAGTGTTCATATACTTTCCATTTTCCTTCGGCTCCATGTTGAACCTGAGCACAAACGCTGCTGCGTATCTCCTCTCTGTAAAAACACAGCTAGGATTTAAAGCCAATTATATCAGCTGAGACTGTTGACGAGAAAGCCCTCTTTCTCTTTTACATATAATCTACTGTAATATTATTTCACAAAGCCAAGGAAACTTGCCAAAGCTCCTTTAGGTGCTTTAACTTGTCAGGGATGAAAGGCAAGAAGGGGCAGAGGCAGAGAAAATATCCTGAGAACATTATGCTTTCACACACACATGCACACGACTCAGGCAGCGGCTGTTTGTTTAATAATGATGATAAATGGCGGGCTACCTCAAAGTGTAATGTATTTCTATTCTCCTATGTGATTTCTCAAAGAGCGTTTTGTTTCCCTTTTTTTTTTTTAAAAAGAGGAGCTGATCCCGTTGTGAATTTGAAATGAATACCAGTTGCATTACAGTAGCAGTGATCAGTCCCTGCAGTCAAGATTTAGCTGTAATTTGATTGTGTTTGGGTTGTTTACGTTTACAGGAACGGCATAACCCACCGTCTAAAGCTGCTTCTAAACAGAACTAATTTCATCAGGTTCTTATTTGTTCCTGCAAAAGTACAATTTCTCTAAAGAAAGTGACAGAACTCCACAAACAACTATGTAATGAGCCAAATCAGGGATACTGTATTAGATTCATTAAAGTCCCTCAGACTCTAGTTTTTCTCACTATGATCATTGGGTCATAGTGACACTACTATCAATCTATCTAATAATTTTAAAATCCAACTTGCAGCACATGTAGCTTGAAAAACACAGCCCTCCTCTCTCTGCTCTCTGATGCAGAATGCAATTTCTCCACTGTTATCAAACCGGGACAAAAGAAAACGGCATTTAATATTCTGATACGTGTAAAATCAAAAAGCCTGTGATTCAACTCTGGCTTATCACATAACTGCCAGCAGAGCCAAGGGACAGCAAAAAAAACCTCAAACTCAGGTTCCCATGTCCTGTTATCCCTCGGAACAATTCCACTAACTGCCACAGATACTACAAAGTATAGTCATCTATTTTTTTTTTCTTTGTTTGAGGTGTGAGATGGCAGAAAGACAATAAGTACTGCAGCAAATTGAATTTAATCAAATCAAACAACACATGAAACTGCGAGAGAATGAAACTGTGACCCACAAAACTGAAATGAAATCAGACCAAGAGCCTCCTGCTGACTCCCACACACCTGACTGGCTGTCAGGGATGAATATAATTTTTCATACATCATTTATTTATTATCCTCCATGTTGTTCTGCAGTCACTGAGCTGACACACTCATCCACACCGAGAGGGATTCGGCATCTTGCACAAGGACGCCAGGCTGTCACAAGGATCAAACCCATGTCCTTCCAGTTACAAGACGGTCTCTTGACATCACATTGTGACATTAATATATATATTTTTTTAAAAGAGCTGACAAAAACGCTGCTTGGTGATTTAACCTATTTTGGACCTTGATATAGTTTGACTTCATTTCCACCATGTCCTTCATAAAACGGTTTGGGTTTACGAAATCGGAAACTTGTGAAATGTGTATTTGTGATTACTGTGATGAGAGAACTCCTTTTTGTCCTGATACAGAGTACGTTACCTCTGGAAGCAGCCAGTTAGCTTAGGTTTTCACAAGGACATGGAAAACAGGGGAACCAGCGATCTATGCAAAGGTAATATAAGGCAGATAACCTTCCACAGAATCACGTCTTTTTTACACATTCATTTTTGTAAGAATTAAATGTAGTGACACACATGTTCATTAGTGAGCTTTAGAGGTGCTGGTAGGTGGGTTTTGCAAGCTGGCTGTTCTCCAGCTTAAATGTGGTGAAGTGTAAAACAGCATAAAACTTTTAACATTAAAGTTGCTCAAAAAAACAGGGGAGTCAAGTACAGCTCAAGAAAAAGTACTTAGTTACATTACACCACTGATAATGTATAAAGAAATTGATAGATATTAGCTGAATTTATCAGTCTAACTCGTCTTTCCGTTCACTAATGTGCTAATTTTTACTAAAATGTTTAGATTGTGCTCATTGATAATTCATAAAGCCTCAGCAATTACAGAAAGCAATTACAGGGAGGCAAACAATAAGCTGTTGTGTTATCAGATCTTAACTATAAAAAGAAAAAAGACTCACAGGTACACTGTGATCTGTATGACTGCTCCTAAATGCTGATGGTGCCAGGCAATATTTGAAGGGGGGTGGTGGGTGGGACTGAAATAGCACACTGGATCATGAGACGTTGATGCATAGACACTTTGATCAAAGGAAAACTAGGGTTGAGACCATTTGGCTGTTGCGGTTTTGATGAGCGTGGCCTCTCAGATAGCATCTCGACGTGTCGTTACGGAAGGTCGTTTTGGTGGTTAACTCTCTGAAAGGGCACTCAGCATCAGTGTCAGGTAACAGCGCTGATATTTGCTCTGCCTATGCTTCTTAGGTGGAGAAATCTGAAATCAAGGCCTTCCTCACTTGATCTGCGTTCACGCTGCAGCTGGAGGCGTCCCAGACAGTTTTCTCTCTCACATGTGACTCAGAGATTTCATTTAGAGTCAGTGTGAGCAGTTAAAAAAAAAAGCTGTGTGATTTTCTGCAGTTTTGATCGGAACCGGATGGAATCAGATGATTTGCATTTGCTGAAATCCAAAGCGGGTCTCACAAAGTCATAATTTATGAAGCACGGCAGCTTTGCAGAGAAACACTGGCATGAAGAACAACTTAAAAAAAAGGTGATTGGAGTAGATTCTAAAAAAAAAAAATGTTGAAAAAGGCTGAAAGATGAAGACTTATTTATTTTTCTATTGAATGTGGATATTTCACAGAGCTGTCAGGACGTTGGTTTACGATATAGATTAAATCCCAGGACTGATACGAACAGTCATGCAGATATAATCAGATCTGAGCAGCAAATCAGAAGTGAGCATGAAGGCCTGAGGAGTAAACTGAGCCACTTACAGTGTCATATGGCAGAATTTGGATTGTGATTCACACGGCGCTCTCTTCCTGCAGGCTGCTGTATAATGATTTGATTAGCAAGTCGTCAGGACAATGTACTAAAGCAAGGATCCTTTAATAGTCTTACGTAGGTTCATACATCAACTTCAACGGGGCGCTGACAGCTGTCTAGTCTTGTTTATGAAGTGAACTGAGCAGGATTTGTAGCAGATGCTTCACAGAGCGTGTGACAAAGAGTGGGCAAACTCCCTTGTTTGGCGTGACTGGGTTGAGAGCTTCCCTCCTCAACTGTCAGAAGGGAACATCTGTGTTTTGGCGAACGAGCGATGTTTGTTCTGTGACGGAGCAATCGGCTCCCTGCAGCCGTCCGAGGTGACAGTCTCTGTCACGGTCCAAGTAAAGAGTGAGATAGAGATGGAGGGAAAGGGAAAGGGGAAGGGGGAGTAATCCCTGTATCGAATCCAGCTGCAGAAACAGAGGGGGAAAGTCCAGCTTTTTATGGTTTAGTAACACTCCCGACACCCGCCCTGCCATCTCTGTGATACTGTGGATTACACACTTGCCTCGTGCATTTCAAGGGTGCATCTTCCTACTATTGAGGGAAACTGAAAATTGAATCTTACACTTTTAAAATGATTAGTGGCATGAAAGTAAAGCACATTATAGTTTACTATTAAAGCTGCTTACAGGCAAGATATTTATGGAAAAATACGACAGTCTTATGAGCCTTTAAGTGTCTGAAACAGGGAAGAACTTTCAATTCCCACAAGATGAGACACTTAGAGTCCCCCCTCCACTTCAAAACATGTTTTGTCTATTGTTAATTCACTTGGATGTTTGAGCCTCACTGTGCCGTTTGACAGCAGAAGACTGTTTTCTCTCAGTTGAACACGCATATGAAAGAACATGACTTTGTGACACAAGCCGAGACGTCCTGAGTCCAGACGTTGAACTTTGGAAATGAATCAATTTTTGATGAGGTAGATGCATTTTTATGTCTTAAAATATGTCTGCAGGGGATCAATAACTTCAGATTTTTCTGTTTGGGTACTTAGCAAACACAAGACTTTATTCCATAGAGAAGTCTACTGAACTGAGTCATATTTTAGCCCATTTTATTTTCCTCTGATCAGACATCTAAACCAAAATGGCTGCATTTTACATAAAAGATACTAAGATACTGCCTCATAAGGATCATAAAGTCTACTATAGTGTTCGGTTACATCTCTTTCCGCAAGAATGTTGACTATTTTGTAAAACCTTTACTTGTTAATCATTGTCTCTTAGAAAAATACATTATTTTATACTATTATAGAGACGTGCAGCGAACTATTGCCTCAAAAACTCTCCCTCAGCCTGCAGAGAGCAGGTGAGGAATGAATTCCCCAGTTTTCTTCCTCCTTTGCAAACAATATTTACTATTAATAGGCCAAGGTCGATAGAGTCCTCTACTCGCTAATGAAATGTATTGTGGCTTTATGTAAGCCCATCAAAGTAGGAAATAAGTGACACAAATGGGACAACAATGAGAAAAGAGGTCAGAATCTGGATCTGCAAACAGTCCTTGATTTCACTGAGGTGTTCAGCGTTGCCCTTCCTCAAAATCAAGTACACTTTCATATTCAACCTTCCTTTTACATCTTAACACTACTATAAAGCATGACTGTATGAGATTACACTAGCTTTTACACACACACACACACACACACACACACACAGATGTTACAAAAGCTGAAAATGCTTGATATGTTGAAATTGTCCTTGTTTGAAATTGGATTTGCGCTGAAAAATCTCATTAAGCACTGAAATGTGTTGTTTTCTGTGCTGTCTGTCTCCGCTCCAGTCAAACAAAAATACAGTAGTAAGTTTAAATCTTTGTTAAGCTCTCACCTGCCTGTGCATACAAACACAGGCTTTGTAGACACATCAGAAATCCGCCACCAGCAAAGTGCATCTCTGTCATGGAAAATGAAATGGTGAAGAAATGGCTGCTGGTTAATCATGTTTGACAACCAGGTTTGTCATGGTACGTGTGTGTTGTACAAGCCAAGTAAAATGAGGTAAAACTTTATTTTAGAGAGTAGATGACTATATCAAAGCCAACTGTCATTACTCTCCTTCTTCTCTCTCGTCATAATCTGAACTGTTATCTAATTACATGTTAAGACAAATGGCCTAATGTTAACATACTAACATAACCTTCACACCTAATTACTAACAAACTAATTAATTAATAGTTTTGAGTTAGAACATTCAATTAAAAAACAGGTGCTTAAGATTCCTATTTTTTGGGTTTGATGTTGATGGACACTTTAATCCATGCATAAAATACAGAAGTGTAATGCTCATTAGTTGGAGGGAAAAAAGTAAACATAATTCACTTGATACACATTTCACCTGATATCTGAAATTGGTGATAACATAGTGGATGAAGCTGCAGCTGCCTATTGGTATATATATGCACTGTGAGTACAAACACACAGCACATCAGTTTTCCTTTTGACTAAATGCCAAAATACGACACTGTTTTCATTAGTGGGCTACACAGTGCACTTAAGATTTTAAGTGTGGAATTGAGACAAGAGGCTGGTCTCTGGACATGTCAGGTAGCATGCTAATGAGCTGTTAAGAGAGCAGAGCCTCTAATATGGCTGCCAGGAGTAAAAAAAAAAAAAAAAAAAAAAAAAAAAAAAAAAAAAAAATATATATATATATATATATATATATATATATATATATATATATATATATATATATATATATATAACCTGACACTTTTTTCATCTACTGTTCAGTCTCTGTGTCAGTACAGCAGGATAAAAAAAAAATATTGGGCAAAGTGTCAAGCTCAGGGGTTGTTCGCCGTGTCTCTAGGCAACAGTATACCAAATGTTATTATTTCTCCATCGACAGCAATAAAGTGGTAGTAGACTCTGGGCAGCACTGCAGTTTGTCCTGTCAAAACTTTTCCATTCAATTTTTTTTTTTCCTTTCCAGCACTTAAAAAACCTTCAGTGAAAACAGAAACTGCTTAATAATGTTAATTTGATTTATACTGAAACTAAAAGAAAATGAATGCATTTGCATCACTAACAGGAAATCATATAAGGAAATCTAATTTGCTTTGTTCATAATTTATGTTGAGTTATCAGAGGGGTGCACTGAGGTGTGTGTGTGTGTGGTGAAGTGGCAAATAGAACAGAGATAAGGTTGACAGCATGTTTGTATGTTAATGTTACTCTTCCTTCTGATTTAATTGAGGTGGGAATTTGCTGGAAGATGTTTTCATCTTTGTGTGTGTGTGTGTGTAGAAGTCTTTCAGAAGCGACAGTTCCTCAGTTAGTGTGTCCTCTCACCAAGGTCAATCCTGGATCGGAGTCTTTTTAAAGCGGGCTCATTGGTCTGCTGCCATTCAATTTGTTTCGCGGAGAGGAAGGGAGTGGGAGGGCAGGACGAAACGACTGAGACGATCAGAGTTTTGGTCAGAGATGGGGGATTTCTTGCTTCATTCAGTTTTAAACAAATTCACTTTGTACTCTTGAAAGGAAATCCGATGATCTACACCGCAGGCTTATACGCCACACAACAGAGCCAACTCATAACAAAGGGATAAAAAGTCCAATCTCTGGATAAATTTGGCCAGACAAATCCAGGAGAACTACTGAGGTGGCACCAGCGAAAAGAATATGCATTATTCCTCAATAAAGGTGTTCATTTGCATTTGAAAGTGTCCTCAAGTGCAAACGCATAATATACTGTAGATAGGAAAACGTTCTGTCTTTGCTGGCAGGAGAAGAAATAAAGCACTGCAGACAATCAGGGGATAATTACACATTTCAATTAAGCCTCAGTTTTTGTTTTTTTTTAACGGTTTGTTTTTTTTCATCTGCTTTTCCTCCAAAATTCAATGTGCAGTTCATGTTTCATGCTTATGGCAATCATCTGCATAAATTTGGGTTTTCACTGAGGAGCCTATTCTGTGACAAAAGGCATACATTATAAATGAAGTATTGTCAGAATAAAATGCACAATTAAAACTTTGAACTGCGGTAGACAGTTTCTTAGTCAGAGTTTGGGTTAGTTAGTCAGAGTTTCCCCCCAAAACACCCAGTGGAGACTCTGTTATAACCTGCACTGTAAAGTCCTTGGTGGCAGTAAAAGTTCCACTGCATGTATAAAATGAATGAATCAAACCTGTAATAATATTTAAGCACCTCAGCAAAGTAATTATCATCAAGAGAATTATCTTTACTGTTCTTTATTGTTTGGGCCTAATGAAATTCCCAGGAATATTCAAGGAAAATCCATGACATAGCTGTTCATACTTTAAGGAATAATTCAACATTTCTGGAAATAACCCATACATAAATACAGTGGGATTTTAGGGGGAGTTACGTGTCACAGCTATGTATTCAAGCCTTTAGCTCATGCATTTACAGTGAAAGTGTTTAGGTGGACTCCAAGCTATTGCATCTGACTAGAGTAATTAATTAAATTAAGTACAATACAAATACAGTGGTATAACACTGAACATCACTGATGTATTAGCAGAGAATTAGCTAATTACACATCCAGCACATACAGAGCAACACTAGCATTCATCTGGTGTGGTGTTTCTTTGAGCTTTGGTTTGGGCTTCACCAACCCTGGAGGGACCCTGTGCATCATACTTTTGATAGTCACTTGATCCAGTGTTAAAATAAAAATATGAGTAAGTGCCTGTTTAACAGGATTAGATTTTCTGGTTATGTTCCTGTAGGTGGTCCACATCGGTTTCTGTTTACCATGACATAAGCTTCCCTGACCTTCAACAAGCACAGAGGTGACTGATGAGAAAACTGATGTGAATCATACAGAGAAACCTCTATGAGGTGAACACAGAACGAATCACAGTGTTGTGTTATATCAGCAATAAGAAAGCAGCAAAACAAATGTTTATGTGTAAGAAAATACGGTGGACTTCAACAGCAGGTAATCTGAGTTCATGCAGCAGTATTTTTGTATTTCTCCAAAGTTGCTGAAGACCCTCCAAGTCAAGGTCAAGATGCAAAATGGCCTCAAACTATAACAAATCTTCAGCGCCTCGCTCTGCCAAGCGCACCGCCGCACCAGTGACAACACAGCACATTCAGGGACAATGAGATGTCGTTTACAGAATTGCACCCTTATACCGCACACAACAAATGATGCTCCAGCGCTCTGCCCTGCACTCTGTCACCACTGACCCTTTTTTCACACACACATCATTATGTGAATTGTACAGCGACATCAACTGGACGCCCGTTCAGGCCAGCCGCCAATTCTCCGACTAATCAGCGGCAATAAATCTGTCGCCGTGAAGGTGAAGATTAGCACCCACCGCTCTAATACAAGCACCGAGGTGTACAATCTGAGGCCCATTTGAGTAAATACACAAACCTCATCATTACAGTACTATCACACTCAACCTCTGAGTGAATTTCCTTCCACGCCTCTCTATCTACCTCCAAGTACCTGCTAGGTAACATGAAGCTGATAGTCTTGAATAAAAATAAATGGCAACATTTCATCACATATAATCTTTTAAACTTTGTCACATCATCAGACTGGAAACAGGGAAACATTTCGCCTGGCTCTGTCCACTGGTAACAAAATGCAGTAAAATGGCCCCTGTTAGTGTTAAATTATCATTTACTTTATTCATTTATTAATGCTGAATCACAACTGTATAATCTGTATCTTCCTATCTGGTCAAGATTGAGCTAATTTTAACTTTTTTATATTACAAACAAGGTGTTATTTGCCGGAAGTTGTCATGTTGTCCAAACTACTTTGTGGCCAGACCAGCAACCTCAAGGAGTCTTGCTGTCATCGAGAGGTTGCCAGGAAACAAGCAGAGTGTATTTCCCTAAATGTCAAGCTTTTCCTTAAGCTCAATAGCAAATGAAATGCATCATCAAATATGAATTCAACTCTCTATAAATACAGGCATTTAAAAACCTTCACAAGTGATTTCATGCTTGAGAGACGAAAGCCAGTCCAGCAGAAATCAGCGTATGTCCTTCGCCTCACCTCTCACGATTCCAGTGATTTCAGAAAAGCCAAAAGACACCAAGACCAAGGAACTGGACTGATTCAGTGTGAGAAAGTGTTTCCCTCTTGTTTATGTTGTCATCCCAGTGTGTCACGATGATACACATCTTATTTATAATTTCAGAGGGCGCGCTGAACATCTGAGAGACACATCACTATAATCTAATTCTTGTATCACACTGGGAGGTATGAAAAAAAAAATCACTACAAAAGGTCATGTTCGCTTTGCCAAAATAAACTTAATTACACAAATAATCTGAGAACCCCAACGAGGTTTAGCCAATCTATATGTCAATGAGGCAGGCAGATAAGATGTGGGAGGCGGTAAATAAGGCGTAAACGCAGCTTGTAACTTTGTACGCTCACGCCATACGATACCGCGCTTCTTCCAGTAATTACCGTACCGCTCCTGCATCCCCGACTGAAATCTGATCGTGGTCTGTCAGTGATAATACACTGTGCCAGATGGTTTATGCAGCGCAGCCTCAGCTCCACCACACTTCATTAGGAAGAGGGAGTGCAGAGGAAAAGGTACTGTGGAGGGAAGGATTAGCCACTATGGCCTGCTCGCTCTCTTCCACTCTGCTGTAGAGCCCAGAGAGGCTTACGGAGGCCTGTCGGGGCAGCAGAGGGTCTTCACCTTCTGTTCATGTTCCCCCTGTAAGAACCTTCTGTTGGAGGAGAGACGGGAGGTGGTGCAGGGGGAAGAAAGAGAGGATTTGGAGACAGTGATCTAGGGCATATTCACAGCTGTAGTTTGTTTTGAAAAGCAAGAAGAAGGATAAGAGCCTGTCTCTCTGCGTGATAAGAGCAAATATGCATGCAGACAAGCTAAGTTAAACTATGAGCTAGTGGAAAAGCAACCTCTTCCTGTTCTGGAAGAACAAATCCAACACAAAGGGTTCACATTGAAAAATGGCAGAGTGGAGGCTGACAGAGATGGTAAAATATAGCGTTGGTTGGGAGATATAAATAAACCAACACCTGGAGTTAAAATACTAAATTTAGTCTTTGTATAATTTTGAAAGATTAAAACAAGCATTGTAATAATATGACTGCTCATGGTAACAGTCCGCTTTGTTTTCCCAGGATGAGTGAGAGATACACGCAGGTCGGAAATAAAGGGGCTCTACTCGTAATGGTGCTTGTGATCAGCGTCTGGGAGATGACCGTACCAACAGAAGGAGCGACAGGTGAGTACGTCACAGCAAAAGTAACCTCTGGTTTTATTTAGCTTCTCGAGTGTCTTTTTCAGGCTCTGTAGCTGTGACTCCTCAGGTGAAATGAAAACTGCTGCTGGAATATCAGATGCAAACATCTGCACACTTACTTCAGTGTTTCTTAATGGAGCCAATGAACATTCCGGTGAGAGAAACTAAGACAAGGTTAAAGCTGTCACCTCTCGTTTCTGTCTTTGTGCGATTCGAGCTGGCCATCGATTGGGGAATCAGAAGCTAAATACGTTCATGATGAAGTTTCCAAAGCTGTTTTTGTAACTTGTTACTTGAGGAGCACTGTTAGTATACTGTCTCACACACTACGCGGATCATTGCTTACTTACAGTGCAGTGTTTGAGGCTCAGTCTGTGTCATGTTGTATCTCAATGGCAGTCCCAAACATTGTGATTGAATATAAGGTATGTAGTGGTCCGCTGCCAAGATTTATGGCTAAACAGGTTACATATTTATATAAAATCATGTTTTTTTTGCAGCTTTTTGTTCTACCTTTCATGATGTGAAAGGATATATTCTGTATCTTTTTATTGATGTCAACAAATCCCTTGAAAACATCAAAATAAAAATTAATTGATCCTACTAATAAGTACTGCCTGAGCAGCCAAAGCCTGATATAAGCCTCCATTTCTGTCCAAAAAAAAAAGTTAACTGTTACACTGGGTGACACGTTCCTTTATTAACTTGAACACACACATACACACACACACTCTCAGACACTGTAGTTGAATTTGAGTTGTCACATACACAGCCCTGCTGCTGTAAACACAAGTTAGTGTACCAAAGGTGTGTTAATCCCCAGCTAACTATAGTTCCCAGAAATGCACAAGCTTACTACACCATAAAACATACAGTCTGGGTTATTTCCTTAGACTCGACAAAGCTCCTCCACAGTCAGAGAAGACATTATACAATGGTTTTCACAGGCTGAGTCATACTCTCTATCACTAGCAAACTGACACTCGTGAGTAAAAAGGGAGTCCCTCTTTAAGACATCGTAGATATAGGGAACTGAGAGCTTTGAGTGGCAGTGATTTTCCACTGTGAACTGCCATTCATGAATCAAGGAAGGATCATTAAAAGTTCAGATGCATCATTTCATTCTGCAGAAGATTCAAAAAGCGATACCACTACTCTAATGTTTTAATAAAGAACAACAAATCCAGGGGAAGATACTTGGTCTCCTGGCTTCACCAGTCCCAATCAGCCAGGTGGTCTGAAGAGGTTCAAAATAAGGTCAAAGCTCGCCTTCACATCTAGACATGAAGAACTTTTCTCTGTCAACAGGCCTGTTGAGTTTCCACCCATCTGTTCATTCAGCTCTGTAGGAACCAATCGAACTTGTGGAGGCTTGTTTGATTTGCTCATAGCGTGAAGCCTCGGCCCTCCATTCAGGACAGAGTGACCTGCAGGACAAACACATGGAGGAGCGCTGCCACAGGGGCTGCCACTTCTCATGTGAAGCGCTTGGAAAGGAATTTCTCACTACGCCGCATCACAAATAAAATGTCACAGTGGTAAATAGGGAAGTAATTGGATTGAAACAGCTATTTTGGAGGTGTGAGTCAAACTCGTCTCCCCTAGCCTCATTAAAAGTGTTGTCGAGTCGTCACTAGAAAACCCAGGGAGATCAATTATGGCAACTCAGCAACATTACAAGTACAGGCCAACCCAAGTTTCATCACTGGGAGTCCCACTGACAATACACAGCCTCAGGTAATTGGTGGTGTACAGGCAGAGCTGCTGCCGGACAGGCTGTCCATTTGTGAGCCTGATAGAAATCGCGCATACCTCCCTTTCTCTTTGTCGACCAATTAGGTGGGAGTGCGGTGCTTTGATGTGCGTGGCTTTGATTGGCAGCGATCCCCACTCAAGACTCTCATCATTTCAGCAGGAAGTGGATCAGAATAATCTTGCTTGCATTCGATTTCTCTGTGATAGCCGCCGCAACCCCCTAATTTCCCCTGGGTGTTATTTCTATTGCTGTAAACCTGTTATCATTCAGGGGATGAAATGAGCCCAGAACACATCCAAAACACAGAAAATGTATTTCTTCCCACAGAACAAAAGAAGAAGAAAACTAGGCCTACCCTCTGAGAATCAGGGCAAATTTAGTTTATTTCAGCATGGAGGCAAATTGATTTACTAACGCACATATGAGCTTTGACCACTTTAAATAATCGGTTTGTGTCAGCAAAGACGGGATCATGTTTGCACCATCAAACATGCTTTTCCACTCTCTGACAGCTATGTAAATTCAATTTATTTTGCTGTCTGAGTTGTGACAGAAGACAGGTTTGTCTTTGTGCTCTCCTGTCAGACAATGATGCTGTCCCAGAGGAATCTGTCCTTTACTACGGTGCATGTGTAAAACACAAACTTAATAAGCATCCGTGGTCATTCTGTTCACCTTTGTGCTTCTAACTTATTGACCAGGGAGGAGGCTGAGCAGGATTCAATCCCAGGCCGGTTTGACTCACAAGTTGTGAGCACGGCTGATTTATTTTGTTTAGCATCTACTGTTATAAAGATCAACTTATTGATTGAAACAACGTTCCATAAACAGAAAAGTAAAAGGGACACACATCTCTACCTGGCTTTTATAAAGCAACACCTCTGTGCACACAGTACCTTTATATTTCACGGTTACCCAAGTGGGTGTGCAGAGTTTAAAATCTCACCTTCAAATTATGTTAGCGTGATCCCCGTAGACACATTACAGCCTTGAATTTCAGCGTCCACAATGGGAAACCACTTAGCAAGAATCAAAGCGCACAGGTTGCCACGGGGGAACTTGAACCTGAGTGGAATGAAATATATTTGATGGTGCATACTCTGTATTTTTAGACATGTAACACTCAGGTGGTACAGGTGTAGTTTCAGTTTGCACTTTGTCTTTAGAGGTGCTTTCCTTCCAGTTGTAAATGCTGCGGTGACGTATGACCTTGGCGTCTGACTTACAGTACATCCTGTGTTATATGCATCGCAGATTGTTGCTTGCTCTGCACCTCAGACTTTCTTCACTTTGTAATAAAAATGACTTATATGTTGCATAAAAAGCATCTTGCCAAGAAAGGAAAACTCTGCGCTCACCCTTGAGAGAGCCGTAACTAACAGTCAGAGACAGTACAGGATCCCAGTGTTAAACATAACAATCAATCTCAGTTGCATTGAGTTTGGCTCCTCGAATCTGATTTGTAATTGTGGCTGAAGGATTGTGCTTTGAGCAAAGCAGTTGCTCATCTGTCACTCTCTCATCTCAAAGTGCTGCTTACAACGTAACAAATAGTTTGTGGGGAAAATCTGTTCGTCACTATTAACACAACAGTTCTACACCTCATTATGTAGGTTTGTACAGAGGGAATTACTCTCATCGTCAAAGATAATTTCTCTGTATGAGAGGCGGCAGTTTTGGCTGCGCACAATGCCGTGTATGAAGTAAAGCAATGATTACATTATCATTCACAACAGCCTCATGAATGATACAAAGTATGCATCATTTGCAGTTTCCTCTCTGTCTCCAGAGACCCGACGCATTAAGCTTCTCAAGCAGAATAATTTCAGCGCTGCACAGACAGAGGAGGCCCATCACTTCTCACTGAAAGCAACTCTGGTTCACAGGACTCACTAAAAGGAACAAATGCCTGGTAAAAACAGAACACAGGCTGCCGGCATCGAGTGCTGAGAGTTCCCGTTCAAGTTAACTCTCAGGATCTGATCAAAATTTGAATCCAAGCTGCTTTTGGGGTTCACCAGAACTTAAACCACATGCTGTGGTTTTACAAAGAGGACTGGACTATTCCCCTGCCAGGACCAGTAACTTTATGAAATCTGTGCTGGTTGCATGGCAACCTCGCAGCAAGGCACCATTTTTATATTTCGGTTTTTGTACATTAAACAAAAGAGGCATAACGTGATAATTAGTGAGGTGATGGTAGGTGGAGTTTGTCACCCTTGGACAGAGCCAGGTATTAGAGTAGAAGCAGTAGACAACTATGTGGATCACAGCCATAGTGCCTCAGCAATATTCCTGCTATTCAAGTGACTACAATTTGATTATGTAACACAAAGAAGTGAAAGAAAATAAATGACAGGAACGAAGGGTAAAGACAGAAGTGAAAGGCTTTAATCAATCTCCAAGATAAGACTGCTCTAGAGAAGGAAGAGGTAGAGGAGGATGATTTATGAAAGAGAAGAGGGCAGCAAATCCAAAATGCCTCTCAAAATGACCAGAACATTATCAAGGTGATTAGTCATTAGTAAAAAAAAAAGTTAAATGAGCTTTCAGAAGGTTTGAAAGTAAAAGTTTTTTAGATGATTTAGGCTGAGGTGGATGACAGCCCTTCTGACTGTTAAGCTACAAGCTGTTCAAAAACTTGGAGGCAAAGACAGAAATCACTCTGCTCGCTGCTCATTAAGCTTGTTGTTTTGAGCGCGAATTGACTGAAGGCAACTCAGAGGAGCGCATCAACAGTTTCATCAACTCAAATCTTCTCTCATCTGCACTATGGTCAGCAAATATGAGGACAGTAAATATGAGGACAGGGCTCAAATCACAAAAGTGGACAAAAACTGGATTTTTTTCCACTCCACATCAGACCTTTACACTTTGAGAAAAGGTTTAGTTGTGTTGCAGCACACCTGTGTCGAGGGGATCCAGTGGGATAGTGTCGACCTCAGCACGTGTGATTACCAGTCTGAAATCTGATAATTAAAGCAAAGATGTAACCAGTAGTTTTTCTTTTGTTTCCTTGTCATTTTCTGGTCCCACTTTATTGCTTTCTTTTTTTCTTCCGTTACCTTTTACCTGCAGACTAAGCAATTTAAAATGCCCAAGGGTTTTGGTTTGTAACTGGAGTTAGGCTGCATTAAATTCTCTTCAAATGAAAAGAACTGTAGTAAATCATGCATCAGGGCCATGTTCTGTGTTTCATTGATCCACTACACAAATTTTTGTTTCCTTCCACTAAAATAAATTTGAGTGTGAGAAAGTTCAACAAATTATACACACTGCACCCACTCTGTCCTGTACTTTTAACAAAGTGCTGTCATCCCCCAAAATGCAACACATTCACTCCACTAGTTTCCAAATTACAATGCAAGAAAATTCCCTGACCCACTTCATTTGAACTGCAAAGAAATAAAGTTGCGCTACCCCCAGATTTTACTTTACTATTTAAAGTAGAATAAATAAGAATTTAAACCTTTATGCTACATCAAAATGACTTCTCAGGAAGGTCTGAAGAGCTGTTTGGAGCTGCACCACAGGGAAAGAAGGCAAATGTGATCTGGAAAACCAAGTTACTGATCATACATAAAGAAACATCGACACAGGGCTGAAGAAACATGGATTTTTATATAAATCTAAACACACTTTTGCCACTGTTTGCACCATCTACACTAACTTAGATGCTTGCTGTGTGCAATGACCGTGAAGCTGAATCTAATATAATCTAAAAAAAAGTACCTGAAGCTTAATGCATCACTGCTAATAATTCACTAAAATAATATAAAGTTCAGACCATAAGTATTTGGACAGTTATACATTATTTGCTCTTGAAATAAAATAATGGATACTGCTTTAAAGTGCCATGGCTCAGCTTCAATTTTAGTAGGTTTACAGAACGGTGTTGTTTCTATGTTCATGCACAGGAAGTGCTCACACATGGCACTGAGCTGATTGAGAGTTGCCATTTAGACTGAGGAGGAGATAATGAGGTTTAAAAAAAAAAAAAAAGCAAAAATCTATCAGAGAGATGTCAAAGGTTGGCAAAAATCAGCTGCTGGGTACATTTTAAAGAAACAAGTGTGTACAGGAAAACTAGAAAATGTCAAATGACCTGAGAGACAGAAAATCATTTGGATGGTGAAGAAAAAAACCTTTTATGATGACACAGCAAGTCAAGAGTGCTCTGCAGCATGTAGATGTACATGTTTCCTTGTTGTCAACAAAAGACTTCATGACCATAGCTGCAGAGGATTCACTAGATAAAAACCCCTGAAAGAACAGAAAGGCCACAAAAACATTCAGAGGTCTGATCAAACAAAAAAATCAACCTCTATTAAAACGATCCAAAGAGGAAAGAGTGAGGAAAAAGAGAACAGCTCAGGACTCAATCTGTCCAGCACAGAGGTGGTTGTGTAGCAGACTAACTGAGCTCCCACCTGGTGAAGACCAGACCTCTGACCTCCTTATCTTTTAAGGTAAGAAGGAATACTCCCTCCATCACTGCTGAGTACAATATGATTAAGAATTATGTAAATGCTTATGTAAATTATGTAAAGGTGTACAGAGGCTTTTTCCGTTTTTTGAGGAGCCTGGTCATATAAAATGCAACTTGAAACTTAGCTATCTGAGTTAAAAGCACAGTAAATATCTCAAACACTTTTTAGGTAAATGACCTACATGTGTAGGTGATAGTGGCAGAAACATGTGGACAGGGAGAGGGCCTGTCCAGACCCTCTGTGGCACGGTGGCGGCGCAGCATGCTTAAAGCTGGACTGTGGGTTTGCAGGATACACTGATTCCTGAGTGAAAATGCTTCTCTCTGTATCTGCTGGCAGGGTAAGCTGAGTACGCATCCAAGTAGAACTCCGAATCCAGTCAGAAACACCACAGCCTCTCAGTGTGAAGCACGTCCTTCACACAGATACTGGCAGCACTTCTCTTACAAACATCTAAAGCAGCTCAGCTTGCTGTGTGCTTGTCTTTTATATCTGTTCTTGTTTGGGCTGGGCATGAGCAAGCATCCCGCTACTTTTGGGCGACTACCTGCATTATTTTTGATGTATGAGGAAGGACGGGGGAGGTGGCGGCACTGGGAGGGGGGCGGTGGATTGTTAGAGCAGACACACTATCAAAAGTGGAGAGCATAATCAAAACGGAGCTTCCCTTCTCCGTCTCTCTGTCTTTCTGCTTTGTATATTTGACTTTTTATCCTTTTCTGCTGTTCACTCACACACAAAAGCTGACAGTTTATTAGGAACACCTAGCTAAGACTAATGCAGTCTAGCACAATACACCATCACGGAGGTTATAATGTTCAGTCTGTGCTGAAATTGTTTTACAGACGTGTTGATTCAAGTTATCAGTGACTTTGGAGGCTGCAGTTTGTGGCGCCGTTGAGCTGGGTTGTGTTTCGAGGACAGGTGTTTCTATTACTTTGTCCGCCCCCATTTATATGACAGAGGGCAGGCTAAATAACAGAACCACCTCTGCTGATTGTCAAGTTTACTATAATTCTGTCACAGCGGAACAACCCAGTCCATCACTGTTAGACTCAGTTGCTGTTCAGTTGTAAAAGTGTAATTAGCTGAGTTTAGCTGAGCAGCTACAGTGCGACAGTTAGCACCAGTTTCACGCAGTCGTTCCAGATTTACTGTTCAGCTCGGCGGCAGCGACTGTCTCTGCAGAAGGACACCTCATGAAAATGTCACATGCAATTAAAAGAGATTGGAGCAGCTCAGGCTCTAAATAATTCAGACAATGAAGCGTGATCTGGAAATTGGTTCCAAATACTGCAGTGCTGCACTTTCCCCTTCACATATCTGATTTTTTTTTTTTAAGCGTCGCTGCTTGTCATGGGAAATTGCAAACGATATCAGTTCCAGTCATTACCATCTCGTAATTGAGTTATTATTTATTTAAAGGCACCTTTTTCAAATACAGTGATTAGGGTAAAATAATGTTTTTAATGATGTTTATAATGCCAGATCCTGACTGATTACCTCAACTATCCCTCCAGGGAGGAGTCAGGGCACAGCACTGTGGGATTAGGTACCAGTGTTGTTTTTTTTTTTTTAAGCTTTACTCACAGGGTTTGAGAGGTTTTAAAGGAAGGAGGAAAATTCTGGGGGCAAACACTACACATTTTTAAAGGGGCACCCCGCCGATCTCACACCCGTGTGACTAAACAGCGTGTGAAACCGTTGTGTAACAGCTTCTGTGGCTCTTGAGGAGCTTTGTCAAGACTGAGAAAATAAACCCTGATTATGTCATCAGAGTTATCCTGGCCCGGGCTCGGAGACTACAGAGGTGGAGACTCAGAGGTGTTGAGGCTGGGTATTGACTGCAACACTGTCGGGGTCTAACAAACAGAACAGGCTGGTTACATTATGGGAAATATAGGATCCAGTATTTTTGGAGCTTGACTCATACTAGAGACTAAAAGTCAGGTTATCTCTGCCTCTGCTGCTTCTAATTTGACCATAAAAAAAACAGTTTCTTGTGAGTGCCCCAAATTTCTGGAAGTGTAAAATTAAATAGCTGGAATACCTTTTTAATTTCTAACCATGAAAATGGTCAGATTTAAAAACAATGAAGACCAGCATCCAACCTAAAAACATTTTTTTAAGCCACTCAAACAAAATGATACTATAAAACGTACAGATGAAGACAGGAAAATTGAACCCTGTGATAAAAGGACCCTTTTAAGGAAATTGGTCGTCTGCTCTCTCTGGTAATTTTTTCATTATTGAGACAGATGAGAGGGATACAGAGGAGGCAGGAGAGACCCCAAGAGAGAGATTCTTATGGGACTCAATTCAAGGCCAGTGGAGTGGGTGTGTAGATAGGGGTAATAACTATTGCACCACTGCTGATTATTCCATTTTTTTTCCTGTCATTTCTCCAGCAGCGCACCATGTCCGAACAGGCACCTGCGAGGTGGTGGCGTTGCATCGCTGCTGCAACAAGAACAAAATTGAGGAGCGGTCACAAACTGTGAAGTGCTCCTGCTTTCCCGGGCAAGTGGCCGGCACCACCAGAGCTGCCCCATCGTGTGTAGATGGTACGCTCCAGCAGCTGAATATTTCATGGGCTGTCTTCTTCCCTTTCTTTCTTTTTTCCTTCTTTTTTTTTCTTTTTTGGCTGAGACTCCTTTCAACAAATCTTGCGGATTAGTTTTGCTGAGATCATCAATAAATATTTCATCCCACACTACCCCACTTAAGTGTAATTTCTAAAAAGATGCCATCTGGAGACAACATATTAAAAAAAGCACAGTTTGTTGTCTTATCAGATTACAACTGCACGGGAAAAAAATATGTTTTTACATGTTGCATTGCACATTAACAAATCCTTATGAGGAGAAAAGAGAATTTTACATTTAATACAAAACAATAATACTATGATAAACATCTACTAAATCATCATACCACACAATTAAGTGTAACTTCCACAGGGGACGTGAAATGCTCACCTGGGTCACCTTTGCTTATTACTGTGCTCACAACCTTTAAGCTTTACAAACAGCAGTGAGTTATTTGACTCGTTTTACCCCAGATTTTACCTTCAGTTAACCTAAACTACACACTGCCCTGTCTGCTTGGTGGAGGTTGTTGGGTGGAGGCAGCCTGCAAGGAAGCCTGCAGTCACTGCTCAGGGCTGCAAAACTCTCCAACCATTCTGCATTTTTGGGTTTAAAAAAGATCATCTAGCTGTTTTTTTATTTACATATGGGTTAGTGTGTGAAAATCAGGCCTGTAGTTCACTCTCATTTTTCCCTTTAAAGGTTCGAGTAGCCAGTATCAGCTGTAGGGGATAGTAGAAGTACAGGCCTCATACTATGGGAGTAACAGTACAGTCTGACGTGTCCTTGCTAAATGCACTCAGTGAATACTGTCTGTTGAGTTTTTTTTTAATTACTTATGAATGAACGTGAAGCCGCAGACTGTAAAGTCAATGACCCTCAGGGTCTCTTAGCATGCTAATGGGTCAGACCCCCAACTCGGCTGAAGCGGCTGCTTCACTTTGGTCTGCAAAGCGCAGGTTTCTGGCAAAACTCTGGACCCAATCATGTTTGACCTATTCCTTGACATTTCAGTATTGACATTTTCTGCAAATTAGAGCTCTGAGCCACTGGCCTCAGTTTAAAGCTCCGCGGGTGATCGCAGAAAAAAATGATCCGCGCTTAACCTTTTAATTATTCTTTCTTCTACAACCAGGGATTTACCTTGAGCTTGACTCTATGTGAGACAATCTCCTCTTTATATGAAGATAAACGGACCTCCAGACATCTGAGAGAACTTGAATAGATTTGAATGTGTAATTCAGAAGAGCTAGCCAGTCATTTTTTCTGAAAGTATAATTTGGTGACTTTTCACTCATATGCACATTCTAGTTGGTGCTGATGAGCCAAAACACTGATGTAAACGTAAAGAAAACTTAAAGGAGTTACAGCTTAGTTTTTATGCTCCCAGTTGTAGTGAAAGGAAACAGCAGATTGTGTCACACAACTACATGATGATGAGGGGAAATCTTGTTTTCCTACATACACAGCAGTGCTTTGCAGCCTAAGCAAAATCCCATCAGTATGTCAAGTAACGCTCCCACTGACAACTAAACTGGAACTGACGTGTACAAAAGCAGGAGTGCTCCTTTAACAGCTAAATTACAAGTGACAGTGTGCTATTCTTTTTGAGTTTGCTAATGTCACACTCCCTCCAGAGCTATATGCTTTGGCCACACTCCAAAGACTCTCAGCCTCAACATTCACACTGTAATCTTCAATGCTGGCACATGAATGTAATTAAGGTTTTAAGGGTTTGGTTTTTTTTTTTCCGAAAGATGTTAAAAGATGTTTGATTCAACGATGAATGCCTTGATTTTTCAAGTTTTTGTAAATGTAAAACAGATGTTATATCAATGTGTGGTCAAGTGGCCTCGCAGCTCAGACCACTTATCGTGTTCGAACAGCACAGCAGGACTGGAGCTGTGAGCCCTTCACTGCATAAACATGCAAAAACATGTCTGATCATTTACGAACATGAGCTGAAGGTCAGTTTTTACAGCTACAACAAACTAAATAAAATAAATGAAAGTATAAATCTTTTTTTTTTTTTTGCTCCCAGATGTTTTCAGTGCTCGTGTTTTTAAAGCACCATTAACTGTTACGTGAAATGTATCCCAAGCACTTTGTGTGTGTTTGGTTATCAATACTCCCATTTCATTTCGCTAGAAACCTTTGTGGCTTTTTAATAGCTGCTGTTACACAACCACCATCTGCTCGCAGTTGACCTGACGCACTTTTTTTTTACACCACACTGCCGCTATAACCGTGGCTGTGTGATACAAATTGATTCCCTCATGTCATAAAGTTTCCATTCTGTGCAATTTACTCTAGTGAGGCTCCGATGGTGTGTGTGGATTATAATAACCGTGCTCTTCATTAGGAAGAACACTAATGCTGGTGTAGGGGGATGTGGAACGCAGATAATGACCTCAGTAATATGACAAATTTAAATGATGTCTTGTACAATGGAGCAGCAGAAGCTTAATGCTCTCTTTTATGGAGGCGGCTGAGAGGGGAGTTCTCACTGCAGCCAGAGGTTTTCCCCTCACATGACAGGCCTCATATTTTTCCAGTTCCCATCTTCAACACATCGATAAGTGTGACAAGACTCTCAACATCATGCATGTTTGAGTTCTCAAAATAGACTTAGTGAGTGTTGTCAGTCACCGCCGTGAGACAGCTGTCAAAAAGTGACACGGCTTGATGAGACACACCTATGATGGTTCGATTGGGGTTTGAGGCGACGCCTCATTTCAGGCTCATAACATCGTGGAAATGTGCTTACTGCTTAAACACGAATTAAGTCCTAAAATAAAAAAAGATAAAATAAAATAAAATAAACAAGGTCATCTAAAATAAATTTCTGCAGAAATTAGTGTCCCAGGCAATGTGAAAAGAGATATTTCTGACGTTTTTTGACCTCCATGTCTGTTTGCCAGCCTCGATAGTGGAGCAGAAGTGGTGGTGTCAGATGCATCCGTGCCTTGACGGGGAGGAATGCAAAGTTCTTCCTGATCTGAAGGGCTGGAGCTGTGCTACAGGGAACAAGATCAAAACCACTAAGGTGAGTTTAAGAAACAAACCTGTCGCTTTACTGGTATTATAATCAAACCTGTTGAATCTGACCTTACACGCTACAACTCCTCAAAGTCAAGAGGCCTTGGTTTTTGTTACAGTCGTCTGCTCTGCCTTCACCTAAAAACAGCTAATGTTTGCAGCCGGTGCTCGGACCCCCGGGGGGCCTGTAATCAATGGGCTGCCATGTCTCCTTAGCACTTCCAGGCCACTTTGAACACACAAACTGGCCAATTACTCACTCCAATTACCTGCTTTTAACGTTGTAACATGATGCCCATATCCTTCACTGTGTTATGACGACCCGTGGACTTCAGTTCTGCCTCTCTCCATGTACTTAATTATTTAAACTGCCCGCACCACACCTGCCTGGAGCCAGGAGCTTGGAGCCTGGGGCTATTGATTCAGGGACTTGTCGGGACCTCAAAATGGGATATATATATTTTTTTCTTTTTTCTTTTAGTGGTTCAGACCTCTTAGACAGGCCTGAATGTCTGGAAATAGATTTTATAATTATCTTAAAGTATGAAAGCTAAACATGTCTTTTCTTTTGCTGTCTCTTGTAACATTGGATGACTGGACAGATTTCGGCGGACAGAGACCAGCTTTGGTAACGTCAGATGCTTCACACAGGAGTCAGGTAATGTGTTTTTCCTTTTTGTTTTGCTTTGTTTTTAAATATTTGAGGGTTTTATTTGTCTTTATTCACTGTGGACCTAACTTCCAATTAAAAAAAAACAGAAATTCCCAACAGGGATCATTACTGTGTCTCATTAATCATTCATTGTACAAATAGAATATTTGCATATCATTTACTGCGTAGTGTTACTTCCCATTTTCATTACACTAGATGTGTCAAATGGTATTATTAACCACATTTCCCTGTAGTGTAACTACACCAGAGATAGAGGGAAAAGTGAATAGAGGTGTATGATCCAAAAAGACAACAACAACTTGTTCAAAGCATCAGCATTACCCAGCGGATTTATCTCACACACCTTTGAACTCAGCCAGAGAAACAAGTTTCTTAAGTTTCAAATCTTTCTGCAGGCTGCCTGAAGCAGCAGGGGGTGGGTGGGCGAGGGGGGCTGGAGGGTGGTGGTGGGGGTCACGCTTTCTACCTCACCTCTGCTGAGCTTTTGGGAAAACAGCACAACATAAACCTGGAACCTCCAGCTATATACTGACCTGTGTCACTCCGTATCACAAATGCACACTCATACAGAACTGGAAACACCCTCAGAATTCACAATGTAAACAAAGCAGTGACGGGCTACTACAAAGCCCAGGACGCAGCGGGGAACACAGTTGTTCAGTTTGGAGCAAATCTCCGAGTGATAAACAGTGTCTGGCATGCAAAGATGCTGAGCTGCTGCGTTACATTTTGTACATCTGCAGCCCCCAAATGGCAGCGAGAGCTAACGGTTTAAATTGTGTCTTTTTGGACTCGTAAACACAGAGATCCTAGAAGGTGACGTAAATAAACTGCACACAGTGCGTGATGCTTTATACCACAGGGATGAGAGCGAATAAAGATTTAATGTTAGCAAGTGCAGCTTTTTGTGTACAGAGCGCTGTTGTTTACGACGCTGTTTGTTCTTCTGTTTTAATTTGATATTTTTCTCTCCCAGCTCATCCTGCACATTCCAGACCCACAATTCACTCTGAGCAGACGATTACAGCGTCTTAGTTTGAGAAGAAAAAAAACATTTCTCAGGAAGATTTTTGCTTTTGCTCTTTAAGTTGTACTAAGGAGGATTTTAAAGCCACTAACTACTGCTGTTTTATTGAAATCTGGCTTAATGTAAGCCACCAATAACAAACTGAGGTTGCAATATACACAGGTGTCTCATTCTCACTAATACAGATTGTATAAATGAAACTTATTTTTCAAGAATTCATTTCAGATGTTAGTGCTTGTGTTCAATAACTCTATCAAAACTGGTCTTTAGGATCCCACCAAGTCTAATTCGGTCTGATTTTCCACATTTGCAAGTAACGAATGTTATAAATATCTACAACTCACACGTCTCTTATCACCTTTTGTTAGCTGAGAACAGCAGCAGCCATATCAATGTCCACAGCTTGTAGCTACAACCTGAAAATGTCACGAGCAGCAGAGGCTATGAAACAATGATGAAAGTGAGATTTTGCAGCACTTGCTAAACAGCAGCCACAAGTGGCAGCTACAGGATGAAGACACTGAACTTCCCCTCAACGTCCGGATGCTCCTGAGCCAGCTGCTTGTTTTTAAGTTTTGTGATATAACTATTGAGATGTTTATCGGGGACATGTTGAAACGTAATGTACAAATACAAAAGAAGCAAACTGAGCACAGTGACCTGGGTAACGCAGCCTTTCAAAAGTTATAGAGTCTCACACTATGAACACAATTAACAGGTGTGTTATACAGGATAAAAATTACTGCTACTTATCTCTTAACTAATTAAAAGAATCAGAAAAAGAGACATAAGCACTGATACGAGATGCTGCTGACACAGGACCGGAATGAGTGTGTTTATCCAGCCTGCCTGTTTACTCAGCTTGAGTCATGCCACAGGGTTTTCTGGGTAGTGAATCCTTTAAACTTTCAAATCTCCAAAAATGTGAAAGGTTTTCTAGTGTGTGTGAATATTCAGTGACAGCAGCCATGATGCCTCTCAGAGTACCGTTTGCCCTGTGGGTGGGTTAGAAGCAGATGCAGGTTTTCATGTCATAATAACAGGTGTGCCTGACAAATTAATACTTAATATTCTCTCCTCCTACTATCCTACCTCCTCCTTCATGCTAATCCGCTAAATTCCTGTGCTGCCATTAAAATGTATGCAGAGCCTCATCTCTCCGGCGAATTTCCCTCAAGAGCAGTCATTATAAGTTTTGATTTGTGGCAATAATTCCCCATTAGCTCTGACAGTAAAACTTAATTTGGGTACAGGTGAGCCGGCAGTGTCCCTCGCTTCCCTCTTTTTGCTGATTTTACAGGCAGATTCTCACGTAACAGTCTTGCCTAGCACGGATTTAAAATGGCCATTCTGTGAAAATCCCAGTCTTGGTAGTTACAACACAAAACATATTGCTGAGAAGGACACTGCAGTGTGCCAATTACACGGCTGAATTACACAAACACAAGCCCATGCACCTGCTGTGTTAAATCTTTCAGCCAACCTTACTTCAGGCACTAAATGGAAATGAATCCTTTGCCAGTTAAATTAGCACTTGTCAGCCACCAATTAAACGAACGCAACACCCACTGAAGACTTGGTTTTCCTGTCGGTATTTTTAGCATTGTTTCAGACAGTCACTCAAATACTATTAATGATAACCCCCCCCCCCGAAGTGAGACACAGTGTATATCCATCTCTGAAGACATATTCTCCTCTGACAAGAAACCGCTCTGCTCTTTGTTGTTTCATCGTGGAATTATTCTCAAATTAGTACCACATTAATCACAGTGACAGCTTGGAATGTAAATGACTCTGTAAAGGGAAGAATTTACTGCAGCCTGTTCAGCCGCCAGCAAAGTGCTGCAACGGTCTAAATTTATGGAAACTCTTCACCCCGTGTTTGATATGATTACGCAGGTTTTCTTGTCAAGCGATTGGCCTGATGGTTTTTGGATTGTTTTGCTTTTCTGCCTAATTGAGGATGATTTATATGACGCTGTGTGATGCCGCGCTGCTGCTCTGCCCTGTTCAGTGTCAAACGACCCATTTGTGAATTAATCTAACTGGGCTGTCAGAGCTGTCTGTTTCCTATCAAAAGTTCAGCATTGATAATGGGGCCTTACAAGTTCTGCGGCGGCTTCACTCAGTCCGTCAAACCCACATGGCGGCTGACAGATGGATGGAATCGATATTGGACGTTCTTATGAAGGTTGTTATGTTACGTATGGAAAGAGTCTTTTCCAGCATGTACTTTTGGAAGAGTAGAGGAGCTGCCAGTCAGCGACCGAGCTTCATGACAGGCAATTTAATCTCAAGGAGAATGGAGGTCTTCAGAGTGTCTGACAGCATTGAACTAGGAGCAGGAAAACCTCAGTGTGGAGCACAAACCCCAACCTGCAGCATCCTTTATCCCGAACACTATAACATTCTAACTCATGCTGATGTATAACTCATATATATAACTCATGAATCTGAAAGACGTTTTCAGTTGGTTAAGATGACGTGGAATTCGCTGAATTGCTGATTTTAAAATTCGGTTTCCTCTGCGTGTGTTTCTCTGTGCTGTCATTATTCACAGTACCCAGAGGATGAACCTTAAAGCTGCTATAATCAGTACTTTTATGATAACAATGGACGGAATTAACACATCTGAAAGCGGCTGCTTGTGGTAACAAACCCACAGAGAATTATTATCAACGCAAAAACAGAGCTAAAGGGAGAATGAATGTTGGACTAACATTGGTCAGATAACCAGAAACACAACTTCTAATGAATGTTATGTAAATCTGTGCAAACTTTATAAGATCATGTCAGTGTTTTAAGGATTTAAACCTTTGGTTATATTAGTTCCTCACAGTGAACTGAGAGAATGAGAAGAGGTCTTCGTGTTGAATAATGTATCTGATGTTGTTTTGCCAACATCTTTGACATGTCAGTCAGTGTGGGCGGAGATCTCAAGTTTTCTTTCTTGGATTTTCTGTTGATCATGTTTTATTAATATTTTACTAGTTTTATTAATCATGCTCTTTTCTCTTTCTGCTCATCCACGGCATCTATCTCTTAATTGTTATACCACTCAGATAGGCATTATGTAAAATACATCTGAGAATGTGAAGATGTGGCGTATTATTTGAACATACTCTACTATATATAGGTACGTTTCCTAAAACACGGGTGGTTTGTGCACATGCTGCCGTATCATTGATGGTTTTGATTTTATTTTAACACAGTTTTCTTCTGTCACAGCTGAAGCAACGGTTCTGGTCTTTGTCGGCTCATCAGAGGAGAAGAGAGTCATGCAGAGGACCTTTCTGTAAATAGAGACTTCCTTTCTTCTGGACTGCAATTAATCTTTGGAAAAACTTTGGAATGCTTCTTCTTGAACTCTATGGACATCAAAAAGAGGAGTAGATCCTATTAAAAGTACTGATCAGTCAACGCGTTTTTCTGAAGGACTCCATATGATTAGCCTTACCGGACAACAGGATTTATTCTGTGACATTATACTGCTTGTAGTGGAATACAATGGTGAACTTTGCCTATATGTTTATTTGTAGAGTATTATGTTCTTTACGGGGGATTTTGCATCACAAGTTTAGCCGGGTGAACAGCAGGTCAGTATGTTGTAAGCATCGCAAATATTCATACAGATTGTGATTTCGTTTTATCGGTCAGTTGTGACTTTCATCTCTGACAAAGTGTAGTTTCAAAGGATCAAATATAGATGAGAAAACCTGGCCGGGGAGCAGATATTCAGGGTGATTTTCAAAGAAATACACAAACCGCATTCATCAATATAATCATTCATATTTGAAGGACTGCTGAAGAACTCCAGTGCTGCAAAAGGTATAAACTGATCAAACCTACCAGCTGTTAACGGACAGAAAGTTGGATCCAGTCGTGGTTTGTTTTTCCTCTGAAAATCACTCTGCCATTTCCTGCCTCTTTTGCCAGATTTTGTTTTTGTATCGCAGCTCTGGAGATCAGATTGTAGCCGACAGCAGTGTAAATTAAAACATACAGCATCTGGTCACTGGGTGATAACAACAACCTTCCCACAACTCTTTTCAAATAGTTACTCAAGTATGATTTGCTGATCACCGGTTTCAGTAGGTATCGCTAACACTTCCTTTGTCTGTGTAAGTGATGATATCAGTAATAAACTATGGTTGTGTAACTAAAAAATTGTGTCTTTTAAGCATCTGTATCCATTGTAGCCATGCTGGCAGTGCAGATCAGTCAGTCTATTACTATACAACGTCCCAAATATGCCATAACAGGCAGCTGATGTATGTTGGAGCAGCAGCTGCTGGAATATCAGCAGGGCTGGTTACAGTTGGGCAAACAATTAGGTTACAGGCTACATTTACTTATGTCATTTAAGCACAATAAGCACATAAATGTGTATTTGTAAAATATCAGTCCTTATTTATCCAACAGAAAAAAATGTAAACGACATGGTCCTCACATCTTTAAACAGACGAATACAAAGTAGAGCTTAGAGATTTGTTAGTATTTAGAAAAACACAAGCTCAGGTAACATTAAAATCCGAGTCTGTCCACGCTGGTCCAGCTGTGCGTAGAGTAAGGAGGATTTTGGAGAAACGCGAGCGTGCGCCTATTCCGTGTAATTGGTTCTGAGCGGAAGGAAAAACAAGTGAACGTAATCCACTGAAGGGAGTTTCTTCCACTGTGAAATGCACGATCAGTGTGTTTTTATTTCTTTTTATCGTTTAAGACCTCTGTTTGTTTGTTGTGGGTCCTGACGGTCTCCAGTGCCACAAGCCTTTGCCTTCACTGTCACAGCAACTGTGAGCCTAATCTTTAATTATGGTTCAGGTCAGATCTTACATTAACGAGGTAAATCAGGCATTGATTGCTTCAGGTCCAAGCATGGTACATAGACATGAAACCTGGACCTGTGCAGGATTTTGTTCTGGAGATAACTGTGAACTTTGTTTTAAAATAATCTCACTGACATGTTTTCATTCTTTGTGGCATGCAGGATAGATCATTTTGTTCATTCCACGCTTTATATTCTCACTGTTTTTATTTATCTCATAAAATGCTTAAGGAATAGTTATAAAAGAATCTGTGCCAAGTTGCCAGGTTATTAGGCACACCTCCTGGATCTTAATCTACAGCAGCCCTGCAATAAATGTGACTTGTATAAAGCTTATTGCAGTATATTTAGGTTCTGCTGATCCTGTGTCAGAGAGCTGTTGATTCAGCTGGTAACTGTGGAAACTCGTCTCAGTGCTGGTGTTGACAGGTCTGGTCTGTACTAAAAGGTTTTTCTAAAATGATGATGGATAAAATGTTGGAAACACATTTCACTGTTAATCCAACACCAGCCACGAAATACGAAATGACCAAAGACCTGACACAGCCTCATCAAAGCCTGGATATGAAAGCCTTGATAAAATATTGCAAAGCTGTTGCGTTGGATTAGATGCAGCCATTTGCACTAAACAGACTGACGTGACACATCTGACAGTGTATCCGGTCTTATGGCATCCATGGACAAGTTCAATTACATATATAAAAATAGTGAAAGTCTGTTTATGAACAGAAATGTCATTGTGCAGAATTTACCAATCCATCCATCCAACTTTCAGTTCAGACAGCTGAAGGAAATGTTTTAAGTTGTCTGATGACTCAATGTGAGATCGATCTACCGCTGTGCTGTCATTTCAAACTCCCCGGTAACATCAAGGGTCCTTTACAAACTCTTCCCCTCAGACGGGATGCTGAAGTTATCAAATCAACAACCAAAGCTGGTTTTCAGCTTTTCCAAAATAAAAAAAAAAAAGCCTGTCTTGACTCCTGTTATCACAGTGGGTGAAATTGCACGGTGAAGCGTTTTGATGTAAATCAGCAGGTTAAATGGTCAGTTTATTCTGAGATGCACAGCCACAGATTTACCCCTGCTTTGTAGCTTCTTGTCAAATTGTTTCGAATGACGCTCTTTTTTCCCCCCTTACCCTGCCTTCCACAACAACAGTAACCATCTGTTATCACCATTCTGAGTCCAATCTCTTCTTTTTTTCATTTGAAAAATGAAACCGTCCTGAGCATGATGACTTTATGTTTTGCTTGTCCTCTGAGGGGGAACTGGTGCAACTTACTCGCCGAGACCGTTCCAAAATTACAACACACTCACTGATATTTGGCAACAATTTTCTACCTAGACAGAAGACAACAGGAGGATCAGATGACTACATGTAATGTGAAAGGTGTCACTCTCAGCAATGAAGCTGTCTCACGTTGTAACGTCTGTGTTGCAGGAACGATTTTACTGTTTCCTTTTCCTTTTTCTAGCCTGGCATATATAATGCTGTAACCTTAGATACTGCAAAGTTATTTTTTCATTTTGCTAATAATGTTTTCATACTGTTTGTGATATGTAACATTCACGCTGCACTTTCTCGTAGCCCCTTTAGCTCCTGGGGACAGTTGTGAGTCCAACAATAGTGGGTGTAAAAAGTGAAACAGCACAGTTGAGAGTCTGATGTTATGATGGACGATTACAGAAGATTATTTAGAGAAACTGTAGCCTGCTGGCACAATGGGTGTACTTTAAGTCCTGCACCTACACAGAACTGTCAAAATCCTCCCTCAAATGAAAACCTGGTTCATCAGACTATCTCACCTACGAATTTTCAAATATCACACCTAATTCTGCCGTCTGGATCAGGGGTTCTTAAATGTTTTTAGCTGAGGACCCCGGTGAGAAATTAGCTTCCATTGCTCTGGGAAACAAGCTTATTAAAAAATTTCATATCCGCGTCATAAAGGGACCAACCAGCAACAAGCCTGTAAGTCAATTTGGATCTCGACCTACAGTTGAAGAAGAGGTGAAGCCAGATCACAGTTGTGGATTTTCTATGTTTTTTTTTTTGCAATGCTGACACTCCTTAATTTTTAAATGTTTCTCTTTTGGGAAATTACATGAAAAAAAATGTTTCCACAACAGAACTGACAGTGTAATCAAGGGTTTTTTTTTCACCTGCAGATGCTTGACAGACACAGAGAAATGAAAGAATTAGAAAAAGGATATTGCTTGTTTCTTTTAAATGGACCTCGGTTTTCATTTTGGAACGTACCCTCTGCGCTCGCTGTAAACACTGCTGCTCGTCTCCTCCTGTCAAACACAGTTACACTGAATGACTGTGTCTGTGAACTTGTTCCCAGTCTGCTATCCTTCTCCAAACACCGAGTCTGTGACATGTGTTGCACCGAGAACAGAAGACAAGCGCCGCCTAAAGCATCTCCCTCATGTTCTATGAGGAGTGAATGTTTCCCTCAAACATCAAGCTGCACTCATCTTTTACCAAAAGCATCCTTTGGCAAAACGACAAACATTCTCTGTGAATCAAAAGGCCGTGACACCGCTGGCCTTGGCGTGTCAAAACACATTTCCACGGTCAGTGCCAGCCTCCCAGGTTGGTATCCCAGTCACTTCGGAGGAGTTGGAGGACTGTCCGGGGGTGGGGGGAGTGGCTTTGATTTCTTTCAAGAGATTTAAATGAAGTAAAGGCAGGCAAGCCTCTCCCTCTCTCTCTCTCTTTTTTTTTTTTTTTTTTGCTGCAGTCATTACAAGAGCACATCAAAGGAATCTCCTCCTCATACCATATGCTGTATAGTTTCATAATCTAATGAGGGTTTTGTAATTACACAGTCCACCAGGGGAACAGAGCTCATCGATTCTCTGGGAAAAGAAATTATATTACACCGACCCACTGTAAACCATTGATTCTATCAACAGCTTTGTACTTCAATTTCACTTCATCATTTCACATAACAAAAGGACATGTCAGAATTACATGCTGGAGAGAGAATTACACATGTGAATGTAAATCAGTCTGATACGGAGTCTTTCAAAACTTTCCAGGAAGGAAAAGTGAGAATGTCACTTGCCAAGGTGCCAACATACAAGCAATTCTTCATCTGTTCATGTAATTTGTTTCCTTGGTGAAACGCAGTAGTCTGTATGACATTTCAATATATATGTACGCGATACAACTAATGAATGCTGCTTTTTTTTTTTTTTATGGATGCGCCTCACATCCAGCAATAGGATATCCTCTGATGCATTCATCAAGCCATCAAATGACAAATGAGACACTCGCAGTAGTGGAGTTATTTATATATTTCTGCCAGTATAGTAAAGGCTGTAGCTGTTAGAAGTGTTGGCTCACAGTAGCCTTCTCTCTGCTGTGTGTTGAGATCCTTTTAAGTAAAGCCTGGGATGCCCAGTCTGAAACTCTGTACAGCTGCTTCAGTCCTGACCAGAATGAAAACAAACATTCAAATGATCTGAAACTTTAACTTCTTTTAGCATTCACTCCTAAAACCACTGCTGCTGCTGAAGACAAGGCTGATGAGACCCGTGACAGCAAACCAAAATAAGTGAAGCTGTACACCTCAAAATCAAAACCAAAACAATGAGCTGAAAGAAACTAAAACGCTCCACAGAGCTGAGCAATAATTCTCTAAGCGTTCATCACCCCAGGCTTCTCAAATTACATGTAGTTACTTGACCCAGTGGAATTATACCCATAGTTATACGACCCATAAAAACACTGATTAATTAGCTTTAATCGCTACATTAATTATTATTTAACCTGTATTTAAGAAACCTACCTGCTACTCAGATTTGCCAGATTATTTCTATGAAAACTGCAGATAAAACTCAACCCAAGAAATAATTGGCGTCACGTCCTCGGTTCGTGTAATCCAATCTGCCTTAAACACAGGTGAGGGTGTTAGAAAAGTACAGGGGACAAATCAGTCATTAAGGGAAAATTACTCACACACCCACAAGTGCAGACTCTTTCATTATATCATAGATCGCCTCATTCCTGTTCCACTCGTGCAAATGAATGTGATATAGATGTCTGCTTTCATTTTATACTTTTAATATGAAACAAATGGCTATATTAAATTACAACTTTGGCAATTAATTCTTAATATAACACATCATCCATCTTGCAAATTAACACACCCAAATTAGTTCAGTCACTTTGTACATTGTAATTACTTCTGACAGGTGCAGTGGATTTATGTGGGCTCGAACTGGATTTTCAGCAGTTGAGTTTTTCTTAGATCAGACTAACAACAACTGGCTTGTTTCCATTTTTAGTGTCAATACAATTTCCGTTTCCGCGTTTTCCCAGGATTCACCTGTCGAACTACCGTGACTGTGTGGGTGGTGCACTGATCTCTTTCTTAAATTTTCCAGCGATTAAGGTTTTGTAAATATATGATTAAAAAAAAGAAAACATTACACGGTGCAGAACAGGAAATACAAAAAAACTACATCAACACTTTGGATGAATTTCTAATCCATTGTATAGCAGCAAGTACAGTCTTACGGCAGCTGTGAAAAGCTGGAATGGAAAATAAAATGTTCAGAATAAGTATGAGCCATTACTCTATTTAATCAACAAGAGCTGTAGTTTCACCCGAGCAATGTAATTGGCTGAAGACGTGTTCGTCATACTGATGATTGCCACGCACACTGCCAAGAAAACTTTTCATTCAGAACACATGCATTGGTAACTGCTGCATAAATGTTGAAACACCCCTGAGGACACTTCTTACTGTTATTATAGGTGCTACAGTGATGCATCGCTGTTGTACCCGTTAATGTCATTAAGACTGCCCCTGGGGTGTGTTGTCGTTATATTTAGTTATCGGAAATTTGATGAGGAATAGATCCCAGAGCACGTACGCTGGACCCGAGATGACGTTATGAACGGTATCCGGTCCTTCTCATGCCAATAAAACTGAGACGTCTCTAATTAGCACAGAGATGGATCAGCGTTCCCCTGGGCTCTGTGAAACATCCCTCACAGCGCAGAGTTGGATTACATGTGGATAAGATAAAGGAAGCATAAGAGATTCGTCACTGATATAACACTTTACTTGCTGTGCCTCTTCAAAGACAGTACATCCCCACCCTGCTCAACATCTCATCACAACAACCTCTGATCTCTAAAACCCCTGGGACTGGTATTAAATGGTTAAAGATTTCACCATGAGGCATACGGTTCTTATTGGCTATGATAATATTTTACTCATTAATATAACGTCTTAGCTCTGGAGATTCACCGTCATTACTACAACAATGGGTCCAACAGGGCAAAGAATATGGTGCAACGATCACACAACAAATCCTCCAATGCCAAAGTGCGGCAACCGCTCTCATGTAAGTGTGTGACTATCTTCCACTTTTCTGCTCCATAGCAACAATGAGAACCACACTGTCAAAAACAATGGAGTAGCTTGTATTTGAATAACCAGAATTATATTACGACTTATCACTGGGGTATGAGCAAATCATTGAAAAAAACAAATCATCATGGGGCAACATCACTTTCAACCTTGGCCCAGTAATTACTATATATATGATATTATATTATATTGCTAACCGTTCCCTTTCTTTTTAAGCTACAAGGCTATATATATACATATGTATGCCTGCTGTTGTGGTCATTTGAATCATTTAGAGCACAATCAACTGTCATGAAAGCACCATTGATGTTAATTTTACAGCACAATGATTCATATCAGCCTCACTTTTCTTGAAAAAAAGAAAAGTGAGGCTTTGCTTTGAGAGAAGTGAGCAGCTTTGCATTTATGCTCCAGCGAGGTTTAGCAACCAAATTAAAGAGGCACAGATACAATGAACACCGAGGCATCTGGTGCTGCATAATGTCTGTAAAAATCATTTTTCCTCAAAGCTGTCTCTTCATTGTCTGCCCGCTGACACAAATTTCTGATTCTATTATGAAGCTAAAAATTGGTTAAAAAATTGGTAGAAGCAAGAGCAAATTAGATGCTGCTGAGCGTTACATCTACTATAACAAAGCAGATAAATGGATGGCATTGATGATTTGAGTGAGCCATCAGTGTCATCAGACTTACCTTTGGGCAGAATCGATAGGCAGACAGCTGCAGGACAAAGCATCGTCTCTGATAGTCATTTGCTTTGCCATTGTGTCATTGCTGCTACAATTTTAGTATCTGGGCAGCCTGGGATGAATTTTGCTATCATAAAACCAGGCCCGCGACAACAATAGCGTGAGGAGATTGACAATAACCAAATAACATCAGTGAGAAAACACGGGCTTTTCACGAAAGCAAGCCATTTCAATAACTGTCAGATTTCTGGTGGCACATCAGAACTGAGTGAATGTGTCTTTTGTCAGTTTCGTCAGCATCTTTGTTTCCTGACACGTCTTTATCTGACTGATCCAAACATGTCGTCTAGGTGTGCCTCTGGATTCATCAAGGCCAGGCTGAGATATTTTCACCAAGTGTGACTGGCTGCTACATCTGCCAGGATACAGAATCATAATAGAGTTTCTCTCTCTATTCCCTCGTGGTGAGGTTTTTTTTTTTTTTTTTTTTTCAACTTGTTCAATTATGAAGAATAAAATATGGAATCCTCTGTGTACAATCCATTTTATTCCTTACAATTTTCACGCTATGTGGAATTTTCCAGTGGCAAGTTAATTAATCAGGTAGAAGCAGTGGGGTAACTGCTTCTCAGGACTAAATGACCCATATTTAGCACAAAGAAAAACTTCACTCTGAGGCATCTGAAGAAGAAAAAGCAGCACCTTAAGGCTGGCCTCTTAGTGTTCAGCAGCAATGGTCCCTGTTTCATCTCAGGGCCGCTTTTAACGAGATAAACCCTCTACTGACAGTGACCTGAGATGAAAGTAGGAGACAGAAAGCCGACGAGAGTTCAGGGAAAGTTCTTCAACACCCCACCTACCCACCCAATCACCCTGCCTAAACCTCTCTCAAACCCAGTCCTGGTGCTGCTGAGAGATGGGAGGGAAGTGGGTAGGGCAGCAGAGAGCAGCGGTGGAATAGAAAAGTTCCTTTGCTTCTATTACAACTTTGTGGTTGATCCCACAAGGAGGCCTCACTAGGTGCTATAGATGCCGGGATTGACGGCTCTAATCTCGCCGACTCTATCCGTCTCGCTCGAACTTGGCCTCTTCTTTTGTTCTTTAAGCCCTGGATTCTTTTGTTTCTACAACTCTATTTGGACGCAGGGCTGGTTTCTGCTGAGGGGAGGGGAGAGGACGCTGCTGCAGGAACCACAGGGGTGTAACAGAGGTTGCTACCACGGCCTCTAAAGGGACAAGTTCATTGACCTCTAAAGGGACAAAGTAGTGTTTGTCAATCTGCTGACCCATGTGAATGACTGGGATTTTAAACAGGAATAATGAAAAATGAAGATCTTGTAATAAGGTTAAGTTATTAAACATTTAATTCATTCTAGGTAACTGGTAATTCAGCAGCTCTCGGCTTAGCTGTTTTTCATTTTAGCCATCTAATTGTATCTAATAGTATTTTGCACCTGGGATGCAAGTTGAATGCACTTAACTACCTGCAGTGACAGAATAGAGAAGCAGCGGTACTCTGGGATTGAGTGCATTATTAACATCTGGCTGCACGAAAACTGATTTGTTATGGTTAACACAAGGACATTTTGTTAACAGAGAGGGCTGTGAACATGTGTTCAAGAGGTGATTCTAAAGATAATACAGATTCGCCTTCAGTGTAAAGTCTGAACCGCATAATGTTGTTTTTTTTTCTCCAGTCCTTCTTTATTTCATGGCTGTTTGTGTCAAGTACCAGGCACAACGCAATAAGGTAGAGATGGAAAAGGTTCCTGCAAGCATTCATATAATATACAACTCAAAGAGCTGTATGATAGCAGAGAAAAAGTGCAATGTGCAGTGGTGATGTAAGGCACTTCCATAGTGTAAATGTGGAAAGGTCAGTTGTATTATAGAGTCTCCATGTCATGAATGTTGACATAAACACTGTTTACTTGCCAGAAACTGGTAATTACAGTAACATTTCCTGAAAATTATATAAACCTAGAGCCAAAAAGAAAAAAAGAGCTTTTTCCTGCCTCGCTTGTAACAATCTGGAAACCGCAAAAATCACCATTTTTCCCATCTTTACTTCAGCTGTTTATTTACTGGATTACCACCCTGAGCTGATTAGGTAACTCACAAGCTAGTCTGTTACCTCTTAGAAAAGTCATAATGAACAGCAACCTCACCGTTTATGCTATAATTTGACCAGAAAAAATTTGACCAAAAAAGCACAGAACTCGACGCAATTAATATGAAAAGCTGCACTGATGTCAGCGTGAATATGCTCTCCAGTGAGACCATGTTTGCTGTTAGTTATACTGTGTAACACAGCAGCACCTCATTAACAGGGTTTGAGGAGTTAGATAACAGGGTTGCTAATGAATATGTCCCCTGCTGCTCCAATCAACATATGGGGGAATGACAGTAAATCCTGACACCCTTTTACCAACTCTTTGTTCGCCGTCTATTCATGAATGTGTGAAGCCATGGGATTTATTAGGGGCACAGCTCTCCAGCACTGATCCGTCTCTCGAGCAGGGAGCCTGTTTGTTTTGCACAAAGAAACTTTGGCGAGCAGTGGTGCTCGAGTGGACACCAGGCTGCTACTGTGATACATTAATACCACTCATTGCTGCGGCACGCTGGCTCTCTCGTCGAGAGCGCTGCATGGTAAGCAACTGTAAGCATCAGCCAAATGACAGGATATCCCCTCATCCTCACAAATACTAACACACACACACACACACACACACAGCAGCAGCAGCTCAGCTGAAGACAGGAAGCCAAACTCAGTCAGTGGAAATGCCCCTCATGGTTTAGCATCTCCATAGTAGCAGAGAATATGTATGTAATAAAGAAATAATGATTAGTTATTGGTTATGTGCCATTTTTAACTGATTCAGAGTTAATCAGAGACGGCTCTTGAGAAGTGGTCAATATGCAGATTTACAAATGTCTTCAGAATAATCATTAGTCACAGGCTCATTATCATATCCAGGAGCCTAATCATCACTATCTATGGATTCGAGGATTTTCAAGAGCTATTTGTTATGTATTCATCAATTTGCACTCCTGATTTGTTCCAGACTCGGTCACTGGTAACCAGTAAGCCAGACCTTTATCCAGTAATCACCAGTTCAGACTGAGCGCAGGTCCTAATGACTGTCGCAGGGGTATTAAAACTTCCTGGACCTTTCCACACCAATAAAAAGAATGGACTGCTTTACTGGCTTGCAGGCTGAATCTGGATGATACTGTCTGAAGGAGCAGATGCCACGGTAAATTGAGAGCCTCTCTCATCTCTGTGAAAACCAGGAGGCATGCTCAGTCTTCCCTTCCTCAGCACTTTGCGGGGAGGAAGGAACCGAGGCCGCTGTTGGCTGGAGATGACTGTCGGGTCTCAACCACAAGTGTCGGTGCAGCGGTGCTGTGTGTGTGATCTATGTGATTGCGCCAGGCAACAGGAACTGTCTGGCCAAAGTCACAGATGGTGTTTGGAGCCGTTGGCGCTCTGCAGTCACTGAGGCTCAATGAGGTCTCAGCTCCAACACTGTCTTTATTGTGATTAAAAGTAGAAGCAGACATCAGCAGTCTAACATACAACATTATACAAATATTGTTAAATGTGGTCTTTGCTGTTGTAATTTATTTTACTGGGTTAGTTTGTTTTTATGCTGTTTGTAGACAGGTAAGAGTATTTCCTGTCTTACTTTAACCTGGATACTGTGTAATGTGACAGTCTCTCTGACCCACATGTCCAGGGAGAAAATATCAATTAAAATTGTATTTAGAAGATTTATTTAAACAGATTAGTGAATTTTCTCTCTTGCTTCTATTATTTCTAATTGTATTATTACTCATGTTATTTACATGTGTGGAAAATCTAATGACAGTCAGTCAGAGGAGCCCCATTTGCTTTTTCTGCCTTTAGAGCCTTTGTGACTCAGAATCTCAGTGTGTGTTCAGAAGGATGCCGTGTGAACACCTGCTCCTAAAACAGACGAAAAGGGCGACCGCAAATCAAAAGCTTGTGATTTCCTGAATGTTCAGGAGACGCCAAGACTTCCCTGCCCTCTTGCAGTTGTCATGCTCTCCATGTCCCCCTGGGGTTTTTCTTGTCTCTTTATCATACATGCTGCCACTGCTAGGAACAGGGAGTCAAAAAGGTTCAATAGGGATGGTGGCACCTCACGGAAACCAATTATACATGCGCTCCGAAGCCCTAATTTCTGTGCTGGAGCCTTGAATGGTTTTGATATTCCATGATGAATTACCACAAGCAAATGAGAAGGAGGGGGTGGGGAGGGGGGAGCGAGAGAGCAAGAGACTGAAAGAGAAAATCCTGGAGGAATTCTTTGCCTTAACTCCCTCAGGGCGTTCAGTGTGTTGGTGGAGTACTGTACGTTTCTCTGGCAAGCGTATCTCCTCTCTTCCACCCACGCGAGTCTCTCAAACCGAATGAAGTCCCAGCGGAGGAGTTCCTTCATCCAGCCAGAGTGTGCGTGCTCTTGTGTAGCACACCTCCTCTTAATTAAACAATGGCTAGTACTGAAAATGTTGTTTGACAGAGACTGTGGAAATTAACTTTGTCTGCGGAAAGGAAAATATTTTTAAAAAAAGTTGACGCTAATCTCACAGGATGAAAGTTCATTAAGCAGGGAAACATGGACTGAGCTCACTGGGCTTCACATGTTGCTTCTCCTTGGTTCAGTGTGTCAGACTGACTATATGTTAACTGAGCATTGGACATTATCTCATCATAGCCTCTTAGCTTCAGGTTTCATGTAGGACAGGAGCCTTTTGTCTATGTGTACTTCATCTTATTATCAAGCAGAAATACATGGTTGTTCAAACAATGCATATACTGCTCTCTGCAGAAAAGCATCCAAACCAATCCTTGCAATAACTCATCTGATCAGAATAATTGGCCTGGAATAAAACGTCAGGTTTTAGCTGCATGTTTCTTTGGTGCAACACTGACTGAGGACATTAACATGCACACATACTGTACGCCCTGATCACTGGAAGTAACCTGCTTAAGGCACTGTTTTGTTTACAGCGTATGAACACTTCACTGTTCAAAGTGATGCGATTCTTCTAATGAGCCAGATTTGATAGAAATGATGGAAAAACAAAAACAAAGAAACAAAAAAACAAAAAACAAAAGCGCTTTGCTTTATAACTAAACACCCAGATTCCTTTGTCTAATTATGACACACACACTTTGGAAAAGCCACAAAAATCCAATACCAACAATTCACTTAACAAGGATAAGCAGACATTGATTAATCAGGATTTAATTGACATGGGTACCATACTGGTATTGATGTTTATCACACAGTCTTTTTGATACTCTTCTCTGCAGGATTTAAACTGTAACTACAGTCCACAGAAGGTGCACATAGTTATAGTTAATAGTTAATTTAATCTGAAAACGCCTAATGTTAAATAAATGAATTAACATGGCTCAGACAGAAGCACCGACCACCCAGGAACTCATTCTAACCAATCAGAAACCACCAGTTTTACTCTGATCTTCAGTACCTCTCCTTCAGTAGTGTTTTCTTTTAATTCACTTATTAGTGAATGAAAATATATTCAATGAGATTTCTTCTGCTTTCCCATTAACTGTATTGCAGGTAGAAAACTGCTGCTGTAAATCTTGTTGGCTTGTAGAAAAGTCCTTGTGAGAAAGGTTTCAGTTTAAACAGTGTTTGAACTGAAACCTTTCTCACAAGGACTTTCTGAGTTTGGCTGGTAGGTGGTGGGAGGTGGGACTGCTTCGCAGATTCTGGCCGACATCTTTGCAAATGTGATTTATGCTCATGGCGCAGTGAGGAGCTCAAATCTTTAATTACCGTGCAAATTACTGGCCACTGTAATTCATCAGTACACAACCAGCAGAACCTCGTTTCCACACTAATTTAATGAATAATTGCCTTCTTGGAAAACCTGCCTCTTTTAGTATAATGGCAAAGGCCGCGGAGGATACGGCCACTAATGCGGAGCCGAGTTCACACGTTCGACCAGAGAGCTCCTCCCGCTACCTGTTTTTAATGAAACCGGCGCCGGCGCCGTGAGGATGAGCTGGCTTTAATTGCATTGACGTTCACATCTTTATGCTGCAGGGAATTCCACTATTGTAAAACAGGTTGTCTGGAATCTCTGGTGCTTTTATTTTCTGTTGCACACAGTAGAGGATGAAGGAGGCTCATTGAATTTCTGCCCTAATTTGTTCCCAGCTTGAGCGAGTCCACTGACAACAAACTCCCATCAGTATTTCTAAGATGAAGCACAGCACACGAATTGGGCTTGAAAAAGGCTGAATTCTACTCAAATTTATCACAATACCCCTGCGTCAAACTTATTTCTACAGCCACAGAAATAAATGTCTGTCAGATATTGCATTGGAATCTTTTAGATCTGCACAAGATTTTGATTTTAAAAGTGTTTTCTTCCTCTAAAATTGTTTAACACGATGCCTCGATCTCGTGTGTAAACATTTCTTTTTCTTACAGTCAGAATTCTAACTGAGATCTTAATCCTACTGTACAGAAATGCTCGGTTTAAGTGAAAGTGCAATTACTGATTACAACATCACGGTCTATTTCTTTGCCCACAGAGAGACCCAAAAACATAAATCCAATCCCTTCTCTATTGATTCAGCCCCTCATGTTAACTCCACTTCCTTCAATAGAAAGAGAGGAACCCTAAGGAAAGCTGGTACAGCGCGCTGACCTTCACTCACTCCAAAAACACAAGATCCTGGATCCGTGGATTCGTATCCAATCAATTACTCGGTGGCTTAATTGATTTGCAAAGGTAATCACTGGGCACGCATCCACCAGGGCGGAGTATTTGATGTTTTAATAAATGGTTTTACAGCAGAACTGGATGACCGGATCGATTCAGCCTCAGCAACCTTGATTATAGCACGGGTGGGGAGAAAAACAGCAGTGTAGCAGTGGGACGAGCCACAACAATGCAATTGGTTGGGCTTACCTTTATTGTTTACACTGGAGTGTTGTACAGCAGCGTGGTAAGATCAAAGCCGACCACATTACTCAATTTCCTCTTACAGGAAGAAAACTGAGACCAGACGCTTACCGTAGATCTTATAACACTGCAGAATATGCAGTAAAATGTAAAAATAAATATGAATCCGAATCAGACCTTTAAGAGTCACCTACAATCGACATTTACCCCGATGGCTACACAACACACACTTAAACCGCGGTCAAATGCAGAGAAATTCCCCAACACCGGAAAAGCTGAGTCACCGATTGCTTTTTAAACTTTAAAGAAATTTCTGAAGATCTAATCACATTCACTCCTCTCAGACCTCCAAAATCCTGTGTGGTGTTAACTGCCAAGATAACACCTTCAAACAATGTTTGAATGTGGACATTTATAATACAATCAGATTGTTAAGTATTGGAAGAAGTGTCACCAAACCTTTATCCAGTCATCAGTCTGCATCTGAAGCATCCATTAAACTAATGATCCTGTAGAACTTTAGACTTTAGACTAATGCAGGCTCACAATAACTGCCCATTCCAGTGTAACTCACCATACAACACTATCACAATCATTCAAAGACAATCACCCACAATGCATCACAATATCTGTGTAAGGGAAGGAGAAGAAAAAGTCCTAAAAAAGGCACAGAGCAGGATTTATTCACTGCACTGTGGTGTCAGTTTCACAGAATTTGACACCTGAGATCAAACAATGTACATCAAAGTGCATAGAGTCTCAGGTTAATGCCTCATTACACACACACTAACTGCAACTTGTCCATGTCCAACCTGTGCCAACATTCCAATGTAAAACAGCCATAGACTCATACACTGACAAGAGGCCGAACTTCCAGAGAGCAGAACAGTTCTGGGGTTAAAATGTTGCAAAGGAAGGAGACAACCATGCCTGACTAAAAACTTATCACTCTGTGTAAATTTAGTTTAGAGCAAAGCAAGCAAAAAAATTAATCAATTAATGCAAAAATACATTTCTTCCATTAAAAAAATCGAAAAGATTCTTTCTGCAGACACATTAGTCCAAGGGATGCTCATGAACGTCTGCCCGAGGAGGTCAGCGAGTGCAGATTTCTACTTCTTTGGTTTGTGTGTGCAGCAGGAGGATCGCTCCCATTCACACTGTGCTGCTGAACGGCGTGGAGCCATTCAGCAGCACTCTGCTCAGTGCTCCTTTCCTCGTCACTGGTGCTCTCCTGAGAATTGTTCTCCATTTCCAAGTCTGCATTCTTCTCTCAGAAACTGAACAGTGGCACACCTTTGACGTTATTATTTTAAAAAATATGTTCACATCAAGTGAACCATTTCTATCAATTTAAAATTTTCATACATGGATGTTTGCAGGTGGACTGGAGATATATGGAAGATTGCATCTCTAGCAGGAGTCTGATGCTTTAAAAACACATCAACACAAAACTGAAACAAACAGCTCAGATGACCTACTGCAGGATGTAATCACCTTCAGAGCAGCAGCGACTGACGCCTCTTTGGCGTATGTTTCCTGTATAAGTTGTGGCGACAGGAAGAGCAGAGAATTAAACCTGGGGTCTAAGGCTGATGAGAAGTACAGGTGGTTTTCCTCCTGTGTAGAGTCATATCTCTTTGATAGGTCGTGATGGAGGGGGGTTCCTCAGTGGTGCCGACTGTCACTCAAAAGTTGGGTGTGAGGCAGAGCAAATATTGTTGGACTCTTCTGCTACATGATGTTTGTTGCCACAAGCATTGGACATTTGAGATGTGTGTCTCAGTCAGGGTGCAGGCACTGACACTAATTTATGCAAAATTTTAAAGGAGTGTTGTCCTGACTGCTAATTAGTGAAATAAACAACTGATGACAAAAAGCTGCAAAAGAGATTGTGACGCTTTAATGCAGTAAGGTTTGCATTCCCACGGGATGCGTCAGCAGAGTCCCTCTCATGTTTTCACACACACCGTCAAAAGACACGCGTGTGTGCTGTTTATCTTTAAGGGCCAGGGTTAGCTACACAACTAAACTGCAGCTAATGCAACACATGCCACAGCTTTATAAACATAATTCATTTATTAGTATAATTACTCTGGAAAACGCAACTATAATCAGAAGAGTAGCATGAAGTGATCTCTTTAAGGTTTGTAGAAAACAACCAAAATCACAATTTGCTGCTACAGTAACACACATACACAGTAACACACATACACACCCACTAACACAAGTTCCCAAAGTTGCCGTGTTTAATAAAGAGAAAAAGGCTTTTATTAGTGTGATTGCTTATTGCCCATCAACTCTAAAAGCCCAAAACGTATAGATTTTCATCCAATTTATTTTACATTGGATTAAAAAGTTATCTTTTTTTCCCCAAAGCTGTGGTTGCTGTGCAAGATGACACACTTCATAAGAACTGTATGAAACCGGTAAGTGGTCAAAACCTGCAGGGGACTTTTGAACAACACAAGGAAAAGGTAAAAGTAGAAATGGACGGAGGTTTAGCTCACAGTTAAAACCCCGCTTTGACGTTTTGTCATCATTATCTTCACCGGACAACGTTGGAGCCATGTCAGCTACATACTGTAAGTCTCATTTACCACAGTCTAATGGGCAGGTCTAACAAGATAAGTTTGTTCCCATTAAGTTTGTTACGAACGTCCCCATGAGTTTTAAATCCTAAAGTTCTTTTGGAAAAAAAAAAAAAACTATAATAAGTAAAAAAAAACTCTGAAGTTAAACTTAACACCCTCACAGCTCATCAGAGGCTCCTTCAGCCTCTTTGTACACAGCTCCCCACTTTCACAGTCTGCCACAGTGCAGAGGGAACAGTGCCTCTGGGAGACATTTCTGAAGTTTAACATTTCCCTGGGTTTACTAGTTGAAAGGCTGCCCACCGGCCAGTTTTAACTGCCTTTGGGGACCATTAGGGCAGGTCATCCGTCACTGCGGTTCATGCTTAGCATCTGCTCGCCTTGTTGTAGGATCAAACCGTCTTATCTCAACCACAGCTTGGTCAGACCACCACTGCCTTCCAGCATGAGAGAGAGAATTGGAATCTCACCTGGAATTGGATGTTTTTCCCCCTTCATCCCTGGTGCATATACCAGCAAAGAAAATACAACGCAATTAGCCAGACTCATTGTGTATAAGTATTATTAAAGCTGTTCTTATCTATGTTTTTTTTAATTAAACTGACTGTCCAGCAGAGAGACAAAGTCAGACAGAGACTCACTGGTGAACACAGATAAGCATTTAGCAGCTAAAGAGCCAGATATTTGTTATATGTGACAAACAGAAACTTACTTTAACCTAAAAAATAACTTCCTTATTTTATTACATTTCACCTTTTTTTTTTTTTTAAGCATCATGATAGAGGTGCTCACACCGGATTTATCCTGGGTTTATGCTCCTCCATGACAGACCCACCGAAGATGCTCGGTGGAGCTGATTTATTGTTTAGCCTGGGATCTCAACTGTTGATTAGCGCACAGCAAGATCAAATGGATGTGTCGCACACATAATCGCCCTGAGTGGTGTATTCATTATGAACTCAGCATAACCGTGTTTAGATTCTTTCATTTACTTTGTGAATGATCACAACAAACACTGCCAGGAGAAGGTTTGCACAGGAAATAACTTTGCTAGATCACAAAACATTCATTTGTTTACTCTTATATGGAGCAGGAAATGATCAGTGAGCCTTATTTTCTAGTTGCTCCGTATTGCCCTGTCTATCAGTAGTCTCCAGTGCTTGTGCTCTTCACGTGATATCTCTATAGCCCCATCACATGGCTACATTTTTGAGGCAGCATCTCAGGCACTTATTGTGGAACGTTTTCCACATTTCTCTCAAGGCCTTTTATGATATTGAGCAAAATGGGCTCAGTGGCCCTCGCACCTGACCCATGAGCCATGTAAACCACAGACGCACCTGACATCCCAGTGCTCCCACTACAGTCCTCCCACCTTTAAAGCAGTTTGCTCCATATGTCAGTATAAGAATGAGTAGATCTATACAGACAGACTGGGGTATAAACAACACAAGTTTACATGGTTGCTGTTCCCATAATTCATTTTCATGATGGTTATTTTTTCTTTTCATGACCAGAAGCATAGTTGTGCTTCATTCTCTCATCAAAGTTGTAAACATCCAATTTGATGTGGTGAGGGGAGGCCGGGCCCTTGTGTAATTTGTGGGGCCCTATGCAGCTTGCATAGTGAGCACAGAGGGCCACCAGGCTCTGGTTCAGTTGCTTTGGACTCCATGTGATATACAACTTGGAGTCTGTTCAGTGTTTTATTTTGAAAATTGACAGGATGCTCTGTGCTTTTCTGGTGTCTGGCTTCCTGCTGCTCTCTGCATAATAAGAAGTTTGTTTTATAATTTGTGTGGCCCTTATGGGTGGTCAGCAAACATGTGTAACTCCATCTCATTATACAGCAAGAGGCAACAGTAAGAGCACTACAGCAAACAGTTACACCTCGCATCCTCGCTTTTTGGCATCGGTAGTTAATTTATTTTCAACTGATTAAATTATAAAGAGAAATCACTGACGTCACTGTATTTTATTTTAAGGTATTTCATGTAGCACCATACAGAAGGGAAAAAAAAAGAGAGTGCAAAGAGCTTAAACACTGAACCTGAAATCTACGCTTGCACTTGCAAAAGGTCACAGACTGAGATGTAAGAAATGATTTATAGAAATAATCAAATAAGCCGAGAAGCAAACACGTAATAAAGCGAGTCAGAGCTAAATCAAGACAGGCATAAAGACAAATAAACAAAAAAAAAGCTGAACTGTGAGGGGGCTAACAAGAGCTGACTGAAGGTAAAAAAGTCATTTCTAAGGAGAAAGTGATGTATTGTTGCATGGCTGTGCTGGCTGCTGCGCCCGTGGCTGCAGCGGGCCCTCAGAGAGCCGCAGTCCACCGTCACCTGATTATTTTTCACCTTGTTTACGGCTGCACTCCTTCATGGCACTGCCTCCATCTCCCTCCCTGCATGGACCTGTCTCATTACGTCCATCTCAACGAGTCACTCAGCCGAGAGACGCAGAGAGAGAGAGAGAGAGAGAGAGAGAGAGAGAGAGAGAGAGGGAGGAGGAAAGGGAGGGAGGGATGCGTAGGGGACAGGTAATACAAGGACAGGTGAGAAAAGACGATTAGAGAGAAATGAATATAGTAGAGGAACACTGTCTAAATCCATCCTGACAAGAGACGAGAAAGTGTTTAGTGTGGAAATCACTCAGAGCGTGTAAATTCATCTGAAGCCGGACGGGCAGCGAAGGACAAAGTCACACCTTACATAAAGCATGGCTCTGCCTTATACCAGGAATTACGTCTCCGAGAGAAGTAAACAGTTGTTACAGGGCATGTCCATAAGCAGAGCACTGCAGCACTTTGTGCATCCCATCTCAGTCTTTGCTCACACACTGTCAGTCACTGCAAAGCTATGAGCTGACACGGTACTGGGAAAATTAATGTGTCTTACATTTGTCTTCCAGGGAAATTATCATGTTTGAGCAAATTATTTTTTTCCGCCGCTAATTTCTCAAGTTTGGTATGTACCACTTCAAGGAAATGACCTTAGTCTTGCAAGTTGGAGTCCAACAGGCTCTTGTCTCCTCCTGCCTACTCAGTTTTTACGTATTACCAGACTAACTGCCAGCAATCTAAAATCTTAAACCAGCAGAGACTCCAGGAAGTTGCTGGTCTCAGCCAAGAAACAGTGCGGCACATAATCACCCCCGTAAAACGAGCCAGGCCAGCTGTTTCCCCCGTTTTTTCAGTCCTTATGCTAAGCTAAGTCTGTCCTGGTTCTAGCTCCATATTTAAAAGAAAGATGCTCTTACAATAAAGTATACACACATTGATTATTGATAATTCAAAAGGAGAATCCACACAGCTAATCATGGGAGTAAATAAAGTAAATCACACCATGATTTCATAAACTACCAGCTTAACAACTCAATATTGTGCAAAGATAATGGGCCATAACTTACTTTCCTCCAATTCAGTCCCACTACATCAGCAAACCCCAAAAACTAAAAGGTGTGACATATTCAGAAGTAAGACAACACTCACATCTCAGCACAAAATCAATCAAAGCTAAACTCGACTCAGCTGAAAAGACACTGGTAAAAAGTAAAACACAATCTGTAGTAATACAGTTAGTGATATAAATGATCTCCTCAACCGAAAGAATTCTCTCTGTTACAACAGATATAGCTGACTGCATTCTGTGCAAACATATATAACATAGATGTGGTGAAAATAAAGTTTGATAACAGTCAATAGCTTATCATACAATGCACATATCACAGATACATAACTTACACAGGTTCCTATGTATTTTCTTGCATGTGAGAATATATATAGAGTCAATATGGAGGAACAGATCTCTACTGAATACAAGAGCGCTTGAAAGCTAAAAGCATTCAAAAGTTTAAGTTCACATCAAAAGGTATCAATGCATGTATCGGATGCAAGTCTCACAAGCTACTATCAGACCTAATGCACAGGCTCATTCACAGACCAACAGGTGACTAAACAACCCAGACATTAAACCAGAGAAAGCCCAAATTATTAACTCTCCAGAGCAAACAACAGCAACACACACACCAGCTTCAGAGTACAGCCATACAAAGCACAGTGCATACCATATACATACATATAAAAGCACTATAGCATCAACAACATCATCCAAGCATCAACCATGAAAAGACATTTGGACATCAGGACAGAAACCAGCTTGCAGCAACACAGATACAGAGACACGGTGTGTATGTGGCTCACCTTATCTGAGGCCCACTCTTGTTTCCCTCACGGAGGTGAACCGGTCCATGTGCATCCCACTGCTGAATTGTTGTTTGTTTTGTGGACAGAGCTCCACTGCTGTTTGTTTGACCAGCCTTACAGACGCATGGTAGTTGATCTCCCAGTTCTTTAATGAAAATGATGCTGTTAACTTTTCTGATGTCTGTTGTGAGGACAGAGTATAATTAACGTGTTTCACAGTTCACCTCATAGTTTGTTTTCCACAGTCCAGTCCGCTCACTACCGCAGAAACACCACAGAGACCGGTCCTGGCTGATTGTTTAAATCAGCTGCACCTGGCTTCTTTTTGGCTGTGTCGAACGTAAGGCTGCAATGTCACGTTTGACCACACGCACTGCATAAACTGCCCCGAACATTGAAACCCAGAGGGGCGCTGTTTCACTCGTTTGAAACCAGCACGAATGAAAACAAGGGAAATGGTGTGAAATAATATTATTTAACGCTGCTGTTGTTTGCTCAGGAAAGAGACGGTGCTAAATAACATTTACTTGCTGTTTAAATAATATTTGATCGTGTTCACAAACACTCTGAGTAAATTCTCTGCATCAGACCCCAGTATCTCAGCTTTTGTAAATACTGTAATTTGTCAATGAATGAAAACATGATTATATAAAATAATGCTGTTATAATAGTACATTTTTGACCTGCAGTTCATATTTGCATATATTTTCCACATACACTGATACATTTGGAACATTTCCTCAATGTGTGGGACTATGTGGACCGGTGGCACAAAGTACTGGCATTTCCTGATGCAGGTCTGGTCCTTTTTCATGTGCTGATAAAAGTTATAAAACAGCTACATCTTCATCATGACACTGAATATAGAAGCAGGTTGAGACGTCCAAACTGACAGCCTGTCCTCCGTGCAGCGTGCCTGGCATGCCTCATGTTGACACTGTATTGGATGAAGCCGTACATCTCCTGCTGTCGCCGGGGCCCATGGATCATTGATCTCTCCCTTCGGTCCCTCAGAGGCCTTCGTTCACCGCCCGGCCACGTCTCGCGATTAGCTCGTCACTCTCCACATTTCTGGAGCAGAACTAATCAGGCCGGAGAAGAGACTTGCCCCACTGCTATCCATGCGTGACTTGTCTTACCAATGTATGCGAGAGGCGAACAGAAGCACAGCAGAATGGATTTTATTTCCACAATCTCTCAGACGTGCTGATGGGGAGCTGTTAGAGGACGTGGAGTTCATCTGTCTCCTGCGTAATTGATCAGCAAGAGTGATTGAGTGTATCAAGAGGTAATTATATTGTAATTAACAGGTTTAGACTGAGATATTAGTCTAACAGATACTGATTGTCAGACAGTCATGTTATCTGATGTGAGATTGTGGGCAGAGATGCAGCAAAGCATTCTGAATTCCCTGCTTTGATTTTATGGTAATGAAGTTTTAGGTTTCTCACTCTGACAATACAAGACGTGATGTGAGCTTCAGTGCAAGTCCATCAAAATAAAAGCACATCTCACAACTCTTCAGTTCACAAAGCTTTATTCACCACACATTTCTGGCTCTCTCGCCTCCATCAGAGTGCAGTCTGAGGTGCTTTCTGGTTTTTAAACAGCTCAAAGAACATGAAATTGTTTTATCACCTTGACACTTGATGACTTGCTTGCAAACATGATTTTGAACTTATTAAACGTTCCACTAGTCTGCTAGAAAGAAAATGGCACATTGCTTCTGTCTGGAGTGTCAGAGACTCTTGCTATAAAACGTGCTTTAATGAGCTCAGAAGTAAAGATAACAATATTTAAAGTGCAACTTTTCATGTTTTTTAAGGTCCAGCGTTGAGATCCTCGGGACCTCAAACAAGGAGGAAGTGAATCTGAAAACAAAAGGATTGGGAAGTTATAATGGTACTTTTCTGTTCTGCTGTTCTCCTGATGTTTTTCCCGCAGATCATTTTTCAAAATGGACATGTTAGCAAATAAATCACACCCATCATGTTGCATGAAATCACCTCTCTTATACTCTCTTACCTGTACACGCATCCACAAACTCTGTGCTGGAGGAGAAATGAGTGACATGTTCTCATTTTGCTGGACTTGAAATTAAGTTTAAGTTCACTCCAAACAGAAACGTATCACTTCCTGAACTGGCTCAGTCTATAGCATAATAATTGGCCTATGCAGGGGTTTGCAGTTGATAAGAATGCAGTAACACTACAGATTTTTTTTTTTTCAGGATTCAGTGAGTCACACTGACACTGAATCATGTGGGAGCATCAACACAACAAGACTCTGCACGGACAAATTAAAAATTCAGCTTGGGGATAAAAGTTTCTCACTTACATGCTTGGCCCCAAAAGCACTTTATTCTGTGCAAACATTTTTCTTTTGAAATTAATTCAGTGCCGTGTATTTGGCTGCATAAAATATTAACAGTATTTTAATATTTTAGTGCAAATAATGAGGGCTCTTGACCTCTGTATTTAAATTTAATCATCACATGCAGAATTTATTAGCTGCATTTTCCCTTGTCTATCTAGGAAATTTTCCCAGTAATTTTCCCAGGAAGCACAGTGTGATGAAGGGCCTGTCTCTCCATAATAGATGAACACAATTGAGAAATCATCAGGCAAAGAGGGTCATGAAATAGCCATTCTGAAAAAAAAAAAAAGGATCCACTAAATGAGGAAGCCTCTGAATCTGATCACTTAACTAAGAATCAAACCAAATATTTTGCAGTTGGAGGGAACTGCGACTGTGATAAGGTAAAAGGGGGCCAAGCATGAAGCGTGTGACAGCTCCATCACAGAGCACGAGCTGAAGGTCAGCCGCAGCGTAATTGCTGCGTCCCACTCCCATTTGTCTAAACCCGGCGGTTTGCGTTCAGAAATCAGCTGCAGGTGAAAAGGCATTTGGCTGCCTGTCATCCTCAGTCACCTTCATCCCCACAGATATCAGCGCAGAGCCGTGACAGGAGGCCACAGGTTGAGCTGCTGCGAGCTTATCGTCAGCCAGAGACACGCTGCACCTCGGATGAAAATATTCATTCTGTATATTTATGTTATGGATATACTGACTGAAACTGCACACGTGTACATTCACGCAAATAACATGATATGTTTGCTGTGCAAGAGGAATGAGAAGCTACTGTGGCTGCCACTGAAAAATATGCACTTTGTCTCTGATTGTGTATGTAGGAGACTGAACGAACAGAAATTCATACTTATAATAATATACATACATATTGAATAAACACTGATATGACACTGATTTAAAAAAAAACTATCATCCTTATGCAAAGATATGAAACGAGCAACATGATGTACTTTTGGGGCTCTGTATTTTTAGTTATTAATGTAGTTACAAATATCAGTGAGATTCTGAATGAGGTTTTCTTACCTCTGGAGACTCTCTGTCTCTGGGCTCCGGTCGTCTCCGTAAGGTCAGGGTTAGAGACCCCAGAGAGTCAGTAGGAATCTTCCCACTCTTTCCCTGGTTCAAATTCCACTCTGACAGTGTGCGTGAATGGTGTGTGTACGCATACATAACTGAACTTAGAGTTAGCTTTATGGTCAGCTCTTATACTGTGTTAGACAGCTGTGTAACTGATTGTGTGTTCCTCCCGCAGCATCTTTAATCTTTGCTGCTCAGTGGTATAAAAACAAAACCGTGGCAGACAAAATGCTGCCACTGTTTTGCTGAGATTCACCGCGATAAATAAGTGAGTGATTAGCAGCAGCTGCAGACGCATTTTCTGTCAGTGAATTAGCTAAACAACATTTGACTTTATTAAACTTGCAAAAGCTAGAATGCAAAACAAGTGAAAACACGAGGAACAATCACCCAATTTTCTTTTTACATGCTTTTGTGTTGAGGACAATATTATTGCAACACTGGACTACAGTCCTTGAAATATGGACTCAGATCAGAAAAACAATCAGACAAGACAAGATTTTAAGAGATAATAGTTGGTAATAGTTGGTAGTGTGTTTCTACACAGTCAACACAGTTGGAGATATTGTGCAACACTTGTGTGTGAGTGTCTGTTTTCTTCCTTCAGAAGAAGCCATTTGCTGCTACACACATTTTTGCTCAGAATGAAAAACAGCTTCTATAGAGTGAGATTATCCATCAGTGAGAAGAAAGTTTGTTTTATCCTTATTTTCCTGAGCCACATTGTGTGTTTTCATATCAAAGCTGCATAATGTTACTCTCTGTTTGGTATCAATCACCTGACACCCACATAAAAGCAGGTAATTTCAAGCAAGGTTTGGAATCTAATTGCATATACTGCAAACGGCTTGGGGGAATATAAACTATACAGAGACAGAGGTAGTTTATTTCTTATAATCTATTTATTTAAAATGTCCTTCCTCTCCTCCTCTGAAGCACTCTGCACCTTGTGTTTTGAGAAGTCTTACATAAATGAGAAGTTATTATAATAAATGGGATGAAACTCCAGACCCAGAGGATGCTGTTTTCTCCACTAATGAAAGATCAAACTGCAATTTTTGTCTCTTTACAGAGAAATTTGTCTTGTGTCCGTTGTCTTAAAGAGCTATTATAGTCTCACAAATTATAAAAATGGCCCCGGCACCAAAGGCAATACAAACACACAATCGCACATGCTGTATGCAAGGTTGGCAAATTCAGCAGCAGCAGAGGCATTCTGTTCTGCCAAAGTGGAACTGAACACACGTGTAGTACAAGGTTACATGACACACTGTACAAACAATATCAGACATGCCTCACCCAAACGCCATGTTTCATCCTCACAGCGGGAGCTACATCGTCAGCCGGTGACAGCAACGCCACATTTTACCCAGCTGTGTTTTGTTTACATGAAGATTTACACATCAGCATATTAACTTATGAGTAAATCACCAAAAATAGACAACTGACATGTGAAGAGAACAGAAGAGAACAATGAGACTGAAGATCTGCTGCACGTCAGACATCATGCAGGCTATGATTATGCATGAGAGGGAGAAAAAAAGAAGTCAATCCATTGCTATATTTAAATAATAATTGACCAGAGTTTAACTAAGCTGCCATCTTAAAATCTGTGACAGAGAAATGTGATGGGTTCGGTTGAGGGGATGAAATATAGAGTGGAGGCAGAGTTAGAATCAGATGAACAAACAAAATAAATTGGACAAAATATGACCAAATATGAAATGGGGGAAAAAAATTGTGTGATGAGTGAAAAGATAGGAGCACATGGGTGTCTGAGCCGGGACAAAGAACACCCAGAAGACCTTAATTCCACAAGAAAAGATGGATAGGGGATATTGATTCCTCATGTCTTTCACCTGCAATCAGATACTGTACAAATTGCCTTTTGTCGATTGGTAATTATATAGGTGAATGATTTCCTGGCAAAGCCCTGCTACTGATAAAATGTGCTTTTTTTTTTTTTTTGCTGATGCCTGGGTTAGCCAGGCGAGGTGGAGAGAAAGCACCAGGGAGGCCTAAATCTAAATAACCGATGGAGGGGAGGAGGCTCTCTTTGATTCTCAGAAGTGTGAATATTGTCTTAATAACAAATTTCAGTGAGCTCAACGGGACAGTGCTACGCTTGTCGTAAACAAATTTCCATCTCAGTCAACACGACCCCGGGCCTCGGACTTTATCCACAGCTCGGGAATGTAAAAATAGATTTGTTGTGGTACAAGAGCGCGGATCCCAGCTACTGTAAGTGACAAGGGCATGGATTTGAATTTAATCTGTCTTCTTTAAAGAGGCAGAGTGATGAAGACCTACTTATTCTCTCCTCTAAATATTTGTACTAAACACTGCAGAGGATCTGGAGACAAATAGCAAACGACAGTATATCACAGAAATCCTTCAGTGTTTTCTGTTCATGTAAGACTACACCAGACTGATGCATTCTGGTGCTGAAAAGTGAAAAATGTTCCTTCCCTCCCACCGCGGCTGGGCTGAAATCCTAACACTGCCCTGCTGTGGGCCTCTGCTCCTTGAATACATTCCCCCCCCTGCAAATCTGTAATGACTGCATCAGCCGACGATGGTGCAGGAGAGAAAGAAAAATGGCAAAGGTGATAGTTCTCACCTCATCTGCTCCGCTCGCTGCCACCTCTGTCTCATGTGAATTGCATGAGATTTACTTATTGCCATGGCAACGCTGAAATATTCCAATTTGAGTGCTCAAATACTCAAAGGCAGGTGGTATGTCTCAAAATCCTTGAGGTCCTTCGACAAATTAGCAGCACTCTGGACTTGTGCCTCTACACAGTTTGTTGCTGTTTAAAGTGATTAGAGAACATCAGTCTGACTTTGGACACTTCGAGCTGTGATACTGTGAGGAAAAACCTGAATTAATCCTCAGCACTTCAAAGACATTTTCATACTTTTGCTGCCACAGCAGTAATAGCTTAGAAGACATTACAAATGTAAAGCTACACTTGCCAATATTTTTATATTAACAATGGGTCAAATGACTGTGTGCAGTTCGAAAGGTGTTGCTCATGGTGACAAACCCACACTGAATTAACATCTGACTGTGCAGTTTCCCTCAGTTCTGCAGAGCATTTTGGCGACTTTCAGCTCACGGTTTTGGTTTTATGATTTGCAACTTCGCACTTTCAGATTTGGTCTCACCTGCTCACATCAAACCTGTTTCTGGCTGCAGCCTAAAAAAAAATGACTACAAAACAGATTTGTCGCATTTTGCTTTGATTCCTCAAACATTTCTCACATTGTTCAGTTCATACTGGCATACTGGTTTCCTCCCAGAATAGATACTGTATGAAAAGGCTGGATGAAGGCTTAGAGAAAGCAGCATCAGCTGCCGCTAAGAAATGCCTGGCTCTCTCCTCACCGTCCCACTCTAGAGGTTTGACAGAAATGTGCAAATTTTAAAAGGCAGTCTGGATTTCCGGATGGGCAACTTCATTCATCTCAGTGTGAGAGGCAGAGAGAGATATTGTCTACCTACCCTGAAGCCAAAATATAAAACCCAGTGGGGGTTTGGAAGTCAAGACACTTTACATACAAATTACTTCATACTTTCAGGAGCACTTTGTAGTATAATGAAAGAAAATAGCAGAATTAAGAAATACATTTTTTAGCTGGACTGCTGGGTGATTTTGTGCGCCATTTAATGCACAGCTGTCTTCCTCGCTCGTGCTTCGGTTTCATTTTCGGAGGGTGAAATTAGGCTGGTGATAAGACTGCGCGGTGGAATAGCGTCTCTGCTGTGTCACATTTTCCCATCGCAGTGGGAATGACCTCGAGCTTCACCACGGCAGATATTAAAAGATTATGCCGGTCAGAGGTTACAAAGACTGTGACAAGTAACTGAGACATGAACAACAATCTGGACGGGGATATATCTTATATTAGTTTCCCGCCACGTCCCTTTATCTCATTCCTATGGGAGAACACATTTGTAAGCGCCAGTCAGGGTTCAGCAAAGTCTATTTTGGTTGTGTGTACTTGTTTTTAGCAGCTCTCTTTGGCTGCATTCACAGCCAGGGTGATGTCTGAACTCTACAGTTTTTCTTGCTGTAGTTTGTCCAGCTGAGAAAGCTGCAAGCAAATGACAACAGTGTTCTCAAAGTAATCCCCAACCAACTGAAACAAAAGAATCATTGGTGAGAGAATGTAAAATGATTTGTTTTCAACTTATGGGTGAGTAAACACATTTTTCCAATGCATATTTGTTGAATGTTTGCTGAAGAAAACACACAGCAGGTCCAGACTTCAGACACAAAAATCTGAGAAAAAATCTTATTTGTGTACAATTTCATTTTTCCTTTACCGCACTTGGTCAGCAATTGAGTCAGCAGGTGATGTGGTTTTGTTTTTCATGCTTCGTGACATGAGAAAAAGAAGCATTGGGTCAAACCTGATCTTGGGAGGCAGAGCGTGGTGCAGAGAGTGGTGAGTTTCACAGACAGGCAGTTTGTTTGAGGAAGAATGAAGCAACAGAAACACAAGGAACGTCTGGTTTTTCGCAGATATCTTGCACATAAATTTAGACATGGTGGGGAAACGTACTAATCAATATTTTCGTAATAACAGTGGATCAAATAACTTAGTGTAATGTGTCATGGGTCACTTGTATTGAACTATCATCCAACTTTGCCCCAAACAACCTACAAAGATTCAGATTGACCTCAACTTTTGAAATGCATCATTTCTGTGCAGTGTCCATGTCCATCCAAACCAGGACAGACAGACTGGCAGACACTGGCTCTTCGTGCCTATATGTATAAATTTAAGGCCTGGACAGAAAACAGGGAAGAACAGTGTCATTGGTTGCAAGTTGGTATCAGATTCTAATTCAGAAGCTGACTGAGCTACCACAGAAACTGCTTACAATGGAGAAACACTATCACTAAACAAGTAACAACAAACAACAACAAAACCTATCAAAATACTAACTGGAAAGGATCCGTGGAAGTGTAATTGGACACATGGAATCTTGCAGAGGCATGTATTGCTCTGATTATACACTGCTGTGTAAATGAGTTTTTGGCACAGAAAACAACATTTGCATTTTTAATTTGCTACAGATTCATCAATCCGCGGTGCCCAGAGACACACCACGGCTGGGAGTCTTCACTCCGGAGTAACATGGAAGTCTTGAGGGGCCTGCAATCAAATTCCCACGAGATCCTGCAGCATAAAATGAGTGGGTTAAACAAGGAAAACAGTGTTTCAAATATGTGATATTCTGGTTTGAAACTAAAGAAAAAAAAGAGATTAAAACATTACTTATTAAATAAATACTTTGATCAAACTGAAAGAAAAGAGAAATATCCAAAAAATACCAAACGCAATGACATATTTACTTTTTCTTCAGGAGTTAATTAGCTCTTCCACCATCAGGATTTGTGTCCTGGCATCTTATCATCAATCTGCAGTGTCCAAAAGAAAGCAATTCAATATCTGATCGGTAGTAAAAGTCTCACTTCATCGCTTTTCAACCGCTTCATAGAGAAATTACCTCCTAAGAATTAATTTCAAGATGATTTGATTCAAATACAGTCCATCTGTGGCTGAAACTGTCCAATAAATGAGTCAGTTGTTTACGAACACTTCTTGGCTTGTAACTGATCAGTGTCAAACTACATGAAACTAAAAGCAGAAACACACCAAAGAGAACTTTTCTGCTCGGGTCTGAAGTAAAGTAAATGAACAGTAGGTGTGACTGCACCCTCGATGCTCAGATGGGAAACAGCTCCTGGTGTGGTGCATCCTGCTCTGTGTGGTTCACATGGCAACAAGACCCTCCAACCTCGAGAGGTCTGCCACACGGGAATTCTGGGTAGCTGGCCTGTCAGATCTGGCAGCCACTCAAGCGTAGTATATGAAGTAGCAGGGGAAAAGAGCAACACACACACATACACACACACACACGCACATGTTCACTCAAATTCCCAAAATCCATCAGTGTTACTCCCCATCCTGCATTACTGTTACACCAGTCTGTGCTTGACTCCAAAGCTCCCTTTCTCCTGCCTGGCAGCCATCTCTGTGCTATACCCAGGTTAAACTGATACTCTCAGGGGCCCGATGGGTGGCGAGGGCCCAAACCGGCAGGTGAGATCCAGGGTTTCAAGGGATGCAATTAATCTCGATCAAAGTTCCCCTTTTAGGTGTGATTAGAAACAAGCTGGGCTTGAGAGGAGAGGCAGAGCATTCCAGCAGTGGGACGAGGGGTGAGCTGAACACGGAGACCGGGGACAATTTGTCTCGCTAACGAGGATGTAGTATTGATCAGGATGCAGAGCGAGATCATACAGCACCTCGGTAACATTTTCTCCTTCATATTGATTTCAAATATTCGAACAGGTCACAGCTTCAAATAGTATCTGATCTGGTTTTTGCATTAGTAGTATGAAGCTCCAAATAGGTCAGTACTAAGTGGTACAGTATGTGTGTGTGGTGTGTATATAAATCTATATATACATCTCTGTATGTACCAACACCTTTCTCCCACTGACGCTGTAACTATTAATTTCATAATGTCTTATTTGAGTAATTCTTAGGTAAAAAAGAAATGACTGTTGGATGGAAATATAATATAATTACCTTTATAACCACACAAGCGGATTCATTCTGAGTTTTACTTGCGTTTATTGTGTATATAAGTGGTATTTCTGTGCTTGTGTGATAGAAGTGTTTCTCTTCATGTTGAATACCATCACTCTTGCCACTGCAGTAGCCCAATTCCCCCACGGGGATCGATACATTTTCATAGGATCTCATGTTGTGTTTGGATATTCGATTCAAAACCAAACACAGAGCGGAACCAGAGATTAGACGCTCGGGTTGCAATGCCTTCATCACTTTGAATTCAGCAGCTTCCTCTGCGATAAAGACCCTTGATCCTTCTGAGCTGAACCTTCCGCGTCGACTCACACTGAAGTCGTGCCATCAGTGCTCGGCTTTGATCACCATGTCAACAGATATATCTCTCGCTGGCGAAAGCCAAAGGTAGGAAGGAAGAGCGACATGGGGATCCGAAGCCGACGTTTTCGGCAATTAATAGGACGTGCTACATCATTAGCCTGGGTGAGTGTTAATAAAGCAGAGTGTTTGAGTGGGCCACAAGAGGTTATTTAAATGCAAAAGAGCCCAGGAGCCCTCAGCAGTTCATCTCATAAACCTGACTGTGGACTAAGTGTTTGATTCATAATCTCCTAATAATGACTATGCTGTCAGAATGAGTGTCAGAGTCAGTTTTCATCCTAACCTCGTTCACAAATACGCTGTAGGGCCTTTAAGGTGAAATACATTGACAAATTCAGTGTAGAATAAAACTATTTAACAAAAGATTTATGGAGCGTTCACAAACAACAGGTTTTATGCTGTTTACTTGATTCCTGTTGTGTTTCTTTGTTCAGTTGTGTGGGTGTGTGTGTGTGTGTGTGTGGACGACACCAGCTGACATTAAATCTCCAGAGGCAGCAACAAGGATACCTGAAAAAGCAGGAATTATTGGCTCTAATACACAGAGGAAGTGTCTCCACTTCAGTCTTGTGGCTCACCCCTCCGTTCTCTTCTTCTTCTTCACTGATCAATTATCCAATACATCCTTAACTAACATAGTGTCTTGTAGTCGAGGATTCCCTGTTTCTCCACTTTTTTTTTTTCATTCAGGCTTCTTCTTGAAGTTATTTGCCCTGTCTGTATATATTCATACTTGTTTCCCCTACTATTTATACCAGCGTCAAAGCTGTTCTCAGATGCAAGGAGAGAAATCACCTCCTCTTTGGTATTGTTCTCACTGGTGTCTATTTTTAGCTTTAACTGGTCAAGTGCTGCTTGCCTTGCTTGTCCTGACGGCACACCACTGGTATATACTCATTACACTGTATAACAGCAGAGATGAAAGCAGCGTTTTAATCAGCGAAGCATGCAAACCAGCTCGGTGTTCTCCACACACTAGGACGTGCTATTTTTTTTAGAGGAAGTAAGACATGGAACTAATTGGTGTGCACTTTGCCTGAGTCACACTGCTACCTTTAAGCCTCTCAGAAACCTTCAAAACCAGAACCTACACATGTGATTTTGCATATACACACACACACATATAATGTCAAACACACACATGCAATCTGTTCCTGTCTCGCCTCTTTCTGCTCCTGTGCTGGCTCACACGTCGAGGTTGCCAGATTCGCAGCAGCCCAGGGACTCCTCATGTGACCACCATGACCAGAGTCACACCACAAAATGTTGTGAGACGTCTGAGTTACCCAGCTGTGACTGTCTGATGATGGAGGGCATCATTGGAGGGAATCATTAGGAGCAATGCTTCACTCACACATGCCTTATAGCTTCTATTGTATGTAATTGGTTGGACAGCATGGCATAGCGGCGTTGCCACCTTGATACACAGGACATAATGTTGTCAGAGCGATGCCAGGATTAAAGACATCACTGAACACATCTGCCCTGTTAAAAGATCTAATGAAGGGGAGTTCTACAAACCTTATAATCCCCCCTTTTTTTAGATGGGATTGCAGATGTGTTAATTTGCAGTAAAAAAAAAAAAATAAAAAGACTGATATTTATACTGTCACAATGAGGGTTCTTATATTTTATGAGATTTTACAGGTGCTGTAAACCGTGACAGAGTTTGCTGGTGCAGAAATACAGAGGAATGAAATGTCCCACCGCTGACTGATTTGAATTGATGCAGAAAGCTGAAATGACATCTCTCGTAGATGGTTTCAGCGCTTTAAAACACAGCGCTCCATCTCCAGTGCTGGGGGTATGAAGCTACTGATATCATCAGCTTCTACAGCGCATTCATATTCCAAACGCCTCACAGCCGGGCAATTACCGCAAAGCCTGACGAGAAGCAAGAGAAAGGAAAACAGTAGCTGCTGCTCGCAGAGTTATTTGCCAAAAAAATGGGCTTTGTGGTTGATGATTCAAAAATAAATAAATAAAATAAGAATTAAAAAAAAAAAAAAAAAAAGCAGCCTCCATCTGATCTCTATCTACTCCAAAATGTGAGGCTCTGTCTGAAGCGCCAGCCCGGTGTGGGACTAGCCAGTGCAGGTGATATGGAGATCAAATGGCCTAGCAGCCAGCCACAGCGACCTGTGGCAGCCAGCGCCACCCCCAGCCGTGTCTTGAAAGGAGACACCATCCCGATAAATGTATTCCTGTCAACATTGCTGCGATGCCTTTTTAATACAGCCCCCGGAGGATTCATGGCAAGAACAGTCTGAGTCAAACTCCATTTCTCTGAGCTGAAAGAGAGATGTGACAAGAGCCTCATGCAGGTCAGGGACAGTCAGGGACTGTCTGGCAGCAAGCAACCATGGAGGACGGATAGAAGCTGTTAGAGCGTTTTGTTTCTGTGTGTGTCTGTGTGTTGTTGTTTTTTTTTTTTTAAGTACATGGCTGAATAAATCCAAACCAGCCTGAACAGAGTGGAGCTGTGCCTTTCAATCTCAAACTCCATCAGTTATTGCAGTTTGATTGTTGAGGAGAAGAATAAACTGGGCTGGTGGTTTTCAGGGGCAGGCCAGCACAAGTGTGGAAAGAGCAATTCAGGGTGCAGTCACACTTCCAGCACAGTTGGATAACTTCAGTCTTTAACCAGAGTGGAACAGATGACTTTCTTGCAATTAGTGGGCAGGTGTGCAAATGACACATGTTGCTGGGACATCCTGTAGAATCGTCACTGTGGTAACTCTGCATCCAGCTGGTTAAATTTATAAAAAACAATATGATTCTACTTGATTTGAGTCTGTGTGATAAGGAACTGAATCTTTCTCCTCCAGCCATGTTTAGGCTAAAAGTAAATATACATAGTAGATGTACATAAAGCTTTCTGATCATGCTGACAGTGAACGCAGCCTTACCGCATGCTCCATACTCTGAGCTGCTCACCCATCCTTTCAGACTATGGGATGATGCTTTCATTTCAAAACACCTCCATCCTTCAGGAGGCCTCCTGAAGGTCCTTCACCTGGTGGCCGATAATCGAATGTTCCAGATGTCACGCCCTGACATTAGAGTGGCACAGCTTTCATGATGGGCCATGCATCGATTTTATGTCAGGGAGGAAACAATAAAGAATTGATTATGAAAGCACCTTCAACCTTTCGAGGTTCAGCTAATCGTACACGTGGTTTTATGGGGATACGAGCTTAGTTTATAGCGATCGGTGGACCGTAGCACTGTATGTGAAGCAAAAGGTTCACTGAGTTGTGTGGGTTAACGGTGCAGCAGCTGACAGAACATGAGGCAGCTCACAACTTTAGGGGCAAATGCAGGTCAACCTCTCTATCTGTCTCTGCTCTCCGTCCTGGTCTGGCTGTGTTAAGCCCTGAACATTTATCGACATCTGAAAGGTTACTTCTGAACGCAGAATATTGAGTCCCACAGATACAGTGAAAAAGCAGGGCAACGAGGTTGGAAGACAGAAGGAAGGAAGGAAGGAAGGAAGGAAGGAAGGAAGGAAGGAAGGAAGCCTGCCAGTGGGCAACACATCCCTTCATATTTACTCGTCTGGGTGAGAATGGCATGGCTTTTTATCGCCCAGTTCCTTCCACACACAATCACAGAAAACATGATGTGTGTGTGTCTCCATAATTTTGTGCATTAGACTCTACTGAGTCACAGCCACAGAGAAACAGACTGGACATTTATTCTTTTTTTAGTAAATGAATTATTCATTTAATAGTAATTAAACAGGCTTGTTGGGCTATTCCATTAGGTCTTAATGGAAAGCTCTAGTGTCCCACGTTGATTACTGTTGCTACTGTTTAAAGGTTTGGATTCTTTTGGAAATGATTATTACTTCAAAACTTTCCTCTCAAATTTTCCAGCTTAAAAGATATTGGGTTTTTCTTTTTTATCTTTCATTGTCCGCTTGATTTATTTCATTTAAGTTCTATTGCTTCATAGCTTTTCAGTTCTTTTGCTTTTTTGTTTCCAACATCAATTGGTTGTTTGCTCATAGTCTTCTTTATTTGATTATCATATTTTATTTGATGTAACCGAAGCTTTTTCTAACCTCAGTCCGTTGGAGTTTTATTATGCTGGTAATATAAGTGCTTCCTAAATTGAAAATCAGTTCAAAAAAATGAGCTGCTGCATGCAGTTTATCTTTTAATAGCCCTTAAAAACATATTAGCTGAGCTCTACCCTCAACTCGTGAGATCCACAACTTTTTTTGCATGGGTTGCCAGAGCGGTTGCTCTGTCTGAGATCAAAGTGGAGTGGAGGTGCAGCAGCAGCAGAGTCAGTGGAGATTACAATGGACTGTCAGGTCTGGTTCACTGCCAGCGGGCTACCTTAGAACAGCCGAGCAGTAGCAGTTTACTGTTGGAGGGATATTCTTTATAGCAAATCACTGACAGTCCGTATCAATGATTACACCCATCTGGTTTCTGGGAAAAAAAAAAACTTCAGTTACTCCATGTGTACACCCCTCACTGCACCTCTGCAGCTGCTGCAGCAGCAGTGAGGTCCACTGTGAATTACAGAGACATTTAAGATTGAATATTCTCCATCACACACTGTTAGATGTTATTATAGAAGTACATTGATCAGTGTTCGGTGAGTCACGATTGGGGTTCACACACCCAAAACTGACAAGAGAACACAACACAGAAGTAACACTTCCAGCTTCTAGCTGCACCAACGTAACACGTAACCAATATTAAACCTCAGTGAAACTTTGAGTAAGACAGTGAGTAAGACACAATGTCTCACAATGTCTTATTCCACTTGAACTGAAAAAGTTGTCGCAAATTTACTGTAACATGTTACTAATACGTTAGTAGTTAGTAACAGTAAAATACTATACTGCCCAACACTGGCTACACAAATATCACAAGGTCCAAATTAGTAAGATTGACTTTAATGTGAAAGTGGTAAAAGTGTTTACGTTTTGGTTTTTCTCTCCACCTGCATGTTCTGTTTTTATTCCAATTCTACTACCTTCACACACAAGCTCAGTAATAAGTACACATTCAGCCTGCTTTTCACTATTCATACCAGACTCTGAGTCATGGACAAACACTTGGCACTGCCTGTTCACACAAGAGCAGGGACCACCACTTGCACTACTAAATATTAGAATTATACAAGAGCTTGTTTGTATTCCATTAAAAAAATAAAATAAAATAGTGAATCAAGCTTGCAGTTGAATTTTTCCTGTAATTTCTGAACGGTGGCTGTCACATTATGAAAAACACTCTACAATTACATTAAGCATCTCTGGGATTGAGGACAGTCTGAATTTATGCCCGAGATTGCACCAAGACACCTACATTTTTACTGTTTGGCCTGAAATGAAACTGAATTTCAGCAGCGTCAACGAGCTTTGGGGATATAAATGTAGAGGATAATCACAATTAAATCATCGTTATTGTCTTTTTTTATTCTGTTTAACCATTATAAACACCATTATGAACACAAATCTGTCAAATTTGATTGAAGGTCATATAATCACCACTATGTACTCGTGCTCAACCATAAAATTATATTTTCAGAAAGAAAAAAAACATAATTTTGGTTTTATTGTGGGTGGTTTTGTGAATTTAACAACCAAATAAGTCTGGATGAAGACATGGCTGCACATGACCTTCAGTTGTTTTTATCTTTTATGGAGCTGTTGCAGCTTTGACAGCTTTGTTCTCTTTGTTTTGAAATTCTACTCCCACTTCTGCACAGAGTTCTGAGGACTCACTTTCTCTCAAAATGTTTTAATTGTTTACAGCAGCACGGCTGTCACAAGTTAGATTTCAGACGACTAATGATTAGCTCAGTATACACACGGCCTTGTGGGACTCTTTTTGCAGTAAAGCAGGAATAATGCCATACCAGGTTACATAATTAGGTATGTGATTGAGTGTTTAAAATACTAATAAATATTCCGCTCTCACCTTTAAACTGGTAGACACTTTATTACCATTTTGTACAAATAAATCTTCATTTCGCTGTTGAGTTGTTTGACACAGTGACTATATCTGTACCATGTTTAGGAACGCTTTTATTTGTCATTCCCTCATTGTTTCCTGAGAAAAGTTAGGGTATTTTCTTTATACTTTAAGGAAGTCCACAGGTTAACACTGTGAGAATACGTCTAAATCCATTCTTTTCTCGTGTCAAGGCTGAAAATCAACAAAGAAACCTTCCTTTCATTTCACCGAAAATCTTGCTCCAACTTAAAGAAATTGGACTTACTCTCTGGAGTTCAACAATCTGAGTTGTAATCAACATCCCTCCAAACCAAACATCCCACATCTCATTTCAACAAATGATGTGCTGACAAATAATACACAGGGTACAAATGCATTTACATATAAATTAAACTCCAAACCCAGCCATGGCTGCACAGAAACGCTGCGTTATGAGTCAATAATTTAGACTAATGACTGCAATAATAGCAGTGTTACAGTAAAATAATGTAAGAGGGATATCATTTGCCTATAGCATGTGTTTCCAACATCCCTGACAGACACCAGCATCAGTCTTGTGTATTTATTTTCTTAACAGCTTACAGAATAATGTGCGACAGACAAGATGAGAGCTGACTGCAGAGAGCTTGACTCATTTTTAAGCGTATTATTGATCCCTCTTTGGAAAGCTTTATGTGGGGGAAAAAAAAACAAGGCTTAATGTTGCGTCTTTATTTTTATCTTCTCGGGAAGTGTAGAAATGTGGCCTCGCTGACTCTCGTGTTCACACATCCTCAAATGGCATAATTAACACCGAGTCGCAGCTTTGCGAGTGTTTATCGCTAATACTGGAGCAGTTATTAATAATTATGGTTTTTTTTCTTAATAACCCAACATTTCTAAATCACCCCATGTTAAATACCCGTGCTTCTGTATCGGGTTACACATTGACAAGTGAAGTGTTAAACGAACTGAAAACTATCTATAAAAAAAACATCAGTGAAGGAGGAGGAAAATACAGACTCTTTATATAGATGTCTCTAATGTGACAGCCAATGTTTAACAAAAAAATAAAAGTACCAATGCTTAATGTACTGTAAAATATTTGAGAATGGGAATTTTGGCCATTGCTCAACTTACCCAATATGAAAACACACTCCTGTCCAACATGTATTCCTAACACATAAGTAGATGAAAATATTCCCTTGACATTTTGGATGAGATCAGCAGTTTTCTGCTGTTTCATATGATTTCTAACTCAAGCCTGGCACACTGAAACACTTGAACTGAGCATTCAGCCGAGCTGCTACAAGCTCAGGTCACATGATGACAACTGAGCCAACTTCACTTGAAGAATGAACATGAACTTTCATGGTAAAACTTTATACTGCTGAAAATAAGTTGGCTAAACATGAGCAGTGCTTCTGAGTACATGGAGTACACACATAAACAACAAGGGACAACTGTCTTAACTGCACAGATCGCAAACAGTATGTGAAGTTCAGCCTGACAAGTAAGTGCCCAAAGCATGTTATGTCAGCTACGCAGGAGATAATTTAGTGGTGTGAGATTCACAGTCCACCAGGTCCTCTAATGAGCCTGTAAACTGATCGCTGAGGATCGCCTGCCACGTCGACTGACTGCAGTTTTGCCTCCCCTGCAGATTGCCCCCACCATGGATATGCATGTGCACGATGAGGTTCACGGTGACAAAAAAAAATTTCAGAAAAGCACAAGGCCTGTTGGAGTCACATCAGCCGTGGGCTGTGGTGCATCTCTGCAGAATCTGAATGCACCACTACCGCTCTCACTTCGCCCTCACAGCTGTGCTTTCAGTTCCTTTTCACTCTGCGAAAAAGGTCAATGTGTTTTCCAAACGAAGGCACGTGCTGGGATATTTTTCAAACTTTCTACACCGAGTTACCGAGTGACAGCAAATCAGATTCTGATCTCCTCTCTGGACCATATGCTGCAACATATGTTTCATAGGCTTCTTGATAATTTCAATACATCCACCAGACCTTTTATTCTCAGTACATGAGATATTGTGCATGACAAGTGCGTTGCATAACTTTGCAGCTGAATCATTTCTCTTTCTAGTCGGAGTACACAAAGACAGAGTGAAATTCTTCCTGGAAAACATTGCATAGCCTTTTGATAGCACCTGTACATTTGAATTGCCAGGTTCAAATTTGGTCGCGCAATCATTTTGTGAAGAGCAGTGGGATCTGAAATTTTTTCTGTGGCTCTTCACCTGTGATTAAATAAACTGCAGGCTTTATATCCGGAGAGGAAAGTCAGAATCTTACAACTTATAAAAAGGCAGTAGGACAGGGATTTGGCTCACATCTTGCATGCAAGTACTACCTAGTGTAAAAACGTCAGGGTGCACAAGTTGGAGGTTCATTTTTCAGTATAATACTAGAGCCAATACAAAGCTCGAGTTTGGTAAATAAACTAAATCAATACCTTTTTATCAGCACTTTGATAAACCCATTTATCTACAAACTCCCCTAACTATGTTATTTTGCTTGTTCATGTTGGCAGCTTTGTTAGTTTGCTAGCTAATGTCGGTTTCCAACAATTCCCCGAACCTAAGCGACCATATAGGTTCCTGCTCTGGGACATGACCCATAAGACCATACCAGACCTTCGTCGCCAGGGTAACAATAATAAACATGTGGTTAAGTTTGTGGAACAATCATGGAAACAAACAGCCATGTGAAAGTTGTGTTTTTTCCACCCTTCCACCCCAACACTCGCTCTATAATCCACGACCACCAGAGGTCACCTGACCATTAAATGCAACAGTGGATTGTAATTCAGCTGCTTGCACAGACGACTTATGGGCTGGAGATCTGCTTTAATGCACTAAAGGCTAACTCACTTTCAAACCACTGCTTTCAGTGTGCCACACCAGCATCTGTATCAGATGGATTTTCTTTCTTTTTTTTTTTTGGAACGAAGATACTGCTTCAGGAAATCATTTGTTTCCTTTTGCAATCTACCCCTCTGTGGGACCTTCACATGCCCAGCAAAGGCAATCGTTAAGAGCTTCTTTTTTCTGCTGCCATTAAGGTCTAATATATCAGTTGTGCAGTCAATTGTACTTGACAGGCAGCATCTTGAACTTGAACTGGGTCATCTGGTGACAGATAACATGGCCTGTTTGTTCAATTTCCTCCTCTGCAATGGCATCACTCTGAAGTGAGTTATTATAAATCACTGTGGGTGCGTTCATCATGTATCTTGTCAGTGTCGGGGAGAGTGGTGCAGTGCTTTCGCACGCGCGTGTGTGTTTGTGTTAGTGCATGAATGAGAGAGAGCGATAGTACAGTGTATGAAAGGGACAAATGAGAGAGGACAAATAGGACAGGTAACAACTTGAGTCTATGTGCAATTTGTCACTTTGTGTTTGTCTGAGAGTGTGCGTGTGTTTCTTTATGTCAACGTGTGTATTCACAACCGGTGTTTTTGAGTCCCTTAATGTTGTGTATTTACATCTGGGTGGGTCTGAGCTCATGCACGTGAGGGTGTTTACGGGTGTGCTCGTGTGTGCGGCTTTGTACGTCTTGTGCCTGTGCGTGTTCATATTATCCGTGGACAGTGAAGCCACACAGCCCAGGTCACCCCAGGGGCTCCTCGAAAGGCGTATGAGCTTTAATGTGACACAGAGATAATGAAGATCTAACCCCCCACCCGCCAGAGAGAGAGGTTATCGTCTGAAGTGGACAGCAGATACTGGGGGGAGGATGGAGGATTACTTGGCAACGCTGCCCTCATTCTTCAGCCACACTGCAGGGGACAACTTCTTCCTCTCTAATATCACGAGTAATATCACAGAGAGAATGTGAGCTGCTTTTATCTAAAAGTAATAATCATCTGCATTTTCATATCAATTTGTTTTAAATGTTACATGACCGTCTGTAACACAGGGATCCAGGCTGTGTCCTGGAGCGTTTTTGTTTGTGCTGTGGACACAATAAAAAGAGCAAGGTTTCCCACATCACCAGACTTTTTTTTTTTTTACACAGATAAAACACAAAACCTTATACAGACTAATTTAAAAAGCATTAAGAATCACCAGCTTTTCTTTTAGTCCTCTGTCAAAAGACTCAATGTTTTCTGAATAAATCTTCCAAACCTGAGTCTTTTGTTTTTTGGTCTCCAAATGAACTGGTTCATGGACCTTTGTCACAGCACAGCAGATGTTTTGATTGGTGGAACTAATGACATTGACTCTGCTCCTCCAATTACTGCAGTGCAGCAGTGAATGAGGTGATTAGTTACACCTATGTTTGCTTTGAAAAAGGTCAATTCAAGTTATATTTCACTCCACATTTTTTTCTCCCTACAATGGCTCTGAACCCCCTCCAACACGGGGCCTGTCCACCGGTTTGGGAAGCGCTGGTCTAGTCTATAATGGAAAACATAAGAAGCTGTTACTTTACTGCACCAGCTTACTGGGCACAGGCCCTGGGGCCAAAGGGGTGATTGGGTGCCTTGGTCCTTACTTGCAAAACATCCCAGAAAGAGACACAAAACTTCTACAAAGAGATGAGGCACAAAATGACAACAAAAGCCATGAGTGTGTCTTGTTGTATCTCTTTTGACCTGGGTGCCTTGCTGCTATGTAGGAGGGGTGACAGGGCCTTTTACATGACTGTGCCCGGGGGCCCGTTGTGTCATAATCCGCCCATGCTCAGTCAATTTGTAGTCTGTAGATTAAAAATCAGAATGGAAAATACACAACTGTTCTTATTAGCTTTCAACTACTGCCTAAGACAAAATATGTCAACTGTCCATATGGTGTATGATGCAGTTGAAATGGTCAGACTGCAGAACTTCCTTCAAAGTTAACCAAGGATGAAGGATGTGGCAAAAAGCTTTTGGGAAAAATCGAAAAAAAAAAAACCTTAGGCTTTTAATTCACCAGTGAGAATTTAAGGTGTTTTTCCCGTCTCTTTGTTTTTTTGACTTTGAGATCGGAGCCAAATGAACCACTCGCTTCATCAAAGCAAGAGCCTGTTCTTCGAAAACATTTTCTGAGACCAACTAGAGTTTTAATTATTTTTTCACAGAAGAGAAACAACAACCAACAGATTGTGTGAACAAAAATTCTAAGAGGCTGCCTGAAACATCTCACTTCAAAAGAGATACAGAATACAAGCTAAACCGAACCAGAGTGAATTAGGATGAAAAAAAAAACAACAACATATGTACATGAACTGAGCTGCACAGGAAATCAAAGTGGACTTCATTTCTTCTCATTAGCTTCTCAGATTCCTGTGACGGAGCTACCTGTACATCACAGCGGGCCGAGAATGAGTGAGATGCCAATTTGTCTTGACATGTTAAGTTGCGACTCGATCAGATTACGAAACGCAGCACCATTAATGGACGAGCTGAGCGTTTGTCTTTCTGCACTGACGGCCGAACCGGATTCAGTTACCAACAGAAGTCGGTGACCTTGCCGGTGTCCATCACGCAGTGGAATATTGACAGAGTCATTGCGCGATTTCAGTCAAACATCAGTTGACAGTTTGCTGAGGAATCACCCAATCTCACCCTTATTATGCTGGGGGTAGGGAGGGGTTTGTTCTTTTTTGGTTTCTGTTCAATAAAAAGAACAGTTATATGTATGTACATGTAAACTATTTAAAAACATCCATTTGAAAAAAATATTTGACAATAATCACTGCATTTAGATCTGATACTATGCTTTCTTGTTATCTCAAGTCTGTTAACAGTCTCAACAGTACCCTCACAGCTTGAATATGCAGTGCATCTGGAAAGTATTCACAGTGCTTCACTTTTTCCACATTTCGTTATGTTACAGCCTTTTCCCCTCAAAATTCTACACACAACACCCCATAATGACAATGTGAAAACAGTTTTGAAATGTTTGCAAATTTATTAAAAACCAAAAACAATCAAGAAATCACATGTACATAAGTATTCACAGCCTTTGCTCAATACTTTGTTGATGCACCTATGGCAGCAATTACAGCCTCAAGTCTTCTTGAATATGATGCCACAAGCTTGGCACATCTATCTGTGGGCAGTTTCACCCATTCCTCTTTGAAGAACCTCTCAAGCTCCATCAGGTTGGATGGGCAGCGTCGGTGCACAGCCATTTTCAGATCTTTGAATTTTGTTCTCATGGTCTGAGGGTCCTTCAGGTGCCTTTTGGCAAACTCCAGGCAGACTGCCATGTGCCTTTTAATAAGGAGCGGCTTCCATCTGGCCTCTCTACCATACAGGACTGATTGGTGGATTGCTGCAGAGATGGTTGTCCTTCTGAAAGGTTCTCCTCTCTCCACAGAGGAATGCTGGAGCTCTGACAGAGTGACCTTCAGGTCCTTGGTCACAGCCCTGACTAAGGCCCTTCTCCCCAGATTGCTCAGTTTAGACGGCCAGCCAGCTCTAGGAAGAGTGCTGGTGTCCTCTTCATCATCCATTTAAGGCCACTGTGCTCATTGAGACCTTCAAAGCAGCAGAAATTTTTCTGTACCCTCCCCCAGATTTGTGCATCAAGACAATTCCTTTGACTTGATGCTTGGTTTGTGCTCTGACATGCACTGCCAACTGTGGGACCTTATATAGACAAGGGTGTGCCATTCCAAATGTCCAATCAACTGAATTCACCACAGGTGGACTCCAATTAAGCTGCAGAAACATTTCAAGGATGATCAGTGGAAACAGGATGCACCTGAGCTCAATTTTGAGCTTTATAGCAAAGGCTGTAATCTACATGTGATTTCTTGATTTTTTTAATAAATTTGCAAACATTAAAAAAAAAAAAATGTTTTCACATTGTCATTATGGGGGGTTGTGTGAAGAATTTTGAGGGAAAAAATGAATTTAATCCATTTTGGAATAAAGCTGTAACATAACAAAATGCAGAAGAAGTGAATACTGTGAATACTTTCTGGGTGCACTGTATGCATTTAGTGCATCACTGCCAGCTGTTCCTTTACTCCAGGCATCAACATCAGTGTAACTTTGCTTTATAAATGCAGAAAATCCTACATCCAGCTCATCCAGCGCTCTGCAAGACAGACAATTGCTATCTGCTATTACAAAAAACAACACGATGGCTGGGATGAATTTTTTTTTTTCCTTGATGAGGTTAAACTTTATTACAAATGCTCGGAACAAAACTAATTACGATGATTACACAAATTTGTCACCTTGTTTATCTGATTGTTGTGCCGGCCCTTCAGTAAAATCAGTTTTCATGCTTTAAATTGAATCCCTTAATTAAGAGAGATTCTTTCTGTGTTTCAGTGCCCATTACCCTGCATTGATTGATGTCTGGTTTAGAGATCAGCACGGGGAAACAGCAGCGAGGCAGCTAATACTGCATGAAAAATGTGGAGTGGAGCAGACAAAGCGAAACGCAAAATAAAGTTCCGCCAGGGCTAATGTTATTAAATTATGTCTCTGTGTATGAGTGTGTGTGTTTGTGCGCTTGTACACGTCTGTACCTGTGTGTGGCTGTATTTGTTCATACCCACGTTGTCTGACATATTCCGTTAGAGTGATCTTAGCACTGCCTCTGGTGCAGATACTGTTCAATATTATTTCATGAACTACACAGATCCTGCAGCCAAGAGTCTGAAGCTATTGTAAATGACAGAGAGGTGCAGCCACATAAAAGAGCATCGCTTCTCAATTTATCATGAAGCTCTAAAGTCATGCTAAAGTAATAGCTAATAGGGCTGATGTATATTAGGTTGCAGCGTGGCTATAGGGACAGCAGTGTTGGTCAGTCAGTTGGTACAGACTGAAATATCTATATCTACTAGATGCACTGGCATGATATTTATATACAGTCATTCATTGTTTCCCATCAATGTGTCCTAATGACTAATGTATTTTAAAATCCTGTGACCTTTTCTCTGGCGCCATCATCAGGTCAAATACTTGAAAAACTAAAGCAATTCCCTGCAGCTGAAGCTATACTCTTTTACACAATGTAAGATAACACACAACATGCAGCCTTCACTCACATGAAAAGCCATGAAAAAGAATTCATTTTGGCCTGGTTTGGTAATCTATTTACCAGATCAGACTTTAAAAAGTTTGTCCAGACACAAATCTTGCCTGAACAACACCAGCATAACATTAGCATGAATCAGCTCTGAAAGATGAGTTATTGCACAGCTGCACAGCAACGGTTTCATGCTGGAAACAAAGCAGTTGCTCCTAAATTATTCATGAGATATAATAAGAGGATAGTTGCTATACAGAGCATTTGTCAATGAGAGTAGGACTTGGGGAAGATGGCCCTGAGAAGAGGGGGAGCTCTGCTGTGGAAAGTGAACATCTTCCAGTGAGATGGAAATTGGCAGTTAAGGAGTGAGAAAAGTGTGTTTCCATGTTGCACGCAGAGCTAAAGCCTTTCAGAGCGGAGAGAGATTTTCTGAGGAATAGCGAGGCCTCGGCTTCGGCTTGCTTCAGGGAACCTGTTTGTAGTGTAATGTTATTCTGGCCCTCGGACACATCGAGCTCTGCCACAACAAAAGGAAAGTCATTTGAGGGGATGAGAGAGACGGCTTTCAAACAGCATATATTAAATGTCTTCTTTTGCTGCTTTCACCTTCTGTGTCTGTCCTTTGAGTTTGTCTCACGTCCACGGGCTATGCCACTAACGAGGGTCCCTGCTATATTCTCCAGTCACACTGTATTTACCTCACTGTCACTGCAGCTATAGTGTAAATACACTGGTTACAATGGCAGCAACAACCTGCCTGAACTTTGCCTCTCTATTGAGTCACACTTTTTCAGAAACTTAAAGCAGATAGTTTGCAACACTCTGGAAACAACTGCAGCCACAAGCAGGGCTGTCTGGATAGCTTGTCTGCTTGTACTGTGAGAAGATAATCGGTGAAGTAGCACATACCACGACTGTCCTTCAGAAAATAATCACACTCACCACAGTAAAAGGAAAAATGTGGCAAAATCAATTAAAATTGCAGCAAATCTTCACCTTCACCTCATTTAGCTTTGACAGACCAACGCAGCCCAATGCCTCTGCAGTAAAAAGAAACATTATTATCGTATTTAAAATATATATATATATATATATAAAATCAAAGCCAGACCAGTGTGGTCTCTGAGATCACATTGTAGTAATAGCTTGAAAACCTAATAGCAATTATCTGTCAGTAAATGTATTAGCAGATTAGCTCGTTAGCTGTTCCACTCACATTTGACTACATTTATGCAGACGCCCCCAAATGTGGATGTGCCATTAATATATATACATTTTTTAACCATTTCACAGGAAAGGAAAAGAGAAAAAAAACTTGACATATAAGTACTCAAATGATTTGTTTGACATATATTTGGTGTACACTGAGATATAACAGAACCGTTAATGCAGAGACAGGGGATAAGAACTTCTTTTACTGTGTCTTAAAGTTTTTTAAATGACAGAATATGATTTTGAGTTGCATCACTTGTTTCCCTGACATGCTGTGGAGGTTTGGAGTTGAACAGTGAGGGAGCCTCTTTTGGGTAAATGCTTTTTAAACTGACAGAACCAATGCATGCAGTGCCATTGCTACTTTATATTTAAACTTATAAATGTCACTTTTATTGAATATATTGTTTACATTTCAGTTTGTTTGTACATTTAAATTTGGTCTTTATGCTTAATTCTGTTAAAGCTAACTATGTTTTTCTTTGAAATTTGTTTTGCTCATGTTATTCCTTTAAACTTTAGATGTATCTTCAGTGCATATGATTCAGCTTTAGAATCAAACTACATGCGTCCTGCTGCAACAGTCTGCAGGTGAAGAACAAAGTTTTACATCTTCCCACCTTCACTAAACTCCATGGTTGGCCTGTCTGAGCCTAGCAGAGCGGGTGCAGGTCTGCAGGGAGGCCATGTTACCATCAGGCAAGCTAATGGGTGAGGAAGAGCACATGAGATCCATAAAAGGCAAAGAGGTCCAAGGGAAAGAGTTGGTGCTCTTCCCAGGGAGTAAACTTGAGGAGGGGAAGCCATCAATGCCACCTGACCCCCCTCAAAGCAGCACGCTCGCTCTGCCATTAGAGACCATGCTGCTACAGGAGCTGGAAGATTCAGTGCAGCGGCAGAGAAAGTGCTTTATGTGTGAGGTAATTTGGGGAACACACTGAAAGTGATTCATTTTTATGCTCTATTGTTCTTTAAATAATGAGCAGAGAGGTGTTCATTACAGTGAAATGGCTTCTACTTCTGCCAATTAGAGGCAGATGATTAGCAAACGGATATGCTGAAACTGCAAATCCAATTCTCATTGAGACAGGAAGTGTATTGATGGTACTGTCCTCCCCACTGTACGAGTCCTGTGCTAACATTTGTCCTTGATGTCACTTTTCCCAGAGGCTAAGCTAAACTGACCTCCCTAAAGCTTTGCCGCTCTCTCTCCATCCTGGACTGCTTGACACCTGGTCCAGCCCAGTGCCCCAACAAATTACACTCATACTGGACTCTTCCACACCTCATAATTTACATCCACTGCCAATGTTCAGTGCCACTGCAAAAAGTAATGTGCCCTTTATGTAAAGAGGCGGAAAGCGAGTGGTGATTAATGTGCTGGCCTAGAATTTGCATCTTGTCACAAATCTGCTTTAACCATAACCATGATCTTTGCTTGACCTTAATTTTGGGAAAACAAGTTCAAAATCACTTCACACTGAAAGTTTCATATTAAGCAGGAGCTATATGTATCTGCTGCAGTTTCATTTCATAGAGTGAGAGAAACCTGGTGTTTGTTCATCCACAGTCTGACTGGGTGCGCGGACAGATGACCTTTTGACCTCACGTCATGGCATGAAAGATGCAACCTGCTGCTGTATGAATTCTGGGTAACCTTGCCCCATAGACAGGACGTGCCTAAGTATAGCCGCCCGCAGTGCGATAGGTCAGGAGGCGGCCAGCTCGTCAAAAAAGATGACCGTGTGATTAAAGCGTCCTTGTGTTCCTGCTTAAATCTGTGTTTGCATTTCAGGAAGACACGAGAGAAACATCAGTAAAAAAAAAAAAACCTCCCAGAATTCATGCAAAGAGCGTACGGTCGGGAATCAGTATATGATGATGTGAAGTGACATTAAGTGAAGCTGGATGGGTTTTAGCAAGCTGAGAGGTGGAAAGGAGGGATATGGAAAGCGCTGGAGACGTGCTGGCACCTGAGCCTGAAGTGAACTCATCCTGCAGATTCAAACTTCCTGTAGTGATGCTCCTGCAGGGCGGACGACTATAATTATATGAGAGACAGATCAGAATGCAGCTAAGATCTGTGCATGCTTCAGTCTTCCATATTTGTACATCTGCTCCCAATTAATATCTTGAATAATTACATTAATTTATATGCACAGGACACATTGTGAGTCAAGGTTTTGCTGGATCACAGTGTCTTTTTATGGTTATGTAAAACAGTTGAGTAATAAACTATAGCGGGAGCAGACATCGGAAGGTGTCTTTGTGAGGCTGCTGGTGAGACAGAGACGAGCATGAGAAGCGTCAGAGAAACTGCTGTGACTTGCAGCATATTCGTTTGGACGTCAGCACTTTGATTGTAATTAAATACCAAAAACTGGTGCCCTACTTTTTGCCCAACTTTGGCAGCTGAGTAAAATTATCTCCGCACAGGCGGGTTGAAGGACATGATTAATGACATCAGCTTGTGAAGCGCAGACAAAAGTCTGTGTCATCTGTTGTTTTTGTTTGTTTCCTGATCCTCCTTCCCCCCCTCCTCCCCTCCTCCCCCACCCTTTCCCTGTGTGTATGTGAGATGCATTTTCATCTCAGCGGTGATTTGTCTCCCAGTTGTGTTTGTCTTTCGCATGATTGTCTAAAATTTATTCCAGATTCCAGATAGGGTCATGGTTAGCCATCATCATCATCATCATCATCACCACCATCACTGTGAATGTCTACAAACTAAATAAAGGTTAAATAAAATAAACAACACACAGAGATGCTGTGTCAATTGAGAATGAATTTCCGCTGCCACATGTGTAGAAGCTGTTCTGTTTTCTGATGCTCTGATGTCAGCAGATACTGTAGCTTTATGCTTAATGGTGTGTTCCTGGCGTCCTTGTTGTTTCTGGTCTTATTTGTTATGCTGTTTGCTCTCCACAGTTCCTGGTGTGTGTCCCGCCAGCTTCTGCCTGTCCTACTTTACTTTCTCCTTCAATATAACGATTGTTTTATTATATCATCAGCAAGTATCCTTGTCTTGTCGCCCTGATTTTTTGGAGACATTATGCCTGTTACTGTGCCATTATTGCAAATATCAGTTAACTAAAGACAACAAAATAATCTAATTTGGGACAATTCCAACTAATTCAATTCAGCTTTATTTATATCACACCAAAGCACAACAAACTTTATCTCAAGGCACTTTACAGAGTAAGGTAAGACCTTACAATATTATAGAGAGAAACCCAACAGTTCCCACCACCATCAGCAAGTACTCGACTACAGCGGAGATGAATCAGTGAACCAATGAAGCAATCAATGAATCAATGAAGTAATCAATGAACCAATGAAGCAATCAATGATTTTATCAGATTTTATCAGTTAATGATCATGTCACTCTTAATCTGCAAAGTAACTTATAAGTGTAATTGTTAAGTAATTGAGGTGGGGTCGACCCACCTACTCGAGCAACTGTACCTAGTTATTTATAATCACAGGCTAAAATGAATGTAAAACTCGTGACCCGTGGAACGTAATGAAGTTGGATACAAAATGTCTCTTTTTACGTGCTGAACAAACACATGAAAAACATTTCATCTGATAACAAAGTAATGAAAATTACTGGCTTGTTTCTGTCTAATTACCAGAGATCAAACTCATTTGTAATCGTAATTGTAATCTCACATCCTTGCAAACCAGTGACTTTAAGAAAAAGAAGTCAGACTCTGGTGTAAAGTCTTGCTTTTCTGTTATTAAACTCTGTAATTTCCCTGTGAAGCAGAAAAACAACACTCACTGAGGACAAAACAAGGATCCGCTGCCAGGGAAAGATATTTTTTGCAACCTATAAACATAAATTTTGGCATTTTACCGGTAGAAGCTGCCTGTGGCCTTGGTTTGTTTGTGGTTTTGTGATGATATCTAAACTTAAATGTGAAAATTTCATCAGGAAGTTTCGACGGCTGATGCTTTCCTAAATCGATAAACCAGATCAACTTGATAAAGATTATAATCAATGATTGCAAAGGGCTGCTGCACACAGTGACGCGAAGACTGACGATGATTGATTCGAAAGAGTTTATTTGCTTGTTTTCGTGCTTTTATACCATAAGCCTTACTTCATAGTCAGGCTGACAGCTCTGCAGCACAAAGTCTGCCCATAAACCCCCCCCCAAAAAATACTCTCAGCACTGACAAGAGTCCACAAATTCGGCCTCCCACTCACTGTCAATAAAGCCAGAGAAGGTCTGTGTGTGATGACGCCACATTCTGGAGTCTCTTCATCTAAACCGAACTGTCCAAAATCAAACAAGATTCCTCCTCCAGCGTGGACGTTTGCTTTGAAAAGCACTGCTGTCGCTGCAGCAGAGACATCTCAGACCATGTGGAGTTATCAAATTCAGCATTTGGCATTCTATAATTTTCTCTTCGTAAATAATAGAGATTAAGAACTGAGAAGGCAGTCTGCAAAGTCGAAGACAAAAGACACCAAGCTGTCCTTTTCTATCTCGCACAAAAGCAAAATCACCTCAACAAAACTTGCTCTCTCCTCCTTTGAAGCCAGCCTCTATAAATAACTTCCCAGTGGTATTACATGGTGGGACTGCAGAGAAAATCGAGCTAAGAGTGCCCTCTACGTGCAGGCTGTAGCTTTGTGTCTGCAAATGTGGCATACAGTCATGCAAAAATGCTCCAGATATGCACTGAATGTACAGAATCGGGCATGTCTCACACATAGTGAGCCGAAGCACAGGATGAGTTGGCTCAAATTTGGATCGGTGAAAGGTTTCCCCTTATACCTGCCTCTCATGCCACCGAGACACTGTATTTTTCCATATGGGCTCAATATTTAAGAGCACCTCAGGTAAAAGAGGAAAAGCTTCTCGTTCCCGGTGCCCCCTCTAAGTGCAGTGTCATCAGAAGTTAAGTGGGAAGGCAGGCCAGATCAAAGCAGCAAAGCAGATCTTCACTGTCTGACTTTATCTCTGCTAAAGCCCGAGAAACCCTGTCACAACCTCAGATGCTCAAAAACGATTTTCCTTCCGGACTCATTATTCCCTCCAGCGCCGGATGATGCTACACACACCAGTCACGGTTGTGTAACCCAAATCAAAGCTCTCCATTTGAAGACTTGTTTAGCGTATAAGTCTATTACACAGCTATAAAAACTGCAATTAGATGGAAAATCTGGAGTCAGTGTCAAAATGTCAGCTGATTTTCTCCAGTCAGATTATGCAAAGGCAGGGTTTGTCACCTGCAGTGACTCACACCGATATGCTCCATGAATTAGCAGTCATGATAAATAAAATTATAAATACCATGGGAAAACAGCTGCATAGACAAACATGAGCATATGTGAGAGAGTGAGCACAAAGGAACAGGATCTGCAGAGTTATACAGTTGCATGTTTGAGCTCATATAAACGTAGTTTTCATTAGTTTTTTTTAACAGTATTTGCAGTATTTTGGTAGCTTTGTACGATAAAGAAATTAATAATGTCAAATAAAAAACAGACACGAGAAAAGTGCAGCATCTACAGAGAGAACATAATAACACAGCGAAGGCCAAATGTTTTCAAGGCCATAGCAGGAATTATCTTGTTAAAATTTCTGGAGTGCCAGTGTGAACAGAAATTGCAAAGATATTTCTAAAACTGCTGATAAAAAGGGGGGTGTGACTGTCTCAACCTGACAGATCTCTGGCAAGTGAACGTTGCCTATAGCCGACGAAAAATGTCTCAGCATGACGATGTAGAAAAGGAGTCCGTTCTCCCCTAAACAACGAGCCCATAGGTCGTCTGTGCAAGCAGCTTATTATGATTATGTAATTATTGTGGGAGCAAAGGAGGACGTCAGGTGACGCAGGATAAAGAGCAACAAAATCAGCGTGAAGAGGAGGTCAGTGTGGATGGCTGGGTCAATAAAACTCAGGACTTTGACACAGGAGACCACTGTCTGTTTCCCGTTCGAAACCAATAGTCATCACGGTTTCATTTGACCAAGACCGTTCCACAACCCTAACTCCATGCTTATTATTGTAGCCATGACGACAAAGGTACTTGTTGGCCAGCCCCCCAAGTGGGAAAAGAGCAATTAATGCAGATTTAAATCAATTTATCTGCAGAGATTTTCTTTTCATCTTTCGCTTTCATGCCAAAATAGACACATATTGAAAGGAATGTCAGCTATAGTTCATGTTTTTAAAAGACATTTTTAGTGGGTTGGTGGTTTTATACTGTTGTTGAAGTGATTTCCAGTAAAAAAAAAAGAAAAAAAAAAGACTCATTGCCCCTGTAAGATCAGGATTATGCCTTTTCAAAGCGTCTCCCTGACACTGAGCTTCAGTGAGATCCAGTCAGTAAGTGGCAGAACACTGGCAGAAGAACGAACAGCCAGTTCTTCACTCCACAACCTGGCGCTGGAGCAGACAGATGTGCTGATATGCCATCTATAGCCGCAGGCCTTTTCTGACTTCTAAAGGCTTCTGCTGTCAAAATGGGGCGCCTGGGAGTGCATGACACAAAAGTTAAATGAAGGTTAAATGGAAGCACTTCAAAGTGGGAGATCTCCACAGAAAAATAACGGAGGAAAGGTTAATGTGTGTCTTGTTGAGACAGTGGAGCAGCTTGTAGCTTTTGGGCATGACGGTTTGAGGTCCAGTTTGGGTCAGAGCGCCTCAGGGCCGCCGTTTATTGGTTTTGTTCGAACAGTCGCTGTGTGCAGCGCGATAACAGGGTTTTAAAATGATGCTTGGAGAGCAGCTTTCTTCCAGGTCAGATTTTCCTCTCTTATAGCTTCAGCACTTATCCTGTATTACTAGAGCAGACAATTTTGGCTTTGGATATCTACCAGTTTGCAGCATCCACCTGTGATATGAAGAGAGCCTCTCACTGATTGCTGATACAACGAAACAGGCGGGATTCGCACTGCGAGTGTTTGCATGGGGATATTCATGCATATATATTCCAGTTTATCCATATGTAAAACATGAAACACATTAAATGTTATAAACAATAAATACAATCAACGGTTTTACCTTTCCATATTCCCATAAACATTTGGCTGCTGCTCCCATCCACATACACTTTTACAGGAAATTCAGCAGAGAAAAATCTTAAGCTGCTCAACCTCCAAAATTCAAAAGAGAGAAGTGCAATAGTTGTGTTTTCATGTTTCAGCAGGAATTAAAGGTTTTGGAAACAGGTAGATGTAATGCAATTACCTGCTCAATGCCACATTAAAAGAATTTTAACATCTCCACTGAGCCGCCTGCATCCCTTCAGTATTTAACCTATTATCACGACGTAGTTAGTGAAGTGTGGTCGGCCTGTATGCCAACGCAATAGATAACTGCCAGACGCCAAGACTGAAATGCAGCCGACCTGAAACTCCACAGCTTTAAGAGTTTGACACTGTTGTGAAGGTCAACTTCTTCTGCATTCACAACCCCCCCCCACCCCCAGCCCCCAGTTTGGGTGCCCCAGTCCCACTGAAACGCCTATCACAGGAAACTGGAGAGGCTTATTGTTCTCCCCCCTCCTGTTGACCCTCACCGCCCCATTAAAATCTAGCCTCAAACTCTGCCTGAGGGTCTCCAGCCATCATCAGCTCGGCGCAGCCTCGCCAAAGCATCACATACTAATGAGACAGAGGGGAGGGGAGGTGGGGGGCAGGGTCGGAGGGTGTGGTGGTGGTGGTGCTCCGGTTTGCATCTTTAAAATATGGGTCGGAATTGGTCACCAGGCAGACTTCATGACAGGCTGGTGCGTGATTATCAGTGGGTCTGATGCAGGAGGAGCTGCACTTTGAGCGTAATGAGAGCTGCTGGTCCCATCCAGGTGATACAGTGTGCTGACTGTTAATGGAAACACACACACACACAGATATTATCATTCTTTGTGCTGACTTGCTAAAGGATAATTATCTCCACCATGGAGGTTCTGTTTTTATTTGGTAGTTTGTTTGTTTGCCTCTCTGTCAGCATCTGAAAAACTGGTGAGACTTGAAATTTTGTGGGCAGATTGGCCAGATTTCTTCTGTAATTAACTACTGTAATTACTTGCTTGAGCAGAGATGTATACATTTGGATCTGGCTTTCTGGCTTGTTTTCTCTGTGGCCATGAAGCAACTCTCTGGGATTTTTGGACAGTATGTGCAGTATTTTGGTACATTTGTAGGATAAAGAAATTAATAATGTCATATAAAAAAACAGAGATGAGAAAAGTGCAGCAACTACAGAGAGAGGAGTGAAGAAGAAACAAGCAAAAAGAAATGATTCATTACACACTGAAGGCCAAATATTTTCAAAGCCATAGCAGGAATTATCTTGTTAAAATTTCTGGAGTGCCAGTGTGAGTACAAATTGTCGATCAGAAGGGGGGTGACAATGACTTTTCTCACACTGGCTGACCTCTGGCAAGTGAACAGTCACCTGTAGCCCACGTAAATGTACAAGTCACAACATGATGATGTAGAAAAGTAACAGTAGGACATACATCAGGCACCTGTTTTCAGTTAAAAAAAAAAAAAAAAAAAAAAAAAAAAAGCTCTGATGAATTCACTGCACACTACCTGCGCAGCACTAAATGGCAGACACACAAAATAAACAACTAGCTGAACTGGAGAATTTGAACATGTCCAACCTTTGCATAAATAACACTATATTGTTCTTATAATCACACTATAATGAGGATGTCTTTGAAGAACATCAGTCAAACCATAAAATTAAAAAAAACAAAAAAAACAAAGTCATGTGGCAGAGGCTTAATTGGATATATACTTTATTTACTTAGCTACTGTAATAGGTGATAATCTTCATATTACAAAACATACATATATAGGTTCTCTATACCCGTGTGGTACGTTTCCTCACTCTGACATGACGGCTGCAGAGGTAGTGGAAAGACTGACACAATCTGAAAAGTTGGTTTTACGCCATACAGTATAGTTGCCCTGATGAGAACGCACACAGTATGTCTGCTACTGGAAGGACACGATGGACTGAGTTTACTGCGGAGACAAACTACAGTACAGAGGTCCAAACGTGTGAACACAACTGTCCTCAAATGGGATGACAACCAGAAATATCTGAATCCTTAACTATGTCAAGGATTGTGTCCTATTAACACAATACACAGTACAAATCACCAAAGACTTAACAGTTAACTTAACTGTAATATTTAGACTAGATGTCACATTCTCACAGCTTATCTGTTCATATGTGTCAGTAAGTGAATTTTGGATTAGTAGCTACATAAGTTGATTATTTACAAAAAAATGAAGGAATGCAGTGATTTGTAAACATACAAACAGTAAGAGCAAGGACAAAAAAATGAATTTATATGTTTGAGCAACACAATATCCTGTTTTAGTGTTCACAAACATTATAATGGTCAGTGTAGCACTATAAGGCACAGTTAGCTTAACAGCCAGAGATGTTATTGACAGTCCTTAATCCTCCCAGTAGCAAACCACCTTGTATACAGTCAACAACAACACATGCTGATCTTCTCACCATATTGATGAGAAGGAATGGAAGCTTCATGCATGCTGGAAGATTTCATTCTGCACACTGGAATTTTGTTCTACTTAACTTCAGTTAAAATACTTTATGGAGGCAGAAAATATCCCATTGGCTCAGTGGGTAAAGATTTGCATTTGTATAATTAAAATTCATGGTTTTCAAAAGGGAGTTTTGAATGTGAGAAACCTGCATCCAAAATAAACTTGTGAAAATTCTGTTTTGAAAAATTCTGATATAAATAAACACATAATTCAAAGTCAAAACGAGCTGATTCATTTCTCTGGTGGCAAAACACCTCACTTTTTCCACTGAGTTCACAAAAACTGCTTGTTTTTTTTTTTTTTTTTTCTTTTTGGCTCTTAATGATTAACTCAACCAATCAGATGATGTCTCCCTCATAACTGAAACTGCACAAATCTGCTGTCATTTCTCAGCTAAACACTGTCAGAAGCTCAGAGTGTTAGCTGTTAAGTGCTTTCCAAGACGACTCTAAAAAACAGAAGTGGTGGCACGTGGCCACATTTCTTCTTGACATTTACAAGTACCCTTCACCAAACTGAGTGACATCTCTTCCAGTCTCTTTCAGGCCTTTACAAAGCCTTTTACATTCTGCGTATTGATTCTACACATCATGAAAACAACAACAAAAAACCCCTATCACATATTAATTAATAAAAACAATTTTCAACCCCTGAACATTTCCTTTTTAAATAACAGTTGTGTGTGTTTACAGAAATAATAATATTAAATTAATTCATCTATTTTAATTTAACCTCTGACAAATCTGGTCTTGAAATAAAACTCTTTCTAAATACAGGTATGCAAGTAAAAAGGAAAGAAACACCGAATAAATGTGATGCTAAGCAACAGAATCAATAAGGCTATTGGTGCATGTCAGATCCACTCCTAATTATCTCTATTTGGATTCAAATACTATAACACATTTCCTTTTGTTCTTAGAATGAGCATTTTTAACCAAATTACATACAAATGTATTGCTTACATTTGGACAATTAGCTTCATGGTTTTGCGGTACAATGTATAATAAGGAGAATACCACAACATTTCAAGTATGCATTATTTATCATGTCATTCTGTGACACCAATGATTGGGACCTCTAAAGCAGCAGCTTCACAAGACAGAATAAACAGTATTTTGTGTCACAGATCATGTTCTTGATTCTATCTCATTGTGTTAATTACCTCAGGACCTCTTACATTAATCCTGTGGCCCCTTTTTGGGGTCCTGACCACCAGGTTGGGAACTGCTGCCTTGAACCATTACAGATGCTGCAGTTTTTGCTGTATGCTTCCATGACCACTGCTGTTATTCCTGCTCCATCTACACAAGGAATAATTAGCTCATTTTACTCAGGTCTTAGTTCTGATTAAAGAGGAAACACATTGCTGAAATTCAGTGGTATTCCCCTTACTTTCATCAAACCATTACAGGGTTGCTCTACTAGTATACTTTAACATTTAAATACCAAGAAAGTATATTTATAATGACAATATCACCAGCAAAAATGAAAAAAAAAAAAAAAAAAAAAAGAACAGATGCATTTACATTATCAACAGAAACCTTGTATGCGCTTGACAAAGAATAATATATGAAAACCAGTGCTCCTTTTGAAAGGGGAGCTTGGCTTTACCTTTTGGTCTAGGTGGTCTGAAACCAGCAGGGGGCAGCGTTATTAGGTAGAAAGTGATTGTACAACAGTCTGTTTCCCTCGTGATGTACAGTGAGCATAGTGAATGAAAGTAGTCCCTCTTTCCACTGATTAAGTGCAAACAGGATAAGTCAACATTCATAAAGTATCAATGTTATTCATTAGCCAAAGCTATAAGAAAGGTACAGACATGGTAATATATATGATAATACTAATATCGGCATGAAATGCTGGTGAACAAGGTAAATTGTGGGAGATTGAGTCTGAGAAACTAAATGAACAGACTGAGTCAGTGTCTAACAAGAGGTAACCTCAACACACAAGGCCCAATAAAGCCATAACAACCTGGGTTTGTTTATCTGGTGTTGGGGCTGCTTCAAACCAGACTGGCTCCTCACCATATGGAAATATAAGCGAGACCAAGTCCAGGTCCAAAAGCAAGCCCGATATCAAGAGCTTCATAAAACTGGAACAGAACAGTGTGCAAATCTTTCAAAAATGATCTTATTTACAGTAAATATCAGAGCAGTTTTTCTCAACAGTGCTGATCCACTGATACCCTCAGAATTCATCCAGACAAACAACAGCAGTTGTTTGATCTCCTTTCACCATAAACCATAGAGGATTTCCTCTGTGGCTTGGTGTTTGGTTGTAATTAGTCTTGGGTAAAGATGGTACATTGTTGAGAGCCACTGCTACACAGCTGGACATCTATTTTCATGAGTCTGAATTCACATTCAACTATTCAAAGCAGGAAAAACAATAAGGTTTTTTCTTTTTTTCTCTTTTTTTGTTCATGATTGCATTGAAAAACTACATTTGTTATTAAAATGTGTTTGGCTTTGTTTGGACATCTGAGGCAGGACACCATTTGGTCAGATTTTAGCTTCAGGTTTTCGAGACAAAAACTGATCAACAGCACAGCAGGGTGACCTTTACAAAAATCAACACGTGGAATGAATAGAATATCCAACAACACTGACATTTATAGCAACAGACAGTTAAATTGTCACACGATATGTTTACCCAGTACATGTGAGTGAGTGCACACGATACGGCTGTACATACAGGTAGACTTGATTAGCATTCATTAATTAGCAGTGTTAGTAGTTTTCCTTCAGCCAGTTTTAACACACTGGTTGCTTGAATGAGTTAATGGAGAGACTGGACAGAACAGAATGAGCTCATTGCTTTAACATTTCAGTACAGACACGTTAGGACACAAGTGGAACAGTTTACACTGATAAGAGAAAAAAGGTGAGTCATATTTAACACAAAGGTGTATCAGCTTCATATAATACTCTCAAGTATTCACTGTACAACTGTACTTCATTAATTACATCACATTTAAGGCAATGTATCATAGGATGGACTGTTAATCTGACCACAAGAAATACGTTTCCCTGTATATCTGCATTTAAATATGAGAGAGTATATTGCTCATGGGCTACATGTGTAGAAAATACACTATAATGTAGATGGGTTTTGGTCATTTATACCTTATTAAGGCCCACAGAGGAAATTACATTCAACCATAATTAAATTTATTGAATTGCAGCAGTTTTATAAAGACGTTTGGGGTGAAGTATGGCCATTTCTCTTTTAGTGCAGCATAACTGTATATGAGTGCAATATGGAGCGCAAGACAACTTACAGGGAGCAATTTACGACTTGATCGAAAGTATTAAAGTAGGACATTCGTTTTACTACACAGCATTACAGTGCTCGGGTGGGCAGCATAATACGTGGGCACCAGCGTCACCAGCTGTGAACACATCTGTTCTCTTCTTATGGAAGTTGGAATTTCAGGACGCGCAGTTGCCATATGCAACACAGTGCAATTAGGTCTTTGCGTTCTTGCTCTCTTGATATCCCCACATGGATCAACCATTTCCAGTGCACTGAGATTGCTAAAGCTGTATTCACAGCGCAAGCAACGCAATCAACAAATCATGAGGAGCTTTTGCTTCCTACAGAGCTGAGCAACAAGGGAAACTCAGCCAAACTTCATGGCTAGATCACGGCTCATATTTTGTTCCCTATTGATATGATTTCAGGAGCATTAGCCTAAATTAGCTGTTGATTTGTCAAAAATGCAACACATACACTATGTTGCTTGTGGTGTGAACGCAAAATCTGGGACCAGTGTTGTTCAAAACTTCCCCAAGTATGGACACTTTCTGTTGTAGGAAAAAAACCAGTGACCTTTCAGTCACAGAAAGGTCTTTCTAAACACCACGAAACCTTTCATTGTGTCTGCTTCTTAATTGAACCTTTCTTCGTTTACCAAGACTTCAGTGTGTTCTGAAGAGATCTCACTTTGAACATGGGAATTCAGTTTGCTGGTGCTGTTGGAACACTGGCAACAAGCTAATGCTGCATTCAAGTCATATCGGAAGACATGAGGGAGGGAAAACAGAATGACGCTTGTTGCTACAGCTTGGAATATTTTAACTTGTTGGGACAGAGGGAGATTACTAAAGATCAACCATTAACAACCTGCAGCAGATAATACTTTATTTTTTAAGCAGAGCTGATTGTCTGACTGTGACTAGTTTCCCAATTATCTGTGGATTTGTTGCTCTGCTTACTCTCAGCTGACACAATTTTGTTGAGTTACTACAAAAACGATAATCCCATGTCCTTGTCTGTAACTGCAACTAGGTATCTGCCATGAAGGTAACTGTCCCTCAGCTGCAGTCTTGTATTTACAGTAAATCCGATATGAGGTGAACGTGGCAAATAAGAAAATACAGTTAGTACTACACTGCTTTCCACAAACATTTTCTGACTTTTAGGCTCTTCACATGCATATAGTATCTTACACTTTTCTCTCAGGTTACTATTCCTGTTATAGACACAGCTGACGCTCTTTGACAAACAGATCCTAAAAAGCTGCTTTGGCAGTAAGTTTTAGAGAAGTGCAGCGGACCCCGAAAAGCCTGGTGGTACACCCACAGGCACCTCTCGGCTTGGAGCTCAGTTTAATTGTAGTCGAAGGTGTTGCAAGTTGAGCTGGAGGTGAAGCTGTTGGCAGAGCAGAAGGCTCTAGATGTTGGTTTCCCGCTGCATAGGTTCCTCATCTTTCTTATCTTTGTTGACCAGGTCCTCAGTGGCCTGGACTTCCCCATCAGCCTCCTTCTCATGCTGAACTTGGTCCGGATCTTCTGTCTCAGTTCGTTTGTACATTTCCGCATGTTTGCGCTCACGCTCCAAGAGTCTGTAGTTAATGAAGTTTCCAATGAAGAGCCAAATACTGGCCAGAATCACGACAGCTCCACAGCAAAAATACATGTACTTGTAATTTTTTGTGACATCGACCAGTTTCCCTGTAAGACAACACACAGTTTTAAATCTGCACCAAGTATTTTCAAGCAGAAGCTGAAATATATTTTACAAAAAAGCATGTCTGTTAATTCTTGCCCATTATTATTATATGAGCAAAGGCATGGTCAAATCTGCATTTAAAAATCAGTGGCAAGATCTATTCAGTTCAGCGGATTCACCACAATCAGTTCACTGACCTGACGGTATAGATACAATTCTTGAATAAACTGTGTGAACAAATTGTCCCATTAGCAACCTAGCTAATTTATTGTTCCATTAGCAAGTAAGCTTTTGTGACTGATGAGCGATAGCATGTCCTCAGCTGGTGTTAGCAGTTAGCTCAGCTACAGTACAGCTACAGTCATTATTCAGCTCGCTACCGCAAATACTTACTATCAAGTAAAAACACAGAGTTCAGACAATTCAGATAATACATGTAAGTAAATAAAATTTACTCTCAGACAGACAGATCGTACCTGCTAGTGGTGGACCAATGAGGACTGGGCAGCACTCAACAATGGTGGTGAGTCCCACAGCACTGGAAAACCTCTGAGCCCCAACAAGGTCCATCAGTGTTTCAAACAGCACTGAGCTGACCATTCCAAAGGCAAAGCCGAAGAACACAGAGTACACCACCAGACCGGTGTAGCTTTCCACCAGCGGGCAGAGGATGTGGCACACCCCGTTGTACAACACAGCAAAGCTGAAGAAGTACTGGATCTTAGGCCGAACCCAGCGCGAGTTGGCCAGCAGCCCCATGGATGGCCTCGCAAACATGTCGACAAAAGCCAGGATTGAAAGCAGGAAGGCAGCTGAGTACTCATCCACACCCATGTCCTTCGCGTAGGCCGCAAGGAAGACAATAGGTGCAAAGAAGCCAAGGAACATGATGACATTACCTGACAGGTAGATGAGGAAGCCACGATGTTTGAAAAGCGTTAAATCTAGGTACCTATTGACTATTTGCCAGGCAGTTTGCTTCTCTTTCGTTGTAGTGGCGATGGCAGCCAACTCTTCATCCTTCTTGACCTTGCTGGGTGGTGGTCCCAGAGGCCTCATGAGGGAACCAGCCACACAGCAGTTCAGCAACAGGCCGCCCAGGATGAGGAAGCTGCCTCTCCAGCCAAAACGGTTGAAGAGGTACTGGTTGAGAGGAGCCAGTGTGCTGAGGAACACCGGACTGCCTGCCATCGCCAGCCCGTTAGCAATGGGACGCTTCTTATAGAAGTACTTGCCTATCATAGTCAGGGCTGGCTGAAGGTTGAAGGCTAGTCCAAGTCCTATGAGGAAAGATGGCAGAGGTGAATGAGGCTTGTAACAGTCATGCTACATCTGTTAATGTAATTACATGGTGCATAAACATCACATCACACCACAAAAGCTCCATTAAGCAATAATTTTTGTATTATTATAGAATTAAATAACTTCCTGTAATGTGAAATCACCAAGAACTGCACACAGTATGGGCCATTAAAGAGCCTTGGGGACACAGTTATAGGTTTGCCTTATACTCGTGGGTATCAATTACTAGATGATAAATTCACGATTTAAATACACTATGGACTGATACTGTTGTACTGTATATGCAGGAGACAGAAATATGCCTGAAAGCCCAAATGGCAAAAATTTTAGCTTTGATCAGGGGACCAGATAATTTTAGCAGAGGTAGAGTGTTGTTTGCCCACCCCCACTATGAGTAAGTTATAAGTTGGCCCACAAAATCAAAAAATACAGCATAATAAAAGCAAAAACCAAAACAGGCTAGAATAAACAAATTAAAAGCTCGTCCTGCTGAGACGGTTTTGTTTTTAACCTGCTGTTTAGGAGTAGAAGCTAATCAAATTAACTGAAAATGGACTTAAGTGGGTTTAGATGATTTAGGCTTACCACCGATAACTCCGATGCAGAGGTAAAGCTGCAACACGTTGGTGCAGAAGGAAGCTAAGATCATGCCGGTGGAACAAAGGCAGCCCCCCATCATGACGATGGGCCTGCAGCCATACCTGTTAACGAGTATGCTGCTGATGGGACCTGGAACAAAAGGAAAACAGAAGATCAACCCACACATGTTGCATGTTTACACTACAGGATCACTGAAAGTGACTGCATAATGATTTAATCTGGTTAGTGCTGCACGCCAGCGGGAGCCTAGCTTCTATTAATAGCAGCAACTGGGGTGTTTACATTTTTAACACACAGCACTCCCATTATCTTGTGTCAAATCAATTTAAGAGAACTCATGACACTGTAATAAATTAGAAAAGACAAGCATATAAGAACATCATGTGTTCACCATGTGTTTTTTAGCATACAGTACAGTGTATGTATTATGGTGTGACAAGCTATCTTTTTAATTCTCCACTCTGTTTTCAGCAACGTGCAACCTGCATCGCAACACATTTCGCTCAGAAGTCCAAAAAAGCAAATGACAAAGCACTTTCCTTTTCCTGAAATGTGCACAGTGACTCATAAGAATCACCTGGTGTAAGCATGTGAGGTTTATATTGAGAAAACTGCAAAGCTGTGTCAGAGATGTTTCTGCCAATCTCGTTGGCACTGAAAGCTGGCAGTAAAAGACTTACCTTAGGTTAATTAGGCTGTAACCAAATCCCCACTTCAACCGTATTATCTAAATGACTTAATTAGAAGTGAAAACAGGGGTCAACCTTAATATTATTATCCACAGCCTTGCAGTTTCTTTTATTATGCAACGGTAAATCAACTTGTATAGCATTTTTCTCTACACTACATGCCATTCGCCCACACATTCACTCACTCACTCACACACACACACACACACACACACACACACACACACACACACACACACACACACACACACACACACACACACACACACACACAGATGTTACAACCAACAGGGGCAATTTGGGGTTCACTTTACATATCTTGCCCAAAGACATACGGACCTCCTCCAATTACTGGACAATCCGCTCTACCTCCTGAGCCACAGCCGCCTCTACGCTACGAAATGTGTGCCATGAATTGTAATGGATATTAGGTATTCATTTGTTCGCCTTCATTTTTAACTACAAAAAAATTGGTCCATAACCATGAAATCCCACATGGCACAAAAGGTAAGAACACAACACGGATATATTATCTTATAATAACACAAAAGTTGAAGGCTGGAAAACCAACTTAAAGATGCTAAATCGCACACAGAGTCAGATGATAATTCTTTGTGATTTTGTCACCTTTCACTTCACATATAGTCACTTTATCCCCTGTTAGTATAGAAATATTGATTAATGCAAGTGGCAGGGATAACAATAAGCATTTGTTGTGATTAAAATGACAATGCTGAGGCAAGTTTACTCTGTACTAAGGACCCAATTCAAAAAATGTTTTGAATGTTTACATTATGACTTGGTTCACTGAATGATAAAGTAAAAGAGTGAACTCTGCATTTTTATTGCTTTTTATTACTTTATATTCTATTGTTTACATTTTTCCACTTATGGTATGTGAGAACATTTGATCAGTTTCATAAATCTTGGTATATAACATCCATATAGCATCCTGTGGAGAAGCTGGCTGCTTTGAACTTTTTAGGAATCTATGCATCTTATAATTGACATTGACATCTCTTTGCTGAATTTTAAGTACAGGAGGTGTAACTCGAATAAGGAGAGAGAAAAGTAATGAAAGATGTATTTTTTTTTTTCAAATAATGCTCTCATTACCAGCCAGAGGATGTATCATATTTCTGCCCGGCCCTGTGCAATTTAAAAAGCCACTACAGGCAAGGAGTCATCTGACTTAATTTGCTCTGCTTGAATCTTTTTCCGACCTTGAGGAAAGTTCCCCTCATTTGCATCCACAGCAGTGATCAGTATTCTCAGGGGCTCGATGGGACCCGAATCGGTCGAGATGAGGAGGCCCCTGAGCCTCCACATTACCTCCCTTGAAAAAGGCTTATCATCTCCTGGCCAGACGCAGCGTGGACTTCATTACACAGTGGACAAAACCCCAAACTAAATATAACCACCTAGATCCCAAAAGGGAATGACACATATAGAAATGTGTCTAACAGTTTTTTTTCCACAACCCTTTAATGTCAGCTGCAGCGTAGAGGCTGGTACAGCTCATGATGTGAGGATGCCGACCATCCATCACACTTCAAACAGAGTCAAGAAATGGAAGACAACAACTTTTAAAAGCCGTTCTACTGCAAGAAGAGATGGGCATGGTATTCTGAAGTGACTGTGTCTGGCTGCTGACCCATTACACAGATATTCACAGGCACATAATGGAGGGCAAACCAGCCTAAACCAATTTGATTTAATTAGATTAAAAAAAATATCCATACTTTTGGGTTAACAGAGGCTTTGAGGTAAAGTTTATAGCTGTGTAGCAGTAGGCAGCAACAAACTGGATGATGTTAACATGCTGGACTCATGATTAAAGACGCAGGCCTGTGACAGGAAGGCTGACAGTTTGATCTCTTTGGCTGACAAGATAAACCTGGGTGGGGAAAGACAGCACCACCACCGCTGCTCTCATGAAGCTGCTCAGAGGCCAGCAGATAAGACTGTGGTTGGGCTGGGCGGCTTCCAGATGTGAACATGTGTGACTTAGTTCACGAGAGCAAGGTATCCCTGAAAAAACAGAGCACTGCTCTCAGATCTCAACATCCCCATATAAAAAAAATAGATAATAATAATAAAAAAAGAACATGTAAAAGCAGAGAACAACCTTTACCTTGCTAACTTTGGATTCATCTCATGTTGTATGAAAGGTAAGAATAAAAAAGAAAAAAGATTTATGACACAGCTGACTGAAACGGCTTTAACTAAAACAAAAAGGTCATACATCTGATCGCAGTCTAGATGCAAATAAGACAGCTGTAGTCCAGAGGGTGGTGGTGGTGATGCAAATGATAGTAACTGCCAAAAGAAAAAAAAGTAACTGTGCACTCTGGCAGTTTACTTACAGCATTTTGTCAAAACACACAGATGAATTGTATTTATGAATCACACACACACACACAGATCAGTCAGTGGTTGAACTGATCAAAGGTCAGATTAACAAAATAAAAATAAAAAAGCTTTTGAAATCTGATTGCTATCCTATCCAGCTTTCTGGATTATCCACTGTGACAGGCACACTAAAAGACAGCAGAGGCAAAGTACTCAGTCAGTTTTATATGCAGCGGATCCAGGGAACCTTAAGGTTCTGCTGTGCTGGTGTTATTTATTCTGACATAATCGTCCAAAAGGGAAAAGAAAAGGTTTCTATATTTTTTTTTCTCATTTACCTCGTGACAAACCACTTAACTTAAAGTGGTTTATTTACCATCCTGTCATCTACCTGTTTTTATGACTGACAGTGAATGTAACATGAGTGCGCACTGTTTCCATGCTCCCTCATCCAAGGTCAGCTTTCTCTTTCTCTCTCTCTGGATTAGTGACACTAATTTAACATGCAGCCAGCAGCTTAAACACGTCATCACACAGCGACGCTCACTGTGGGAGGATAAGAGACAGTTGCTCTGCAGCTATCTGATGTAATGGTATGAAGGATTACACTGTAGAGCTGAGACCTGCCCAACCCTGTTTTGTTTTTCCTCTGAAAAATAGTGATCCTGAATTAGTGCAGTCATTTCCTCCATGTAGAGTTTACAACTTTGAACCACACCTCCTTCTCCTTAACTCAGAAACTTATACCTCAGCCACAGAAAAAGGGGACTTTCCCCTTCCCTTCTCTCATAATAGTTATAGTGCATTTTAATACTTAATAAAGAAATGTACTTCTCATGGATTTAAAACAGTTTTCCTTTCCTTTATTCCTAAAAAAAAAAAGATGTTTGTAGACAAACATGCTTATCAGTTGATTTGCATTGCCGGTGGATCAACTGACTATGTAAATCTTCAGAGAGAATAAGGTCGTTATAACTTGCTATTGTGCTACATACAAACTTGAGCAGCTGTGAGCAAACAGTTTCTTGAGACAGAGCTGTGGGATTCGTTCTCTGTGAATGTCTGTACAAAATTTCCTGATTAACCATTCCTGGATATTTAAGTGTGGACCAAAGCGGTGCACCAATATTACCACCCCTGGAGTCGTGCTGCCAGCATGGCTGAAAATAGATCAAACAGGAAAAAAGGAGGCCAACATATACATTTATGAGGCTTTAACAAGCACAGACTTTGTACTTTTACTAGTTGATGAATCACCACAATGATTATTGATTGTTCCATGTCAATGTGATTGCTTAGTCGACTGACAGAAAACACTGTTGTGTCTTCTACAGAAGATTTAAATTTTTGTGTATCCATTGTATTAAACTTCCTGTCGTTTGTTGACCTTGTGTCTGTTGTTGACCTTGTGCACCCTCGACTGGATTATTATTTTTCTGGATGTCTGAAGCTGTTGTTCATTATCCGGCGGCTTCACAGTAATGACAGAGCTGTGTGAAACATCAACACACACACACAAACACACTACACACACACATACACAGGCGTAGAAGTGTGGAATTAGAAAGGTGTTCAACATTCAAACAGTGATTGCTTCATCAGCGTAAGAGACAGAACAAGAGAGCAGGTGTTTAATGAATAGCTGATGAGGGCGATCAATATGAATTATTGAGCAAAGAACCGTTCGCTTAGTAACTGCACATATTGACACTGTCACCACATGTTAATGACAAACAGTCACTGTAAAGCTTGAAGATGTTTCCATAAATTCAACAACAGAGAGAACAATTAATTGATTAATAAAAAAAAAAAAAGATAGTATTGGATAAATTTCAAAATTAAATTTACAACAAAGAGGAAATTCGGAGTTTCAGAATGTGGTAAATTAACTTTATTTACCAGCAACTGAAGCTGTAATCCCAATTATATCTGAAGGATATTGCCCACAATTCAAAACATAATTCTAATTCTTTAAAATATGATTCAGTATTTTACATAACCCTGTTCTCTTTGTATTAAAATCTATTTATAGTTAGTTATAAGAAGATTGGATGAATGAGGCATTTACTAAATTCTTCAGCGTTCCTGGTGGAAACTCGAACATACAAAAGAGGAAATGAGCTTTCCAGGCCTGCTGATGACCAGTGCAGATGGTGACAACAGCAGTAGATAGAGTGACAGGAGGATTACAGTGTGGACAGATGGCAGCCGTGGCACTGCCAAGCAGAAGGTTGCAGGGCAGAAGCCGAAGTGGGGAATACAGCAGGTGACTGGAGCAATATGGTGGAGAATATGACAAGCTGAAAACACACTCTGACCCTTCAAAAAGCTTCTTTATTCAAGAAAGAATTAAGCGCCAGCTGTAGCTTTGTGTCAGTATTTCATTTGATAAAAGATTTGTCTTTTTATTTTTAATGTGGAGAAAATTCAGCTTCAGTCTCTTTTTGAAAAATACAATGAACAAATTTATGTGGTTCCCACACTGTATTTTAATTATAGAAACCAATACCAGCTTCTGGTTTATCTAGTACATTATCAACATCTACATTAAACGCCTGTTGCTGACAGACAAATGAACTGTAATTTGTTACTGTAGCTTGGGCAGATCATGGTGGTTTTCTGGTTGTCTGGGGACTCGGCATGTGATACTCTGCCAGCATCCTGTGACGCAGCAGTTTCAAATCTAGGTCGTGATCTAATGACACAACCTACTTCCATCTCTATCCTGTTACTGTCCACTCCATCGTAAGGCAGAAAAAAACCTACTCAGAACAAAGCACCATCTAATCCTTAGCAACAACAACAACAACATTTATATTGAAGAGATTCTACGTACAGCATTGTGATTTGGAGGGTCATAGTTAAGGTTGTGGAACTGGATTCAAACTCGTCAGCTTTACTAGGGTGGGCAATGTCATAGTTGTTATTATAATAGATGAAACTCCATGGAATACAAACTTAACAGCACGATGGGTCCTCCCAAATGCTGAATGTTGTTATGGGACAGACAGCTTCAATTGCTAATGGCGAGAAGCTAATGCTGCATTGGCTTGTTGAAAAAGGGGAAGGGCCGTGTATCAATGTTCATACCCAGTTATGATTATACAGTTTGGTGTGATCTGGTCAGAACAGAAGTTGACAGTGCATCTCCTAGCTTTGCTAGCTCTCTATTGCCAGTCATCAGAATTCATATTTCGGTTTTATGTTAAAGTTAGCTAAAGGTAAAAGGAAGCGATGACTCACCTGCAGCATACATGACCGCAAGCATGATGGAGGAGATCCATGCGATCTGACTGTAGGAGGCATCGAAGATGACCTGGATGTCTTTGAAGAAGACTGTGATGGCCTTGGGGAAGGCGTATGAGAAGCCTATGGAGATGAAAGATCCGAGCACCACAGCCCACCCCCAACCGCCGTCTGGTGGGGGCACGGCGGTGGGACCTGTGGCTGGGGGCGCCATCGCTGGCCCACCTTAACACTGGCTATTCACTGTAATGACAGAGATAAAAAAAAAAGATAGAGAGGACATTAAAACTCACAACGATTAAAACTTAGCAGTGGTTACTGTGCCTTTATCCTCCCTGCGTTTTATTTCTTACATAATGTATGACTTCATTTTGTCCTGTGATTGATTATCGATTAGTCAGATCTAGGCAGATGCTTTCCCCCTTTTCTCCCCCAAGTCTTTGGGGACGTAAGGTTGGAAATAAATTAACCTGAACCAGAGCAGTTGCTAACAGGAAACTGTCACAGATAATTACTCGCAAATTAAAAATAAATCCATTACCAGCTGCAGCTCATATTGACAGTATACAGGTGACTGTGAGATTACAAAGGAGGTCAAAAGCATTGTCCTGTATGTGGCATTTACATGAACAACTGCCAGCAGTAATGTGATACAAGAGGGAGAAGGACATAGCAGAGGTCTGTATCCTGGAGAGGACATGTGCAAACACACGCCCTCCCAGACACACACACACACACAGTAGTAATCAGACATTCCAGAGGACATTCACTCTACCTGAGAGACCAGCCCTGACCCGCCCAGTATTCACCTTGAGCCCACCCCCACTCCCCAGCCCTCAAGCAGTAATGGAAACAGGGCGGAGGCTTTCAACTGATAGAAACATAGTGGCAGTTTAAGATCAGGTGATGTTGTGTACAAAGCAAACACGCCCTAATTACATGCGCCAATTGCCAACGGTCACACGTCACTCTGTTGATTCCTTACAAGCTAACTGACGTGGAGTAAACCACGCACACACACACGCTCACACCTATTCACAGACTCAACATAGAGCAAAAAGGGCAGCTGTTATGTTTTAGCTCTGTCTAACCTCATTAGCTTCACCTCTCTAAATCAGTCAGGAACAATTTACAGCTGTATAATTAGCTTATGATGCATACTGAGATGATGGCAGCCAGCTTGGTTTCACATAAATTAACGGCCTGTGGAAGAATCAACATGTTTCCTCATGTTTGCACTGCAGCACCACAAGTGAGCAATTATTTGAGATTAACAAAGCTTTGTGGTGGTTCACTGAATATTGCTGTGAAATACTTGACACCAGTGACTGCAACTACTTGGAGAAGTGAGACAAGTTAAAGGGGCACTCCGCTAATTTTAACCATCAAGGTCAGTTTACTTCTTATGATTATACTACTCAGTTTTTAAAAATAGTACAATATATAGTATACTTCTGAGGCTCCAGAGGGAGCATTCCAATTTCCCTGTCAGTACAACCCACTGATAACATCTACCCTATGGCAGTGTAATGGTCATAGACTACTTTCAGGCACCATCCCCTGTGGATAGTGCCTCACCCATCTGCCATTCATCTGCTCCAACACGTCTCTGATGGGTTTAAAAACGAGGAAGAAAGCGCTTCAGTCCGACAGGTGCTCTTTAGTGAGCCAGGTAAAAGTAAAAGAAAAAAAAAATAATAATAATAATTTCACCTGAAGACTGACCTTTCTTTTGCTTTTTCCCACAGTTGACTGCATTAGTCAATAACTAAAAAAGACTAAATAAAAATTGTGGAATCTTGTTTATTATAAATCTGATCAGTTCTTACAGCCTTGTCTATAAAGTTGTCCCACCAACATAACCAACAATACCCCAAACACTGATACACCCTGTGCTTTACCTCCCAGGCAAACATCCTTATTGATTGTTAAAGGTTTTAGTCACCAACTCATAATAGCCACTATATTTCCAGTGGAATGAAATCTGGTGTAAAAACAAAGTTTCTGCTTGCTGACCCATAAGAACCAGCACCAGGGATTTTGTTGCCTGATTTATGAACATCCCAGCCCTAAAGGGCAGCGGACACTTCCGTCTTCAGAGTGTCTGTAAAGGACCCATGAACATAAGGCACTAACATCAATAAATAATGTCACCTCTTTCATTTTTGCCAGTCTCACCAGATCAAGTTGTGATGCTGCAGAGACTCACACATACTCTAAGTGTCGACAGGAAGCCATTAGTGGGATGACTCACTGCTGCGCCAAAGAACACATTTGCCAGGTTTTTAAAAACATACATAAATTTGTCACTTTTATAGGGGTGGAGGAAACATGGAAAATGAGTTAGTGCAAATTTAAATGAATAAATTACCTAAATAAATAATAAACTTACTTAATAAATAATAAACTCACAAAGCCATCAGAGTATCTCAACACCATATGTTTTTTTACATTTTGTGTCTCTTATTTTTTAATTTTACCCAAACTTTATAGGTACTGTAGCACTGGAACATATTGGTAATTATGCCCAGTTTTAATTGGGTGGATGACTGAACACTAACAAAACATGTCTAACTAAAGGCTAAATCCCGCCTGGTGAATGTGTGTCACCCTTGCATCGCCCCTTTAATCAAAGTGAGAGATTATTCCTTTTTCCCAAAGTTCCATACAGTGGGTCTAATCCACGCTAATCAGATTACAGGCTGTCCACAGCAGCACTCACTGTAGATTCTGGTTTTGATTGATTGAACGTGACGACAATATACAAAGGATCCTCAGAACTAATAAGCAGCTTAAGTTGATGGACTGGAATATGAAGCCTCCAAACGAAGATTGACCATAAAAGAGCAGCTATGGGGTGGGAAAAAGGGAAGCGGCCAGACGAGCTTGACGAATTTGGTTTATGATCAACCATATAAGTACATAAGAACTCGAGCAAAGCAAAGTCACCTCTCAGTTGCTGCAATGTCAACACTTCCCTCAAAGACTTACATCCTCATCACATGCCATCTCTGCTGTGTCCTTCACCTGACACCACTAACCACGCGGCTAACAGGGGGAGTGACTGACAGGCTTCATTCACAGTCGGCAAGTTTCTGAAAACACTGGTGAGAATTAAGTCAACTGAACTCTGAAGACACCAAGGTGCCTGAAAATATTTACCACCTGTGCTTTGTTTTGTTGCAGGCCACGCCCACAGGAAACATCTCCTTATAATGTAAAAGACAGTTTTGGTTATGCAGCAGAACATGATTGTTAAGGTGTCTGGTAATAATTAAACTTTATTGATCACTGTAACTGCTGCTCCAGTGTAGAGCTGCACAGCCTCAATCACCACTGCAACAAAAACTGACAGCCTTCAGGGGTAATCCTTTGTCAGGCCTGATGGACAGCAGCAGCTTCAGTATAGGTCACTGGCAACTGGAAGTTCCGGTTTCACTTAGCCCTCTATTTCAGTCTGGACCACAGTGGTGGACTGAATGAAATGACACCAGCATCCATTAGAGGAAAGGATTACTGCCACTGATTAAATCTGATAAATTAATGTTAAAAATGTTAAAAACAATGACCAAAATCCACAATTAACCCACAACGCACAGCCTAAAGTCCTAAAATGCCTGAATAACAAGGTGTTTACTAAATAAAGCACAGCAGAGAATCCTCACATTTCAGAAGCTGGGAAAACATTTGCAGGTTACAAAAACGAAAACACATGAACCATGGAGACACACGCACACGGACACTTGTCCTTGTGTGTTGCTGGGCTGGGCACACGGTTTGTTTTGGTCCAGTGTCCTCTGCATGTACTTGGAATGACCAGTTGCCTTCACCTTGGTGAGCCTATCCAAACAACAGAGCACAGTGAGTGTAGCAGCAAGGAGACGGAGGGTGGACAAGAACCAGAATAGTGCTTCTATAATCAAGTCATCCAACAAGCAAAAGCTCATCAGACTGGGTTACACAGCACTGGACTACAAGAGAACAACTCCAGTGTGTGTGTGTATGTGTCCTCCAAGGACATTACTTAGTATTTTGGCAGAAAGCCTAAAAGACTGCAATCTTTGTAGCATGGACAGACACGGGATCTCAGGTTTAATTCTCAACAAGGGCCAAGCTGAGACCCCAGTGTTGTATTTCAGACGAGTTTCAATGAAGGAGGCACAGATGAGTGTGGCTATCAAGGTGAGAGGCTAGAGGCAAAAACAACACATACAAGTTTGGATTTGTGGTTTGCTGTTCGGAGCCGTCTTGCCAGTTCACCAAACCACAAAATAACAGATTGGTTAAATGGGGAAGCCTGAAGGAGGAACAAACAACCACTGAAGGACAACACACACTAGCAGCATATGAGATGTGTCAAAACACCAAAGTCTATTGTTTTCCTTGTTAGGCCCACACACTAGTGGTGTCAACTCACAAAGATGCACATTACCTCTTCAGGATAAGCTATCTTAAATAACTTATTTCCCAGCATCAAATCTCTAGCCAAGCAGCAGTTATATCACATTTTCTTCTTGAATTGGCCCAATTCAGCCACTGTCCTATGTCATGTGTTATACGCAATGTGGCCTATTGAACAAAACTGATGTCTTTCAACCTGCATTGATTGACTTTCTGTGGCCAGGTGAGAGTAGCGCAACAAGCTCTAAACACAACACTGTGTGCGTTTTGAAGCCCTGCAGGATTTGAACCATAATGACAAACAACAAGTTAGGGGACAAGTCAGAGTTTGGGAACAGGAGAAGATAGATTCCTCTAATAGCAGCGTAAGATTTACAAAATGCATCCTTGAAAATACAGAATGTGCCTCTGGAATTTAATGTTCTGTCAGAACATGAACAGCAGAAATATTCAACAGTTTCAGTTAAATGTCATTCAGATAAACTGGTGCTGCAAGCCCTGTCAGACTCTGCAAAAAGAAACTTGACCTCTACAGTCAGCGGCTGCCACCCCTCCCCTCCACCAGCTCCTCAACCCCCACCCCACCCTACTCTCATGAGACTTAAGGTTATGGCAACGCAAGATTAGCTCTAAGGTAACCTCCGAGTAACACTACTCACTTTGTTTTCGGAATAGTTCATCATTAACCAAATCAGCAACTCTTAAAAGTGTTGACTAAACCACACATTTCATTTTTGTTATCAACATGACATCTAATCTTACTGAGGTGATCCCGTTAACACGCTTGTCCTTGGTCTTGAGAGCAGACAGAAAGAAACTACACAGAAACAATGGCTCACTCTCAAAGTCGCTTTCTGTTTTAAAAGGCCACCAGGCAGGGGGTCGTCCCATAAAACACACCAAGACCATAATACGCTTTCTACTCAACTGTCAGCCTGGGTACTTTGAAGTACATGAGCCAGGAATTCCTGGGAATAAGCCTTGATTAAAAAAAACCTCAAAGTGGTCCAATAAATTTCCATCAACACACCACTGAGCACTAAGACTGGATGGAAAACCTCTCACAATAATTCTCCTAACCCGCAACACTGTAGTCCCAGGATTATTTGTGTTTGTTAGGATTGTTACAGGATGAAATGAAAGGATCAATCAACCTGTCACTCACACTCAACTATACCTGTCCTGTGGACACAATAGTGTGCTGGAAAATGCACCTGCTTCACTTTTCCATGTGGGCTGCCAACATTCATATTTAACACCCAATCCCAAAGCTCCACACCTCCGAACACACCATGAAGGCCAGAGGAACGGATTCTTCTTGCACCTTTGTGGAGCATTTTGACCCTATAGCTTTCATGACTTAAGGCAAAAGCATGGATATTTGCTGACATCAGAAATTAAATATTCATCCAGCAAGTAGGCACACATCCAGCTGCAGCCAGGTTACAAAATCAGTACATGCAGCACAAAATGAGTGACATCTGACTTTAATTTTTAAAATTAAAGATAGCAAATGATGCTCATTTAGCTTGACAAATTTATGAATGCTCTTATGCACCTTCACAACAATAAATTAACGAATTAATGTAATTCTAAAGTTTATTCTGAAATGGAAGTGAGTGTCAGTTGCGCTCAGCGTCAGTATTTCACTATTTTATCTATTAACCTTGTTAGACATGAGGTCAAATTTCAATGAAAATTCAACAGACACAGGGCGACGTTCTTCCAGAGCAAAGAGAGCTTTTACAGAGTTTATAATACAGCCTTTATGGGTGCACTGAAGTTATCCAACCATCTCAAGCATGGACTCATTTATTATGGTAATTAAAATAAGGAATAAAACCTTGAACAACTAATTTGGATGTTTAGTTTCTTATAGTTTGCATATCATTAAGAGTTTAATTGTAATGTGTTCTCAATGTGGAGTACAATGCCTTGTTTTGTATCAGGTGGTGTTGCCTGCACACAACAAGCTTGTGTCCACAACAAACTTCCCTGATGCAATCAGGAAAGAGGTCCTAGTGTTGAAATCTGATCCAAACCTAAAAAACGCCCTCACATATATTCATATCCACAAGCTAAACTGGACCACAGCCATATCTGTCAACTGTCACTGTCATACATGTATATCTGAGTGCAACTTTTACAACAAAGTTTTATTAAAACAAAATGTTGATGTTCCTGCCCACATTTTGAATGATGTATTTGCATTTAAGGGAAACACACAGTGCAGACAATGGTGACCACATAAAGTTTAGGTGACCTGCAGCATAAAACTACATGCAAAACAACATTTTTTAAAAAACAAGACCAAAACAAAACAGAAAACAATGCAGACCATCTCACCTTTCAGCCAAAGTGCAGGTACTGAAAGACTGGAGGGCAGGAGGAGTCACCTTAACTGACTGACAACAGTTGTCCAAACCAAACTGTTTACCAGATTACTGTGACTGAAGTTAGATAATAATGTAAAATTTTGAACTTTTGGACATACTTAGAGCAAAGGAAACTGTCATTTTCACTTTGACAGAGGGCTGATACACACTGTTTTTATCCTACAAACAAAATACTTGGACATTCTGGGAAATATGCTAATTTGTTTTGCAGATAAGAAGATCGAACACACATAACCACTATCAGAAGCCAATTATCTGATCTCCAGGAAGTGACTGCATTTGGCCAAGATATTCTGCCTGGCACATCCCCATAAACCCTCCAGGCTATATACCACTGTGTCATTTTTACACTCCAGTTTGTTTACAGATTAAACAAAGCAGATATAACATGTTAAATTTGTGAGCTGTAGAAGTACTAGCAGGTGGACTGTTACCTTTGGACTGAGCCAGGCTCTTTGCTTCCCAGTTTCCCTTCTCATGCTAAGCTAAGCTAAGCTAATCTAAATGGCTGCTGGGGTTAGCTTCCAATTTCTCACAGGTATGTGAATGGTATATCAACTTTTGAGAAAAGAAGTAATACAATGGATCTGTTGCTAATTAAAAGTTGATCTCATAAATAAAACAAACCCTGACTCATTTTAAAACACTCAGGGGTTTAGCTGATACAGCTTTACTTGGTCTGGTATGACCACTAGCTTAAAGAGTTAGCTAATGCTAGCAAACTTTGGGTAGTTAGTGCTGTTTAACGGCCATTACTGAGTCAGTCCTCGGATTTTATTACTCTTCTCTACGGCTTAAACTGTTTTAGTATTTACTATCATCGTGTAATTGTTACTTTTGATCACAGTGGCCGCTGTTCGATATAAATTACACAGACTTGCTTTAATGATTGTGATGCTCTGCCAATGCAAACCAGTTTCTTGGCAGGTCAACAGAAACTCATGGTTTATTTCACTTTCAATTTAAACATCTGAAGCCTGGTTACAGGTCTATCTGGTGTGTAACTATTCAGCCGAAATGAAGAAAATAAAGTGTAGTGTTACACTTTCCAGAGCAAACCAGCACAATGTGACATGTGAAGTTATTTTTACAGCTCACCAGCTCCAGCTCATCCTCAGGTTGTGCCAAACCTGCTTAGGCAAACAAAAAAAAAACGCATCACATCCTTAGTTAACAATAAACACACTGTGGTGATGAGAAACTCACTGTCGTTATGAGAAAACCTTTCAAATTTGGACCTCCATTGGGAAAACTGGCGCTGAAACAAGTGATGCAACAGCAGAGTGATTCCTCAGCACTGCAGCCTAATCATATGATCCTGCTGATGTAAGGATAGGGACCGGATGAAGCCAGTCTTAATGCCCGGGGCCTACACGGGGCTAACTCGGACGCTCAGAGCTGGAGTAGCTTTTAAACACTTTTATATTTTTATCCAACTGATTTTTTCCCCCCTCCAGGAATTGACCGCATGGCAGCGAGGGCAGGCATTTCCACCTCTCTCCGAATGCTCCTGAACGCATCATGAAATTAATTCAAACATCCTAACATGATGGACAGTCACACGGACCGGAGCCTCGCTCCTCACATTCCCCTCATTTATCGCTGCTCATGCTCCATCTCTGCGCGGCGTCCCCGAAACACGCCGAACGCTCGGTTTAATCCCCCCTCTCCCTCCCTCTGTCCACCAGCCGCGGCGGCTAAGCGATAAACAGACATTAAACGTTACTTTACCTTTTTTGAGAGGGGTGGATGGAGGTGTGTGTGTGTGTACGCGTCCCGTGCAGTCGCTGTTGGGCTCGGTGACCTTGGAGCAGAGAGATGCCCGTGTCTGCCGGTGTGGTGGACGGCTCTGTGTTTAAATTTCTCTGAGTGAGCCGCTCCCTGACGTGGAGCTGCTCTGGGCTGCAGAGGGAGGCGCTCCCTGCCGCCGTTTCTATTTTAGACTGGAGCAGCTCCGGAGGATTGACCCAGTCCTTCAGTTACTCGTTACTCGTTACATTTCCTGTTTCTTCACCGTGCTCATGGGTACTGTAGTGTTTCTACTCTTTAATGTGCCCCATGAACACTGGTGTAACTAACGATTATTTTCATTCTCGTTTATTCGTTTGGTCTTTAAATTGTCATAAATGGTCATAAATGGTAAAAAAAAAAAAAAAAAAGCAATTTTGCAGAACACAAAAATATGTAATATATTAATACACAAAACAAAGGTAACAAATCTATTCATATTTAAGAAGCTGGAATTATCATTTTTAATTTTCATTCTGAACTGTAAATGTAAAGAATGAGAAATGAAAGGAATCCCTGTATTATACTATTCTGAATACTTATAATAATAATAATAATAATATCAAAAAGAGGAGGAAGATTATGTTTAGCTTTAAGCGCTGAGAGTGTGTAAAGAGAGTGAAAGATGAAAGCAGTTTAAATGTAAGTGTAGGTGTGATATATGGAAACAGTTGTCAGTTAAAATAATTCAGGAGCAGAAATAAAACACTTAAATTGAATTGTCAATTTAAGTGTCAGCACTGAGGGAAGCAGAGGCACCAGCTGAAGTGAAAGCATTGAAATGTCAGTTGGCATTTAAATAGTAAGAGATGAGAGCTTTGTGATCTGTGACATTGGGCTGCACAAATACACTGACTTGAAAGCGGTTGAAATGTGTGTTGAAGAGGAGGAGGTGAAAAAATTGAAATCTTAGTCTCAAGAGTTGCAGACTGATTTTCTGTAGATCAGCTTGCTTCTACAGAAAGACTATATCTGATAGTTCTGGATTCAGATGTAGTCCTTCTCCTAAATGTTCTTTGCACGCACAAAGCTGCTGGCATCACCAGCACTGAACTCAATCTGGTTCATTTGAGCTCAATCCGTGGGATTAATTTGAAAGAGGCACAGTGAAACCCCTGCATATGGTGACAGTGACTCGCCAGATGTAAAGAAGAAATGACTGCACCAGTGGGAGTTAAATGAAATTAACCAACATAATTGTCCAAAGTTAGTCTTGAATTTGTGTGTATTAGCAGTCCATGAAGGATTTATCTTCAGGGAACTATTATCAACATGATTAAACTCATAATCTGTCAGTCAGAGGTCACCTGAAGCGAGGAGTTTTGAAAAGCTGCTCACAGTATCCTCTGTCACTCTTTGCTCCAGCATTGATTCTGGTTTTTCCAGAGTGACTCGCTCATGTTAATGATAACAATACCAATTCATTTTCAGGTGGATTTGCAAGATAATCTCCCAAAGTCCGTGTGACGTTTCTTCAATTCCCTGTGTGAGACATTGTCAGTCTAATACTTTAGTCTACTGTATGTGTAAGCCGGGATCAAGAACAAAAACTGACAAGGGGCAGAAAAAAAATCCTACATAATCTGTTGCCTCTTACTTTGCTAAATTTTTAAAGTGGGTTTGTTTTGGTTCAGTTGCTTCCAGTAAGAATTATTCCACTTTCTGCAACTTTAGCACAGACGTGTCTGCACTCTGTTTCTGTGGCGTTTCTCAGCCAGTTGAGGACTAATGAATAAAAAATGCTGAATTCAGCAAACTGTCTGTTGTGATTGAACAGCATCTGTCTCTCTTTTTACCCATGGTGCTTTGTGTTTTGGGGGTCTTTTTTGAGTACCTCTCTGTGCTGATACTTGGTGAATTGCATCATTTTGACATGGACTATTGAACCAAGCTAAAGGAGCAAACTGCAGTGCTCTGAGCTCAGAAAATGCTGGCTGTTGGCTTACCCTGGAGGTTCATTAAATTTTTATTCCTAAATTGCATCAACGGTGAAGTTGCTGAATATAACTTTAGGGTGATGCTCTCTCTTCTTACTTACTGTCAGGATTATTGGACATTACATGTTGATGAAGCCTACCTGAAACATGAGTACAGAGTCGGAGAGTCAGAGAAGATTTACCTGTTCCAGGACATTTATTCTCCAATCAAAGGTGTATTTTTTTTTTTTTTTTTGAAAATCTTTTGTGGGTAACACGACAGCTGTCAGAGCTGGTGTGAAAGATGACTTTAAGACCCTCACAGTCTGAAAATACATCAAGTAGAGATGACTTTGAGTATTAAGATCAGCATTAACAATTCAAACCTTGCCAAACATGGCAGATCTTTCAGTGGTCTGTTTTTCTTCCAGTGATAAAGTGAAAAATACTGACAATGGGATTTCATCTGATGAAACATAAACAACACTTCATTTGTTTCCCCCTGATAATGGGGGTTTCCAAACAGGCTGGAAACCCCTTCAGGGGCATCTGAGTTCAGTCAAGACCTCAGTGTCAAATGCTGATCCAAATGTTGTTTCAGGGGCTTTTTTCACAACCAGAAGAATGAAATATCTATGAGAAACACATTTCATCTGGGCATAAATGATTAAACAGCTCTTTTTGCCAATGTGCCTGCAGTTTTGCCAGAGATCACTTGGCCCTTTTTAGAGCATTGAAAACTCCTGTAGCTGATGAAAACTGCTCATTGTCATTCAATCCGATACAAGCTCCACCTTTGTCACAGTATTCATAAATCTGAATAACGAGTTGTTATATTATTTACCTGTTCTTTACCTCTGGAGATGTCATCATAAAGTACCTGTATGTGTTTTTATTCATATATTTTATGCTTACTAGGTCCCTATGAAGTCCCAAAACTTAGTTGAAACCAAAATAAATACGATGATAAATGATAGTTAGCCAAATAATTAAAACAGAGTGTAACAAGACAAATAAACTTTAATACATTTCCTTTAATCTCCAGTCATTTGGTAGTGAGAGAAAAGCCTTTTTTTCTCTTTGCTAACTAAGAAAACTTTATTAAAACTTTATTTCTGACTGAATTTCAGTATGTATAAATGTGGAGATGTTTTTAATAAGATATATAAAAGTACATGTGGGAATTTGAAAACAGAGGGCAAGTCCTTAAAGGCCTGGTGTATTTTAATAGTTTAGGTTTACACTTGAAAACATAATAATCCGTTTCATACCAGGGCTCTGTCTTCAGTACATACAAGCTCTTCAGTATCATACAGTCACTGCAGGACTACCCAGCTCTGCATTCCAGTTGGTACTTTCACCTCAGTGAAACCATGTGCTGTAGTCTGCGAGAATTCACATGATCCTCACCGTTTGAAACTGTAAACAAGCTCAGATTGTGGAAATATGGCGCTCCCAAAATCCAAACAGAAACTTCAGACAAGCTCACACTGCGGAGGTAGAGTTGAGGCTCGCAGGGGAAGCCAAGAGAAATATGTTTTTTGTCTCACAACAGCTGAACATGATTCATGACACTGTTTTTTTTTTTTTTTTGTAAGTGTAATCTAAATATTTCTTTTGCTTTAAGAACGTTTGTGTTTGTCACGCAATTTCTCTGTCTCTTCTTACAGAGATCATCAGAAAAATTGATGGATATTATTAAAACTGCTAAATAAAGATCAGTTACATATTTTCTCACTGAATGCTTTGATTTGACGCTGTCGCCTGTTGTGTAGCATCTTTAGAGAACATCTGTTGTGTTTCTAATTAAAGCTCTTTATTTCTCTGGTTTTGAATATCCAAACTTTAGCAGCTGTTTGGTCGAGCTTTACCACCTACGGACAATCCAGTCTACAACAACGTGTCAGACCATGGCAGACTGGGAAGCAACCAGTGGACATGATATATCCCACCAGCAGAGGGCGAAGTGGTGAATTGCTCCACAAGGTCAACAAGGCTGTAGGTGTCCTAATCTGACTTGGAGGAATGAGGGATTTCATCAGGTCCATTTCCCAATGACGGCAGGAGTCTTCCTCTTTGAGTCTCATCAGCCTTCATCTTTCTCATCCATTCTGCTTGAATATATATCATTAAATTAGAGCATTTCTATTTATTCATCATGTCTCTGCTTCCCAAGTGGTGTTTTGTTTTTATTTTGTTTTTTTTTTCATCTGGAGTACTTGTATTTTTAAGTTTACCCAGTGGGTTTTTGAAGAGAGATTAATCCAACCAAGAAGTATGGGATCCTTCCCTGAAGATAAAACCCTGAATATCAGATGTGGGTTGAGCTCCAAGGGTTTCATAGTTATACAGTAAGTTAAAAAGAGACTGAGGGAACTGTAAAATCACTGCCGGTTCTCAGTTATCAGCAATCAAGGTGCAACAAAGACAAACATAATGAGATTGGCCAATGCAATGGCTTATCATACCTCATTTATTGATTAGGTTACATGGATTGTGTAAAAGTGGCTAAAAGCAAAAAAAAAATCAAGACCGAGTCTACAATACATGATGTATATATATATATCATAGAAACACACTGTGAGGATGGCAGAGCATCGCATTCAACACAAGGTGACAGTGTAAGACCCACAGCAGAGACATTTCCTACTGCAAACTGGGAACCTAAATGTTCAGAGGCCATTAATATTTGTACATAACATTTTGAGTGCATCCTGTGTGGAACATTAGGCGGATTTTTTTTTTTTTTTACAAATCCCTGTCATGTGGATGAGCTTGTTCAAACACACACAGAATTTTAAATTCCAGTCGAAATCCAAACTTTTTCAAGGATGCCAGATATGTGATGCTATTAGCTATCTTGATTTTTTTGTGCAATGTTATGTTGAGTCCATTAAACACATTTGTTGTGGATTACAACAAAAGTATAAATTGCTAAAAATATAAATACGAAAACAGAGTTTACTCACAGGTCATGGTGAAACCCACTGTTCCTCACATTTTCACCACAGTCTGCAGGAATTTTACTCATTTTTAGGGCAACTCCCTCTTTCTATAGTGACATAAATCCATATTAAAACAAGGCAATAAAGACAGAGAATGATGAGCACAAATGAAGTCCACTCAATGTGATGCACAGGAAATTGATTCCTCTACACTATCTTGACCCCTAGAGGTCACTATATACCAGAAATCTCCTTCACACAAAGGAGAGGAGAAGCACTGTGCTCTCACATCATCACATCACCTCTCACATCATCATTTCTCCTCCCCGCTGGGTGATGTTTGCGTTTACAGCCTGTGCTCCTGATTTAAAGCTGCATTTAAACCACGCGGGGCTGCATGACTGATGAGACCACCGAAGGAAGATTCTCTGTCCACACCTTGATGTTTACCTTTCCTGTCAGCTTGTTTCCACAAAGGCAACTGAGGACCCCAACTGTTTGGGTCAGACAGGCTCTGCAGCCGGAGGGAGTGCTTCATTCTCACCTCAATACGTCCCTCAGGGGTGGCAGCAGGGTGAAGCGGTAAGGAGACATCCAACAGCTGTATCCAAAGACATCTCCCACCTGCTGCACCATCCTGCCTTTCACATTCCTAAACAATTTTAACAAGTCGTTCAGCCTAGACCTTAAATCATCATTTCCTTAACCTTAGGGTTACAGTTCCCCTCAGATGAGAAGATCCACACCATTTTCCTGTGAGAACAGTAAATATGAAGCTACCACTAGTAGTTGGTTAGCTTAGCTCAGCATAAAGACTATAAACACAGGGAAACAGCTAGCCTGGTCCTGTTCAAAGGTAACAAAAACTGCCTACCAGCACCTCTACAACTCATTAATTTACACAATCCATCTCTTTCATACAAAAACGTAAATGAAAAAAAATGACACGTTGTGGTTTTTACTCTGGGATATTATGTGCTGAACCATTTCTTGACTGGACGCAGCCAATTACCAGAGTCTCCGCTGGATGCCTGATCACCTCATGGTGACACCAGAAAGTCACTGTAAAACAGGCAGTGTGAACAAGTCAGCAAGTTTGTGCAGCCTTTGGAGTTTAGAGCCAAATGCATTGCTTCATTTTGGTTGCACTCCCTCCATTTTGCACAGTAAACATATTCCATTTGACTTTGCTTGGTATATTCTGCCAGGTTTTAAGTGTTCAGACATATACGTACTGCAGAAACAAACTTTGGCAGCATACATGGACAATTTGAAGAGCTGTATCTGCTTGATGCAAGAGTATACATAGACTGTATGAAAGTGAGTCTATAACATCATGTGATGGGCCCTGTAGAAGCATTTCCTTTTTTCCATTGTGTTCCTTGCTTTTATTTTCATAGTTATCAGCAAAATTGAATCTCTGAGAAAAAAACACATCATGGCAGTAGTTTTCTTTCTCCTAGGTGGTTTGCCAGGTATCTCCCCCCTTTCCGGAAACAAAAAGCTCCAGCCGGGCCTTAATGCCATGCATCGTCAGTCACCAAACAATAGGTCGGATGGAGCAATAAGCAGGATGGAGAAACAGAGGAGGAGGAGGAGGAGGAGGAGGGGGGCGGGGGGGCAGCAGGAGGTTTGTGGGGGATAAAAGTTGGGTATGGGGCTGGGCTGAGTCATCAGAGTCCCTGGGGTGCTGTGAAGGTTGTCTGTCCCCCTCCTGCTTTCCACAATGCTGAGCACACACAACAAATAATCAGCCTATACTGACAACTGTGTGTGTGTGTGTGTGTGTGTGTGTGTGTGTGTGTGTGTGTTTGTGTTGTGGGGGGGGGGTATCTAACCCAATCACTACTGATAATCTCACACAATTACTTTTAAAGTTAAAATGATTCATTTAATGCAAAGCTTCATGTTTCAGCACACAACAAATTAAAGGCTTTAAAAGTGGGTAAAGATAATTGGACTTACTACAGATATTTAAAAATTAAAATGTCCTCTGCAGCCTCTCTCCAAACCATCTCCTATCAGATGTGTTCACTTCCTCCAGTCTATTCAAAATGAGTAACCTAATAACAGTGCATTGTTTTCAGCAGTGACCCTTTTAACCCATGATTGAGGTGACCGCTACATGGTTTAATCACAGCAAGCGTTCTTTGAAATGTAAATCTAACGACACACACACACAAGCACAAACAATCACAGTACAATCAGAGCAAACATACCAGAGCTCACTTCTGTTACTGTTCAACCAGGAGTGAGGAGGATGTGCATTATTGATATTTGTTGACTTTAACTACGAGGATTCAATTAAGTGTGACCCTTAGTTTTATACTCACCATTCTTCTTTCTTTCACTCTATCTACCTCACTCTTTGTCTTTATTTTTAAGTCGTTAGAGAGGGACTGAGCCGGAACCAGAACATGCATGATTTATGAACAGGCACGTGGTCCTGCATTTTGTTACCTGTGATGCTTTGCCTTTTACAGTATGCGAACTGACGGGGTGGGGAGGGGGCAGTTTTGTTGGAAAACTGTGTTTCGGCAGTGTTCGGGGTAAAGTCAGCCCACTGAGGGGGCTCAGGGGACAGTAAAGTTAAAAAGACAAGTTGCCTCTAACTGTGACTGTGATTGTTGATTGTATCAGATGTTACAATTATAAAATAAGGACTTGTGGCACAGCACATGATGCAGGATCCTGCCTAAACACAGTTACATAAAAGGGGCTTAAACCTGCATAAATGTTTGATTTTCTAATGTTTTGTTCACATGGTTTTCACTGAATTAGGATCCCTGCAGCTTCTTTCTTTGCCAGTGTTCATTAAACAACTTCACCTTCCTCTAACAAAATCCATTTATGCTTTTCTTATCTTTCAATTACTGAAGTAAAAGCGACTTCTATCCATTTTTGGTTCACTTTATTTGTTCAGTTTTTGTTCTGGTCATTCATGGTCTCTTGAAATGCATGGAGTTTGATATAAGCTAAATATGCTGATGTATCCCTCCAGCCACCCCCACTGTGTTCCTTCCAACTGTTTGAACAGCTGGGCTTTCTTTATCACTGCTGTGGACCCACCACTGATTCTGCCTAGTGGGAGGGGTAAGTGAGGTGAGTATGTGAAGGTGGGGGGTCCCGGGGTTGGAGGCTCCCAGCAGGAAGGAGGTCTGGTGTGACTACTGCCGCATTTGGCAGAGCAGCCAGAGTCATGAACGAGACACACAACTTCACCAAACAGATTTCTAGTGTGATTACAAAACAATCATGTCCCTGTCTCATGAGATCACGTCTTCAGGAGTTTGACAACTATGGTGCTGCCAGAACAGAAAGGACAGGAGAAAATAAAAGTTACTTTACAGAAGTTATTCAAGAATCACAAATAAAGAAGAAAGAAAAAGAAAGAAACATAAATTAATTAATTTAATTAAAACTGTTTAAGGGGCACATTAATCCATATTTCTCAGTTAATGATAAACAAATATTTAAAAAATCCACTTCCTGCAGTGCAAACTTTGCAGGCAAGGCAAAAGAAAGAGTGTTGTCATTGTTCTTGTGGTGCCATCTCCACATTCTCGTACAATATTACACACCCAGACTTACAAAGAACAGAGGGGCTGCAACTATTGATTATTTCAGTCACCAATTAATCTGCCAGTTGTGTTTTTGATTAATTAAACAATGTAAAAAAAAAAAATCCAACAATCACTCCAACTTCACACAACTACTTCTGCCATCACGTTCCTCTGTACACCATCAGTATAAGCATCAATGCCAAAACATTCATATTTTCAGACTGTGTGTCCGTCCATGTGTATCAACATGTGAGCCACGCACACACACTAATTAAGTCGAGCACTGGAGTACGTTGTGAAGTAAATGTCAGTGAGGAAAAGAGCAAAAGGTTGATTAGGAAGTTAAATTGGATATTGAACTGACTTGTCTGTGTTTTGGTCAGTGTGTCCGTGTGCAGCAGGGTTATTATTGGATAAAAAGCACGCCAGTCTAATAAGAGCAAACAAATACAGGACAATTGGGTTACAAATGAGAAGCAATTCCACCTTAGGGTGAAAGATAATTACAATCAATAGTCAAACCTCAGGCTGGAGTCCTCTGTAGTCTGACCTTGAACTGAAGAAGAATGCTGGTGTTTTTCACATTTAGATAACTGATATTGATATCAGTAATGATTGCTATGTCAGGAGTGAAATTTCCCTTCACACTAGTGTCAAGAGCGAGATCGTCCTGGATTAGGAACCTGCTCAAAGGCAAAACTGTTGAGAAAAAAAAAAAAAAAAGTGGGCCATATGGCCATCAGTCTGGGCCACCACACTCCATGCCAAAGTCAGTCGTCCCATTAATTATAAGAGGCAGGCATCCTAACCGAGCTCCACACACACTGCCTCATTTATCCCCACTGACCGGTTCACACAGCAGACATTTTGTTTTCGGGCTCTGAGACTTGTAATTGGCGGCGGCCACACAACGCAGACCTTAACACTGGCCACTTTGGAGCCTCTCAGCCACCCGTCAACATCAACCTCACACAGGCATGGCCTCCACAACACACACACTGTTCTGATGTTTAAATGCTCCAGTGTTGGGCAGTGACAACCTGAATATTGCTCGACACCTGGAATGAGCCTCAGCGCAGCATGTCCTCCTCAGACATGATGCACGTGTACTTAAAGTAATAACCTGAAGTGTTTTCATGCTCATATGTGACTGACTGCTGTAAGCTAAGAGGCAGCAGCTTAGCCACTTTCTCACTACAATTGTTGACTTTTAAGACACCATGAGCGGTTATTTTAAAATCAAGTGACTTTTCAAGCTGAACTTACCTCCACTTGCTTGAGGAGAGTCATTAGTGCTTCTCAGTGAAGGTGCTCAGAGGTGGCTGTGGCTAATTGGACCATCTGTGTTCAGGGAATGAGGAAGGGCAATACCACATTCAATCAACCAATCATCAGCCACACAGAAACATGAATGACCAATCAGTAATCCTCAGTGCTTGTCCGGCGAACCTCTGTTTTTACTCTAAATGATTTAACTTTACTGCTTAAGTTTTATTGTTTTCTCTGTTAAGTTAATAGGTCATAGTGTTTACATAGTGGCATCACATGTCAGTGAGGGACATAATCTAGGTACATGATTATTTGATTATTTGAAAACACCGGAATCGAGTGAGAAACCAGCAGAAGCAGAAATTAATATCTAAAACCCAGAAGATGTCACAACCCTGACACACTTTCTGATTGACAGGTGATCGCTGGTCTTTTGGGTGCAAGAAAAACACCCCATCAGAGGTCAAAGTTGAAACTTCGACCTCAAAGTTGAAACTTTAACCTCTGTCAACATTTCAGTCCATGATCTCGAAATTGAAAAACAGTGACACTTTTAATCTGAAGTATAAAATGTTTTCTATTCTGCTCTTTTATATAAGTAATACCCCTTGAAAGCACACACAGACATACCTTTCCTACCACTTCACCCCTCCACTGTATGTTGTTACTGGCAAAGAGTAGTACCTGGAGCTAAGCATGCTGGGTAGGCATTTTTCAGCACTGTTACTATTCTGAGTATAATGTCTGGCGGCCAGCCACTCGCAGCATTAGCTGCTCGCTGCCAACATCTGTACGTGCTTCACGAGAGACAGCAAAGGCTCTGGCATCGTCACACAACCGATGGACCGACTTGCAGCTCTGCACACCTCCATACTATCCTCCGCACTGTCTGGGGAAGGGCGGGAGGGGGGGGCATGGAGCAAGGGGTATGGGAGGTGTTTCACTGCCAGAAAAACATCTATCATGCAGGCGCCGCTGTGACCAAACAAATCAGCGGTGGCTAGAAAATCTGATTTCACCAGGAAAGGAATTTGTGCGCTAAGGCACGCTGCAAGGCTGGTGTGAAGGAAAGATGGGATGGGATCAGTGCCCCTGGAATGGGAGACGATTCCAGGGGCCTACAGCCTTTAGGCGCTGGGTAGGTCCTAGATATGACCTTTGGTGAGACGTTTCAGGTTGTTCAAGACTTTCAAGGACGAAATGGCAGATTTTTTCTTTTAGTACAAGAAAGAAGATTTTCTCCTTGGGCTCTGGATGAAATGACTCCTCCTGGAGGGAGGTGTTGTTGCTGTCTGGTGTTGGTTTCCAGAGTGAGGCCTCAGCAGAGGAGGCCATGAGGAAGCAATCAGCCCATCGACGAGTGGGCCTGTTGGGGACGGTATGATCCCCCTCTCTGCCCTCCCTAAAATCCTGCAGGAGTCTGATGGGATCTAATCAATCACTACAAGCAAGCGAAAATACTCAGACATGCCACTCCTGCCCCAGATTTCTGCTGCTGGGTTTGTGTTATTGTTTGTTTTTTTCCCCACTGTGAAGTCTGCACACCAAAGCACTAAAAAAACAGCAAATTCCTCAAAGAAAAGTAAGTTATTATCTGTAGTCTCGATCAGTTGAGTCTAGCAGGACATTTTCCTCTATGGTTAATTCTTCGGCTGCAGAGAGAGAATTAAATTTCATGATGTTTCAGCCAGTTTATAGTAGACGAGCCAGTTGGAATCATGCTGCACGTCTTTCATGTCAAACTGAATCATTTAAATTAAGTTAAACTGCTCTTTGCACAAATACATTTAGATTAATGACGTAACAACAGCAGTAAGTGGAAATAAAAGTTTTCATTAAGAACGAGATGAAACCACCCTCCTGTACATCCTCTCCCATAAGTATAGAATCGATACAGTGTTCAATGGCCCCCTTTTCTTTCTCGCACAATCCAATTTATTGACAACTTTTAATTATGCGATGACTGAACAGAGGAGCGAAATGGGGCAACAGGAAAATGCTGTGATATTGAATGTCAGAACATTCACCATGACCAGGAGGGTGTGTGTGTGTGTGCAGGGTCTTCCCTTTGATTAACATGGTTCCTCCTTTTTGCAACTGCCCCATTTGCCCCCTTTTTGAATACAAATGAGTCGCTACCTGACCAAAGGACGAGTCTCACACCTCTGGGCAGCTGTTAGAGAGGCAATAAACCTTTCACATGATGCCTTTCAGAAGACAATAGAATGGTTTATCATCAATCACCTGTCCTGCAGGATCAAACAGCTGCTTCACACCAAAACAATGCCGTCTTCTGACGTGTATTTGCACAAACTGATGTCTAGCACTGATGGACGGAGCTTTATACGGATGTGTATTGTCAGTGCAGCAACATCAAATGATAATCAGCATTAGTGCATCCAAGAAGAGTTGAATCAGGGGTAAGTGAACTTTAGTGTAATAGTTCATTTGTAATCAAGCCAGCAGCCAGCTAGACTGTGATCAGAGTTGGGAAACATTATGAGTGAGCAGTTCATACGTTCCACACAATAAAAAAATAGTTTGAACATGTTTTTTTTTCTTTTTATTTCAACCTGTACACCTCAGCATGTCGGTCAATGTGCTGACAAAAATAGAGACTTCCATCTCTTAATTAATACAGAGGTGACACAGTGGGTGCAAGGTTTTTTTTTTCCTTTTGTTTTACCTCTTCTGTGTCTAATCAAAGTATGTTTTGCATCTTTTAAGCAAGCACAGCATACAGAGCGACTCGCTGATATTTATTTTTTATTCACTTACCATCAAGATCGGTCAGACTTTCATCTGCGTGTCAGCAGATTAATGAGCTTGTGTCCTTGCTGAGAAGAGGAAGTGCCAGCAGAGGGTGAAAGTATGACCTTGGTCAACAGGAAACTGTTGAACACTTTGCCTGAGGGGAACCTGACACATCTGCCAGGACATGAATATCCCATGAAGGGCCCTTTTAATGTGGAAATGAAACAAAAAAAAAGAGCACCCCTTAAATTGCAAATGAGAAAATATCATTTGGCTTTCAAGTGGAGAATGTCAATTAAAACCTCTGTTAGTGACTTTACACTGAAGGTGAATGAGGTTGTTTTGTGTCCTAGAACAAGGTGAAAGTCGGTCTCACTGTAGTCATGAATTAGGCTACAACCAATTCCTGGTGTTAGACAAAGATCATTTTAACTACTTTAAAATGTGTGGTTATGTGGTTATTATTTTTCTGCAGGTGTTACACAGCTTCATTATTTACACCACTTGTAAAGTTCCAATAAATTCACACTGAAAGTAAGAACAACAAACCAAACACACACTGGGTCTTAATAAATCTGAAATTAATTTCAAAAGAGAAACATCTCAGTTTGAAATAAAGCTTTTTTTTTTTTCTAAAACTAACCCGAGTAGTCCAAAAAACCAGCATGGCCTACATTTCCCATGCACCCCTGTGGTCCCTCCCTCCACATACCTCTGGTGTGTGCTCACGCTGTGGGGATCCTGCACAGCACAAGTTGCGCCAACAGCAGCAGCAGCGGCAGCGCGGCGCACGGCAGAAAAGTTTCTCCACAGGAATGGGCAAGTTTCAGAACAACGTTTTTCTTTTTTATTTCCCACCTACGATCCTCACAACAACAAGGGATTGGATTTAATGATCGACTGTGCTGATAAACCGAACCAGATTTGGAGATTTTTCTTTTTTTCTTTTTTGGTGACTTCTCACTTTGGATTGGTTTGCGCTTCAGCTGAAGATAAAACTAAACTGGGGTGTTTTCTTGTGTGGCCAGACACAGACGCACACACACACACACAAGATGTGCTCCTCTACGCAGCCTCACGGTTTTGCAAGGATTGCCGTGGTTTTTCTGCTCTTTCTGACTCTTCAGCGTGGATCTGGTGTTCACACAAGGACGTGTCCCCCTCCCTGCGCGTGTTTTGGGGAGCTTGTGGACTGCAGTCGGCTGAAAAGGGGCCAAATTCCAGACACGATCCCGGAATGGACAGTTCAACTGTGAGTCCAGTTTAAAGAGCCTTTGTGTACCTTATAACTGTCGTGAACATCTATAATCTGATCATAGATTTATATGAATATCTGCGCTGTGGAATTAAAAAAAATAAAGTTTGGTTCACACTTTTCCCTCAGCACGGATGGGATGATCCACATTCCTGTTGTAGTGAAAATGGAATGGGTTGTAAACCACATGAAGCATCTGGTACTGCAGAGGGAAAACACTTGATTGAATTTTGCTTTTGATTTAATTGGAGATATTAAAAAAAAAACAACAACAACAACTAAAATCTGGTTCAGTCAGTAAATTCTCTGCAGAGCTTTTCTGCTTCACCTGAAGTTAGAGAAAGTTCACCTCAGGAGTCTCTGACTGAAAAGCTTATCTTGCTTCACTAATCCTGCTTAACACCCAGTCAGTTATACCTCTCAATAGGTTTTTATTTATTGTATTGGTCCTTGCAGCAGCAGCAGCAGCAGGATTGTGAGGAGCAGCAGGGAGGCACGACCAGGCTTTCAGTGTGTTTTTACACATCAATGTGCTGTTGTCAGCACCTCTAAACCTCTTTATTAAAGTGTAAATAATTACTAACAAATGCCCCCAGTGCAGGTATTCTATTGAAATTGAAGGGTAGAAGTAGTTGTGTGGTAGCAGTAAGCAATGGTGCTAGTAATAACAACACTATTAGTGGTTCGTAAACTCCAATTTCCTATCAGGTTTCCCCACTGAAGGCGACATACAATTGCAACTAAAGGCCGCCCGTAATGTTCAGAATGCTTTGACAGTGTGGTTATAGCCACAGTTGCATTCGCAGTGATTGAACTCAGTGCATTATAGTGTTGGTTCAGTCCTCAGATTTCAATTTCACAGACCTTACGGCCTTCAAAGCCATAAAAGCATAAATCAGATGCAGCCTGTGTGCAGCACTGGACTGTTTCCTAAAGCAATATCTCCATTACTCTCCTGTTTGTCTACTGGCTCCGTAAGTTGAAACGAGGCTGAGCCTGGGCCCGAAGCCTGCTGGAGCTGAAATACCAAACACAACTTTAATGGCATGTTCCTCAGTGTGTTCTACTTTACAGATAATTATTCTTACTGGATTTTTATTGCCCTGTGTTAAGCTGGAGTACTTGTTTTTTTATTGTCCTGTGTTATAAGCTATAGAGCTTGATTCAGTGCCTGGTCGAAGCTGTTGCCCTGCTGTTGAATTTAGTTTTTCTCTTTCTAAAATGTGCTGCTCTGGAAACTTGATGTTGCCAGAGAAAACAGACCCAGCCTGAGCCTCATAACCAAGGCCGGCCTTCCAAAGAAAATGAAAAAAAAAAAAAAGTTCCACATGGGGGGAAAAATTCTTTTCACTCTGGCATGCTAATTTACGAGTGGCTCTCCAGCACATCTTAAACCCCTTAAACCACCCGACCCTTTGTTTTCCAGCACCCCATTATTTCTGCTGAATTAGCAACTCCGGTGCCAGCGATGGTACTGATTAAGGAGGAGCGTGTAGGATTAGTTCGAAGCAAACTCGCAGAAAGAAAAGGGGGAAGGAGAAAGTAGGAGGGAGGGAAAAAAAAGAGGAACACGAAGGAGTAGGATTAAGCTATGAATATCAGGGAGGTTGTTGGGGGGGAACAGGCTAAAGATTTAATTCCTTCACACTTTTAGGGTTTAAGAATGAGATATGGAAGTAGTTTCAGCTTAAAAACAAAATGTGCGTCAATAGCAAAATACATTATACTTTAAAAAATAGAAACCTTTGAGTCACAGAATGACTGGTTTCTTTCAGTGGGATGTCTGACTTCCTGGTGGTTTTACAAACATTTATCAGAGAAATTTGATGGTTTTTGTAGCTAAAGAACTACATTAATTGGATGAAGCAACATTAATGCTCAGTGAAAAATACAAGAAAAGGAACTTAATTTGAAATCTGCTGCCACGTCCTTTGTTATCAAGCATTAATGACAGCTCTTGTAGACTAAAGAGTGGCTCATTCATTCTCTTTTCAGTCCCTGATAAGAATGTCGTGCAGTGTGTTTTCACCGGAGCAGCAGATACAGGCTGAAGCCTGTACGCAGCACTGTGCGTTATCTTGCTCTGCTCAGAGACTGCTTTGTGAGGGAAGTGGAAGTGTCAGGGCTACTCAGGGTTTATCTAGGGAGTATGATAGGACACCTTTCCCATATGGCCCCCAGCGCTGGAATTACAACAACAACAACAGCACACAGCTGCATGCAGGGAGGGGGGAGGGAGGGGGGTAGCTTTAGCGAGGCAAGTAAAACTCTGGTTGAGTGGTTCATGAAACTTTCCACCAAAGAACAAAAACAGGCCCCAGAAAATTCGACAGGGGTGTTTCAGATGTATGAAAGGCGTCCCTCTCGCTTTTCCCGGCATTGTGAATACATTACCAGTTGTTAGGTTCTTCCCCTCCTCCCAGAGCTCCTTGATGGATTCCAGATGAGGGAGGTAAGGAGGAGGAGGGGGTGGTGGGTTGGTGGGTGGGTAGGGGGGTGTAAAATAGTGTCTGGCACCACAGCGTTGATCGTGCGCAGCAGCGTCAATAACTCCACCACTTTATGGCGCACGAGGCTCCGCTTGCCAGACTCCTTGAGCTGGTTTTCAGGCTCTTTTTCAAAACAGGCAGCAAAAACAAGAGTCTCACCCCTCAGTGAGCTGCAGCCAAGACTGCTTCAGTTGAGTCCAAGACCAGAATTCAGTCTGAGTCAGGCCCAGATCCAATTCAGACAAAATCAAGACATAGACCAAAGCTAATCAAGTACTACACAAGACTAAAACAGGCAATAACAATCAATACAGACACTGTTAGTGGTCTGAAGTCCTGGACTTCAAATGCATGAAGTGCTATATCAGTATAAATAAAAATATGCTTTAATAGTGTTAGATTTGGTTTTTAGGGTTTGTAAATATTAAGAACACAGACACCAGGAAAGAGGCCAGGACCAGGATGGTCAGGACTGACCCTGGACTCCTGCACTTTAATCCTCCACTCCACTCCACCCCTCCAGGTTCTGGCCTCCTTTCAGCGCAAAAGAATCTCGCCTCTCAAAAACTTATCAGCTTGTCTGTTTTGGCTTTGCTTCTTAGCAGAGGCCTGGATACGAAGAGTGAGCTGTTCTGGCACCGTCGTTCTTCCTCTGTGTTATAAAGAAGGGACGGAAAGCCAACACCAGACCTTTAACTTAAAACCCCAAAATAGCCTTTTTTGGGCTTGAATGTGGAAGCAGTTTGTTTTGGAACTTTTTTTTTTTGTTACTTTCAGATTTTACTCACGCAGAATCAGTACAGTCTGAGACGGGCCCTGATGTTTCTCAGGAAGATTTTAAAGAATAGCACTTTGACTTCAGAGGTTCATCCTGATGTTATATGGAGTTTGAAACAGTCCCGCCCAGTCTTAGAGAGCAGATCAGCTAAAATTAGAACCAGTCAAATGACTTTTTAAAGGGTTTGTTAAAAATGACGTTGGACTTAAGGGTGGCTTTAGGTGACAGGATCTGTCTGCGTTCGGTTTTCTTTCGAGTTTTCTGTTTGTGTCAGTGTGTCAGTAATAAATCTAACCCTTGCTTATTTTTCTGACCGTGCCGTTTCATTTCACCACCATCGATCTTGCGACGTTTCTCTAAACCTTGCAGTTTAATTACAGTGACTTTCCTTTGATCCACTTCCTCTTGTTCACAGTGTTAAGGCACAATAACACAGAGAATTTGTATGTAATTATGTTTGCTGCGTAGACCCAAATGGAAGACTGCAGCAATTGAAAAATATGGTCCATGGTGTATACTTTTCCCTTACTTTTTCCTTTTTTTTAAACTTTCACAGGGACCTGAGCCATAACAAATTGCAGGTGCTTGACAGCACTTTGTTTTCCAAACTACAACATCTAAGTGAAATGTAAGTATTCCCTGTGTTCTCAGTGCTTTCAAGAGCAAAGACGGGATCTTAAAAAAACAGTCCTACATGTTCCAAACCTTTCTTTTTACTATTTCTTGTTCTCATTGTATACAGAAAGCTGAACCACAATGAACTGGAGGCAATACCTGACCTGGGCCCTTATGCTTCAAACATCTCAACGCTGGTTCTGTAAGTTAAAACCCTTCTTAATTCTTATTAACACCTCTCTGGACTCCTCTGAGAGTCTCTGCCCGGTCTGGATGGTAATCCTCTGCCAGGGTTGTCATTGCTGGTTAAAGTAGTGAGCTGGGAAGTGGTTCCTCCCCCTCCATTCCCTCTGGAGAGCAAAACTTTTTGGCTGAGCCGGTTCCCAGACGGGGAAGTCAGAGACATGGCAGCCAGCCCCAGACGGGTCATGTGTTCGAAGACAAATGCCATCAACAGAAATGGAAAAGTTTTTTTTTTTGGGTGGCTTTTGCTTGTGTTGGTGTATTTTTAACCTGGAGGCAGTGACGTGACGCCGGAAAGAAAGAAAATCTGTCATGTAAAATGACAAAAACCCAAATTTGGGGATTTTTCTGTTTTAGCTTCAGTGGGAGGGATTACATGGTTCTGTGTGGCCCTTTGTGGGGCCAGGAAAGAAATGGTGGTCAGTCTGGACAAAAGACAGTTTCTCTCAATACCTAAAAATCTGACAATATCTCAGTCTGTCACCTCAAGAAGTCATTTAATAATATTTAAAATGCTATACTGTTCTAATGCTGTGAGTTTGAGTGCGCTCCTGCTGACAGATGGAACAAAAAGCATTTGCCTTGTCACATTTCATCCCAATCAGTCTTTACCCAGAAGATCCTTTGGAATATTGTTGTACAATATGTGCTCTCAGAACAACACCAGATATTAGTGTGTGAAACCTCAGCAATTTTGTTTGTTTTCTGTGGCGTGCCTCTCCAAAACCAAGCGATGTGAAGTTACTGTGGAAGAATGGATCTGACTCCTGGCTAGATGGGGCGTATTCCTCATCAAGCCCTGACACGACGCTCTGTGGCAGCCGCAGGGCCTGCAGCCATCAGCCACTGACAATTTGTTTGCACGTTCAGCTCAGGAGTGTCACCTCCAGCTATAAGTTTCAGCAGAGCAAGCTCTCATATTTCAGTGCATTATTCAAGGGTGATCTGTGCAACTTTTCCTGCCGCACATGGTAGCTAAAAAAATATAATATTTTCTTCATTATTTGTTACACATAAAAAAAACACCTGTGGTGAATGGCTGCATTGTTCCTTTCATGGTTAGAAAGAGGTCACAGGCTCGTCTTCCACAGCTGCTATCTATGCTGTCCAAGTACCCTTGAGCAGCTCTGGAACAAAGTGCAGAGTTCGTGCACAGATTCAGTTTTGAAATTCCAGACTTTCTCCAAACCATAATTTCTTCATTTGATTTGAGGATTGTGTTCAGTTTGGTTTACTGAAAGTTGTGTCATCCATGCTAACTGTGCCCTAACACACTCCAGATTGAATTTTTTACTGAGCAGAGGACGTGTAGTTACAGAATAACATGAAACGCAGAGTTAATGAACTACATTTATTAGGCTAAGTAACACTAATGCTCAGTGAAAAAGGCACCGAGTAAATAGTTTATATCATAGATAATGCAAATTTACATTAGCTACTTACTCGTACTTGAGTACAAGATATGTCTGTTGCAGAGAACATGTTAAGAATGGAGCTTGTTGACTGATGTACTGTTTGTGCGTGTGTACTTCTATGTTTCGTCAGGTGACATTTTATAAAGAGTGACAAAGTACATACACAGTTTTGAGACATTTTGGTGGATGAGTGGGTCAAACACAGGGCTTTCATCTAGCAGACGTCCAAATCCCATTTTATTTACTTAGTTAACTAATTTTCTTGTTTTCTTTATTATTATTTTCAGTTTTCATTAGCGGTTTGGTTTAGGAGCCAAAAACACTTTGTTAAGTTGCCAAACGTCCACAGGATCTATTCCACAAACACAGGAAACGGAAATATGCACCCAGCATGTGGACAGTAAATCAAATTACAATCTTTTGCACACCAGTTAGTTTGATTTTAAACATTCTCCCCCTGGAACATGGCCTCAACCATAGCTCCGTACTACATGAGGTCCAACATCACCCTCGTCTTCTCACTCTCTATATAATGGATGCTCAGCAGTTTACCTAACAGTGAGCAGTTAATGTAAATGTCACAATATATTGAAATAACAGCAGTTTTAAATTGAGTAAAAGGAAAAACATTGTACTTTCTGTGAAGCCTTTTCTGTCCTTACAAGAACGAAGTGAACGCTCACCCTTTAGAGTAACAATGATCGAATTTGAACATTAAACCCTTGTCAGCTGCTGAAGTCAGGAACACACTGTGTTTGAAATGAGAGAAAAGCAGTGTGAAGAAAAAGAGCACACACAGAAAAGAGGAAGAAGAAACTGAAATTCACACTTGCTCTCACTCTCCCTCGCTCTGATGGTGTTGGCTGCTGCCCTCTTTCTTCAGATTAGGTGGCGTAGTGTGATTTCTCTCTCCAGTGGAACATTTTTCCAGAATTTCTCTCCCTCCTTCAGTTTCTCCAAGCTGGGAGGGTAGTAAGGGAAAAGAAAAAAAAAAGACCTCAGGGTATCGAATACCACTTATTCAAACAGCCAGTCAGACATAGCGGCAGCTCTCGCCGACTTCTTTGACCTCGCAGCTCAGAGTAAAAACAAACGGCAATAACCCTGCAGCTGGTAGTAATTGAGTCGTGATCATCTTAATTAATTGAACAATTTCCCAGGAATTTATAGAGGGGGTAAACTCCACCGCTGCTAAATCCCTCTGCCTGTGTTCAGGGGGGTTCAACAAATGACCTGGAGATTCCAGGTCTGATTAGGTGTATGAGGAGGTGAACCGCTTGGTATGTCTGTGGAAACGGAAACCTTGTTGAAGATGAGAATTACAAACCAAAACAGTAGCGATTATGGTAATAATCCATGACCTTTTTATAATAAACATGTGTCCAGTAGGGATTTAACTAAGGGCTGCAACTAATGAAAATTGTTATTATCAGCTGGTTGTTTTTTGATTAATCAATTTAGTGTTTTGTCTAAAAAGTATTTTCACTATTTCCAGAAATCCAAGGTGATTTCTTTACATCTGTGTTGTCCAGCCAACGATATAAAAGCCAAAGATATTCAGTTTGATACACAATATAATACACAACAGAGACAAGCAGCAAATTCTCACGTTGTAGATCCATGAAACCAGGAAAACTTTAGCATTTTTGCTTCATATTTCTTAAACTAACTCTAATTTTCAGTCGATCCATTAATCAACCAATGTTTTCTTCATTACATTCAAGCCTATGACAGCTACCAGCATTTGTTGTCCTGTGAAGAAGTAGGAGAAGAAACAGGTAGTTAGCATGAGCAGGAATAACCACCTAAGATGAAGAGACACAGAGAAGAGCGCCACCTACATAAAGGTTCATCAACAGAAAACAGTATTTTAGACAAATAGAAATACTCGTGATACGCTCTCTCTTTGTACGTAATGGTCCTTCAGTTCACACATGAATGCGATCCATGCTTCTGTCCTCTCTGACGGGGTACCGACGTGTTAAGATGATCAGCCATTTGAGTGAGATACGTGCAGGGTTTAATATGGCGTCTCAACAGCAAACGCAGCCCTGGTTTTCATTACAGGCGCCACTGCAGAGAGGGGGAGTCATCAGATGGCTTCTCAAAACTCTGTTCTTTTTCCAATAGGAAATACCACACACACAAAAGCACCACCACCACACACACACACACATTACTCTACAAGCAAGACCGTTTTATAAAAAGCAACTTTCCATTTAAAGAACTTCCCCCATTAAAAGAATTAGTTGCTGCTCAGTGCACAACAATAACACAAAACAACGCAGGACCTCAGGATTTCACACAACACAACTTCTCAGTGTGTAAATGTGTCTGTGTGAAACCCTCATCATGTAGGTGTAACAGGCTTGTTATAAAAAAAGGCTTTATTTAGTGTCTGTCTGCTCTTTGCCTGAGTTAAATAATGAGTACATATTTCATCAATGCCTCTGGCTGTTATTGACACATGCTTGGCCCTTTATCGACTTCCACTAACTGCAGCAGAGCCACGCAACCACAGTGGTAATGGCTCTATAATCGCGTTATCTGAGAGCAAACTGGACGGACAAATTTGAAGTGTGGCGTAATTAAAGTGTACAATGCTGCGTTTGTTCCTCTATATTGTTGAGAAGACAGAGGAGCACTCACTGAGTGGCAGTGCAGATGTTGGGATGAGAAGGGAAAACAGTAGGGGTTGCTATATGTAGGTACGTAGGCCCCAGTTCTTTCAACTGTCTGACCATGCAGTTACACATAATTAATGGTTGACTTTATTTTTAAAGGTGCATTATGGGAAATATTTCTTACTGCAAAAAAACTCTAATGAATCTGAGAGGGCTGATTAGAGAATAATTACTTGGCCAGATTTCTGATACCCTCCAGCTGACAAACTTCGGGTCCATCTCCTCGTTCCAAGGCAGGAAGCGTTCACCAGCCCCTCTCCAGCCCCGCTCTACTTTCCCCTCTGAGAGAAACTGGAAAGACTGGTTCTTTCTCACCGGGCGGCCCTCCTTCTCTCAGCGACCAGTCAGGGGAACATGAAAACTGAGATACAGGTGGTGTGCAGCGCTTTTGTTTGGGACCTGGGGGCTGTGGAGCGTGGAAAGCCCTCTGCAAATCTCCAAACAAAAGATTTGACTGTGCCGTTTTTATTGTCAACGATGAGCCAATGTAGTTTTTCCTAAACAATTTTTGAGCATTTGTGACGTTTTGAGCTCTTATAAAAATGTGTCAGCCATTTTATATTTTCAAAATGATGAAGAAACAAAGGTTTTGCAGAAACAAATGAAGTTTCACATTGGCTTTGGCCTTATCATTAAGCACAGGCCTGTAACTACACCAAACTCCATATAAAAATATAAAGATTTAATCCAGCAATGATTTGATTATATTCAAATTCATTCTGCTGTTTCGGTGCATCTTAAAATGTCAAAGTCATGTAATCTGGGGAAGTTTGATGCATTATGTAGTTTCTGCCCTCACCCCCTCTCCGCCAGCCCCCAATCCCCCCCCCCCCACCCCGTCTACTGTCTGTCCCTGGCACATAACCAAGTTTGACTCAAGCCCTAAGCACAGAGACATGCTCTGGCGGGTTTTATTCCAGCATTTCCCCACAGTCCCGCCAAACTCTGCGGGCTGCCGTCCATCTTGGATCCGTGTTGACTGGTGAATCTTCTCTCCTGTATGTTTGAATCGGATGATGACCTAAACACGCTGCAGAGTTCTCCATTCCAGATGGAGAACCCCGTTTCTATGTGAAAATATATGCACAAGCAGTCGAACACGTGTGGAAAATAGGTCAGACTTGTCTCATTGTTACCACACAGTGTTTTGAATAGGTGAGACATCTCAGTTTCACAGCAGTGTGGTGCCACGCTGTCTCTCAGCCTCAGGTGGACGGAGAGGATATAAAATCTGAGATCAAGATTAGATTAAACAGCAGAGTCAGTGAGAGCTCAGGGCTGGCTGGGTGTGAATAGACAGGTCATAACACCTGATTTGAATCCCGAGTGTTAAAAAAACTTTAATTTTTTTGCTTGAAAAATTAAGTAAACAATTAATCAATCTGAATAGTTGATTAATTGTTGATTGACTAATCGTTTCAGCTCCGCTCGTGACAGCTGCCACTCTCTTGAAGCAGTCTGCACCGGGGGTCAGTTGACTGACAGAATCCAACAATTAAATATTAATGACACCACATCCCAAATTAAACCTACATTATAAAACTGTCCGCAGGGTTTTTTTTTTTTCAAGCTCTGTTGGAAAATGAATCAGAAAAGCTAACATGTCTCTGGTCAGTAAGGTGTAGCTGGAGGGGGGGGACTGTAATCATCGGAATGAATACTGAAAACGAGGTCTGTAGTCTGGTGCGTTGGAGGGAATTCCTGCCCCCACCACCCCACCCCCACCCCCACCCCCCAACTCTCCCCAACTCTCCCAACTCTCTCTCTCCACTGCCGAGTCTCATACACAAAGAGGGCACTGTACAGACTCTGTTTATAACTAAGCAGTCCCTGCACTGCAATTTAGGAGGCGTGCAGCTCAGGAAATTGCTGGCCTCTGCCGAGGCATGCTTTCACTGAGGGAATGGTATTCATCAGCCAAGTAATTGGCAGGTTACGTTTTTAAATACCTTGTTAGTAATTACCTTATAAACAAAATAACACATCTCTAAACCGAAAGGTTGTTTGGACTTAGTGTGAAGAGCAGCGGCACTGATCATACCAAACAATTTGGGAAATATGCGTGCAGCATCAGCCAAAAAAAAAAAAAAAGCTCTGACAAAGTTTCACATTGGGTGGTAAGTTTTAGCTTTACAAGCGCGTGAGAGTTTGTCATTTTTTAATTCCGCAGGCTAATTGTGGGACTTGACTGTTTGCATATCTGGAAACATGAAACTGGTGTGCGCCGCTAGTCAAATAAACAGTATTTTTGTCATTTATTGGAGCGATGCTGTCTGTATTTTCAGAGCAAACAACAGGATCACCAGGATCTCTGTGGAGCAGCTCAGACCCTTCCTCGCTCTGGAAACACTCGACCTCAGCAACAACAACATCGTGGACATAAAGGCCAACTCCTTCCCCGCTCTGCCCCTCAAGAACCTGTGAGTGTCAACACTTCTGCTTGTGCACTTTTAATTGGTTACTTGTGCATCTGAAGGAGAATGTGAAATCTAAAACAGAATATTCTGTATTAGTGGTTTTAATCATGTGCAGGGACACCATAACAAACCAGTACTTTTATCATATCTCATATATCTTAGCATTTTTGTAGCATCAGTAAAATATGTTATTCCTGGAAAGTATGCTGGAAACCACCTCTATGTTTACATTTTAAAACTAACTTTTAAATCTTCCTGTCTCAGGTTCCTCAACAACAATCGGATCTCATCGCTGGAGACGGGCTGCTTCACCAACCTGTCCAGCAGCCTGCAGGTTCTCCGGCTCAACCGCAACCGCCTCTCCACCATCCCAGCCAAGATCTTCCAGCTGCCCAACCTCCAGCATCTGTAAGCTTGCTGCGTTTGCACAATATGATTCCTACAGAAATCTGTTTTTGCATCTTACGCCATGATCTTGATTCTTTCCAAGTTCTAGCAGCAACTTTTATGTGTGTGTTTCAGAGAGTTGAGCAGGAACCGGGTCCGCAGGGTGGAGGGCCTAACGTTCCACGGTCTGCATGCTCTTCGCTCCCTGAGGATGCAGAGAAACGGGCTCAGCCGCCTGATGGACGGAGCCTTCTGGGGCCTCAGCAACATGGAAGTCCTGTAAGGAACTTTACAAGTGATGTGCATCGAGTTCTGTTCTTCCAAATGTAGCTTAAAGTCTAATTTTGTGCGTATGTGTGTGGGGGGCCTGCAGGCAGCTGGACTACAACAACCTGACGGAGGTGAGTAAGGGCTGGCTGTACGGCCTGCTGACTCTGCAGCAGCTCCACCTCAGCCACAACGCCATCAGCAGGATCCGACCTGACGCCTGGGAGTTCTGCCAGAAACTCAGCGAGCTGTGAGTCCACCTCTTTTTCTTTTTTTTTCTTTCCCCCTCCCTCTGCACCCTCTCTTTCCCTCCTCCCTCTCGTTATTCCCTCCTCACTTTCCATTCACATTCTGAACTCCCAACACTTCTCTGTGTCGCCCTCTCCTCCTCTCTCGACTCCCGCCTGCCCTTCCTCACACTCCAGTTCCTCCCGTCGCCAGTCCCCACATACACACACAGATACACACACACACACACAAACACACACACAGACAAAGCAGTGTCTCTTATGCTGTGCCAGTCGGTGCCAACATTAAAGCACTGCCAAAATATTACACACCCCTTTGCCTCTTTTCTGCTCTGCTGTCACTTGAGCCAAAACATGGGCCTCCGGAAGTCCCATTTATTTTTCCTATTGGAAATTCCATTATTAGTTGCAGTTTCTTTCCTTGTGAAAATACTACATTACCCCCAGACTTCAGACTTGATTTCCCACCCATCAGCACACATTCCTGGAAGCAGATTGAATTTCCTTTGTTGTGGCTGTTGTTTACAGCAGCGGTCAGCTCAGTGTTTGCAGTGTCTGGAGCATTTTTTTTTTTCACAGATAGGTTGTTGTTCTTTTCCCCCCCCGTTTCTCTCGCTCTTATCGCATGAACCTGAGAGTAAACAAGCCGCCTGTCGGCTGGGAACGTGCCCAGCTATCTGATGTGTTCTCATCAGAGTTTACTTAAAACACTGGCTGCTCAGAATTGTTTGTTTCACAATTTCTGTTTTGTTGCAAAAGTTGATTTTCTCAGAATAAAGGTTATCATAAAATGAAATCACAGTTACAGATTGTAGATAACTCTAGTCTTGAAATATAAGGATTTTTTTTTTACTTTTCCCAGACATTTAAGTTTGGTGATTTCATAAACGTAGACCGCAAAAAGCTGTGTATCTTCTGTCCTTCTTTGTAATGGATTTGTCATTGGTTCCTGAAAACCACACTCCTTGGTTGTAGAATCATAGAACAGAGATAAGACATCAATCTATATAAATAACATTTTACACCAGAACCTTTAGATTAAATCAGTGAATTTGGAAATAGTTTGGAGGGGTTCTGGAGGCAAAGTACATCTTTTGGAAAGAGCAGAAAGTTGAGAAACTTGGCAAACTGTATCACGTCTAAACAGGGTGATGCTGCAAGTTATTAACCCAAGGTGCTCACTGTTTGTGGTCGTGTGCTGTCCGGGCTTCTCAGGCACTATTCTAATGTTGTTGTGTTTTTATCCTACAGCAACCTCTCCTCCAACCATCTGTCCAGACTGGAGGAATCCAGCTTTGTAGGCCTCAGCCTGCTGGACGAGCTCCACATCGGAAACAACCGTGTGAGCTTCATCGCTGACGGAGCTTTCCGTGGCCTCTCCAACCTGCAGATGCTGTAAGTTCAATTCAGCCTTGTAATACAAAGTGCCATTCAGTTCGTTAGGACACTGTTCACACTTAAGCTAAAACAAAACCATACCAAACAAAGTCTTCCCATAATGTTGACTTGACTTGTTGACTTCTTTTTCTTCTTAGAGACTGCTTTGAGCTGTCAGCGTTCTAGCTAACATTAACATCAAATGTACCTACAAATCCATTAGTACTCCGCAGGCTCCTCTGTTGCCCCTCCCAGCTTCTTTAAACCCACCTTCACCATCAATCCCCTGCCTGAGTGGAAATATCCTGCCTGATTTGTTTTGGGGATGTGAAATAGATTAGTGTGTTGAGGTCTCTCCACACACATAAAAAAACCTCTGCGAGGCACAACCCGACCTCAACAACCCCCCCCCAACCCCCATCTTTCCCCTTCCTCCATACAATCCACCCCCCTCCTCTCCCACATCCATATTCACCCATCCCCCCTTTCCCACAGAGAGGCTTGGTAACATTTCCCCTGGTTGGGATTGTTTTAACTGGAACCAAATGTGAGCTGTGCTGCTGAGGTCACCGTAGGGCAGGTGTGCAGCTAGGTGGACACGGATTGCTTCAGGGCTTCAAACCCACCACCCCCCTCCCACACACACACATACACACACCCTTCCTCAATCTCAATCAGCCATAACCAGGCATGCCGAGGAGGAAAATAACTGTTTGAAAGCATTAGAGCAGCTGAGGGATCAAAGGAGGCAATTTCTACGGGACATTCTTGGCTTTTTGATTCTAACACTGTACGTTTAGTAGTTTGGTGTGTTTTTCTCCGTGTGGATAGCAAGATAAATGTCTCTGTATTTTTCCCAGCAGCCACAGTTTGAGTTTGATAGCAAAACATGTTCAGTGAACATCAACAGTTATCATCAGCCTTTGGTGTCATTCCCTCGAAATCAAAGTGCAAGGTTTTTGTTTGTAGAGCCACAGGGAGTAATCCGTTAAAGAAAACACAGAGAGACCAGTTTCTGCCCCCAGAGTAGCAGAAGCTAGACCAGGAGCCAGTTTACTAACCGTAAAACTTAACATCATAACTAGGTTAATTTTTACAGGTTTTAAACCTAAAAACCTAAAGCAGAAACAGTGAATGAGGTAGTTTGATATGAGTTAACCAAGAGTAGGGGGGTTTACCAAGAAACTCTTTCCACAGATGAATACATAGTTTAATATGTCATATTCATGATGTATTTAATGGTGGATGGAGGATCTGTAGCAACATTTCATTTGAGGGTGACTCACATACATGTTTGAATTGCATGCCGTATATTTATCCCCACAAATTACATTTAAAATGCAGCACACATGTTATATTGCAGCATTTCCTTGTAAAACTTTTTTTTCCTATGCAGCACAGAAAAGCCATCACAGACTTTTAAAAGTGCCGCAAAGGCCAAGAAGGAACTTCCTGTAAGGCATGGAGCCGCCTTGAATATAATTTTAACGTCTCAAATGTTTTCCCCCCTCACACGAAACGTAAAGCCGCATAAAGTTTTATTAACATCGCAAACGCAGTTGTTTTCTGGGTGTGGATTTTTTTTTTTACAATGCGGTCTGTCTTTGTTTCCTCTCAAAGGGATCTCCAAAATAATGAAATATCCTGGACCATCGAGGACATGAATGGACCTTTCTCTGCTTTGGATAATCTGAAGAAACTGTGAGTTCATGTCCATCATATTTGACTTAATGAAACACATGAACAAAGTAAGGTCAATGAGTAAAAGTTATCTTTGAAACTGATCAGACATTTGTCCTTTTCCCAGATTTCTGCAGGGGAACCAGATCCGCTCAGTGACCAAGAAGTCTTTCTCCGGCCTGGACGCGCTGCAGCACCTGTGAGTCGGCCTCGTGTTTCACTGATTGTTTCCAAAAGTCCGAGCTGTAAACTAAGCGGGGTGAATCACGCTGAGACACAGAGACTGTTTGTTAGAGCCATACACCCAAACTGTCTTCTCCCATTCCTCCGCTTTGATGTGGAACCAAGAAAAAACTCTGCCATTAGTATCTTTACATGTGTGCCAGACTATATCGATCACCCAGGCAAGTGGAGAGGGCTGTGTGTGTGTGTGTGAGTGAGTGTACAACAGCTGCATTTGATTCTAATTAGAGTTTTTTCCCAGCCTTTGCCAGAGCTCAAAGCAGCCCAGAGACGGCCTCTCTTGATTAACACAACAAACTGCTGCCCAGAGTTTTATTGTTCTGGAGCCCAGACCTTCTTTTTCTTCTCTCGACTGAAGTTTTTGCAGCCTTCACTCCATACGGCTGATCTTGGCAGAAAAAGCTGAGAGGATCACACCAGTCCTAATTTCTTCTCTCTTTACTCCACAGAGATTTGAGTAATAACGCCATCATGTCTGTTCAAGCGAACGCCTTTTCTCAGATGAAGAACCTGCAGGAGCTGTAAGTGTGATCCTGATTGAGGACCAGTTTGAGTTAGTGTGTGGTAGTGCTGATGTGGGGCAGAGCACCAGGTGAAACTCATTATGGTCTGATGAGAAAGTCAGCACCAAACAGCACTTACCTCAGTGTTAATGATGGTTTCACAGTTTCCTTTGTCTCCTTCCATTAAAGGATAGTTTCCAGTAACAAGCAATGCTAAGGAATCTTTACATTTTCTCAAAATTACATTGACTTAATGGATTGTGTGTTAGACAAATTGCATGCACTTTACTGATGTATTGCTTCCAGCACTGTTCACATGGGAATAGTGATTTCATGGGAAAGCTGGTGGGTTATAGTAACTGAGGAGATTGTAAAATTCTGTACAAGTGTATGCTGTTTCTAATTTGTATTTAAAGATTTTCCAGTAAAAAAAATAGTTTGCATATAAATCCATATTAAGAAATGCATATAACTTCCATAAATTGTTGCCACTGTCATCTACTTTTGAAGGAACAGTTTTACATATTCACTTTCTTGCCAAGAGTGAGATGTAGAAACAGCCCCCCCTTAAAAACCATAAATTGTTTTACGCTTACTCAGGCTAGTTGTTTCCCCATGTTTCCACTTGTTTTGTGCTCTGCTCAGCTTACTGGCTGCTGCTTGCAACTTTGCATTTACCATACAGAAATGAGAGAATTCACTGAAATCATATTGTCTGACAGGAAAAAACACGTGGCCTGTATATCATTTGCATACAAAAAAAAAAAAAAAATCCGAAATACACTTTGTTCCACTCTTGTCTACATCTAAGCTACATTTTAACTTCTAACAAACTGTGCCAGAAATCACAGACAACCAGCTATCTGACATGATGTTACTGCAGAGAGAATTAAATGCTTCTGGTATCTTCTCCCCTGGCAGGCGTCTGAATACCTCCAGCCTGCTGTGCGACTGCCAGCTGAAGTGGCTTCCCGTCTGGGTGGCAGAACAAACCTTCCTGCCCTTGGTCAATGCCAGCTGCGCCCACCCGCAGATGCTGAAGGGCAGGAGCGTGTTTGCCGTCAGCCAGGACGAGTTTGTGTGTGGTGAGTGATGCATTCACTTAGTGTAACACCTTTACACACACGCACACACACACACACACACTCATCGTAATGCCTCAAAAACAGCCATTTATCCAAGACAGGTTTTCCATTTACAAACTGACCCAGATTGTTCAGTATTTTCCTCATGGACTCGTTGACGAACTAATGAGTCTCATGGAGGGAATATTATGGAAATTTACTAAGTTAAATTTTTTGCTTTCCTGGTCACTGTCAGAGAGGATTAAGTATGAAATAATACAGTTCAGTTTTTCCCCTCTTAGAGCCTCATCTGCCCCGAATTTCCAAACAAAACAGACATGTAGACCTGAACACAGTGACTGACATTGTAGAATATGGACTTTCAGACTGTTTGGCAATTTAAAATGTTCCCTCCTGTTGCCCAGATGATTTCCCAAAGCCTCAAATCACCGTTCAGCCGGAGACGCAGTCGGCCCTCAAGGGCAGCAATGTGACATTTGTGTGCTCGGCGGCCAGCTCCAGCGACTCACCCATGACCTTCGCCTGGAAGAAAGACAACGAGGTCCTGAACGACGCAGAGATCCACAACCAGGCCCACCTGCGAGTGCAAGGAGGAGCTGGAGGCGAGACGGAAGTGACGGAGTACACGACCACCTTGCAGCTACGTAACGTGGAGTTCTCCAGTGAGGGAAAATACCAGTGTGTCATCTCCAACCACTTTGGTTCATCCTATTCCACCAAGGCCAGACTCACTGTCAACAGTAAGTTTGGGATGGGAGAAATCAGCTGTTTGGGATGTGTCTTTGTCCTTAAATGTGTCTTTGTCCTTAAAGTGCCTGTCAGAGTCTTAAGTGATTCACAATCTTTCCCATTTCCAGTGCTCCCTTCCTTCACCAAGATGCCCATGGACTTGAGTATCCGTGCTGGAGCAACAGCTAGGCTCGAATGTGCCGCTGTGGGTCACCCTTCCCCTCAGATCGCCTGGCAGAAAGATGGAGGTACAGATTTTCCTGCCGCCCGCGAACGCCGCATGCATGTGATGCCGGAGGATGACGTCTTTTTCATAGTGGATGTCAAGACTGAGGATATTGGCGTTTACAGTTGCACAGCTCAGAACACAGCTGGAGCCATCTCTGCAAATGCTACACTTACTGTTCTAGGTAAGAAATGTCACTGTCATAGCGGCGACTGAATGAAGAATGAATAAACCTATGTACTCTTGTTTCTTGTCACACTAATTTATTTTTTGTGGCTTCCATCCCTCTGACAGAAACCCCCTCCTTCCTGCGGCCCCTCATGGATCGCACAGTGGCCAAAGGTGAAACCGCCGTCCTCCAGTGCATTGCAGGCGGCAGCCCTCCCCCAAGGCTGAACTGGACCAAAGACGACAGCCCCTTGGTGGTGACCGAGCGCCACTTTTTCGCAGCTGCCAATCAGCTCCTCATCATCGTTGACGCGGCCGAGGCCGACGCTGGGAAATACACCTGCGAGATGTCCAATGCGCTGGGCACAGAGAGGGGCAACGTTCGACTGGCGGTCATATCAAACCCCAACTGTGACCCTGGCGTGCAAGGTAGCGTGGGAGTCGGTATTGTGGGTGGAGCAGGATCGGAAGACGATGGATGGACTACAGTGGGAATCGTAATCATAGCAGTGGTGTGCTGCGTGGTGGGCACGTCACTGGTGTGGGTGGTCATTATCTACCACACCCGGCGGCGGAATGAGGACTGCAGTGTTACCAACACAGGTGAGGTCATGATGCCTTTTCTTAGCTGGAGTTGATTGGCTAATGAACGTGTATGATATAACTTAATGTCCTTGTGCTCCAGATGAGACCAACCTGCCTGCAGACATTCCCAGCTACCTGTCCTCCCAGGGCACACTGGCTGACCGACAGGACGGTTACATCCCGTCAGAGAGTGGCAGCAGCCATCAGTACATGCCGTCATCAGTTAGTGGCTTCTACCTGCAGCCTAAAGACATGAACGGTAAAACACCTGCCTTTTGTTATTGGTCCTAAAATCAAATCCTTCTGCACCATCACATTTTTAATACATGATGCCATTCGCTCACCCATACAGGTCTTTGTCAGCTGGATACTGGAAGTGAAGCAGACATGGAGGCGGCCATCGATCCTCTGCTCTGCCACTATCAAGGTCCAATAGGCTCACTGCTTCGCCGAGAGAACATGTACTCCACTGACCCCTCAGAGGTCTTTACAGGTCTGTGCAGCTTGTTTAGTCAAATGGAAAATGTTCCCATGATCATTATTCTATTTTTGATAAAGAACACTATGCCCAAGCCTATATATAGTACTTCTGTTATCGCTGGAATTTGTGTTTCACGCAGTATAAACTCACAGTTTCTTTTTTTTCCTTTCAGGCTGTTCCATGGACCAAAAGCCCGTCTACATTGACTCCTACAGTGGCAGCCTGAGCAGCTCTAAAAGGAGGGACTACTTCCTATCTGAGCATTTTGACCTCTGCTCCTCCACTGTCATGATGCAGCTCCCCAGCGCCAATCCCCATCTCGGCCCCTCCCATCAGCAGAGCGACAGCCGACCATCCGTGGAGGACGGAGACATGAACGACTACGGCCGACCTCATGAGTGCCTTTCTCCCTGCAACACCTTCATGGGTACGTCTTCAGTTAATCAGTTTTCCTGACATTCCGGATTTTGTCCGTGCTTTGTTTCTGATTTTGTCTTGCACTTTTTTTCACTCAGGAACATTTGGGAAAGCTCCCTGGAGGCCTCAGCAGGACCTGTACACAGGCTTTGGCCCGCCATCAGTGACGCATAATGGAATAACTCTGCATGAGAACCCTTATGTCGCCCCGGACATTGATTCGGACCACGAGGAGAACAGTTTTACCAAGGACTCAGCGTCAGAGCAGAGCAACAGCGTTTATGAACAGCCGTTTGGCAGCAGCAGGACTGATCCTTTGCCACAACGCAGAACGAGCACTTAGTTGAATGACTGAGTTCCTGTTTGTTTTTCATGAAGAGGACAACCAAAAAATGATTATTAATAATAATAAAGATTTCTACCTCAATAAATGGACACTTTTGCAATAAAGGACTCCTCAAATGTGCAACGAGTGAATGTAATGGACAATTTGATGTTCCTACAGAATTGATAAGGAGCATATTAACAGCTGTCCTTTAAGGACACAGCCTCAGTTTAATAATATAGATGAATATATACGTTTTATATAAAGTTTATTATATTTTGTAAATTGTATATAAACAGATTCCATTATTTTTGCTTACCTTTTGTGTATGAGTATTTTGCGCCCCGCCCTATCCAGTTATTCCAGCTTTGAATGAAGCAATGTTTTGCACATATGTAAACAATAAAAAACACCTTAATGTGTGCTGCTACATTCACTAAAGTGCTGCGAGTCTTCAATGACGTTACTGTCTTTATCATTGATTGGAGTGTTATATATTTAGAAGCTGTGGAGCTGGTGGTGGAGGGTAAACACTGGCCTTTTAGAGAAGAACCACAGAGAGTACAGGTGTGTCATCAATCAGTAGTTCACCACATCTAGGACCACCTCTGCTCCTACAACTACAGAAGTAAGAGTAGCTGTAGTAGCAGCTGAGAGATCAGTAGTAGGAGTACTAGTACCAATATTAGCATTAATAGCAGTAGTAGTAGTAGGTATAGTGGCAATAGTTAAGATCAGTGTTGCTTCAGATTTTTCCAAGTATGTCTTAATACAATACTGCCCATATGTACATCAAAAGAGTAATTGGTCACATTCCTCCTGTTCATGCAGGCGGTGAAGTAATCCCCTACGAGTGCAAAGTATGGAAGAGATGTGTAACAAAACCCATAGTCCTCCTTTTGTGCAAAAAGTTTAGCTAAAGCCAACATGATGGTGGCAATGTGAGTTAGCCAAATTAATATTTTCCAAAGTTAGTCTCTCTTTTTTTTGGATCTTCTGCTCAGCTTTATACCGCATCTCTGCACAGAATGAGAACAGCAGGCTGGAACCTCATTAGGACCAGTATTGACAGGAAGAATAATTACTGCACCCATTAAGTTCTACTGTGTGTTTAGTGTAGTTTTGTGTTACAGCATTGCATTAAGACAGACTTGCCAAAAAAAATCAGAACTTGTCCTTTAATTAATGCCACTATATATATTATTGATATTAGTTATTGCAACTAACAGTTCTACCATTACAATTAGTACTCCTTCTACCTGTACTACTAACTCCTAAATATAGTACTACTACTATTACTCCTGCAGCCAATGCTGTTACAAACCACCAGTACTGATATTACAGCTGCAGTCACTGTCATTAATAGTGATTTTGTTCATAAAGATGCTAAAAATTAAATGATGATTCGAATAATTACATATACTATATGTTAAACACTCAATTACTGCTGGAATATTATGGTATGATAAATCTTAGCCCAAACTAGACTCTCTCTGTTTGCAGGATGACTCATCCCGCCCTCCCTGATCCCCCAGCCCTTCTCGCCTGGCGGTTTGTTGTTTCAGGCCTCTCCTCTTCAACATGAGGGGAAAAAGGTGTGCTTGTGCACCGGGCTAGCTGTTGAAACTTGCACTTGGAAAGCATCTTGCGGCTCGCTGTCTGCCACACCGGAGCTGTGTTTACGAAATGGCTGCTTCACGATGGTGGTGCCAGCAGTTTGGAGGGGATATAGTCAGATCCCCTATCCAAGGCCGGTTGTTTCAGTCTTGCGTTTAACCTGGCAACATGAAATGAACTGGAGTGAAAAGCAGTAAAATGGACTTTGTTTTGTTATAAGCATGTACACCCTAAAAGTCTGTGTTTGGATCTGACTCTTCTCAGTTGGCGTATGGAAATGCTGATGATGAGACTTGCTTTCCTCGGATGTTTTACTTCTCCCATCCTTCTGGCTGACTAATGTTTAAGTACACCTGGCTGTTGGCTACGCTGTGCTGGTTTGTATGTCTTTACCCCACTGTAAAGGAATGAGGGGGTTTGTTGGAAGTCTTGCCAGTTCTTTGAGGAGGCTGCGATTAAGACAAGATGGTGGAGCCACACACATCCAAACACCTGGGAAACAGCTGCTGCCGCCACTGCTGAGGCAACATTCAAGGACCAGTCCACTTCTGCCTAATAACCTTATCTCAGCACGGAGTTGTGTGAGGTTAGAGCAGAAACCATGTCTAACAAACCTGACCCTCCAAGATGGATAAGTGGGGCCTGGGAGTGATAGATGATAAACTGTGGATTCTAATTGCACTTCTAGTCGAACACAATGTGGTGATATTTATAGGACTGACACGTATTGTTTGAAAGTAAGTTTTCAGAGCTTTGTGTGGGCAAAATGATGTATGATAAGCTGGTGATGCATGTGAGATGTGCATAAACAGATGTCAGACCAGAACAGAAGGGTCCACAGAAGGGAGCTGTGGCAGATGAGAATTCTCTTTGGTTCCTCTCTACAAGTGACTCAATCAAAGACCAAGGGCATCTTTTAGTGGAAAAATAAAATACAAAATAAACCCCCACACTATAGACACTAAACCAGAATGCAAAGCTGTTGCAAGATAACTGTGACTCTTGCTCTTGGCAGCTAGACACTCACTAACACTACAGTCATTTACAAGCTGAATACAACATGAGCAAACCTGTTTTATAGAAGTTGTCAGTGGACATCATGAGGAAAATCTCTGGCAGAAGAAGGGCTAAGTCAGATATGTTGAGGGAAAGCAGTTAAGGTGCTACATTTCACTACAAAATTACTCCTGGATTGTGTTGAAAAACTCAAAATTGAAAATTGTTAAACAGCACAAGAGGATCTGGGGGATTTTGCCTTGAACTGCTTTGCTCAAGGTCACTTAATGGAGTGGGAATAAAGTTTCTTCTCCTTTCAAAGTTTAGCAACTGGTCTGGTGGATTCAAACCTTGTCAACAATATGCGAGTCCTTCTTGAACGCAAAGGTTTTACACTTCACTAAACTATGCATGTTACAATTAAGTGGGTGGATGTAATTCCCCCCAGAAATGTTTATTTACTCCTTTAAGAAAGCCTCTGAAATTACTGCAACCAAAAAACAATTTGTGACCTAACAAGCGACTGAGGCTCAGAAGGTTTCCACTTTTAAAAGTCATTGTGGATCCAGGCGTCTGCTGCTGAGTCTGCAGTCAGCGACAACTGTCATATTTCCAGCCGGGGGGGGGGGGGGGGGGGGGCAGCAGCCAGATTGCAGAATAATTTCCCCTCTTTGATTCTGCGTCCAGTGAAATGAGACAGGAAGTTGACTAGTCCTCCAGACCACCAATGACTGGCAGACGAGTGATGGAATCAGCCTACCGCCTGGTCTCAGATCAGCGTATTATCTTGATTTTCTGATCCCGTCTAGTTCACAGTGGCAGTCAGACACTGATTCAGGGTCAGCTCCTCGGGCCACCGCTGCTCTCCACACCCCAGAGACTGAGCCAAGAAAATGAACTGAGCATGCCATGGTCTTATCTCATTACCAGACACTCTGAATTTTGTAGCTAATTTGCCTTCATTATTGCCAGATGTGGTGACATGCAGACAGATGTTTATTATATTGAATAGCTACAGGGGGCTTGCAGAAATGGTTATTCCTCTGTTATGAAGCTCAGGAAATCTGCTGGGGGATTGGTGTCTGACTTTTACGACCACTGAGCTTGTTTAAACATTAGATACGCTTTGTCAGTCCTAAAATACAGATTTAAAAAATGAAGTGACCCCAGCCGTCGGTATGTGAGGTCACACTCACTCTGACTCCGACTTCTCAGCTGTTGACAGCAAGATTTGTGTTGTGTTGCACTGACGCATGGTTTTTGCTCTTCCTGGCTGATCATTTGGGTTTCGCTCTCATGTGACAAAACATTTCAATCATTTGCAGATTATCGTCAAGCTTGGTGAGAATCTTTTGACCATCGGATCACAGGATCACAGAAACAGCACTTGCTTGGCGCAAACACCAGCTGAAGCCAAATTCAGCTTGGAAACACTGAGATGCAGAGATCCCACGGTCATAAAATATGTTCACACAAGTTGCCATCAGTGTGAATCCCAGCATGGACTACATAAAACCCCATCAGACCCCATCAAACCATCTCTTTTCAATATCCAATGCAGCCACGGCTCTTTGTATGATTAAAAGCATATACAAGGGCTCTGCATCTTGCAGATGTTGCCATAAATCACCGGTTGGCCCTGCCTCTGCAACTGGCAGCCTGACAAATGTTCCACAATAACTACAGCCCCCACCCCACCCTTCCAGTAAAAAGTAAAAAAAAAAGAGAAGGGGTATAAGAGAAAGAAAAAAAAAAAGGCCTGGAATTTCTGCCCGACTGCTTGTAACTCTTTCAGGACTATTGTAAAGTCTCAGCCATGTCAGCACAGGTGGAAACCTGAGGGGTCGTAAAACCAGAAAGAAAAAAAGACCGCCTACTCCAGGCTTTCTCTCTCCCAACAATGTCTTAAACTCCCCGCTGTCCCGGCCAGCCCTCCACTGTGACTAATTCCACACAAATCTCAAGAACTAAATCAGTCAGGCTGCCTGTGTGTCTGTGGACAGTAGTAACCGACACCCCCACGCCTGTAAAAGACGCAACCACAGTGGCTGAGATGAAGAGCGGGCTGTGAATCACAGTTTCCAAGGCGCTGGAGAAAGATGCTGTCTGTCGGCAACTTTCTAAACTCAAATCTCCCCCTTATCCTGCTACTTTAAAAAGTTTTACACTGATACTGAGGAGCAAAAGCCAATTAAAGGCAGCTTGAAATGGACTGCTGAAGTCCATTTGATCTTTTTCTGTAGTTTATTTTACACTGCACATAATGATTTTAGGGACTGATGACAAAGTTTGATAGAACAATTGAAATGATAAACTGAAAATAGATACTAATGCAGAACATAACATATTTTAAATACCAAACCAACAAAAATGTTTTTGTGAATGTCTTTTCTGAATGTAAAGTCTCTAAATTAATGTATTCTGATTACAAATCTACAGTATATTGGTGGAAAAAAAGAAACTGACAAGGTGGTCTGGCAAAAATTTGATGAAGAAACAAATATCTGTTTGTCAGAGTAAAACTGCACAAACAACACAACATTCAGACGTGAGTTAAATTTAGCAAAACCGCCTGTGGTTCTGGTGTCAAATACCTCAGAAATAATCCCAAACAAATTACCAATAAGGAGGTAATTGTTGTCTGTGTTTAGCATATGTCAAACACTCAGTCTGGATGAGTCCCAGCTGGTAGGGCGTTGACCTCAGGGTTGTTGTTTTTTTTTTTTTTATGAGCCACAGGAGGAGAAAAATGAGGAAAGGTGACCTTGCGAGTTTGACTAAAACTCCAGGTGGTTTCCGTTTATCCTGTTAACACTATCTGACGCTCCTGCCTCGTTGCATTCCTTCACTGTAAGCGAAGAGAGCTGTGACATGGTGGCTGGTGGCTGTTGTTGCTGGCAGCCTGCAATTATCTTTTCAATTTGTTAGAGCCTGTTTGATCCCCTTGACAGAGTGTCTGGAAAGCCCTGTCAAAGTAGACGATGATAAAGATGTCCACAGATAGGTAAATTATGAATAAACAAGTGAAAATAGATTGCATGAAGACAGAAAGACAGGCAGACAGAGACAAGGGGTGTAGATTGCAGTAAGAACTTTAAAGGGCAAAGTAAACCACAAGTGAATTGCGATCAAATATCTGTGAACACCAAACTCAATCCACATGTTAATTCGTTTTCACAAATGCACAGTGTTGTGTCTCGACATGTCCAAAGCCTGGATTGTGACTCAAATCTACATCTTGCAATTTACATGTGGGTTCTTGCTTCAGCTGCACTTCCATCCATCCATGTATCCATTTTCTAAGCTCAGTGTTGTTCACTGATTGGTTGTCATGGTTTGTAAACTTTTTTGTATAACCTCAAAACTTGTGTAGCGGCAAAAACATATAGTGTTTGTGTCAGTGTTATCAATAAGAGACACTGATGTGATGCATAAATGCATTCCCACAACAGATAATTGTGGGATAGGTGTAACAAGCACAAGCAGATGAAGTCTTGAAGTGGTGCAGTTGTAGCTAACGGTGGCTAACATTAGCCACCGTTAGCTACAAGTCATACCAGACCAAGCTAGGCAGTAGCAGCAAAATGTCTGAGAGGACTTAGATAGGTAAGGGTGCATTTTGTTCGTAATGACTTCAACATTTAAAGGAAGAAAAATTCCTCCTTCACAAGTTAACAGTCACAAGTCAAGTGTTTTTCTTAACCGTAAAAAGTTTTACTGAATGTCTCATAGCTCGCTTTTGTAAGCAGTGATGATAAACACAGAAACTGAGGATAAGTATCACTGACAATAATTCCAACACTAGAATATGATATATATATATATAAATTAAAAGTATTATTCCATACTTTTAATTTATATGGTTGTGTACATAAAATAAGCCTATTTCATTTTTAATCCAGTCTAAATAAAGCTATGAGACCCCTTCAGTCATCAGCCTCTACCTGACCTTTGACCTTTTAAGAGAATCAACACTTCAGACACCCCTGGGTCAAACACACTGGCACTGAGTGTGTGCTTGACCCCGGACTATGAGCCAAGAGACACACACACGCCCTCAAATACACACAAGCTTGTCTTTTTTAACCAGTAAGTGTTTCGTAAAGTCCACCACTAATATGATTAAAATTATTAAAAAATATTGTGTGCTAATGTTTTTAATCTTTCATATTCAACCGATTTTAATACTCAAAAAAAAAAAATAGGCTGATTTGAAACATTATGTATGTTATTTTAATCCTCATAGGAGTGCACACAAACCTCTGCATGTAAACATAAAACTGTTATTAGCTCACAACAAGATGTGATTTTGATGTATTTTTTATTTTATGGGGTTACCCCCCCCTACACACCAGCAACCCCACCAAAAGTAGTTTTCAAAAGGCGTGACAGATGCAGTCCCTGGGAATGATGGGAAAAGCCTTGTGCTGACAACGAGCAAACAAACACGAAAGGTTTTTAATTTCAGGGCAAGCCTGCTGTCGACAGCTCGAACAAATGAAAGCACAGGAAGGAATGAGGACGGGGGGGCAAACGGAGAAGAGAAAGACCAACATGACACAGCGCTAATCGAGCCGCTTTCTTTAAAAAGAAGAAATATCTCTTCCCCTTTGTTGATGCTGAGAGCTCTTTGTAGAGACCTAATCTGATAACAGGGTGTGAGTGTTTTCATAAGTTAACCTCTCTGCTGTTTACTGAGACCCAGAGCCGCCAAACAGTGTTTGTGAAACCTGCTGTGCTACATTGAGTCTCACTAAGGGGAGTAACACTTCCAAACAAAAGTTTCATCTTGCACTGATTATTGGCCTAAATCTCAATTGGATTTTCAATAGCTTCTTGGGAAAGGAACGTTTGGACTGCCACAGTTTATATGTTGGCTGGAATGTCAAAGCAATTTAACTCACACTTTCTTCATGTGTGCCAGTCATTAATGAGTACAATATGGCCAATCCTTCCACATGCGATCAGCTCAATCTTGGCTTGATGGCTTGCGCTTTTTCCTCGTACGGATCCAGAATTCAGGGGATTTAAACTCCAGCAGAGGGTAGAGACAGAAATGAACATGGCTGTGTACAAAAGTATAGGCATTATGTGAGTTTGTTAGCCACCAGAAAACCACATTTTGCATGTCTGCAGGTAAAAAGAGGCCTACAGGCTTCTGCACTTCTAACCTGGTGTCTGGTAGAAAAACCCAATACTGCCACACACTGAACTCTGCAAGCGTGTTCTGGCAGGCAGTGTTGAGCAAACAGCTCTGCTGCTTTTTAGAACAACTGAGCTGTCGAATATTTATTGTTTGGTTAAGGTTTCAGTGAGAAATTACGACATCAGTCGATGGGATAGGAGCAGCTCAGCGAGGGGGGAATTTCCCACTTTCCCCTCAGACCAGCTCTGTCTGAGCCTGATCACTGCACAGATCTGTCCAGAAAGACTGCACGCTGTGCTGATGGATAGCTTGTCTTTGGCTGATTCTCTCTGAATCTCAACAGTCAAGAAAAGTTTGTTTGAGTGACATGGTCTTCTGAAAGCTACACTGATATTTTTGGTCTGAAGCAGCTCATAGCTGATTTTATTTTACTGTCAGAGTGGTAAAGCCTCTGAAACAGCAGGTAACTTATTGTCCTTTTAGTGACCGGTAAGCTGACAAGCTTGCTAACAAATAAGCTAGGTACCGGCTATAGAACTATTGTGATTGGTGCACGTGTAGCAATTAGCTTGCGAGCTACAGTTGTTCACCAACTTGCCCTCAGAGTAGTCACTACATCAAAAAGTTTTCGCACCACCTATTTTGCAAGGACACAAGGATGAACTTCACTGTACCATTTTCTGGTTTGATCAGTAACAAAGCAAAAGTTTCATCTTGTACTGATTATTGGCCTGGTTTACGGAGGAGAGTCTTCTCTCAGTATAATTAAATACAAAACCCCATAAAGAATATTATGTGTTCTGAAAACAAAATACAAAAACAGAATAGTGGCATGCAGACGTGCAGACACACAGGCTACACACACACCTCTTGTCAGTCACTGGTATTAATTCCACTTTTTAAGTTCACTTGATTGAAAACAGTTTAAATAAGTGCACAAAATAATAAAAATTTCAGATGGAGAGAAACCTCATATCAAAGCAGAACATCGTGGCTGATATTTAATGGCCTCATATATCAGTCTAACTCTACTAAAAAACTGCTGAGAAATACAAAAATAATCCCTCACAGGCCTAATATGTCATGTGCTCGCGGGCCCACCCAGAAGAGTGACTGCAGCCGTTTTTCTTTTTTCATAAGCTATTTTATCATCTGCTCTGTTGTGCTGAAAACATACACACGTCCTCCCACACTGACTCAGTGAGCTCCAGATGGAAAACGGAGCCATCTTTCCCCGGAGTGACGGGCATTTTTGCACTCTTTTCATAACAAAGATTTTCAAATGTTTTCCAGACTGGATGGCAGCAGCAGCTGCTGTGTGGCGATTCCATCAGTGTCTTGGATAATGTCTTGGCACTGTCAGTTCAGTTTCTGAAACATAAATAAGGCTGTTATAAGTGCAGCCTGGCAGGCAGGGGCTCCAGCAGGCCTCCTCCCTTGTCGTCTAGTGACCCCCTCCCTTGGTGGGGACAGGGACATTCACATGCTTTTATTTGTTACAAATAGGTGGATGTTTTGACAGTATTATACCATTTAGAGTTTTTAAGCTGCTCAGCTTTTCAAGTCTTACAGTAATATAATATTCCGATGATATTCCTGCCCAGACTTAAAGAGTGTCTCCGGGGCAATATATATGATTTATAGGGCTATAAACTCAAATCACATCAAAGTATTAATGAAAAGGGCCATCCAATGTGTGAGTATGATTATAGAGAACAACAAAGACACCCAAAGTGAAATAAACAATGATTTTCAAAGGAGCTAAAGGAGGACAAAAGTGAAAATTGTATTAAAAGAGAGATTGAAAGTCAAGGTATAAGTATGGAAAAGAAAGACAGAAAGAGAAGGAGGAGAAGGAGGAGAGAAGGCCTGCAGAGGCTACGTCTATCCTGGCCTGGATTACTATCATTATTCTAATGGCTTTGTAATGTTTTCTTTCCTGGACCAGTAATTGTTACCAAGCCCGCTGTTCAGAGGTGCAGGTGGACAAATTACTGCCGAGCATTACTTTCCACCATAGCGAGGGGGACATAATCATTTCCACCATCCTGGCCTCGAACAGGATTTTACCCTCTCTGGGGCAGGTTGACCAGTGGTAAATGCCCCTATTTTACCCTCTAAACTATTTTTAAAAAGTCACATTTTTAAGAACAAACTAAAACAGACATCCTTTAAGTAGTCTCAAAATTGTTTCTAAGCACTTTAATGTACTTCATGCTCTATAATATAATAATGTTCCTGTAGGCTGCATAGAATATTTATGAAATCTATCACAGAATCAACAAAGATCTTTTATTTGAGGGAATAAGGGAGGAAGGCAATTTTCCTGACATTCTGCCATTTTCCCCTTTCTCCAGCGCTCCACATGAGCCAGAGTTGTGTTGTATCTGCATGTATTGACCCTTTTAAACTTCCACGGTCCATATAACCCACATGAACCCCGCCCACCACCACCTGCGGCAAACTGTCCATGACTCTTAAAAACAGCCAGATGTTGCTTTGAGTCTGGGATTCCAAAGTGGTTTCATGACAAGGACTCGCAGGATTGATGCAAATTAGCTCGCTGATGTGAGAGGATTTTTATCGTTAGGTAAGATGTAGGATTGTATTTCTTTACTTAATCTGTGAGCAAATCCTATCTCATTAAACTAACACAATTAGTGAAATAATGGAAAGAAAAAGCAATTCATTGCTTTGCTGGGAAAAGTCGTGGAGTCCACTGAAGAAATGTCTCTCATGCTTCTAATAAAGTGTCATCATTCTATTGTCCTCAACATGCCTTTTCCACTTTCTACTTTGGCTAGCGTGTTCCTACACTTCCCAGAGTGCCTTTCAACTACCCCCCAGAGATCATGTCTAGACTTGTTGCTTTCAGCAGTCCTAGGAGTAGGAGGAGAAAATAATGACAGCCTCACTGGACACATTGGTGGAGCAAGAGTTGAGATAGATAATGCAAAGAGCCGTTATTAGTTGCTGAATCCTCCACTATGTTCACCAGCTGGTCACTTACTTAATTTGATGTTGGGCAGGTAACACAGTGAATTTATTTGTGATTTTTACAAGAAACAGCTTCCTGCTCTGGATGGAAACAGTACTGATGAGAGCAGTGAGAATGAAAACAGTAAAGTTGTCATAAAACCAAAGATTTACCACTGCAGAGTGGGGTGGTAACTCTCTGAGTTTATCAGTAAGAGCGACAACTTTCACATTCTATATAGTGATTTTAATCATTGTTAATAAAAACTTGATTGATTGTTGCAGCTTAAATGTTTCACTTTTTGTACTTACAACTCACCAAAAACTTACAAAAGATGTTAGGGCAAATTTGAAACTGACAAATTCACAGTAGCCTAGAGAATTTACTGGCCACAAGTTGTGAAACCGTTTGCCTATTGAAGGTTATCACACAAACAATTGTGGGGGTCCATTCATGAAATGGTCACACAAATGTTCAAGGTATAACAGCCTTAGCAGTGTGGCTATTTCACAGCAGTCACACAGGAGTACATAGAGGACACATAATAGCCTCACCTAAGGTCTCGATTCAGAAAGGCTTGGGCTCTGTGAAGAATATACTGCATTCCATTTTCAGACATTAGTCTGACAAAAACATTTTTTTCCTTTTTCTTTTTTCCCACCAGCGACTTTCTTTTCATTCCCAGATGGGTCTTTGCTGAGTTCTTTAAAGTCCTCGCAGGCGAACATACATCAAAAGGCGAATTCCACATCTTTTGAAAGCGTTGTAATTACCAGCGTGAAAGCAGCACATATGTGGCGCACACTGCATCAATCATACAGTAACACCTGATTTTAATCACCTTGCCATGGCTGCAGTGATCGTTTTGACGCCCACAAAATAGCCAAGAGCTAAACGCCTGAATATGGAATGGTGAGATATTAAAAACTATAATTTTCAGAGAAAAAGCACAGTGTCAGCTACCAGCTCCCATTGTTTCCATGAAATGAGAAAACATGCTCACATGAACATTGTTTTAGTTCTCTTCCCCGCAGTGAATTTGAAAAATGAGCCCTGACATCTCAGAAAACATGTCTTTATTCAACACCACAGTCCACAAATAAAAACACAAAAATCTCATTTTCCAAATTTTGATGACAAAGGGAAAGAAGAAGAAGCTTTAGGGGAGCAGCTCTGCAGTCTCAGACTTGACCACAATTAAACAGTTTTTACCACTGGTAATGTGTAAATTGTGTTATTTTTGCACTGCACCTCCCAGAAGCCACCTCTCTACCAAGCGGACACAGAGCAATACTTTTTGTATGGAGTTGTATTTCTGTTTACTTTCTGATATAATTCCAGTATTTGTTCTCCTTTTCGCTCTGTTTTTGTCTCCACCAATCCCTGAAAGAAATATACGGCACCTTGGCCCTTGTTTTTTGTCTTGAACATGTAAAAAGCATCACTTCCTGTGTGACAGGAAAGAGCAGCCAGACACTAAGTTTAAAACGCCGAATGGAAAAACTTTGACAAACTGTCACTTGCACTTTCACTATCTGGGTTTTCATCCTTTATGACGTTTTTAAAGGGCTTTTCTTGGTATTCACATAGGTTTGACATGCATTTATTTGCTGGGCATCATTCACACATGTTATTAAGCAGCTTTCCTGGACTATTGTCTTTGGCCCTCGCCCACCACAGTGCGAGTCAGCGAGCCTCACCATGCTGTATGGGAGAGACATGTTTCTGGTCAGTGACTCATGCAGCATGTTGAACCATGTGAAACCACAGCTCTGTGCCCTTGTGTTAGTCTGCCAGGAGGCCTACAGTGCTGTCAGAGCGTGCCTCACAAGCCGTTTCCATGCTCTCTCAGCGAGCAAACTTGCAAACAGCTGTGTTTTCCATCAGAAGTGGTTTCTGGAGATGTGTGTTTTTTTTTCCCGTCGTCCTGAGGTGGGGGTGGGGGGGCTGTGACGGGATCAGGGGGATTGGGAGGCAGGGCTGCAGATAAAAGTGAGATGTGCCTCATACTCAGTGGTACGGTCTGTGCACACGTTTATTAGCAACAAAGTCTTTGAGTCATGCAGACTAAGATTTGCTGCTGGTGGAGACAACGTGAAGAGCGTCACCATGGACTATGGGGCTGAAATGGGTATTGAGTATTTTCTTAACTAATGAACTGTGAGATGAGTCACTTAAAGTCACATTAAACCTTATGTCTGGTTCAGACTTAAATGTGTGCAGTTTGTTAACTTGATGCAGGGATTTAAAAAGAAAACAAATCATTCACAAAGACTGAACACAAAGCAATCCTTCCTCTACTGTACTGCCACTGTACTCCCTACACTGTATGTGTGTATACACTCTATATCACACACACGTGTACACAGAAGATTTAATTTGTATTTACGTTACAGCACTGTTGTGGGTTCCTGGGGTTAATTTACAGGTAAATAAACTGGATTTAGGCCAGTGTAAAGTGTAGCCCAGAAGGCTTCTTGAGTGGAACAGGAAGCAGGATCAGAGCGACCTCTAGTGGTTACACTTGCAAATTCAGTTGGGTTTTCAGCGAAGGCAATTTTAAACCAGTTCATTTCATATTTGAAATACCTGCTGTGACAGGCTTTGTACTGTTATGGCAGAGTTTATTTTGTCGTCCTGTTGTTTTTTTTTTTCAGGATGCCAGTGGGACTTTGTAGCGTGTATCAGAGCGATGTTAATAAATCTGTGAAATCAGAATGGAGGGAGTCTGACTGAGCCATCTCTGCACGTTGACTGCCTTTGTCTCTTCACTTTTCATTCATCTCACCAAAGCTCACTTGGAGATTGTGTTTCTCCCACTTCAGCGAGTGAGTGCACACACTATCAGCGGTGAAGTGTGTTAAGGTCATATTCTAAATGTGTGTTCTTTTTGTCTACTCTTTAATTGCCTGCTGGCTCAGGCAGGGAAAAGCGCCCCGGTCGGTCGCTGATCAATAGTGTCAGGTGCAGTGTTAAAAGCGGGATAGTGGTTGATCCTGCATCACCCGGCGGAGACTAATGAGTGTGATGTGCGGTCAGAGCCGTCCTCACCCTCCTGAATAATGAACCCCATGCTGAGGCAGAGCCGGCGCAGGTTAACTCAACAAATGATAATTAGACAGAATGCTGCAAGGCTGCAAGATATGTTCTCATTTAGATTTAAGGTTCTGCTTTAATGATCAAGAGCAACACCATGACATTAGTTTGTTAATGTTTCTCAAATAAAAGTTCATAGTCTTTACAAAACCCCAAACAGTTGCCTGGTCCCAAATGTAGGTGTAGTTGTAGCCAACACTTTACATGCATGTTGCTCAAGGACACCCTGGCAGTTTAGGGGATCAAACCCTTGACCTTCCAGTTACAGGACAGCAGGCCTGTCTCTAGGTGCTAGCTCCCTTTTCTGCCCCAATTCGTATCTACTATGTCACAGACAAGCAAATGTTAGCAAAAAAGGTGTCAATCCTCCCCCCTCACATGGGTCCACAGCGAAGACACAGTAATCCCTCCGGTTGTGGATGTTCAGGTTCAGCTGCTCTGCTGCCGCCAGAGCTCAACCACACATCCGTGACAAAGCCTGCCAGATTGGAGGACAGTTATCTGGACTCACAACGCAGGAGACGAGAAGAGAGGTCAAACTAAATTGGCTCACCAGAGAGGGGAGTCCACCCTTCAGGCAATCTCTGGTTCCTCCCTTCAATGAATTGGAAGTCCCACTGGCCGCCTGTTCGGCTGTGAGAAGGCCGTCCACGTCTCACAAGTGGGGCGAATAGGAGAAAGAGGTGATCCTCCGGTGTCCTTGGAGTTTCGAATGACAAAGAATTAGAAGGCAGGAGAGATTTTGGTTTTAACTCACTTCACTGGTTAGCTAACGCGTTTGCCGTCCTAACTTTATAGTACTTTATAGTACTATATAGTGTTGGGTTATTGTGTTGCCCCCAAGTGGCCAGTAATCCAAATCTTCTAGCATACCAGAAGAAAAAAGTTTTCATACTTTGCTGTCTTTTAATGCTGGTGCTACTGGCTAATTACCTGATGCTGATTTGTGGCCAAAGTGCAACAAGGTTCATCAACCACAAATTCTACCCTAAACATACAGAAAGCTTGGTAGCTTATTAATAAACACATTAAACAGACTCATTAAATTTGTTCTTTACTCTGTGGTTTCCTTATGTCCTGGTCTGTCTTGTATTTTGTAGTGTTCTGCAATCGCTCAGTGTTTACTGCCCCCTGTTCATCTTGATTCACATTAGGTTTTTTATGTCTTCCCTTTTCTGTTAAGTCTATTTTGTTTCCATTTATTTTTTAATTTTCTTTTTTTCAATATGTTGCAGTTCTGTTTTATTTTTCTGTCCTGTTCTTACTTACGTGACATCTTCCTGAGCTTTCAATTTAGTCTGGAGAGTTAATCAAATTACTTTCAACAAATACATGACTCACAATACTTGTCAAGGTTAGCAGAGCTGGCTGTTAGGGTTTATTAATGAGCCCGTGGCTTTAGGGAGAGTTAATAAAAAAAGGAAAAACAGTCCTGCTCTTCCCCGGGACATTGTCCAGCGGTTGTTATGTTAATCACTAAGGCCTAATTAATACCATGCATATCATTAGCAAAGTGAAGATTCAAATGCCAGAATGCGTTAATTACTGTTGTAGAAGTCATCTACATTTCTGCCCTGAATGTTAACAGTCTGCCACTGCTAATGTACTTGAACTCTTCTCCTCTGTGCAGGAAAATTAGTAAATGGCATGTTGTGTACGTTCTTAGAAATAATGGAAAAGAGCAGGAGAAACATAGTAGTTTTGTAGGGTAATCTAATGACATATTAATTATTAAACAATGCTCACATTCAAATTCACTTTACCTAATGGGTTTCAGAGATTTTTATGTACTTTTCTGTGTTTTTGCTGTTTGACTGTCCATTAAAACCTGTACTTAATTCTCCTACAGGATGTTTAGCACTATCAGGATGATTTACTGTGTGTGTGTGTGTGTGTGTGTGTGTGTGTGTGTGTGTGTGTCTGTGTCTGTGTCTGTGTCTGTGCATGTGTGTACATGCTTTTGTGCACGTGTGTGTGAGTTTGAGGGGGATTTCCTGATATAATCTCCAGCCCTTTCATTCCTAATAAACCTCATTCAATGTGCCACAAATCCCTCGACTTATTGCTGTTATTGAGACAACGTGGGAAAAGGAAAAGGGCACTTAACAAACTCACCATCTCCTTCCTTCTCTATTTGACTTTAAATGACTGAAAACATGGCCGGCCACACATGACAAGTCTGTCCGCAGCCAGGATTGTTTGCAGGCTTTCATTCCTAATTACCATGTATATCCTGTGCCATTATTCAATAAAATAAACATATAATGTAATTATTCCATTCTAAAGAACATGATAGTGTTGTAAATATTAATCTGAAGTTCCACCTCATTTTACAACTGAAAGAACTGACACAGACACACGTCCTAGAAAGTCAGATAACTCAGAAACATAACAGTATGGCTGCAGTTTCTCAGATGGGAAACTCTAGCTTTTATCATCCTGTTTTGGGCAAGGAGGAGAGGAGTGGGAGATGAAAGAGTCAATTTCTTTTTAACTTGGACCCACCAAAGTGGAATGAAATAGTGTTTTAACAGGTGTGTGTGAAAGGAGCACTGCTGGGACCGACTGGGGAACATCAGAGAACAGTTTAGAAGGCTTCATAAAGTCTCTCCAAAGAGTAGGTGCAATAAGCTTTCTGGCAGCAAAGCAGCTATCGAGTTAGCATTGGAGGCTAGTTTGTATTGATGCCTGCACATGCTTTTTCCATTTAGGCACATACTTTCAGGCTAAGTTAACGTGCACTGGGGCCATTCCTCCACCAAAGAGTCTTAAGACGGAAACCAGAGAGGGTTGCTCCTTGTTCTGAATTATCAGCCATGTGTAAACTACAAGTCCCATACCACATCAGGATTAGCACTCCTCTCATTAGCTTTGGCATAACGCCAACTACAAATGTGAGATCAGTGGTCGTCAGGAGGCCCAGTCAAGACGAGAGCCGCCCTCACATGTGTCGTTCACGGCGACACATGTCATAAACTCACTGTCTTGCCATCAATCTGAGGACCTAACTGCTTCAGCAGCACATGGAAGCCCAGCCTGAGGACAGGGGACCATGCCCTGAGCCTCTATCCCACACAGTGGAGCCCCATTCCCTTGACCGGACCTGCCTGTGGATACACCTCTGGATGAAGTCCTAACATTGTCCATGATGAACTGAAGACAAATGTAAGTGCATCATTTACTGCTGTGTGAGAAAATAGGTTTGCATTTGATTTGGACATTTATTTCATGAGATAATTATTTAAAAGTTTCAAATCACAGACTGTCTCCTATATGTTACAGCCTCTCCTTAATGTCAGCAATTACTTTTACATCACAGCTGCATCTCTCAGTAAATATATAAAGGTCTAAAACCACAGTGAGCATAAACATCACCTCCCAAATTTAGCAGTGAACATTGTGATAAATATGGTGTACAAGAAATAACAATGTCTCGCCGCCCCTGAATGGGGATGTGTAATGATATTCATAAAGAGACCACCTACTGGGGGCACAGGAAAAACTGTTCCTTAGCAACAACATACACGTTCTTACAAGCTACATCTTGGGAAAGTTTGACCAGATTGGGATGCAAACAGCAGAAAACCTTTAACTAGGCCACGTTATGAATCTGCTTCCTATGGTTGAGTATCTAGGTGGCTCATTTGGCACAAATTCCCCATCCAACTAATAATACATACTGCATATATAAAAAAAAAAAGAGAAAACAACATGAAGAGAATACAAGCAAGTGTGTGGTATGTTGCTAACTCTGATAGTTCAGGAGTATTTCCATTTAATGTAATTAACTCAGGAGTCCTGCTCATGATGAGGGTGGAAATCTATTCAAAGTGAAACCACCTTATGAGGAAATAGAGCATTCTGTTATACCTTCCCCTGAAGATGTTATATCTGTTACTGTATGACGCAGAATCATACTATAGACTATTTAATGGATGAGGTCCATCTCGCCACCAGCATGATAGTGTGTGCAGTTTCTTAATCTGATGGTGTTAGACTGAGGGTGATTTTTGTGGTACTTAAAGCACACTTGCTGTTACCCAAACCACAGCTGATCAAAGGCAGCAGATGACTTAAAAGCATCACTCTGCAAAGAGCTCACAGAGGTCAACTGATAAGACATTATCTTCTGGGTACAGCACTTTCAGAAAAATTATCAACAACAACAACAACACCAAAAATCAGCACACTGAGGTGAAAAATGGCAGCATTCAGAATCCTCTTTTCCTGCACCTGGAGACCGGGCCGTTTGTAAAGATTCCTGAAGGTAAAGATAACTCATCTGTAGCAGGGTTTGCTGTCACTTAACTGACTGATCTTTGAACAGTGATGTTGAGGAAGATGCCAGTAGAAAGGCTTCACTGCCCTCTTGTGGTGAGAAGATACGGCAATCGTCCAGCTCAGTCAGACCCTGGAAGAAACCCTGTAGGGGCTCGACATGTGTGCAGTGTGTGCCTGATGAGTCACATGGAGGGTATGACAGGCCAGAGGGAACTAAGGAGAGCTTTCTGTTCACTACAGTAACAGGCTTGGTTTGACCTGGAAGCAGGTCAGACAGCTTGAAAGTGGACTGACTGAGAGGGAAGAAACTGACGGAGGGGTAAGTCACAACATGTGAGAAGCAAGATTCTGTTTATCTAACTGCAAGCTGAGGACAGTGTTTAATAGTGTATGTTAACAGGACACCTTCGAGGATAGTGTAACAGACTAGGTCATATTTGAATTTCTTGGTAGGCATCTCAAGCTCAGGAGTGCCAGGTCTCTTGCTGCTTGGCAGGCTCACACCGGCAGACGGCCTCATGCGAGACACCTGTAGGAGACTCTTCAGACCAGGTGTGTTTTGTCTTTTGTGTTTGGTTCATCATCCTTTCCCTGTTCAGATGAAGTTGCTGAACAGGGAGAAGGTTTCTCAGACTGAGGCCAGCCTTTCCTCTTTGTGCCTGGCTGGCCTGCTCTGAAATCCTTTTGTGTGTGCCACTGTGTATTCACAGCTAAGATGCTCCCTCTGAACTTATGTAGCTGATATCGTCTTCATATATGTTAAACCTGGCTGAAGGCTGCAACAGCACAAAATAAAAATATGATTTCTAATTTTACATAACAAACAGGAAGTTCAGTGTTCAAACAGAACCATAACATCACGTTCTCACTTGTTGGTCTTCCTGGGTCCAGCAAAGGACCGAAGATAAACGTGAGCCAGGGACACACTCACATTTCTCTCCAGAATTCCCACCAGGAGTCTGATTTTAGACTCCACAAGGCCGACCCTGAGAGAGCGAACAAAACATAATGTTCAGAAAGAGGAAAGCACAAGAGTCGCTGGAAATAAAATATTAAAACCGGGTTTCTCTCTCAAAGAGACGCACAGACACGAAGGAGAAGCCTTTTCACCCAAAGATGTAACATTGTCTGCGAAAATGTCTACATTCCTTCCAGTTTTGCTAAAATTTGTCTTCTGATTTTCTTCACCCTGTGTACTCATCGTTCAAGACGCTGCCTCTCTGTAGCAGAAGCTGCTCGCAGCAGAATGTAATGCCTTGAAACATAAGAGACCGAACAATGGCAACAGATGTCACAGCATTGTGCCTTCGTACACAGGCTGGGGTCTCACTGCATGAATATTAATTCCTATTTTACCAAGAGATAAAGATAGTAGTGGATTACTTTCTGATCAATATGTTTAAAGCAGGTCAAGTTACTGCACCATCTTCATTATGTCCGTTATAAACTTTAAACGTAACAAATCTAGTTTGAAGGATAAAACCTGTGTTTGGAAATGTAAGTGATTTTTTTTTAATGTCAAAACTCGAACACGATATTAGAAATGAACACTAAAGGCTGTACACAGCTGCTCACTGTCAATCGGCTCCTCCTCAAGATAATAACTGTATCAGGAGACATATCAAGGACTCTGCCTTGATGTGGCTCATTTGCCAAATAACTGAACTGAACAAATATCTGAAGTGAAACAGCATAATAAGAGCTTAGAAATGACAGTATAAAAAATACAAGAATGATCCATTTCATCTAAAATTACCTGAACAGATTTCAGTCGCAATAATAACAAGCAAAAACATGTCCACACACACTCATACCGTGTTCGATCTCATTATGATGGTTAAGGTGGAGGGAGACGCCGCTGAATGATGTGCTCTGCTGCGGGGATGCTGGGGTATGATGGGTATTATGTGGCAGCTGTCACTTAGATTAATCTGGAAATGCAGAAGTACACAGATTTTCAGCTTCCCCTTGTTTGACATTTAATGATCACCAGCTGACATGATTCTTTGTCTGTAGCCTAAATTCTTAATAAAAATCCTGCTGAGGCCTCGCCCTGGGATCCCACAGAGGGAGGCTGTTGAAGCATACTGTTTCGCCCGTATTACGTGCACACGCCTGGTTTTGAGACTAATTAAACACCATAAAGATGCGTGATGTAGTCCATGGTAACACGCTGATTAGTTTGAGGCAACCCCAGCCTGTTGAACCTTCTCACCTCATTCACCTTTGTTAAGGTGAATGAGGTAAAATGTTGGTCATATATCTCTATGCTGAATTGTAACAAACTCATTCACTCATGAGTTATGTGAGGTGTTGTGCAAAGCAAGGCCACCAGGAAAGCTAGCCGGTGCATTTAATGAATGAAATGAAGCTATACAAGTGGCACAGATGTTATTATAGATCCTCTGCAATGCAGTCAGAGCAGGCTCAGAGAGATAATCCACCTCAGTTTATTTGCAATGTTCATATATAATTACTATTGTTTCTCTGGTAAAAAAATGAATTACTGTTGAATTGAATTAAGTCTGAGGTAGGTCAGATTTTTTCGATTTCTGTCTCCACCTCAGTGGAGATGAATTAACTTTCATCAGTGGTGCTCATAGAATTCACAAGCATTCAACAGCCTGCCTTTCCAGGGTCCTTGCTACTGAAGACACTCAACAGCACGCGCTGTTTACAGTTTTCATAGAAATTACTCTGCGGTGAAAAGGAAAACAGTTCACAGTGAGGCTGGGGGATAATCCAGAGAAAATATGTGTTTGTGTGATTTGCATCAGCCAAGTGTTATGTCACGGTTAGAGATGCTCTGACTTTGAGAGAGTCGTGCCAAAAAGTTGTGTTCAATTTACATAAATTTACAATATAACATGAGAGTATACAAAGCTGATCTCTGCCAACTTTAAACACCTCCTTAATTAATCCTCAACTTGCACACATAATTAATTGATTTACATGCCCACCCCCACCCCCACTGCGGGCTCAAACTGTGCTTCCCTGCTGGGGAAGTTAATTGTCAGGTTAGACGGTTCGCCTCCAGAGGATTTGTGCTGTGAATTATAATGATTTCAGCTTTTTCTTCTTCCACTGCTAGCATCGCCTGTTAACAGCCTAATGAATTAAACCGCAAAAAAAGTATTTTTATAAAGATTATTAAGTAAAACCGATGCTTTCTGTTGGTCATGCATAAATTGAAGTAATGAAGTAGAAGAAGAAATGTTGCTGGTTTTAACATGTGAAGTGTGGGAATGTTTCACGTTTCATTTAAAACTCACATATAAAGTTCCTGATTTGATATCTTGGCCTAAATAATCAGGCTTTACTACATTACTGCTCATTAAACCTGTAAAAGACACCTCCTGTTTTTGTGCACAAACCTGAAAATAATGTTCCCAAAATAAAAAGTTTACCATTCTTGATTACAGTTATAATCCCTGTGGAAAAATCTTGGGAGCCATAGCCAGATATCTGAGCCAACTCTGTGTCAACAGCTGTTGCAGCTGTATGGGGATCCTGATGCAACGACTCCCATTTATCCATACCATATATATATAGGTCTGGGAGAAGCACTATGAATCCACTGGCTTGTGCATCCCCCTCATGGGTGGGTTTAAGGATAATTCTGCTAATAGCATACTGTACAACTGCTGTAAATTGTCTTGTTTTTTTTAAAAGTTGTTTCTCTTTTTCTTTCCTATATTGTAGATATTTATCCTCGTATATTTGTGCGTCGGCTGATAAAACAAGCTTCACGGTGGCCATCTTTAGATATGCACCCTTGTCCTCAATCAGCTGAATATAATTGTTCTCCTCGGGCTAAAGACCAGGTGAGTGGACTCAATATATTTTCTTTGTTCAAGTGTCTCCCCAGAGTGCTGCAGATGGGACAGAAAAATGACCGTGGTGGCCAAAGGATGCCATGTCGTCCAGCTTTTCCCCGGGTCCTTCCTCTGCCTCTTTCTTTCAGTCATGTTCATTTCAAAGTCGTCCGAGACCTTGAGAAGCAAATGTGTGTGAAGCGCCTCTTCCCCCAAAAACTCATCAAACATTTCTTTGAAATGTATCTCTGTATTGTGCGGAAACATCCATGGTCCTCTTCAAGGCCAGCTCTACCAATATCTCGGTACTTTTCAAATTCAGGAGTTGGCAAATTCATTATCAACTCCGCCCCCGTGATGAGCAGACACCTTAAAACTTAAAACTCAAAGGCAAGTGGGTGTCCTCGCTCTTCATTGCCTCTCCATGCTACAACTAAATCTGGCATTATTCTAATTAATGAGATGAGTTCATTAGTGCTCTCGGGGTTAATGTGTTGTCCTACAGCAGATTAGTGAAGGGATTTCAGCGTTGCTGGAGCATCCTAATTAGATCACAGTGGGTGCTACCTGCTTAAATAGATGGAATAATGAAAGTCGTCACTCTTCTCAGCGGCAACTTGATTACTGTGCCCTATCTCTGCTCATAAAAGGCCCAACATTCACCTGGAACGGGATTCAATGAAATTAATTCAGTTATATATACCAATAAAACAGTAACACCAGCTCCTTGTCAGGTCTGGATTGGACTCTCTTGGGCCTGATAATGAGGATTAGTGGGTCAAAACTCCCATCTGGTGGACTTAGATGGTATTGCAGACATGAATGAGGGGTTAAGACTTGGTTTTCACTGCTGTAGAACACAAACTGATCACAATATAGTGGCACACTAGGGCATTCATAATGAATCATGTGGCAGGGAAATATTGCATTACACATCATTACAATTTTCTAGCTATTGTAACAGGGAGTCAGAGAAAGTGTTTTGCCCCCCAACAATAATAATGTACATTAACAGTAACAAGTAATTTGAATTTTACATGTTCACCATCAACCTTATAAGTTTATAATGTTTACAGTTTGTTGCAAGGACTTGAACTCATGACCCGGTGTTCCTTAAATCCTGGCTTCAGTTCTGTACACGAGCATGAAATAAGTCCACTTACAAATGCACAGGCTTGTTTGGCATGTCTAATTGTATCAAATGTATTTAGCAGCTAACATTTGATATGTGCACAATTCCATTGGTAATTCTGTTGTTTTGTATGATTTCTTTATTTAGCTTACTCGGGTGTACTGGGGTGTATGACATCCAAAATCCAAATATCATTTCTGTCTTTTGTTGTCTTGTGTTTGTCTCCCATTAATCCCGCTGCCTTGAAGCTGTTCTCACCATTTTCTCTGTTAAGCTTTAAAAGTAACCTAATCTTCTTTGCTCGTCCTATCCCACCCACTCGCCTTGTTGTTGTTCGAGCCCACACTCGTCTTGTGTGTCCCTCGTGTTTTCTAAGTAGAAAATATAGATAAGTGGCATATTACACTCCAGCAGCAGACACGCTGAGTGACTTTGTGATTATGATGCAGAGGGTGTTGTCTTTGAGATATGCAGAAGAGGAGGGGGAGGAAATGGAGGAGGAAGGGGGATTATGAGGCTAATTCCCTTATAACTTTTTCCCTCATTAATCTTTGCGGAGGGATACGAGGTTCTTTAAATGCTAATGTCCAATAAAGATCGCAGCAATGACATTTTACTGTGGCGGCACAGATGTGAACAAAGTTGACCGTGTTGTTGTGGAAAAACTTTTCTCACTTTACTCATCAAGTCTTGCATGTTAATTCAGAGGATCCTCTCACAGGATTAAACATAAATGTGTTATAATCAGTAATATACTTATTTATCCTCGTTCGCAAAGTCAGAAATTCAAACATTTTGCTCCAAGGTTGAATGCAACAGGCACCTCTTATACTCAAAAACAACTCTGAGGTAGTTTAAAGTCTAGAAAAGGTGAGACACAAACATAAAAATCTTACTTTTTCAGAGGAATCGAACTTTAATTCAAATACATTTGATTCTGTTTAATTTAAGCATCAGCTCTATTTACAAGAAATTAGTGGCAACAAGATGAAGAACCAACAGTCAGAGAAATACATCCTTGGTTGTCATCAAAGGACTTTCACAGCAAACACTAATGGACAGAAAGGAAATTATGTATTTCCTTAAAAGCACCCATCGATCACCTAAAAACAAAATGACAAAAATCACTGGTGCCTCAGCTAATACTTCAAACACAGAGCAAAATCAGTCCTTACGATCCCTTTTTACAGAATTAGTGTCCGAAAGGTAGAAAAGGAAATGTACTGTAGCTCCTTCCTTTGCTTTAATATTCCAAGGACGAATCATTCTCTGAATATCCCTTCTGAAAGCATATGATTGTTTTCAACACACAGTCATTCTGTTGAGGCTTTTATGCTGGCCAAGGCCCTGATGCTGCAAAGCTCGTGTCAGCATCACCGCCAGTCACAGCACCCTTAGGAGTAAAATGAGAATGTGACAACACTAGAGGTTTGCATAGTATCGATCTCTGTTCTCATAATCTCTGTAGGCAAACTTGGCATCCTTTTTGCTGTGCGGGATTCGTCCGAAGGGCACGTGGTCGTTGAAACACGTCTCGAAGACCTCGTCCACTATTTTCTCTGCCTCCTCTCGGTTAATTTTCCTCACAGCCAGGATGGAGCGGAGGGCGCGGCCTCTGACGCATTGCTGTGAGAGGAAATATAGTGAGTTAAGAGTTGGATTAGAGAGATGGAGCTGACAACTGCCATTCAGAGTTCACGTTTATCCTAAAGCAGGTACCTGATGATGCTGCTTCAAGCCGAAGTTGAATCTGGCCATTTCATTGCTAAAGGAGCAGTCTCCACTGAGGTTAGCTGCCCGAATCTGAAACAGTGACACAAAATTTATACATACAAAGAACATGAGACTTTTATTTGCTTCTCTTATATTAGAAAAAAACTACCACTGAGTCAAAGAGAAAATGATAACATCCATGGATCATCCATGACGACCGACCGGGACATAATGACAAAGGTTCACTGGCAGAAATAAAACTCAATCAGTGTAGAATCGATAAGGCATATGAAGTAAATGCAGTGTGTTGAACACATTTTCACTCACCTCAGAACAAGCTAGGTGTCTTAGGTTACTGAACCAGTCCACATGGGCCCGGCAGTGATCAAAGGCGTGGATGAGCTCATGTGTGACCACTCGGTTCATGTGGGACTGCTGGTGGATGTTGTTCTGACACAAAACAATCTACAAAAGGAAACACAACATCATCACCACTGACAAGCTGTCTTATTCCAGCTCAATCTGCAATATGTACATATATATATATTTCTATACTGCCTTTATCTTTCTTACTTGAGAAGAAGCTGCATCGAAGCCACCGCTGACGGTCCCATCACAATCTTCACAGGAGAAATGTCGATCTTTGAATACTTTGCTGTGTTCAGAGGACAAAGTAAAGTCATCCTGATGCTATTTAATCTGTTTACTTTGCTGCAGTAATAATCTTTTAAGCTTTGAAGTATCCAAAACAAACCAGCTCAAACTGAAATTCCTGTTAAATTATTTTCAAAGTGTTAAAAGTGCCAATGAAGTGGAGAGAGCAAACCTTATTAAATACAATATTAAACGGCACAGGCTCATTTTAAGGGACAACTGAAGGACCTAGCCATGTTAGCTGGAGTATGTAGTACCAGTCAAGTTTGTTTGTTTGTTTACTGTTTATTTACTTAACATGACACTATTATTATTATTATTTAATAACAGAACTACTATTAGCAGCAACATTTGCAAAATAATTAAAGTAAAATTAAACATAAAAAGGGCAAATACAGGCGTAATTTGTTTAAAACACATACTAACCACCCTGAACTTTTCATGGCACTGAGGAGGAGTTTGGCATACGGACCTAAAGGAGACAGAGACCGGTTAGAGCGAAATGTCATCAGCATGCACTGACAGGAGCTAGCACTAATAGCTAACGCTGAGCTAGCTAACGTTAGCTGCTAATCATACAACGGGTTAAACATTAATGTTGCACAGGTATATTAATCACAACCACAACGGAAAGAAACTTATGTATATTGCAATATATCCGAAATGCCATTCTCTTTAAAAGGGTTGATTAGCTAACGAGAACACTCACTAGTTTCCATTGCAAACTGTAACATGACCTGACACTTGTGGTTGAAAGTGAACAGACTCTCAGCGATGGATCCCTTCTTGTACTTCCCCGTGTGCCTCTCCGGGAATAAGTCGTATCCATATTCCTCCTCTTGTTTAGTCTGGTCCATTGTGAGAAACGTTGCCTACAAGTGGGAAATGTTAGCATTAAGTTTCCCTGGTTAGCTACCGCAAGCTAGCAAGAGAGGTCATTACTGTTTTGCAGATCACATGGTAGCAGTAGGTCAAAGGTAATGAACAGGATTTTTTTCTTTTCTTTTTTTTATTTGATTTAAATCACTGTCAAACAAAGAAGTCAATAAATACAATTCATTTTATTGAAATATATATATATTAAAAAGTAATAAAATGTGCGCTTTTAAAAATGAAGTTTCGTTAGAGACTAGTGTACGGTATAGATCGTCTATTCAGGACATGCTTGAAGCTGAATGTGTGGTCCAAAACCAGTAGACGCTCAGGGGCATTTTTTTAATGTAGACATGTTTGCCTGTATAACGTAATAACAGACATTACAGAGTCACAAAAACGCTAATGTGCATCTTCCAAAACTTTAAATCGATACTCACTGAATGTTGTTGTTTGGAGGAAACTTTTGCAAAGTGACAAGTGCGTCAAAACCTTTAGGGGTAGACCATCTATTTTTTTCATAGACGATCTTTGGTTACGCCTGGCGCAGGAGCAGCATCACCACGGCTGTCATGGCTCCGGACATAAACAGAAAGCGGTGAATAACGACACGTTTTGTTGTAGTACTTCGCCAAACTCTTTACAGCTACACTTTAACTGTGTTTATCAGCCGAGGAGAGAAGTGACAGGTACGTTACAAGGTTCAAGTAACTACAGAGTCCCTTTTATTCACTTTATTCTCTCTTAACGTTTCTTCTAGCTAGCTGCTAGCTTCGAACGCATGACAGCGTGATTCTCGTGTTTCCTTTTTGGCTGCAATACGGACTTCAAGACAACAACTACAGTAACAAGTGTCAAGAATTTGTCCAAAACAAATGTCGGTTTCACAGGGAATAACATGTCCGGGGGAAACAAAGCCATTGAGTTACAGCTTCAGATGCGGCAAAACGCGGAGGACCTGCACAGCTTCATGAAGGAGCTGGACAGCTGGGAGACAGACATGAAGAAGAGGGACGAGGAGCTGAGGACAGGAGGAGTCCAGGAGGTTCAGGTTTGTTCTTGCTGTACATGTTCGTCCACTTCAGGAGAAGGTCGTGTTCAATATATTCATAAGATGTAAGCATCTTTGTTTTATGTGTTGTAGAAGAAACTCCCACCTGTGCGCAATAAGAACTACAAAACAAAGAAGAGGGAAAAGAAGAAGAAGATGGAGCCTGATGGAAATGGTGACACAAATGCAAAAGAGCCCAGCCAGCCATCGCGGATAAAAGCATACGACTATCGATCATGGGACAAGTTTGATGTGGTAGCTAATGCATCCTTATAAGATACACTTCTAAGAATCAGTGAAGTGGTGGAACAGCAGACTGATGATCTGTGCTTCTGTGTTGGCAGGACAAGGCTCTGACAGAGATGGATAAAGAGGAAAGTCCAGCAGAGTCAAATGATTCTGACTCAGAGGAAGCAGCGGTTGATCAGGAGAAAGCGCTGGCAGAGAAGGAAAAGGTAAACACTGCACGAGAAATACTTCACATGAATAAATGAAGAAGAGATGAAAATGATTCCTTTCCTAAAATATTTTGTTTTTATTTTCAGGGTAATAACTTTTTCAAAGAGGGGAAGTATGACGACGCCATCGAATGTTACACCAGAGGGATGGGTGCAGATCCTTACAACCCTGTGCTTCCCACTAACCGAGCCACCTCCTTCTTCAGACTCAAAAAGTAAATCACATATCTGCTGTATTGTGCTGAAAGACCATATGACATGTTTTGTTGCTTTGTAAATTAACAAGACTTTGCTCTTTGCAGGTATGCCGTGGCAGAGTCCGACTGCAACTTGGCGATCGCTCTGGACAGCAACTACTACAAAGCGTATGCACGAAGAGGAGCAGCACGGTTTGCACTGAAGAAATACGAATCTGCATTAGAAGGTGACAAACCAGTAAAAAAGATCAGATTGTCTCTCAGTCTTGAGAGCACTGCGCTAACAATGAAAATCTGCTTCTGAATAGATTATGAGATGGTTCTCAAGCTTGATCCTGGGAACACGGAAGCTCAGAAGGAAGTGAAGAAAATCAAAGAGGTGAGTGCGAAATGATCATTTCGAGTTGGCTTCATTTCTCAAGTCTTCCTCTCTTTTGTTTGATCCTTTTCCTTTGCTGGTTTCAGGAGCTCGGACATGAGGCGCCAACCGTCCAGAGTGAAGCTGTGCAGCCGCAGGAGGCTCCCACAGTCGACCCTGAGCAGCAGAGGCTGATGGAGGAGCAGCAGAGGAAGCAGGAGGCGGTTCTACAAAAAGACAGAGTACGTTTTTCTGTGGGTTTTCTGCTTGTGCTGAAAACCCACTCAAGATGAATTTCAGCACTGTGTGGGACAGAGGGAAATATTCAGATCCTGATATTCCACAAATAAATCTGTTTATTAGGAAACAATTTTCCAGAGTGGTTTATGTTTGGTAAATGTGCCTTTTTAGGGGAATGCGTATTTCAAAGAGGGGAAGTACGAAGCAGCTGTAGAGTGCTACAGCCGAGGCATGGAGGCAGACGCCATGAACGTCCTTCTTCCCGCCAACAGAGCCATGGCGTTCCTCAAGCTGGAGAAGTAAGTACAACACCAACATTTTACATTATTACTTCGGGATTCTTTTTTGTTCCTCTATAGAGGATATCTTCTTTTCAAAGAGCTGTATTTGCAAAAATATTGTCCTACAGTTGAAAAACAGCCCCATACTAAAAGCCGACCTCCTCCTGTTATGTTTTCTATTTGTTTCAGATATAAGGAGGCAGAGGAGGACTGCACTAAAGCCATTTATCTGGACAGTACTTACTCTAAGGCTTTTGCTCGCCGTGGCACAGCCAGAGTGGCTTTAGGGAAACTGGAGGAGGCAAAACAAGGTACAACACTGTCTATAGGCAAACAGGAGGAACAGCTTTATATCTGTAGCAGATATAGCTGTATTCTTCTTTCTGTCTACTATTGACTATTACACTGAAATAATGAGAGGAAAAGTTTTGTTGTTCTGTTTTGTTGCTTAAAAACATAGTTTGTGTGTGTGTGTGTGCCTCAGATTTTCAGGAGGTGCTGAAACTGGAGCCAGGGAACAAACAGGCCTTGAATGAACTCCAGAAACTCCAGACTGTACGTTTCAAGACCCAGCTGTTAGTTCAAGTGCCCATATTTCAGTAAATGATAAAGTTCAGACTCGAAAACATTAATGCCTCTTTCCTCTTGTTGCATTAGAATGTAGGTTCCAGCGGCCTTCTTCAAACAGAGGACAGCTCACAGAGGAGAGCTGTCGAGCCCATTGACAAACCAACACATCTGCGCTCAACTGTGAGTTGCTCATTTTAACAGAAAAAACAAAAAAGGTGGCGATGAGACATGATTTGTCCAGCAGGTGGCAGTAGGGACATGGGTGTAAATTGAAAGTCTGTACTAGAAGAATTAATCTGACAAACGCAGTCTGTGTTCCTGAAATAGAACTTTATCATCATGTTGTCGGATGTTCCTCAGAAACCTCTGAAGAGGATTGACATCGAGGAGGTCAGTGGAAAGGCGACAGTGCCTCAGGTGGAATCAGGGGGATCCAAGTCCTTTGTCCAGGAAGTGGTGAGGGAGACCGAGGACAGATCCTCTCCGCTGTCAACGTCACCCAGCGCCAAGATGATCAAAATCGAGGAGATAGCAGACGTCCCTGCCTCAGACCAGTAAGTGGCCCTGGTTTATTATTAATTAAAACCATTTGACACATTTTAATCATCACCTTTTTCATTTCATGGTGTCAGTTACTCTGTTTGTTTGTCTGTGTCTCTAACATGTCTGGTAAATTTGGTATTGATTATTGATGTTCTGCTTGTGTTCGCCAGACATCCTCCCAGCAGACAGACAGAACAACCAGCGCAGGAGGTTATCAGTCGTCCACCTGAACCATCAACCAGCTCATCCTCAACAGCAACAGACCTGCCTCCTCCACCCACCAACAGCTTCCAGCTGGAGGCTGACCTGCGCAGGATCGGAAAGCAGCCTGAAGTGATCTACAGATACCTGAGGGTGAGCTGTGTGTTCAGATAAACAGCAAATATGGCTTCAATCTGAAATCATACATTTAATGAAAAAGTTGAGATTTCATGACTTAAATTGTTACACTTCAGATTATAGAATGTTTTTGTTGTTTTGTTTTACTCAGAGTTCTCAGCCTTTTTTTGTCTTGTCTTGCAGCAAATCAAGCCTGAGACGTACGTAAAGATTTTCCACAACTCCCTCGAACCCGACATCCTCAATCAGATCCTGAAGACGCTGCATGAGTTCTACATAAAGTGAGTTCCTTTTAGTTATCGCTCAGCGCAGCCATATTCAATGTTAAAAGACTGTTGTATATTAAGATCAGCTCTTGTGTAGGAATGAAGCGGCGGCTGTTACGCTGGAGGTCCTCAGCAGCCTGGCAAGCGTGAGGCGCTTCGACATGGCCGTCATGTTCATGTCGTCCCCGGAGAAGAAAGGTGGAGTCTCTCTGATGTGCTGTTACAGATGCCTCACGCTTTCATTGTGTCTTTTTCACCCACAGCTTCCACCGTGTTGATAACTGCTGTACTTCTCTCTTCTCTAGTGCTTAAAGAACTGTTCGACTTCCTTCACCGAGCTGAGCTGGAGGAGTCGTCTGTCGCAACCTTACAGAGGAAGTACGGTGTGTGACGCTTCATTTTAGGCAACACACTCAAACCACTCAACACAGACTCAAACTTTGGATTCAAGGCAAATTAAACAATTTAGTTATATTCAGTTCAAAAGAGACTTTCATTGAAGTAGCAGTGTGCGCATCCAGCGTGTTTGGGCTCACGTGCCATTTAAAAAAAAAAAAAAAAGAAAAGCAAGACATCCAATTGAATCCCTAAAAGACAAGGATTTTGTGGAAGCTGTGGAACTTGGTACGCACATACAGTATTGTACTGGTGCTCTTATGATGCTCTGTGAGCTTTTCTTATTACAAACATGTTGGTGTGTTAACATGGAGTCAGACAACTACATCTTTTAGGGGGTTGTACCCCTCTGCTCAGTGTCAATGTCAAAAAAGACCTGGCTATAGAAAACTCTGTGAGTGATAGAGGTGTCAGTTTGACATAGAAGTGTTGAAAACCGAACGACAAATAAAGGTGTATTTTCTAATTTGCGTCTGGGCTGTTAGTCAGCAACTACAAACGTCCAAATTGTTTTGAACTTATCATTTCTTAATCTCAGATGTGTCAGCCGGGTGATGAATTGACACTGGGTAATCAGAAAAAGTACATTACTTCATTGTTTATTAAGTATAATTGTACATATCATTTGGCAAGACAAATGTTCATACATCATGGAAGTAAATGAGGTTATCCTTGTGTAATTAAAACACAGTAACTTTATTATTCAAGCACACGATCCATACGTCTGTGCCCGTCTAATCTTGTTCAGGGTCACAAAGATGTTGGAACCTGTCCCAGCATGCATTGTGCTAAAGGCAGGGAAACACCCTCTTCAAGCAGCCAGTCCATCACAGTCAAAGTACACAATGCTTGAGCAAATATAGCCACGGACATTCAGTAAATGTCATTAATGAAAAGATAACCAAAGTGTATTGTGTGCTCTGTTGTGTACAGAGCGTTTGCAGAGCTGGAGAATGTAGTTTCACTCCAGCGTCTCAACATCCACACCAGTGAGGCTCTGCAGTGAAAAGCGCATAAATCAGAGCTTTAGATTTCGATAGCAGCCGCAGACAAACTCTAAACACACTCAAACCTACAACAGCAGCTTACCTGAGACACTGAGCACCTCGCTGACCACCGCCGTCTTCCCGGTGAACGTGTTCTCAGCCTGGCAGCTGATGGACTCCTTGGAAACAGGGCGGTTCACAGTGATGTCGAGCACGCTGCCCGTCACTGTCTTCCCGTACAGGGTCCACGTGAAGCTGCAGGAAGGACTGCACTGGGCTGAGCACGTAAACCTCGCCGTGACCCCGACTTCGAGAGAGTCCGGTCCTGATATGACCACTTTCTTTGGTCCATCTGCAAACAAAGAGACACGTTACTAAACCATGTCTGTTTTTTTTACTGGATTTTGATATTCCTGCATCTGTTAATCAAGTTAAAGCTGCACAAAGTGAATTAAAACATACGTCCGCTGCTCGAACAGGTGCCGACATGTAAATAAGCTTGCCAGTTTTTGAAAGATGTGTAATCTGTTGCTTCAGTCCCTGATGTTTGCTTACCGGGCACCACCACGATAGTCTCAGCTGTTCTGTTTTTCTCTGTCACAGAGTTAAATGCCACACAGCTGAGAGCAGCCTTGTATGGAGGCGTTACAGGTGTGAATAGTATGGAGTTATTTGTGGACAGGAGTGTGTCTTGGTAAAACCAGGCGATGGAGCAGACGGGAAAGCAGTCCGTTAAACACTGCAGCTCTGTCGTGGATCCAGGCAGGACGACCATCTCCTCGCCCACCGGCCCTTTGTTGGGTATCACAATAATCACCTCCTCTGGCCCATCTGGAAAATGTAACACAAGGCTTTCAGTAGTCTGTGTCTGACTGGGCAATCAGCACATTCAGTTACCATGTTCACCCCCCACCCCCATGTTCAGGTGAGGGTTGAGGCATACTCACAGTTTACATTCATCAGGTATCCCACGGACAGGATGGGGGTTCCAAACTTTACAACCAGCCCGTTGTGACGGTTGTTTCCAGCCTCTGCTACCACGCACTGGTATATACCTGCGTCCACTCGCATGAGACGACTGAAGCTCATCGTGGTGTTGTCAGGGGAGAAGTGCACTCGTTCAGATGGAAGCATTCTGTATTTGTTCTTCAGCCATGTAACGGAGGCTGGCATCTGGACGCCAACGCACTGCAGAGAGAAAGGCTCACCTGCGACCGGCGGGGCCTTAGAGGTGGGATGCACTGAAAATGGGTCTGCACAGAGAGAACATGAAGACCGAGTATTATTATATATACGCTGACATACAACTCAAACCAATACAGAATTTGTTGAACATCAGATAGATGCAAAATCACAGACTCACCGATGACAGTGAGGTTCTTCGTGGCGGCCATAGTGGCGTTAGATACTGTGTTTGTGACCTCACATGTCAGAAGTTCAGTTACAGAGTAGTCACTAACGCTGATGTCCAGCTGATTGGCATAGTTTGGTTTTTCTCCCCCAGGCAGGATGGGTATCTGGATTTGGTCACCCTGGAAAGTCTTCCCCATGTAGCTCCACGTGAAGGTGCAGGATGGGACGCACGTGGCCGAGCACGTGTATGTGTACTTTTTCCCCATATCCACTGTGCTGTCACCAGTGATGGTAACGTCAGATAATCCTAAACAGACGAGATTTAAACAGATGTTTGAATGTTTTGTGCTTGTTTTACAGATAAAGTCTATCACATGACTGTTGTCAGAAGGTAATTAATGATTAATACAGTGGCTAATAATGTCTTCTGACGTGTTTCATGTGGGTTTACATCTAAATGTAGCACAAATTTTAACTGAATTTGAAGAAAATTAGCAAAAGAAAATGTAAATTAAACTCCATCCACTGATGCCATGCAAATATTAAGAGTTTGTCCATGAGGACAGACAGCTGATGCTGCTGGTGCTGGTCCAGTGTTGACATGTGTCCAGTGTCATGATAGGAATGTGTCTAAAAATAGGTGCACAGACTTTTTTGGATTATTAATTCTCACTCTGAGGTAATTTCTTTCACATACTTGCCACCCACAGCGTCAGAGACGTAGAGATGGAGAGGTGTGAGACGGTGGCCTGAGCTTTACAGATGAGAGTTTCAGAGATGACATTGCTGGTGGGCGGAGTTACAGAAATGACGTCGCCTTGTGCAGTGGTTAACGTCTCATCTTCCAAGACGACAGACCAGGTGTAGCTGCAGGAGGGGTAGCAGTCAGCTGAGCAGGTAAACTTAGACGCAGCTCCTGGAGTCAGATAGGCTGGACCGTTGATCTGTATATTTGATGGTCCAGCTGAAAAGTTGGAAATAGGTTTGGTTGAATGTACTGAACCCAAAAAAATGTATGAGTTCAAATTTAATTTTGTTATTTTTACCTGTCACACGGAGTGTCTTTTGGACAATGACTGACAGTCCTGTAACAGGATTAGCTGCTATGCACGTCAGGTTTTGTGTCGGATGCTGTTCCCCAAACTGCAAACTCAGCTCCTGCCCCTGAGAGGTCATATTACCATGGATCCAGGTGAAGAGGCAGGTCGCGTAGCAGCTGGCTGAGCACTGGAAAACATACAGTTTTCCCACTGTCACTATGTCCACCCCACTGATCACCACTGAAACTGGCCCGTCTGCGGTTGGAGGTAGAACATACAAGACAGGCCTCTTTATAAATATCATTGATTTTTGTTTCTTGCCTCAACAAGGAGAAATATTTTGCCTGTAAAGAAGTTAAATGCTTCACACAATCATTACAGCAAATAAGCTTTACAGAGCACGGCTTCATATGCAGTGGCATTTTGTGTTAGCACCTTTTGAGCTACACAGTATTAAACATCTTGCTTCTACTCTTGGCAACTGAGCAGCGGGGCCTTATTAAGGGATCTTCTATGTTTATGAATAGCATAATGTATTTCTTATTCTCCTTCCCCCCAGTATACTCACAGTATGCTTGCATCTTGTAGCCAACAGACTGGATGGGGGTCCCTCCTTCTGCCACCACACACTGGTATAAACCATCATCTGTGTGCAGGAGAGGACTGAAGCTAATGGTGATGTTGTCAGGAGAGAAGTGCACTCTTTCAGAAGCCAGCACTTGGTGTTTGTTCTTCAGCCACGTGATGGAGGCTGGGTTCTGAGAGCCAACGCACTCCAGAGAGAAAGGCACGCCTGCCACCGGCTGGGCCTGAGACTTGGGATGCACTGAGATGGGGTCTGTGCGGAGACAGTATTCAAAATACCGAGCATGAACATGAAATACATGACGGGATCACTTTCTTGTACCTCATACAATAATTTATCCAAAAACAAGGAGGGAGCGATGTAACACACTCACCAATGACAGTGAGGTTTGTAGTGGCGGTGATAGTGGCCTGAGACGCTGTGTTTGTGGCCTCACAGGTCAGCTGCTCTATTTTTGAGTAGTCACTGACGGTGAGCTCCAGCTGGCTGCCAAACTTTGGCTTGTCCCCCTGGTGCAAGATGGGAATCTGGATTTGGTCGCCTTCGAAAGTTTTCCCCATGTACTTCCATACCACGGTGCAGGATGGGATGCACGTGACCAAGCATGTGAACGTGTACGGTTTTCCCATCGTCACTGTGGTGTCGCCTGCAATGCTGATGTCAGATAAGCCTGAGGAAGGAGTTAGAGAAGAAAAGCATTTTGTATTGTGGTAATTTCCCATAGTCCCGTGTATTAAAATGATTAATTTGAATTCTTTCACATACTTGCCACCCACAGCGTCTGAGTCGTGGAGATGAAGAGGTGTGAGATGGTGTCCTCAGCTTCACAGATGAGAGTTTCAGAGAACACAGTGCTGGAAGGTGGAGTGACAGAGATGGTGCTGCCTTGTGCAGTACTGAACGGCTCATCATCCAAGACAACGGTCCATGTGTAGGTGCAGGTTGGGTAGCAGTCAGCTGAGCAGGTGAAGTTAGACGCAGCACCGATAGTCAGCATGGGAGGGCCGCTGATCTGTATGTTTGATGGTCCAGCTGAAAAGTTTGGAAAAAGATTTAGTTGATGGACGAGCAGCTGAGGAAGCTCACGGTGTTTCTTCTTCAGTTTGGTCATTCGTACCTGTCACTTGCAGCGTCTTCTGGACAGTGACTGACTCCCCTGTTGTGGGGTTTACCACTGTGCATTTCAGGGTCTGGGTTGGCACTATGTGCAGGAGCTGCAGGGTCAGCTCCGGCCCCTGAGAGGTCACATTACCCCTGGTCCAGGTGTACTTGCAGCCTGGGTAACAGTAGGCTGTGCACTGGAATCCATAGGGGATCCCCACTGTCACTATATCAACCCCACTGATGTCTGCTGCGGACGGCCCATCTGCAGGGGGAGGTAGGAACAGACAAGACTGGACTCTTTAAAAAAACAAAAATCATTGTAATGTAGCACAGGCGTTTGCAGTGATGTCATTTAAAGATTTTATTTTGGGGTATAAATAAGAATTAAAAGGATCTCACATGCAGTGTCCACCATGGTTCCGCCCTGCCCAGTTTCACTGGCAGAAAAACCTTTGAAATGCAAAACAAAAAAAAAAAATCTAATCAGATGGTTAGATAAAAATCCTCTAATCAATTTTTTTCTATCAGTAGGATAAATGAGCATCTAACTGGTAATTATGTTATAATGCTGACAATGTGCCAGCAGGGCAGCGTCTTACCTGCCAGGCAGGTGAGCAGCAGCAGCATGCAGACTGAGTGATGAACCATGGTGCCTGAAGCCAGCCTGGATAACTCTTTCGACTCAAATGACCATCCGCACTCTTATAGAACAAGGGAAAGAGGCCTTGCCCACTGTTATCACCCATTCGTACAAAACACAGACAACAAATTACCTAATGTTCCAGGAAAAGGAGTGCAACAAGCTGGTTATCAGCTGGGTTCATTCTCTGTAGAGGGTGTGCATGTTAGGAGCCGACGTGTAGCTCTGGTTTTGTCTTCTGTGGGTTGTGGTTGTTTCTTTTGTACCTTGCAGACTTGATCCAGGTCAGATAATGAGACTGTTGTTTTTTTTTTTCATATCTCACTGTGGTGGAAGATGTAAAGATTTTAAGCTCAGTTTATCAGAGGTCTGTGGCAGAGCGCAGCCTGCAGCTGTATGCGAGATCTGATACGTTTTCTTTGTGGTTCTTTCTGTAAGTGTAAGTGTTTACCTTTTATCCATAATTGTGCTGTATGTTGTCGCTGTGCAAAGCAAACATGTGCTGCTTGGAATTTGGGTGTTAAAAGTCACGTGTGTTGCCAGCCTGAATCAAAAGGAGTAGAAAGCCACGCGTCCATGTCCTCAACCACGGAGGAATACATTTAGTTTACTGATGTCACCGCAAAGATAAGTCTGTTTTCAGATTCACTGTATATCCAGTTGTAGGATAACAACTGATGTAGAAACACAGCGCTACAGAAGCTCTGTAGTTAACTGTCTTCTGCATTTGGCCACAACTTCTCACCCACATCTTAAACCTGGGGGAGAATCTTTTTACAGCCTGATCCATCGCTAGTAATCCTCTGTAGGATGGATGTCCAGACATCCAGCATTCATCATGTCCAGCAGGGGACATTTGATCATATGGCTGGTGGTCATAAACTTTCCTCTGTGAGGTTGAGGAATGGAGAGTTGGGTGGAAGGAAAAGTGACACCAGCCTGTGATGGGCTGTAAACCACTCAGTGACTGGGAGAGATGTAGTGAGACACCACATCGTCCCAGACATAATTACATAACCTTTTTTTATTCAGCCTCGCCTGCCCTCTGTCCTCACCTGGCACAAGTCTTTCACAGAGGTCATCAAGGACACAGGTGCAGTGTTGGATGTCCCAGTTTATGCATTTTTATTTTAACTTTCTTTTATTGTTCTCTGTGCACTCTATGGACTCTATCGTACTATATGGAGCTGGTTTCTCTATTTTTTCTGTTTTATTTCCAGTGAGTAAGACACTAACAGTCTTGGTTTATGGGGCATAAGCTGTCAGATATGTGGTATGATTGAATCTGCTCAGAAGGTGAAAAGGTCATCTTTAATTGGAAAGTTGTGCTGATAATAACTGTCCATGAAATGCTGTAGGACATAAGAGCTGTCAGATGCTTTGACTGTGATTTTTAAAGACGGCAGACTTTAACAAGTGACTCTCCAAACTGTGCTTCAGGTCCTCTCTGTGATTAGAGGAGGCCTGAGCTCTGATTCATTTTTCAATTACTGTCACAGTGAGAACAAGTTCACGTGTAAATTAAATCGCCGATATCAGGATGATTGAAACGTGTATATTTTCGTATCAAAGCAAAAACAATTCTAAGCCACAGTGAACAACTTCTGATGAAATATTTGTCAGTGGACTGATATGTACCTGGGGCGTGTCCATTAACTGTCACCGCTGTTTGCCAGTGTAAGATTACAGAGGACACACTCATTTAAACACACAAGTGTGTGGAATATTTAAATTGTATATGGTTAAAAATAGAGTTTTAAAAATAGAACAATTTTCCTCGTATAGTCTTTGGTAAAATTTGCATATACACATTTGAGCAGAATTTCCCCTGAATTTCCAGGTGTCTGTGGTGTACCATCACCATACAGCCTGCAGGTGGAGCCAAGGCTAAACCAGACAGATGTGATGTGTCATCAGATTTCCAGAGCAGCACAACATGTACACACACTCACACAGGTGAGTTCACTCCTTTTGCCTGCTTAAGCCTCTGCTCAGTACCCTGTGGATGTGCACTAACTATGGTTGATTGACATCTCCCTCACTGTCCTGTCAATTTTATTTGTGTTCATTATGTTTAATGACACCTGTGTCTTTCCCTCAAGTATGGAAACCACCACACTAACATGTTGGATTTATTTCAGATTTTATTTCAGGTGTGAGACGCAGCGTTTTGTACGTATGTGACCACTGAAGAAAAACCGAGTCTTGTTATAAAAGTCATCAGTGCATTTTATTTATGTGTATACAAACATTTTGGAACATTTCAGCTGTATCGGTGTAGAAGAATCCTCTGACATAAAAAATGTGCTCTCTCACTTGTCCACGCTTTGATGTTTAAGTACTTTTCCACGTCACTTATTGCAAAGTGCAAACAGGGTTCAGCCCACTGTCAACATGTGAGACAAATGTAAAAGAACAATATGCAGGGTGAGACTGCCGCTGTGTGAGTCATTAATTCCTCCTAATTCAACTGCCTTTCTTTGTCACAGATTCATTCACAGAACCTAAAGATCTGACAGACAGAGACAACGACAGAGGGACAAAGAGAGAAATCGTTTTCATGATGGTAAGAACAAGTGATTACCTATTGCCACAGCTAAAATAATGGTTAAAAAAATTTAATGATATATTCTATTTTCTAAATAGTAAGAAATAGAATAATTCTATTATTAATAAGTAATCATATTAGCAGAGTAATATGTTGGGAATCACTAACAAGACAGATTGTGAATAAACCAAGCAAATCAGTAAGCGATACAGTAAGAGCCTCACCTGTCTGCGTCGGGTCACATGATAAAGGTGGCAGAGATGATGAAAGCCACCAGCAGCACTGCTGACGTCTCCTCAGGACGAGTGGACAGGTTGAAATCTGGCCCTGAACAAAAAAAAAAAAAAAAATGCAGGTCAGCAGTGACGCTGGTCATCTGATGTAAGATTATGTACATTAAAGCATATTATAGCTCCTCTACCTTTTATTTGTACAGTTTTTAATGCTGTGACTGTCTTCCTCGAAGCAGTATTTTGTGCTTCACACTTGAGAGTGACGGATTTAAGTGACTCGTCCACTGTCAACTCAATCATATTGCCCCTCACGGTCTGATTGTCCACAGATGAAACGTAGCGACAAGATGGCTGACATTCAGAGGTACACTCGAATGTATACTTTTCTGCAATTTCTATTAGGTCAGGGCCTTTGATCTGGACCTCTGATGGACCATCTGAAAGAAAGATGGTGAGGATAAATCACTACTAAGGAAAAACTCATGAGCTGGCAATCTCTTACTCTAACTGGACAAAGGTGTCCTCTCCAGGTTTGGGGTCTTTCACCCCACCAATAAATCTATTGACCCTCTCGACTTACATACTACTGTTATTTTTCGTGTAGCAGCGACAAACATCCCAGACACGCTGTTGGTGGCTTTGCAGATGAGAAATTTGGAATTGTCCATCTCCTGTGGAGTGACAGAAATCACGTTCCCTTGACCACCAATCCATGGGCCATTGTCTGTCTTCCAGGAGTAGGTACAAGATGGCCGACAGTAGGCGTGGCAGCTGTAGGTGTGACTCACTGTTGGAGTCATCAAATCAGGGCCTGTGATGGAAACGTTGGCAGGTCCAGCTAAGGTAAGAAAGACAGATAAGAGTCATTAGTAGAGGAAGACATTATAAGACAGGTATTCTGAAGCCTTCCTCCATGTGACAGTTTCCAGTTTTCAACAAGCACATACCTAACACCTGCAGCCGCTTTGTGGTTGTGGCAGTAAGCCCTGTCATGTCATTTTTGGCTGTGCATGTCACTGTTAGAGCCTCCACCCAACTGTTTAACGTGAAGGCAAGTGCATTGCCCTGGCCCTGGGCGCTCTGTCCATCCAAAGACATAGAATAGGTACAAGCAGGGCAGGTGGCATCACACTGGACGCTGCTCGGCACACCCACGGTCACGTAGTCCGGACCCACAATCGATACTTTCATTCTTTCTGAAAATGTCATCAGTCACAATTACCACAGTGATTTAGAAGGACATCAACTATACATTTCTTTACAGCAGTCGCACCAAGATATTAGAGTCAATTTAATAGCATTTTGATATTTAAAGCACCTTTAGAATAAGATTTATTGTTTGATTGGATGTAAAATCACTCACCCATACCACTGGCGTCTAGTTCAGGCTCCTGTCCATCTGAAGACAGTACTGGACGAAGCCCTAACAAGCAGCGGAAAAATACTTCACATATCCAAATTCAAGGTCCACTTCCCAGCATGTTCCAGAGATTTTAACTGTATCATACAGTCAGTGTGAAAGCTAGTAAGTGTACCTTGAGTTGGGTTTCTTTTTTTGTCAATTTTAAGCGAGAATGGATGCAAAGTCTTTGTTTTAGCTTTGTACCATGATCTCACAGTTGTCACTTGCAGCCACAGACATTACACAGGCTTGTATTAAAATATTAAATATTAAAAGCAATAAAACAATGTATAAAAATACCGTGAAAATGCAGCTTTCACAATCTTGCTTAAATGAACATACAGGAATATTATAAGCAAAACGTTCCTGTATCAAAATGAATAGCACCCATTATTCAGCAACATGTCCCTTATAAGTAAATGTAATTATTTTATTGAAACATTATTTTTCCTGAATGTACTGAATGAATAATTAATGTGAAAGCAGCAACTCACTGCTGTGGCTAGATGAGGTGGAGCCAACTAACTGAGTAGCATACTGTTGTGTGGTTTAATCCATAACAATTAATCTTCTTTATACTATTAACTATATAAGAAAAAAAGCTGTTGTCGAAAGGAAAATCCTCGTGTTACCTGCCAGTAACAGCAGCAACAAAAGTCTGCTGAGATTTGAGCGTCCTCCTCTTTGTTTGGATGCGTAGGTATTATCCATCTTCCCCTAAGAATCTGAAGTGTACGGCCACCAGGAAATGGACAGCAGGCGCTGCACATTCAGTTAATCAACATCAGCAGGTAAACAGCTCTTATCAGATAGAGCTGAGAAGAAACAAATCTGCCTTCTTAGTCACTCTAATGAAAGTCCTTTGCTTGGATTGTGACTGGTAGTAGATTTTTTTTTTTTTTAATGTCTTTGGAAACAAATAACCAATTTAGATACTATATATTTTTTTAGTTGTCCAGATGAGATGGGAGTCCATAGAAAAGCTCAGTTGTGAGAGTGCTCCTGTCTTTGGGTTTCTGACTCAGAGCCAGATTGAGGGAGTGATTTGGGGAGTGCCATGAAATGTCACAGGTCTGAATGTCACTGTAAAATGTTCCACTTGAATGATTTTATTTTGCACAACAGAAATATTATTACAGACGCTGTACTGGAATCATCTTTCTCAATATAAAAATATTAGCAACAGAGGAAACACCTGAAGCCAAATTAGAGAAGTAGTTCTTCAGTGGAACTGCAGAGGTTGAGTTGATGTGCGTGTGACCATATTATTAACTTTTACTGTCCCAGCATTCACCTTGGTGCTGCACAATAGGTGACATCGCCCTCTGGTTCTAGAAGGAACGTTATCAGAACAAATTATCAAAATGCAAACAGATTAAAAAAACTGCTACATAATAAATGGACTGAGTTTAAGGAACCAGCATGAATTTAAACATGATGTTTACGGACGATGGACAAAATCATCTGGCACACAAACACTAAAATCACAACTGAGTTTATTAAAAAGTGAGCAAATCACATTTATTGAAAGCAAAAACTTGAAGGCAAAAACTAGTAACATCCATTTAGGCTACACAAATACAACAAAGGAAAAGAATATTTTTGGGTGCACGTTTCTAAGTGTGTGAGCGTGTGAGTGTGAGAATGTGTGTGCAGAGGTATGTTGTGTATGTGTGCTCTTAAAGTGACGTCTCCTTTGAGTCCCTGGGCGGCCTGAAGGTCAGTATCTCTGTGAAAGTGTGACCTGTACAAACACACAGGAGAGGGATTATTATGCATCAGCTGTTCTAAATCATGTCTGTGTCCAGATTCAAGTTCAGCATCTTTGCCTTTTATCTAATGAAACCAAAGCAATCAAAGCAAAGCAAAGCAACAAAGACCATCTAAGACCATTAGTGACCTCTTCTGGCAAACAGCTGTCACTGTAACAACCCTAAAAGAATTCATTTCTTACTACATAACTCTTCATAGATTCTTTGTTAAGATAAAAATATTGATACATGCATCTTAAAATCCAAACCAGCTCGTCCCAGATCTCTTACGTTTCCACTGGTCCAGCGGCAGGTCTGTGTTGTCCATGGTCTGATCGTACGGCTGCGCCTCAGTCTCCTCCTCTGCGTCCCTGAACTCGCTAAAGAAAGGCAGGTCCAGCGCCTCCGAGGCGCTCACCCTCCGCTCGGGGTCCAGAAGCAGCATCTTTTCCAAGACACACACTGCTGCGATGCACGTGGACATGTCAGAGTCAGAGTGATAGGATTTAATAACAGGCAGATAAACTGGAGAACAGAGATCTTCACATACCATTTGAACTAGCTTTGGAGAAAACAGAGTGCAAGTCTTTCTTTGGCACTTTTGGTAGACTTCTGATGTAGTTTTTGGCCTGTTAGAGGAAGTGGAGAGAGAAAGGTGACAGAAGATGGTATGATTAGGGAGTTTGAACATATTTGCATGGACTATATTTTCTTCTAATCCCTTTTCTTTTGTGATTAGTGGTAGTGAAACACTGGGATACAATGTGTATCAGATTTTACACTGAGTGTAACTTTAATACGTCTTACATCTTGACTCTGTAGCTTCACAACAAAGTCGGCGGCTGGCGTTCCTGTAATCTTCATGATTTCTCTGAGTTGGTCCAGGTCTGACAGTAGCTATGGTCAAGTATCATCAGCTGCAGGCATTTTGACTATTCTAATATGAGCTTTCTATTAGTTTATAGTCCTAGTGTGATCAACAAGAATGTCAACGTATTTGTCGCTATTTAAAGAATTTCATTGGTTTGCAGGTAACACTGGCCAGGATCTGAAGGATTGCTAGCCAAGTACAACAGATCTAGACGGATTCTGACTTGTTTCTCTCTCATGTTGCGTCCCACAGGTTTGACACAGTGTGAAGCAAAAGGTCAAGCCGGTCTCGAGGACAGTTAAGGATACGATCGCTTCCTTTAAACAGCGGCTTTCCCAGCAGCATCTCTGCCATGATGCAACCTGCAGACCAGATATCCACTGCAACAGAGAGCAAAGGTCAGCTTTCTCACTGAACCGTGTTTTATTTTTCCTGCACTCCTGTCCACACGTGTTGAGATACATGAAGGTTTACCAGTTTGCGTGTAGTGCATCCAGTTGAGGATAACCTCGGGCGCTCTGTACCAGCGTGTCACAACGTAGCCGGTCATTTCTGCGTCTGCCTGCCTCGCCAGGCCAAAGTCAAGAATCTAAATCAGAGAGAAGAGTAAACATGACAACTCTAACATGACAACGTGCTAATGTATGGGAAGTACTTCAAAAGATGGCTGTATTTTGAGTTGGAGTACCTTTAACTCACAGTCCGGGTTAATGGCTAAATTTCCAGGTTTAAGGTCCTGAGGGACACAGAGGTATGAGACAGAGGATATAATGAGAATATTAGTAAAATCAGAAGACATCTGCTTGACATTTGTTCATGTTTTGAGGACAGAATTTATTATATTTACACTTCCTGGTTAATTTCAGGAAGCAAAGTGGAACAGAATGACATCGGGGACATTTCAGTAACGAAATTTAACGTATCGTTCTGTGCTGAGTTTAGAAAGACATGAATACACACAGACACACACAGAGCAAAGCTCCCTTTGTGGGAATCAGGATGAATGGGATTGTGTGTGAAAAAAGAACCCCACCCCCAAAAGCTCATGGTTTGAAAGGTCAAAGTTCACGCACCCTGTGGATGATCCCTGCAGAGTGGATATACTGAGGAGAGAAGACACAGGCGACATCAGAAACTTAAGCTCAACTCACTGAAACAAACATGTTACATGACTTTATCCTTTAACTAAGTAAAGTAAGACATAACTGGATTTACATTTATTCACACTGATCAGTACAAGTAGAGTCAATATGTTGGTAAAGCTGTTCACCTTGAGCCCTTTCAGCATCTGATAGACCAGGAACTGCACTCTGTCCTCTGATAATCTCTCCAGCTTCATCAGCTTCCCAAGGTCAGTGCCCATGAACGGCATCACCAGGTAGCTGTGGAGGAGAGAGGAAGAGAGGAGGAGGAGGAGGAGGAGGAGGAGGAGTCAGATCATCTGAAACACACCGACTGCTTTAAGAGTGAGTGTTTAGAGAAGGCACAGAAACTCACAAGTCACGAAGCCGGTCCAATGAGATTTCAGCAGTGAAGACGTCCAGCAGTCCAATCACCTGCTCGGAAATAAAAATCAAACATTAAATCTGATCCTACATCATGCTACAAACCCATTCCCCTCTTTTGTTTTTAAAGGCATAAAATGTGTTTTGGAAAAAAAAACCTAATTGTGCAGCTTTAAAGTTATCCTTCCTTTGTCATGAATGAGTGCTCTTACATTTTCATGCTTCATGTGTTTGAGGAGTCGCAGCTCTCTGTACGCCCTTTTGGCAAAAAGTTTGGACTGGAAGGGCCGGTGGAGCTTCTTGATGGCCACCTGCGTGCTTGTCCGGCGGTCCCATGCTGAGCTGAAACAGACAGACCCATATTATGTAAGTATCTTTAAAAATAAATGGTTGAACTGACGTTTTCCTAATTACTACAGCTCATTTTCATTTTGGTGTCATCAAGGAAATCCACAGGTGTACTTAATAACATCTGGGACACCTTAATGGAGCCATTTATTAATGTTATTAATTAGAACTGTGCCTTCCCTGCTATGACAATTCACAATGCCTTCTATGCACTCAACTCGGGGTCTTTGACTTCTCCTAACAATGAGACTGGGGGTGGTTTTCTTTGTTCACCCTCATCCACACAACACAATGCAAAGAGAGGCCCTGCAGAGCCAGCTGTGCAGAGACTCCTGACCAAAATACCCCACACAGGCAGCCGTGCTGCTGCACGAGTGTTATAGTCAAGTTAACCTCATTCAGATCCATAAATATATATATATATATACTAGGTCTTATTTATTTATTTGTTAATTGTTTATTAAGCAAAGGTCAGAGGGTGCACATTAAAACTTAAAATACAATGAGGGCTAATTGTTGCTTCGTCGTAGTCGATTGCTGCAACGAGAGTAAACCTCAGTCGTTATTTCCACACTGTCCTTTAAACCGTTTATCTGTCAGGAAGCAGGAGGAGCTGGTTTTGGTGAAAATATATTTGTAATAGTTAGTTATAGTAATAGTTAATACTGTTTTCACTGAGTGAAACTAGAGTCCGACATCACATAAAGCCTGGCCCCCCAGACAGCTGATACTGAGTCGGTGTTTCTCTGAGACTCACCACACAGTTCCGTAGGCTCCTGTTCCGACCTGCTTCAAGTCCCGGTACCTCTCCGGAACCTCCCACACAGTTCTGTTTACCTCCTGCCGGTAGAATCCCGTCCTGGACCGCACAGCCATACCCTACAGACTCAACAGGGCTGAGGTCAGGATGCGGGTCCGCTCGCCTCTTGGGTCCGGTTCGCTCATGTGAAGAAATGAAGTTTTGATTTCACACGCCCAGGACGCGCTGTTCGTGCCTGCGGGTGAAGAGTTTGGTGCGGTGCAAAATTCCTCCAGATGAACCAGCCGACCAGTTGTGCGCCTCGCAGGGTCGCCAGTTACACCCCCAACACACGCACAAACACACACATATACACACACGTTGTTAGTCATGGGTCCTGGTTGCCCAGGGCAGTCTGTGGGTGTGTCTACAATGTGAAAAAAAAACACCACCAAACCATCCAAACATCTGCCCACGTAAAGCTGACACCCCTAACATACCCATGTTATATTTCTTATTGGAATTATGTGGGAATGTTTCTGTAACACTCTTTTACAGTGTGTAAATGAGTTTGATGTGTGTGTATATATAAATTTCATTTTATTCCATTAACAACGTTCTTAAATGATTTTCTCTTCTGGGGTCATAACAATGTCACTATACTATTTTATACTGTACTTTTCTATAGCATGCTGTGCTATAATGTCATAATATACAAACACTGCTTTTTAGTATTGTATTTACATGTATTATTTACTCAGCTATAGTACTGTACTGCCATACTATACTATGATAATATGTCATTACTGAACATCTCATTCAAAACCATGGGCTTTACTATGTCGCTCTGATGGAAAGGCTTTCCAGAAGACCTTACCTGGCTGCAGGGCGGGCTCGGTGATTAAGCCTGAGTCACAGTCAGTGTTCCAGTTCATGGGGCTGAGGTCTGGCAAAATAATGTCTTAATGGACCTAGCTTTGTGTATGGGGGTACTTTCATGTCGAACCAGGAAAGGGCCTTCCTCCTATAATCCTTTTGAGGATTACAGGAGGGCTGGAACCAATCCCAGCTAACATTCTGGGCGAGAGGCAGGGTACGCTCTGGACATTGTTGTCTAAAAGATCCCTGAATTGTGTAGAATTGATATTCTTTAACTGCAACTATGACTTAAAAGACCCAAACCTGGACATCCCTGTCCACATAGTTTTGACCACATAATATAATGTGCAGAGAATATGTTAGACCGACAAACAGAAATGATGGTGTTTATTCTGTTGAAGCCAAGACTTGCCAAAGTGATGATGAATGAGAAAATCATCTGAATCGTTGGAAAATCATGAGCTGACATTCAGTTGATTGATCTGAAACTCATGGCTACAGCGGAATCACATGCCACCATGTATTCAAAAGACACTTCTAACTTGTAACATACACACATACAGTATACATATACATTCGGTTTGCAGTTTGCTATTCAAATCCACCACATGTACAACATCCACATAAGCACGTAACACTTGAACATTCAGAGCTCTAACACGCTTTGACTGAGACGGACAGCTTCGATTCGCTTGGACTGTAAATTCAGCATTTTGCATCCAGTGTTCATGGACAACTTGCACAGAAGGCTACGTGTACCACTCCAGTGTGAACCGTTACAGAAAAAAAAAATAGTTCAGAATATGTTTCCTTTCTGGTGTTTCTCAAAAATGAGGTTTGAGGTAGAAATAATCTAATTCATTGAGTTAAATCTGAGTGTAAGCCAAAGCTCCACAGCTGCTTGGCATTAAAAGGTCAGTTTGGCTAACTAACCCAGAAAATTGCTACTTGTCATTAGAGGAAATTAACCCAGAAAACATCCATGTTCAACTCGTATCCAGATACTATAAAGATTAGGTTTAAGAATAGCCAGATATAAGTTTTATCTGGCTACACTGAAGATGCATGGTAAGCCAGACAGACAGTATTTTTTTTTTTTCGAGCACGAGACTTCATGCTTTGTCCTCTTTACCTCGTGACATTTTCACTGACCTTAATTTTTTTAGCTATCAAAACCTGTGGTTCATTGGCCGTGTGCAGTGTGGTCTAACACAAGCAGATTATTTCTACCTCAGCAAAAAAAAAAAAAAAAAATTGTAGAACCAAAACTCCAGTCTGCTGCAAGATGAATAACACAGTGTCAGGGAGGAAGTCAGCCATTTGTTGTAATAATCTGTATGTGCACTGAGCTCATGCTGCTTATACAAGTGTCCCCTGTGAGGGTGTTCCTTATGCGACTGTGGGTATAATAAGGTTGCAGTAAGCTATAAGCTGCAGCAACTTTTAAATACTCACAAATGAGGTAAAGAACATCCCCAGGGCTTTAATACTGTGGTCACTAATGAATGTGTGCAGTCTGGGCAGTTTCCTTTATAATATTCAAGCATCATGAAAACTGAAAAGAACCTGAGGAAACATGAAAGATCACCAATGAGCTCCCTGGTTACCACAGACAGCCAAATACGGCTGCTTAACACAACTCATCAGTCCGAGTGTTTGACCGGTCGTTGCTTGGATGGAGCTACAAGTTGTATAATAGATTTTTATCCAGCACTGTTTACGCACATTCTGGAGACTGTTTCTAACAGTTTACAAAATGCCTGTAATCTTAATTATTGTAAACACAAACCATGGCTGTAAAAGACACAGCAGCCAACCACGGAAACCTGGTGGCATGGTGACAAAGCCGACAGGTGATCAGAAATCAGCCATCAGCGGAAACTGTATATGAGAAGCGAGGTCGCACTGTAAACACAGACCTGCAGCACAGTCATTCTGTTCCAGCTTTGGCATATATCAATTACCTTGCTAATTAATAGCACAGTTGGTGTTTACTATTCCACAAGCAGGAGAGGATGATTTTCATCAGAGGAAGAACATCTGCTTTCTGTTTGGTTTTGTTTCATATTTTTTTATGGTGAGGAACCGATGAAGATAAACGGGTTGAAAGTTGGTCACACTCCTGGTAATGCCTCTCTTCTGACCCTCGAACTGGTTTGAAACCAGTAAGGCAGATGCAATAAGCAGTCTTAATGGTTATAGTACAGTACCAGTAATATGCTATAATAATAAAATGCACAAAAATCATGCAGTAGTATGCAGGCTAAAGCTGTTCTGTGGCATGACGTGGCACTGCAGCAAGCTTTTAAACATGAATTCCATATATGTAAGCAGTGACTGCTTATGGTATTTGTCATGATGAGGGATCAGTTGGCCTGTCGTTGCTTTGGAAATCCTAGAGTGCTTGCTTTTTTTTTTTCTTCCTTCCATCTTGTTCTGTCAGCCCTGTAAACAAAGTTCAGCTCCTTAAAGTTACTCCCTCGTATGAATCCTCACGTCCTCTGTGATCCCTGATGTAGACGAGTTGAGCTGTTCCGCATTTTAACCTCACGTAAGAGTGGAAACATAAGAGGAAGCAACTTTCAGCACTGGAGGGATTCTTCTATCTCATTCTAAAATGCTCCCAGTAATTGTGATGTGTGCTGATCTGATCCCGTGGAGACCGTCCAGCCCCCCCGCCCCCCCCCTCCGCTGCTCAAAAACATCTCATGACAGGCAATCAAACACAGTCACACTGAGCAGCGGGAATGCAGAGTTTTCTTGCCACAGTCCTTGTCCCACTTCACTGAGTACGAGGTCCTTGTCCAGGTAGAGGCAGAGCAGAGGGCGGCTTACTGCTCCACCTGAAGGCTATCAGTCTTGCTGCTGGCTGCTTTGAAGCTGCTCACCTCCTCGAATACCAACTCTATACACACACACACACGTGAGAGAATTAAGGGAAGAGAAGCTCTGTTATGGGTTGAAACAGTCCATTTAAACTGTGAAATTGCAAAACTGCTACTTTGACACTTCATTGTCAAAACACAAGGTAATTTAAAAAAGCAAAGAAGATTTCTGGTGCAAGCTTTATTCAGTGCTATTTTAAATGTGCTTGTTCAGCTATGTGTACTAGCCTTTCAAAGAAACTCCAAATTAAGATGCTAACGATGCAAAGTTATCCAGCATGACTCACATCTCCTCTGGGGCATTTCACAAACCATAAAACTCCCTGCTGAACTAAAACGTAATCATATTTGTGATGTTATAAATGACATCTCTGAATAGCTTCAAACCCATATTACTTCGGTGGTGCAGTCAGCCTTCCTACAACACCCATGCAGGCTTAAACTCATCGTTGCATAATCCCTAATGCAAAAAGCTCTGCAGCTTGAAGTTCACTTTACATCTGCTCTGGTTTGTGCAACTTCTTCCTCTGCAAGTCAAACGCTGCCCTTCTAAAAGTGTTTGCAAAAGGAAGTGAGAGCAATTATGTGTAAGAAATTGAGAATTAGACAATATCTGGACATTTTAAAATGCCATGGATATGCTGCAATCACATCATGTTCTTCATTTTGTCCTCTTCTCAGATTAAAGCTTTACCTTTCCATTCTTCTAGAGTTCGGTCTTTGCTCTCCAGCGTTTGATCGTAAGGCGGGGCCTCCGGCTCGTCGTCTGGATCGTGGTACTGTGAGAAGTAGGGGTGTGACAGAGCCTCGCTGGCCGAGATCCTCCCATCACAGTCCAGAACCAGCATGCGCTTCAACAGATCAACGGCTAACGGAGAGACAGATGCAGAGAGACTGGTGATAGACGGCTGGGATACGATCACAGCTGCATTAGTGAATTTCAGATTCACAATATGGACAGAGCAACTTGAGCTTTAACAGCCTCTGTACTAAGCCGTGTGATTAGATTTAAGAGTTTGATAATCCAATATGTGGCGCAGCACCCACCTAGTGGATTTGCTCCTCTAAAGATCTTTTCCAGGTCCTGCTGGGGCATGAAGGGCAGAGACTGGATGTACTTCTGCGCCTGCAAACAGAGACCAGCTTTCAACCCGTGGCATGTGACACTGTGGATCGTTTGGTGTCAAATAGTCCGTGATCAGTCACCCAACACTTCCACATATTGACTATTCCATCAACAGCCATGTTAGTGGAACGAATAATCAATCAAACAAGTTGATTTCATTATACTGTATGTTATACTGTATATTCCTCTAAACATTTTTCTCTAACCACTATTCATTCTTCCCTCTCTTACATGTTCAGAACAGATCTTCTTTAGCAACTCGGGTGTCGGAGTCCCAACCACCTCCATGATTCTCTTCAGCTGGTCAATATCTCAGAGGAGGAGGGGTCAAGGGTCATCGAGATTTGTGAAAAGTCATCAACCTGCAGGACTTGACTTGTCATATTATCTTGTCACGCTGGAGAACAATGAAGACAAACTCTACTTTCTCCTGAACACAGCAAAAAGTCAACCGGTCTCCTCTGGACAGCACAAGTAGCACAACACACAAAGATAAGTAAATCAAATTCGTTTTAGCTGTGCTCTTAGACACTGAATGCAACAAGCTAGATAATTTAGCCTTTTGTGATGGACCCTATTCATTCCACGGTTCTCTCTGTTGATGCACCTCCCCTTCAGAAAGGCCTGGGATTGTAATGCAAATCCACAAGAAGTCTGCGTCCACAGGGCACTTTAAAGAGGTAATGGAAGGCTGATGCTAAGACGGGGGGAAAGCTGCAAATTGTAACTGACCAATGCCGTGCCGACAAAGGATACAGTCAGTGCCAGGAAAAAGGACTTTTCCCTTCAGTAGCTCTCCCATAATGCATCCCACAGACCAAATATCAACTGGAACAGAAACATTAGAGGTTTAATCAGTCAGATAACATTTAATGAGATTGCCTCTGAAAAAAAAAACTTGTCTATAGTTTGATGGCATCTTACCGTTTTGATTGTAGTGCATCCAGTTCAGCATGATCTCCGGTGCTCGATACCAGCGAGTCGCCACGTACCCTGTCATCTCGTCATCTGTCTGCCTGGCCAATCCAAAGTCCAGAATCTGTGGGATATGTACAGTTTCTCTAAGGGATGGGGTTCATGCTGTAGGTTGGAGTGAAGGATTTGCAGGTTTACAGTAAGGGTCAGTCTTACCCTCAGCTCACAGTCTTCATTTACTGCCACATTACTTGGCTTGAGGTCCTGGAAAAAAAAAGAGGAAAGCAGACAAAGAGAGAAGCATGATGAGAGTAAAGATGTATCTCCAGGAAGAAGGATGGGCATGAATACTAAACTCCATAAACCACTCAGCCTCTATTCCGAACCGAACATACTGATAGAAAGTATCAGTAGAAAGAGAATTTCCCTCAGTCTAGACATCACATATATTTTATAAAGGGTCAGAACAAGCTGATGATACTGTCAGACTGGAGGGAATACAAAGGGAAAGCTGTATGTTAAGAGGTTAAAAGAGATTTATTTTCCCTTTTAAATCAGGCGAGTGCTGCAACAATCTCTCAGACTGGATGGACAAAATGACAGGAAGAGCGAAGAGGAAGAACTCACTCTGTGGATCAATCCCGCTGAATGGATGTACTGTTCAACAGGCAACGGGGTGGGGCAGGAGGATGAGGGGGAGGAGAGAGGAGAGAGAGGACATAAAGGGAGACAGGGGTCAGCAGTGCAGTTCACCATATTAGCCCCTTGCCCGAGGGAAGACTGCTTTTGTCTGTCCCATGGTAACGGGGAAGGCCGAACAGCTGGCCAGCTCTGCTAGACTCATCCGGCGTTAGCAAGTCACAAAGAACAACATAATGTCCATATCGAGTATTTGTGCAACACAGGCTACAGTTTCTGTCTGCATACTAACATATAGTGCATCCTATGATACCTTTAGCATGGCACAGCAGCAGTTGTATCACGACGGAGTCAGTTACCTTGAGGCCACGGAGGAGCTGGTAAATTAAGAACTGCACGTGCTCGTCTGACAACCTCTGAAATTTAACGATGTTATTGAGGTCTGCACCCATCAGGTTAGTCACCAGGTAGCTGGAAAAGGGGAAAGTGTATGTATGGGTCGGGGGAGCTTCAGTTAGAGGAGAACATGGTGACGCTGCCATGGCAACTGTCTCTACCGACATGTCTACGCTCCTATTATCCCCAGGATCATCTCCACCACCATCACCATACCCTTTCACAGCAGAATCATTGCATTTTGGTGAAAAGTGGACAGCTGTATAGCTTGTAGTAAACAAAAAAAACAACAACTTACAGTTCATTGAAGTCTTCTAACATTGCAGCAGGTGTGAAGACGTCCAGCAGCCCTATTACCTGCAGAGACAGAGGCAGAGACGAGCAGAGCAGATCAATAACAGAGCAGAAACATGCAGAGAGCTGCGTCTGTCTGTCTCGGGGTATTTTTATATGGAGCACTAACATTCTCGTGTTTCATGTGCTTGAGCAGTCTGAGTTCCCGGTACGAGCGGCGGCTGTGGATCAGAGACTGAAATGGCCTGGACAGTTTCTTCACCGCAACCTTCTGCCTCAAGACCACGTCATACGCCGAACTGGAGGGAGAAAGCAGAGAGAAACAAATATTAAAAACGGGCCTGTATGTACATCAACATTTGTAATTTCATCCAGTGACATTAATCCACTGACATAGCATCCTAAATGTGAGTATTTTAAAATTAAAGCCATATTTCATTTATTGGAAGTGGCCCTAAACATATGATATCAAAATTACAATTTAATGCAATAGTTCATCACTGTTCATCACACTAAGCTAACTGGCTGCTGGCTCCAGCTGCTCTCAGCAAGAAAGTGAACAAGCATATTTCCCAAAATGTCAAACTGCTCCTTCAAACTAACTTGATATCAGCTGAAAGCACGTCTACGTATTTGTGATAAATGTGAGAGTGGAAAGAGAGAGACAGATAGAATGTCAGCGAGAACTGCAGAAAGGGGGGTGGGGGGAGGAGGGGGGGTCGAGAGAGTGAAAGAGGATGTGGTGGAACAAGTGAAGTGAGGATGTCAGATATTGTAAAAGTACGGCGATTCATCTCATCTGCCTCTTTTGAAATGTAAATGTCTTTCCACACATTGAACGCAGAGCCTCGCTGCTGCTGCTGCTGCTACTGCTGCTGCTGCTGCTGATGATGATGATGATGCTACTGCCTTTGTGGTGCCAGTGTCTTTTCAGCCCTGCCAGCTTTTCAACACTTGCAGCAATAATAACCCAGTCATCAGAGAGCGGAGCACACAAACAGGAAGGAAACATGGGCAAGAATTGAGAAATGCAGAAACAGAGCAAGAAGCAAGAAGTGAAACACTGAGAGGAAAAAGTGGACATTTAAAGTAGAGTAAGAGTGAACAGTGAAAAGATTTATATAGTACATTTCGAACTGACTCAAAGTACCATGAAAAACTCTATTATGTGACACAGTTTATCCAGATACAAATGCCTGATGTTCATTTCAGGAATTTCCCAGTAAATGACGTTTACCTTTGGTGAAACCAGCCTCGTCATCTCTTTCTAACATTTGTGATTTCCTACATTTCACACGGTTTGACAGCTCTTTGCAGCCAAACCCGCAGCAGACTACCTGGCCTGCAGCATTCAGTCGTGAGTTTCAGATGAGGCTGCAATACAGTTACTTTTTTTTTTTTTTTTTTTAGTGAGTGTAAAACTGTAAAACCACACCTGCTGACTCAGAGCCAAACTTTCTATTTTATTTATTCTACTGTCAGTGTGGTAACTTACTCTACAGGCGTGGATTTCTCCCTGATTGACTTTTTATTCTTTTTATTATCAGTGCTATATAGGCCTATAAAGAAGCCATCAGACCACAGGAAAGGAGGCCAAGAAACACTAAAAAAAACTACTTGACCACATAAAAAGTAATGTAAATGTTTGACCTTTTTGAGAAAAAAAAAAACTCCAGCAATGCCTTTGTCAAATAATGTGGTAAAATAAATGTCTGACAAGTCAAGGTAGTTCAGTGCATTTGCACAACAATCACATAATGCAGGAAGTCCAGCAATATTAAGTCAACCAAAGATATTAAAAGGACAGATACATTTTCACTGTATGGCAAAATCTCCAACATTAGACAAATTTGTTTCACGGTGTACTTTCATGTTACTCAACCCTAATTTGGACTAATCTGCCCCTCAAAAAGCCACAAAGGTATAGTTCAACATTTTGGCCCATTAGATCCAGAAACACAGCCTTTATTATGCATTTCGTTCTGTCATAACAGTTTATGGTCTTACTGTATTTTACTGGAGCCCTTTTCATCACCATCTGTTCTTTCTAAAATGTATCCAAGCTATCCACACAGGGGACTGTGTAACCTTCAGTTCCTGTAAATGAGGGGCCATTTTTAAAGTGATGAGGGGCCTGTGGTATCTTTTTTTTTCCACGAGGACCCCCAGCAGATTAATCAATGCATCCTTTCCAGTCAGTTCAGTTCACAGCAGGTGCAGTATATGGTCACCCTGACACAGTTGGAGCAGAAGTGCCCACCACTGATGCATGTCTCCTGTCTTTTCCACTGTAGGAAACTCACTGTAAATGTTTCTGTATCATTTCATGCTGACCTGTAATGCTTACATGCTTGAGTAAACTACACTCTTGCATGCTCGAGTGCGTCCATGTGGCTCTCTGTCCTGCAGTCACCTGCTGCCAGTCCGGATGTCCCCCACCGGGCTTCAGCCAGGACAGCGGCCAGTCTCCCCCGTCTCTGACATCAACCAGGCCTCATGCATACCTTCCTCCCTGCCATCTTCCATACATGGAACTGACTGCACCGCTCTCTGCACACGCAGCCCAGCCAAGGCATCGATTTCTCTCCTCTTCCTTTTGTCTCAGTATTTTTTTATATTCTGGCTCTTAACGCACCTCCGGTTTCAAGCAGGCGAGGGGGAAGGATAGCTAATATCTGATGTGAGATGGTTCCAGTACACAGTTCATCCACCATTATGTACGTTTTCTGATCTTATCAGTTAATGTTGATGTATTTTGCATATATTTAGAATGTGGAGAGGGCAGTGACTCCAATTACAGAGCGTTTCCTGTCATTATGCTAAACTCCAACAAGCAGCCCATTAGCCTGTTATTTATATTGGTCTTCACTCTCTGCTGCAACCAATGATTATTTGCCAATTTTGCTTGAAAAATGCCATAAACAATTAACTGATCATCAAAATAAACTAATCGATCGCCTATCCAATCACAATCAGCAACAAACCAGAGCCCCTATCTAGCTTTATGCTCAGTTTATCACATTTCCAATCAACAGTCTGACAAGCAGCGACATAACACTTTTGACAGGAGAAAACGAAGCAGTCATGTTTTATTCATCGTCGCCCAAATGAGAGGCTTCATGCCAAATTTCTGGATAACTGAACAGATGTTACATATGCAGACATGAGATGAAAGCAGCCTTGATCAGCTTAGTGCATATTCTCTGCTGACGTTCAGTCTCGGCCCGTCCAAAGCTGTACCCGATTTTTTTATTTTTGTGTCAAGAAACAGAAGCAGAAAAGAGAATATTCAGTAGGATTAAGGCTTCATGGCAGGAAGCTGAGAAGACAATGAGTCTGGATTAGACTGGGGAACCCACAGTGCACAGTCTGCCCAACTTTTTGTCTCATGACTTATCAAAATTCAAGAGGCACTGCATGTTAAATTATTAAATGAGCCTTGTATTTATGATGCTTCTCTCTTGTGTCTGCACTTTGCAGCTCTTAAAATCTCTCCGTAGACATTCCTTACTAGCTAATCTCTTACACCTACTGTACTATTTTCAGTCTACACTCTGCTTCTGTGTCTTTCGGTTCCCCCTCTCCCACGGGTGATGGGGGTTTAAGTTCTTCAGCACAAGCTATAATGGATTATACGAGCTTGTCGGATCCTTGACCTCAGACTCGCAGTCTCAAGAGGGTTTGCAGAGAGAACAAGCAGCTATTTGAGATAAATGATGAGAGCTGTTTTACTGCGCATCTCGAGAAGAAGACGATGGGACTAACCCCCCTCCCCAACGAAAACACACATACAGATGTCATACTCTGAACTCCCATCCCCCTGCCATTCACTAACCAAGATCTGCCATGAGAAACTCTGTGACAATAGCTTGAGATCAACATCAACAATAGAGGGCAGTGCTGGGTGGTGTGTGGAGGAATGTCTTTTGTGTGCGTGTGTGTGTATAATTTAAGAAAGGGTTTTAGTAACTCTAGGCGTTTCACCAGTGCCAGCACCCTTATGAGATGTTTATATATATGATGCCTCAAGAGATATAACAGTTGTAAAGTCCATAAGACAGGTGCAGGCTTTGTCTGCTGCTTCACATTCTTCTCATTTTTCCAAAGAAACCAGCTCAATTATGAAAAAACGTAATCAGCTGTGACACCTGAAAGCTATGTGCTGCAACTGAGAGTGCACGGAAATTAGTAAGCAAGCAAACAGAGAAGCTGCAGCTGGCTTAAACTTCTGAATAAATAGTTGAATCAGTTACCTAAAAAATGAATAAATGGGAGAAATAGTTTGTTTAAAGTGATGGATAAATTATTGAAACATCCAGCTTCTGCCAGCTCAACTGATGGTAGTTTTACATAATTAACAGTGTCGACTTAAAAATCAGTTGAAATGAACACGTTTAGAACATGAGAGGTGGAGCCAGTGGAGGTTTAATGGGGCACAGATGGAAAGCTCTTATACTGATCACCATTTTGCTTCATACCACTTTCAACACTAATTTGTCATCAAGGGGGAAGAAAGTGACTCCACTCAGAACTCTTGACCCGACTTCACGCTCAGCAGCGTCCTATTCATAATCGCATTATGAAACCAGAGAAGTTCCAGGAAGTGCTATTCAGAGCAGTGGATGGACACGAGAATTTTATTACGATCATCAGAACAATATTGACTCTGGCACTGAGTTTTTCCATTACGCAAATTGACTGAAACTTTAGAGATCACGAGTAAGGACTGTGGATGCCACACTGCTGTGGGAAAAAAAATGCTCCTCTTGACAAAGACGAGCTTAGTGAACCACTGAATAGATGCTTTGAAAATACAACACATGGATTTGTACCATGCAGATTCAAAATGGGAATTTTAACCTTGGCGTTGCTGTTCTCCAAAAATGCCCATGTGCATATAATCTTGAATCCGCTGAAGGCAAAGTCATGATCCTGCCCTCTAATTTTTTTTGTGCTGTTTTGAGCAGAGCATTACAGCTGCAATAAAGGCTGGATGCTTATGCACAAAATACTCATGTGAGAGCCTGAATCATCAAGTGGAGCTCCAGCAGAGCAGCGTATCCCATCTCCTGTGATTCAGACACCGTCTTAATTAACATCTGACTTGACAGGAGGTCAGCTGTCGCTATAAAACCTCCTCTCTAAGGATACAGGAAATGGCAGTGAGGGGTGTGGATAAATAGGCCAGCCATCATTTTCGTGCTATAATGTTAGTGTGTGATCTGACAAAATCCATGATGATATCCCAGCGGTACAAGAGTGAGTCTGTGCCCCCTCTCCCAAACTTCTGTGTGTAATAAAACTGTCTGACACTTCTTCTCCCACACAGAGAAAGGCCAAACAGAAAGTGATGAAGCAAAAACCTCACATCCAACTCCAAACTGTCCAGAGTGAGTGCTCCATCAGGAGAAATTTGGACTCACTAACCTTATATCTTCTGCCTGTCATATTTTCTGTAAAAAAAAAAACAAAAACATCACAGAGTTTGGATTTAGACTCGCAGGATTTGGGAACTTACAGCCTTGCAAATGTGATGTTTCTCACTGTTGTCTGGAAAGGCTCAGTGAGCACAGGCTTGAGTCAGGGATGTTGTCAGTCAGCTAAATTTAATGTGCAGGTGACTGGATCAGCTTTAAACCAATTCGTAGGAAGGTGCCGTTTCAGCTGGAAGATAACACCATTGCAGAATGAGTCTTCATTTTACATCTACAAAACTTTGTGTAAATACTTCTTTACAAGGTTTTGGGAGTTTCTTGGCCCAGCTTCAGGCAACAATCAATTATTTATGAAAGATTTTCTGGCTTCTTCTTGCAAGGTTTGCGTAAAGCAGCTTTAACATCTTGTTCATGTCTTGGAAATGTGATTATTCCTTTGGGATCTATCACATGAAAACACAAACGATTCTCTCTGCATTTCCTTAGGTAACCACCAGCCTCCTAACAACAGCCTAATATTGACTCTTGTAGGTAGTTATCACCACAGCACATCGTCATGGCAACGGGATTCCACCAGCTGATAAGGGTTGGTCCTAGAATTAAAGCAACTGCATGTAACAGGGTTGATTATGTCTGCATCCATACAGAGGGTGTGCAGGTATATGTCAGAATTATGCCACATGATGGTGCATTCATTTACGGCAGGTTTCAATATGTCAGACTTGCATTAAGACATCCACTGAGAGCGGCTGTGCCCAGGGTCTCCCTCTCCAGATGTGGTATGCATCTCCATGGTCCCACAGGACCAGCCTCTGCAGAGTTGCTCCTGGTATTGAAAGGAGTATAGGGACTGTACGTGTGTGTGCAGAGGCTGTGTGTGTGTGTGTCATGTAAGGGGTGGGGGTATTTGGGAAATTCCTGTACTGACGCTGTCTCATTCTTCAGTGTTCTGCCACCCATATAGAGCAGCAGACAGTGAGCTGTGTGGGCTAAAAAACAAGTCCTGCAGACCTGTTCTTTCTTTCTGTATTTCTAAAAAAGCAACACACACAATGAAATCTCATTCATCTGCAGACT